>NW_023425404.1:88901729-89554229 GCF_014108245.1 Pipistrellus kuhlii | reverse complement strand
TGAGAACATGCTCAAAGTTGCTAAGTATCTGAGAGATGCAAATCAAAACGACAATGAGGTACCATTTCACACCTGTCAAAATGGCTATCATTAACAAATCAACAAAAGACAAATGCTGGCAAGGATGTGGAGAAAAATGAATCCTTGTGCACTGCTGGTGGGAATGCAGTCTGGTGCAGCCTTTGTGAAAAACAGTATGGAATTTCCTCAAAAAATTAAAAATGAAACTTCATTTGACCCAGTAATCCCTCTTCTAGGAATATATATTAAAAAAAAAAATCAGAAAGGATATATACTAGTACACCCCTATGTTTATAGCAGCACAATTTACAATAGCTAAGACTTGAAAAAAGCATAAGTGCTTATAGGCAGATGCGTGGATTCAAAAACAATGGAATACCAGACTGTAGTAAAAAGGAACTCATCAAAACAGCATGGATGGACCTGGAGAGCATTATGCTAAGTGAAATAAGCCAGTCACGGAAATACAAATATCACATGATCTCACTCATTTGTGGAATATAAAGAAAAGCATAAACTGATGATCAAAAACAGATCCAGAGACAGAGAAGCATCGAACAGACCATCCAACCTCAGAGGGAAAGCAGGGGAGTGGGTGTGAGTAAGAGCAACCAAAGGACTTGTATGCATGCATATAAGTATAACCCATGTACACAGACAGGAGGGGGTGAGGGCATATGCTGGGGGATAGGGTGCTGGGGAGAGGTTAATGGGGTGGGGGGAGAAAGGAGACATGTATTATACTTTAAACAAAAAAAAAATTTTTTAAATAAAAAGGTCCTGCACAGCAAAAGAAACCATCAACCAGATGAAGAGAGAGCTCACTGCATAGGAAAATATACACTGAGTGGCCACAGATTATTATAATCTCTGAACGCATAATAATCTGACCAGATTATTATGTGTGCAGAGATCATAATAATCTGGCCACTCAGTGTATTTGCCAGTGATACGTTTGATAAGGGGTTAATTCCAAAATATATAAGGAACTCTTACAATTTAACACAAGAAAAACAATACAATATAAAAATGGGCAAAGGACCTAAATAGACACTTATCCAAAGTGGGCATCCAGATGGCCGAAAGACATATGAAAAAATGCTCAATGTCACTGATCATCAGAGAGATGCAAATTAAAATGACAATGAGTCATCTCCTCACACTTGCCAGAATGGCTACCACAAACAAGTGCAGACAAAGATGTGGAAAAAAGGGACCCTAGTATACTCCTTGTGAGAACGCAAACTGGTGCAGCCACTATGGAAAACAGTGTGTAGTTTCCTCAAAAAATTAAACATGGAACTGCATTTGACCCAGTGATCCCACTTCTAGGAATATAGCCTAAGAAACCCCAAACAGGATGCGAGGCAGTGGGTGTCCGACCACAGATGACCCCAGGGATGGGCCAGCAGCTGTGAGGGGAGCTCCTCTAGACCAAGCTGTAGTGAAACATGTTTCAGAAAGGCAAAAAGCGACACAGTAGTAGCAGCTCCCAAAGTAGCGATATCAGTACTAAGAGCAAGTCTGTAGACTCCAGCCTCAGGGGCCTTTCTCGGTCCAGCACTGTGGCCAGACTCAACAGGGACTCCACTAAAAGCTCAGGACAAAACAATAGCAACTTGGACGCCTGTGTGGAATTCCGAACAATATACGTCTGTGCCATTGAGAAACTGAAACCCTCTGTAGGAGAAAGTCTTGAAGAGCCACTGGACCTGATAAATTACATCGATGTTGCCCAGCCAGATGGCAAGTTGCCTTTCGTTCCCCTGGAGGAAGAGTTTAGTATGGGAGTTTCTAACTATGGCATCAAAGTATCCACATCGGATCAGTATGACGTGTTGCACAGGCAGGCCCTCTACCTGATCATCCAGATGGTGTGCTATGACGATGGCCGGGAGGGCAGGGAATAGCCTGCTGGCTCTAAAGACCACTGATCCCAGCAGCGAAGAGGTCAGCCTGTGGGTGTACCAGTGTAGCAGCCTAGAACAAGCACAAGCCATCTGCAGGGTTCTGTCCACTGCTTTTGACTCCGTGTTGACAGCTGAGAAGGCATCAATCTGCCGCCAGCAAAAGTCTGCATCAGGGAAGGAAGGTTCAGCTGTTTCCTAAACTGGTTTTCAATCTGCTGCACTAAAATTGAAAAGTACACAGTGACCCCTTGTTCTGGGAAGAAAATGCAACGCATAAAACATTGATAATTTGTTTTTCTAATAAAATGTGTCTTATTAAAAAGAAAGAGGGAAGGAAGGGAAGGAGGGAGGGAGGGAGGGAGAGAGGGAGAGAGGAAAGAAGGAAGGAAGGAAAGAAGGAAGGAAGGAAGGAAGGAAGGAAGGAAGGAAGGAAGGAAGGAAGGAAGGAAGGAAGGAAGGAAGGAAGCCAAAACCCCAATCAAAAATAATATATGCACCCCTATGTTCAAAGCAGCACAATTTACAATAGCTAAAATCTGGAAACAGCTTAAATGCTCATCAGTAGATTAGTGGATAAAAAAAGCTGTGGTACATTTACACAATGGAATTCTATGAACCTGTAAGAAATAAGTATCTCTTACCCTTTGAGATAGCATGGAGGAAACTAGAGATTATTGTGCTAAGCAAAATAAGCCAGTCAGGGAAATACAAATATCACATGATCTCACTTACATGTGGAATTTAATAATCAAAATAAGCTAGTGAATAAAATAGATCCAGAGGTATTGAAACATGGAACAGACTCGAATCTCAAGGGAATAAGGGAGGGAGGCTGGAAGAGATTAACCAAAGAACTTATATGAATATATGCATATAAGAATAGACGCAGACAAAAAAAAAAACTAACACCAGAAAACAAAACAAAAACAAAAAACCCACCTCATACCTGTTAGAGTATTTACAACAAGACAAATGTTGGAAAGGTTGTGGAGAAAAAGATACCCTCACTCGTTGTTGGTAGGAATTTAAACTGGTACAGTCACCATAGGAAACATGGTGGTTCCTCAAAAAAAAAACACAAAAAACTAGAGATGCCATATGGCCTAGCAATTTCTCCTCTGGGAATCTATCAAAATTATTCGCAATGATATATGCACCCCTACGTTCATTGCAGCATTATTCACAGTGGCCAAGACATGAAAACAGCCAAAGTGTCCTTCAATAAAGAATTAGATAAAGAAGATGTGGTACAGATGTACTATAGAATATTATTTAGCCATTAGGAAAGATGAAATAGAGCCATTTGTGACAACATGAATGGGCCTTGAGAATAATATGCTAAGTGAAATAAGTCAGTCAGAAAAAGCTAAGAGCCATATAATTTTATTTATGTGTGGGAAATAAAACTGAAACTTATAGACACAGACACCAGTACGGTGGCTAGCCAAGAGAAAAGGGCAGATAGGGGGAGTAAAGGATAAAGGGGGCCAAATATATGATGATGGAATAGGATTTGACTTTGAGTAGTGGCACACAGATCATGTATCATAGAAATGTACACTTGAAATCTACATGATCTTATTAACCAACTAGAGGCCTGGTGAATGAAAATTCATGCACTGGACGGGGGTGGGGGGGGGTAGGATGGGGGAGGAGGCCCTCAGGCAGGCCTGCCTCCTCTCACAGTCTGGGAGCCGCAGGGGCAGGAGGTGACCCAGTAATCAGAGGAAGGTGACACATCACCAAACCTCTGTTGCTGCCACTGCCGCCAGGGCAAGCTTTGGCCGGCCCTAGTTACCTGAGCCTTGGGAAGCCCTGGGAGGCTGGGCAGCCACCATCTGAGGCTTGCCTGTGCCACAGACCAGCCCTGGGCAGCTGAGGATTCGACATCTGAGGCTTGCTTGCACCTTGGGCATCGGCTGGGCACCATTCAAGGCTTGCCTGTGCCGTGAGCTGGCCCTAGGTGGCTGAGGGGCTAAGGGGACTAGGAACTCCAGAGGCAGGTGTGCAGAGCAGCCAGACCCACCTGGGGGTGAACCCAGGCTTGCCACACACATGCCACCACAGCAGGGCTGAGGGGACTAGGCACCATCATCTTGTGGCTATGAGCACCACCATCTTTGAAGGCAGGGCAGTCAATTAACATATTCCCTCCTTATTGACTATGGGTGCCACCATATTTGAGGGTGAGGCGGTCAATTAGCATATTCCCTCCTAATTGGCTGTGGCTACTACCATCTTTGTGATGGTGTGAGAATCAATTAGCATACTCCTCCTTTATTAGATAGGACTAGAAGTCCAGTCACAAAATTTGTGCACGGGGTGGAGGTATCCCTCAGCCCAGCATGCATCCTCTCCAATCTGGAACCCCTCAAGGGATGTCCGACTGCCTGTGTAGGCCCAATCTAGGTGATATTGGGTCGAAATGGACAGTAGGACATCACTCTCACAATCCAGGACCACTGGCCCCAACTGCTCACCTGTCTGTCTGCCTGATTGCCCCTAACCGCTTCTGCCTGCCAGCCTGTTCACCCTCTAACCACTCCCTTACCAGACTGATCAACACCTAACTGCTCCCCTGATTGCCCCCAACTGCCCTCTCCGGCTGGCCTGGTGGCCCCATTATCCACCCCAACTGGCCTGGTCACCCCTAACTGCCCTTTCCTGCAGGCTTGGTCCCTCCCCCACTGCCTTCCCCTGGTGTTCATTTTGTGGTGGCCATCTTGTGTCCACATGGGGGTGGCCATCTTGTGTGTTGGAGTGATGTTCAATTTGCATATTGCCTCTTTATTATATAAGACATCATCCCAATAACTTTAATTTTAAAAACAGCCAGAGGAAAATAATGCATTACATATAGGAGAACAACAATTAAAATGACTGCACATTTCTAATCAGAAACCATGGAAGCCAGATGGCAGTGGAACAGCATCACTAAAGTTCTGAAATAAAAGACTACCAACCCAGAATTCTCTATCTCATGAAAAAAATATATATTTTAGAACAAAAGAAAAACATTTTTAGATGTAGGAAAATTAAGAGAATTTATTACCAATATGCCAGCTCTATAAGAAATGCTAGAGGAAGTTCTTAATAAAGAAAAATGATACTAGAAACTTGGAACTAAAAGAAGAAAAATAAAAATGATAAATAATGGACTATTTTCAACTTCTTAAGTACTTTAAAATGTATATGACTATTGAAAGTAAAAATTATAACTTTGTTTAATGGATATTTCAATGCATATAGATATGCCACCTATAACAAGTACAACATAAAGAGAGGAAGGAAAAGGGACCTGTATGGCTGCAGGTCCAGAACCTGGCAACCCTTTCACACTAATACCTTGCTGATGAAATCAATAAGAGTTTGTTTAAAATGTTCATTAAAGTCAACCTAAGGAATGCTGATTGTTTGCTTTTTTAGTTATTGAAAATTCTAAAGTTAATTCTAAGAGTTAAAAATTCAAATTACTTGGGGAAAAAATGTATGGCTTTGTTAATAGAAGGCCTGAGGCATGGATTAGCACAATTTAAAACATAAAGAGGCCATCAAGAGTGCTAATGTTGCTAAGGGTGTGAAAGTGCTCACAAAACAAGAAAAACAGGCAATTAAAGAGGCAGAGAAAAATATTGTTGATATGAGTAAATGAAAAGCAGTTAACTTATAACAGCATTTTGTAGCCTGGAATGGAGGCCTAGGCTGCTAGGGCAGGTGGAAAGCTTTGCTTCCTCTGTTGCCTGGGAAACCCAAGCCTCCCTCCTGCTCTCTGTGACTGTAGCCATCTTGGTTGGGTTTATTTGCATACTCGCTCTGATTGGCTGGTGGGCGTGGCTGGTGGGTGTGGCTGGGTGGTGGTTAATTTGCATATTGCTATTTTATATTTTATTAGGTAGGATATTAGTGCCCTGGTGCACAAAATTCATACATGAGGATTGAAGGGGGGGGGGGTCCTTCTGCCTCACCTGCACCCTCTCCAATCTGGGATCCTTTTTGCAATCCAGAACCACTGGCTCCTAAGCACTCACCTGCCTGCCTGCTTGATGCTCTTAACTGCTCCCCTGCCACCCTGATGGCCCTAACTGCTTTCCCCTCCTTGTCTGATCCCCCTAACTGCCTATCTGCTGTCCCCTCCTTGCCTAAACCCCCTAACTGCCTATGTGCCCTCCCTTCCTCTCCACACCTTCAGACCCTGGAACAGGAGTGCTGAGAGCTCTCTGCAGAGGCCCCACCCCTGTACTGACACCCGCCTCCAGGCCGGGCAGTGTGGAGGACCTGTGCGCGCTTCCGCTGTGGGGGGCGCCACAGCCCATCCTGATGTCCCCCTCCAGCCTCATGTCCCAGTGATATAAGTCTTCACCCCTGTCCCTGCCCACCAGCTCCTGTGTGCATGCACCTTTGACCAGTCATGACTGGGACACCGTTAGGACCAATTATCATATTACCTCTTTATATAGATATGTGTTTACATGCATATTTGTGGGGTGCTGGTGTTTCTGAGGGTCTGAATCTGTTTAAAAATGAATACTAGGTGCCTCATTAGCGCAGTAGGTAGCGCGTCAGTCTCATAAAAATGAATACTGAAACATGTGGTCCTGCATTTTAGGAGTGCTTGTGTACTCCTAAATTTGAGGGATATTTTGTATCAATATGGAACTTTAATATAGGAGAATGAGTGATGGCATGAGCACTTGTGCAGAGATACCCGTGCCTGAGGCAATTTGGGATGGGTGCTAGGAGCTCTTGAGTACCTTGGCCACTTGCTCTTCATATGAAGAAGCCTCCTGCTGGATCTGGCCTTGCTGCCTCATTTGCATTGGAGGGTCAAATGAGGGCCCTTAACCAAACAGCCATCTGAGGTCAGCAGCAGCCTCAGGGATCACAGTTGTGCCAGTTGTCCTCACTGCCTAGCCTAGGAGGCCACAGCAGGTGAAAAGGGCTGCCTGAGGCTGGAGGATCCCAAAATAGGGTTTCTTATGGGTTCAAGGTTAACCTGGATGTGTTCTGGAGCAAATGACAACACAGACAACTGTGCCAAATACTATGTGCTAAGCACTTTAGACATTATTTAAACATCACAACAATACTATGAAGTAGTATCACTACCCATTTTACAGATAAGAAAAAAGAGTCTGGATCACACAACAAATAACTTGTAAGACTTGGATCTTATACAGATCATCCTGGAAAGAGCAGAGAATGGGTCTCATTTCCCCCTAAACCACCACTTCAAACAGGTCAGTTTGGCTTGATGGAGACAAACATTCATTTCAGAGAAAAAGCTTTACCCGCCCCCTATGGATTTAAGATCTAAGACTTCTGTGGGGGCCAAGGGGGAGGTGGGAAGAGGGAAATGACTGTGTCTTTCCCAGGGAGCCACTGATGTTCCTGGAGCCCAGGCTTGGGAGTGTCCCCTGGCTTGCTCTGTGGCTTCCCCAAGAGGCCTGCTTTGCAGCTCCCTAGAGATCAGGCTGCAGGAAAACGACTCAGGTGACATTGTCAGAGGTGGTCCTGGCACCACGGCTGCTCTTACTGTGCTGGGAAACTGTTCAGTCTTTCCTTCTCTGATGTAAGTAGCAGAGAAAATACATTATTTTTTCATTAAAAATTCATTTTGTAGGAGAATCCAAGATGGCTGCTCGGGTAGGCAACTAGCCGCAGCCGCACACAACAATTTCAACAAAATACAACTAAAATATAAAATGGACATTACCCAGAACTACAGGAAAGTCGACTGACTGGAAATTCTACAAGAAGCAAGGAGAAAACCAGAAGGAAGCGCGAAGGAGCTGTAAAAGCCCAAGGTATGGAGACATGTGGCGCGCGCGCACGGAGAGGACAGAACCGGAGAGGAGGGAGGCCGAGTGCCTGGCTGGCGGTCCCAAGCGGGAAGGAGAGAAAAGCTCCGACTGTGCTGGGCCCAGCTCCAACCGCTCTGAACCCCAATTCTAGGCCAGACCCCGGGGACCCAGGCTCATCCATAGGGAGCCGGGCTGTAAGGCAGGACTCCGGGGAAGCGGCGAAAGGAGGTCCCGGAGGCGCGCACACTGCGCGCAGAGAAGGGCCGGCCGGCTGTGCCGCGGGATTGCCCAGACGGGAAGGAGACAGGGGCTCCAGACTGCTCTGAACGCCACCTCCAATCCCACTACCAACTGAACTGAACCCCAATACCGGACTCATTGGGGGAGAGCATAGACAGTTTGGCAGCAGGCGAAAATCAAGGGCACCTTTCTCTCAGAGGCGCTCGCAACAAGTACTGAAGGACCCTGAGTCTCAGGAGTCACATAGGGCGGGGCTGACGGAAGCCAAGGCTGTAGGCTCCACCCTGAAACCCCGCCCCATCAGGAAAGCTGCCTGCGAAAATGCCTAAACCAAATAGATCACAAACGAAAGAAATGGAGGACAAAAAGCGACTGGATATAGAGTTCAAAACCACACTTATAAGGTTGTTCAAGAATCTCCTAGAAAAGGCCGATAAAATAAACAAGACCTATGAGGATATGAAAAAGGATCAACTAGAAATAATAAGGGATCAACAAGAAATAAAGAATACATTGTCTGAAATAAAAAATATTTTATGGAGTCCTAAAAACAGAATGGAAGATCGCAAGAATCAAGTCAAAGATTTGGAACATAAAGAGCCAGAAGACACTCCTCCGCAGACGCAAGAAGGCCAGAGAATCCAGAAAGTTGAAGATAATGTAAGAAACCTCTGGGACAACTTCAAGCGAACCAACATCAGAATTATGGGGGTCCCAGAAGATGAGAGAGAGCAAGATATCGAAAACATACTGAAAGAAATAGTGACAGAAAACTTTCCTCACCTGGTGAAAGAATTAGACTTAAAAGTCCAGGAAGCGCACAGAACTCCAAACAAAAGGAATCCAAAGAGGACCACACCAAGACAAATCATAATTAAGATTCCAAGAGCAAAAGACAAAGAAAGAATATTAAAAGAAGCAAGAGCAAAGAAGGTAGTTACCTATAAAGGAGCACCTATACGATTGTCAGCTGATTTCTCAACAGAAACCATGCAGGCCAAACGGGAATGGCAAGAAATATTCAAGGTGATGAATAGCAAGAACCTACAGCCAAAGATAATCTATCCAGCAAAGCTATCACTCAGATTCGAAGGTCAGATAAAGAGCTTCACTAATAAAAAAAAGCTAAAGGAGTTCATCACCACCAAACCAGAATTATATGAATTGCTGAAGGGGGTTCTTTCGGAAGAGAAAGTAAATAAAGATAAAAATTATGAACAACAAATACGTAACTATCAACAAGTGAATCTAAAACCAAGGAAACTAAAAAAAAAAAAAAAAAAATCTGAGGAACAATATTAACTGTTGAATATAATAGAATCAGAGGTATGGAAGGGGAGTGAACTGTTTATTCTTGGGGAAAAGGGGAGAGGGGGGTGTGGGAAGAGACTGAACATAAACTGTGCACCTATGGATGAGGACAATGGGGGGTGGGGAAAGGGCAGAGGGTGGGGTGAGAAGGGGGGGAGAAAGGAACATTTGTAATAATATGAACAATAAAAAATTATTTAAAAAATAAAAAAAATTCATTAACAAATAGCCTTCAGAGATGTAATTAGCCTCATTATTTCTCTCCATTAGCAGTCCCTGGAGTTGGCTGGAATTTCTTATCCGTTTCTCCCTCCATTTCACTCTTTCCATCCTCGTTATCAGCTAGGTTGTAACACTTCCCCTCTCCCTCTTCTGACCATCACCACTTGTTCTGGTTGGGACTGAACAACTATTTGAATATCTGGAGAAAGAGTTATAGCGAACTACCTCCTCCCTGCTGGGCACGGGATCACAGTCTCCTGAAGCAGCAAGGGTTTGAAGGTGCCTATTTCTGCCAACAGGACTCCAGGGGAAGCTCCATGTGATACAAAGGCATCCTGGCTAGTGGCAAAACTCAGTAGAGCTAGGAGGTTACTGACTCCTCTACTTACTGGCTAAGTGATCCCAAGCAAGTAATGCAATCTCTGTGACCTGTTCTCCTTCCAGAGTGGTCAGGGTTGGCATTGACATATGTAAAGCACTTCACCTGAGATATATAGCAAATGCCCAGTAGAAGGTAGCTGTGGTTGGGCAAGAGGGAGTTTCTGGGGGCCAAATCAGCAATAGTCATGATAGCAGTAAAGACTCAGACTGAGCTTGGTGAGAGTCAGAACCACACACAAGGTGGTTCCCCAGGAGCCTGGGCTGAGGGAAAGGAATCAGGAGAACCACAATGAAGGAGCAAGATCCTTTCAGAGCAGGAAGGAGCATGTGGAGGTGCAGCCTCAGCTGAGTGCCTCCCTTTTGCTGACTGTGGTGGCTTCTTCTCAGAGTTGCTCCTCTGGTTATTTCTGGTTTCAGTGACAGCTGGATGGAAGGTGACAGAGAGGAAGTGGGGAGCAAGTGAGAGCTTCCTAAGATGATGGAGATGGTCCAAAATGCAGCAACTAAAACCCAGTGGCACTCCAACTAGCTCAGGGGATTCAGAGTGGCTGGGCTAGCTATTGCTCTGGGGAACTCCAACTACCTCATGCTCAGAAGCAAGCTGTCTCCAGCCCGCCTCCCTGCTCTTCTCCCACTGGTGACAGATGATGTGAGGCTGTCTCCAGCATCATCAGAAATGCCGAGCTCAGAGGGGGGTGAGGGAGGAAAACTTGCTGCTGAATATAAGCTGGCCCTGGCACACACCATGAGAGCCAAAGAGGAAAGCAGAGCTTTGGCACAGATGATCCTTAGTACTTCTCTATGAAATAAAATCACTTAGTTAAACCTAGAACTAAGTGCCCCAGACTTAGACTATCAAGGATAGGTGTCCTTTGAAGGGGGCTCACTGATAACTGTTACAGGGACACAAAATCATTTCGTGTTGTGCCAACATGAAGGGAACAGGAGTAAACTCAGTTTCTAACAATGGGCTCATCTTTCTATTGTGGTGATCTTGGCCTAAGTTCCTGGAGAAATGCAGAGAAACCACAGCTGAGCTTTGAACTTTGCATGATGAAGGCAGGCAGAACCTCGGTTCATAAGTAGTTCATAAAGATGTTATGGATAATGTCTTGGGCATTAATAACACTAATGGTGATGCTGAGGTTCATAGTTTCTCCCATGCAGTTAATTCTTAGTTGTTAACATAATTCGTGTGGAAGAACAGAGGCATAGATCATCCCAAATGGCAAGTAATGCCCACTCCTCGCCTCCTGCTCTGGGGCATTTGCTTTGGACACTTCTTAAGAACCTTAGAATGAAGGCACCCTGTGTGGGAGGTAGTTCTGTCCTTTATCCACCTCCTCCCTACTCAAAGCCACTTCACCTCCTGTTCTGTGAAGACCTGGGGGCAGCAGATGAAGGGGAAAAGGCTAAATGCTGTCCTGGGTTGGGATGGAGTAGTGGAGGGAGGCAGAGAACACAGCATTTTTATTTAAAAGGCCTCCTGCAGTGCCAGAAACTTTCAGGATAGGACAGTAAATGAGACAATTGTGGCCACTGGAGACTTCCATATGGACACTGATTCATGATATCAACAGGAATGTGAAAGCCAGAGGCCGACACCTTCTGATGTCATGGCTGGGGACCGATAGCTAAGGAGGGAGAAACATCCAAATTTGAGGTCAGAGTCCAATTCCAACTCCAAGCTTCTAATTTAAATTTGGTTGGTCTAATTACTGTCTTCTCCTAACAGTTAAAACTTTAGAGCCAGATGACTTTCACAGCCGGTACCTGAGTAGAAATGCAAGTGATGCTTACGGTGGAGAACTGGTGATGTTGGAGACAAGAGGAGCCAACTCTTCTGTGTCATTCAACAAATACTGAGCACCAGTGCCAGGCAGTCAGAAAAGTACAAAAATCAGACATTGACCCTGGTCGGAAAGCACTCGGGGCCTCCATATAGAAATCTCTGTAATACACACAGAGAAGGTGAGATCTGAGAGCATCACTTATTTTTCCATTCATTTAAGTCCTTTATTCAGTCACTGGGGCATTTTCTTAAGTGCTCTGGATATAAAGGTAAATTAAACTGGTCTCTACAATCTGGAGCTACCATTTAAATACTGAATTGTAGTCACCTAGAAGCTTTTCAAAATATAGTTCCCAGGCCCCAGCCCAGATGTCCTGATTCTGAATGTCTGGAAGCTTCACTGAAGAGATCTGAAGCTTCAATTCTAGGTTTCTTCAGGTTTGAGCCCTGGTCTTGTGGGATAACAAGTGAAGAGACTCTAGAGGTGGGAGAGCCAGAGATAGAGAAAGGCTTCCTGGCCCACCTCTGTCAGGAAGCCTTCCCTGACCACCCTACCATACCCTAGGACATGGTCTGCATGTCTTGACTCCATCCTTCTGTAGGTACTGCAGTTTTCCTAGATGACTGGTATGTTTAGTCCCCATGGCTCCAGGATGTGTCATACCTTTGATGCTGAGAACTCCGATGTTCCAAGGTCATTGTGACAAGGGTTCTAGGAGCCTTGTGACACACAGCTGGCTGGTTCTGTTCAAGTTTGGGAGGTCAGAAGAGACCCAGTTCCCCCTGGGAATGCAACTCATCCCCCAAAATGAAGATCACTTTCCCTACTAACTAAGCATCATTTAAAGCTCGAAGTAAACTCTGGGTAGAGCGTTAGAGGGTGCTTTGAAGACAACCAGCAGGAGCCATGACCACCCTCTCTCCCGAAAATAGCCTCTCTGCCAGGCTGTCGGCCTCCTTCATCCTGGTGCGTGTTCTTCATAAGCTCCAAGTCCCTCCCTCCCCAATCTCTGGTTTGTATTAAGCCATTTTCCCCCGCAGGCTGGGAAAGACTGAAACTGTGAGCTGACCTAGAAGGGTAGGTTGTACCTTGGTCTCACCATCAGCACCAACAACAGGACTGAGAAGCACAGGTCACCTTTCACCCTTCTCTCTAAACTAGTGTTACCTTTTCCTCATTTGTGACATTCTAACTAATGGGCTTTAGGTTTGCAAGTTCAGTCTTAAAGATGCTGATTAATTTTCTTTGGTGCTATTGACAACAATTTTGTTATGCTGCCACCAGGTGGCAGTAATGCTTTTGTTAGTGGTGCTTCTAAGCCTAGTTAGTAAGATAGATTTATTCATTAGAAGTCAGCTTCAGTCATAAAAATTGTCCACACGGTATATTTTTCAAAATTATAGTAACTAATTATAATTTCAAGTCTTGATATTATAATTATAATTATTAAGAGAGGGATAAGAGTAGAAATCCAAAAATGGGCACCCTTCTCCCTGAATTTTAAATGTTACTGCTTCATTGCAGATTATTAACGGGCCTTGATTTGAATTTTCTTCATATGTTTCTTCATTTCTCTAAACTTCAAGGAAGATAATAAAACAACACGTTTTCACATAGAATCTATATTGTATAGTGACTATTCTAAATGCTTTATAGCCACGTATCATAACTTTATAAGATGGATGATATTATTCATTTTATAAATGAAAACGTTGAGGCAGAGAGTAAATAAACCTGCCTATACAGCTACTAAGTGGCAGAAGTGGTATTTAGATGTAGACAGTAGGTTACAGAGTCCATTTTCTCCCCCCTCTCCCCCCCCCCCCACCATTGATCTTTAGAGAAAGCAGAAGGGAGGGAGGGGAGAGAAAGAGAGAGAGAGAAACATCAATGTGAAACACATATCGATTTGTTGCCTCCCACACGTTCCCTGATTGAAGCTGAGATCGAACCTGCAATCCAGGTACGTGCCCTTGACCGGGAATCGAACCCAAAACCCTTCAGTGTGCAGGCCTACACTAACTATTGAAAAACACAGGCCAGGGCAGGAAGTCCATCTTCTAATTCAGTGATTCTCAAGAGTGGTGCTCAAACCTGCAGCATCAACATCAATTAAGAAATGCAGATTCGCTGAAACCGGATTGGCTCAAAGGATAGAGCGTCGGCTTGTGGACTGAAGGGTCCTGGGTTCGATTCAGTCAAGGGCCTATCTCTCTCCCTTCCTCTCTGTACAAAATAAATAAAATATATTTTAAAAAAGAGGGGAAAAAAGAAATGCAGATTCTTTTGTTTTAACAAATCCTCTGGGTGATTCTGATGCACAACTAACATTGAGAACCACTGTTTTAAACCATTCTGTTCATCAGCATGCTATATTGATGATATACCCTCCACATCTGGGTTATTGCTAATCACCTGGGTAACTTTCAAGTGCACTTACTTCCCCCCTCCCAATTTTAATATGCGTGCCCTCCTTGGGCCCCCCACCTCTCTCCTGGGGGAGAACCATTGCCATGGTAGGCCATAATTACTGTTGGGAGTGTGTCTTGTCCTTGAAGTGAACTGGAGTGTAAAAGAGGTTAAAAATCTTAAGCAGAGTCAATGACCCTTCCCAGGCTTTCTTGAGGGCTCTGTTTCTGAGTATTCAGAGCAACGTGGCATCAAAGACAATGACAGACAGTTTTTCTTACCCTCCAGTGGATTTCCTATTTTATTAAAAATACTAAAGGTCCGATGCACGAAATTTGTGCGGGGAGTGGGGGAGGGAGGTAATGTTCCTCAGCCTAGCTTGCACCCTCTTCAATCGGGGACCCATTGAGGGATGTCTGACTGCCCATTTAGGCCTGATCCCACTGGCAGTCGAACATTCCACTCACAATCCAGGACTGCTGGCTCCCAACCGCTAGCCTGCCTGCCTGGCTGATTGACCCTAACCACTTCTGCCTGGCAGCCTGATTGACACCTAACTGCTCCCCTGCCAGCCTGATTGTCCCTAACTGCCCTCCCCTGCTGGCCTGATTGCCCACAACTGCCCTCCCTTGCCAGCTATCTTGTGGCAGCCACCTTGTGTCCGCATGGGGGTGGTCATCTTGTGTGTTGGAGTGATGGCCAATTTGCATATTACCTCTTTATTACATAGGATTAGTGGAAATTCTTAACCCAGTGATGAAGAAGGGAAGAGAGGGTGGGGAGATGTACACCTGCAGCCACGGTCTCTGGCCACAGGAAGCCCCTTTCTTCAGGGGAAGCATGGCCAAATTTCTCAGGTTTGCTGGTGGGGAGTTTTAGCCTAGTTATGCACATCATGAAGGTAGGAGATTTCCACAACTGCTCTACCTCTCAGTGTTCTTCTCAGGAGAGTAGAAAAGCAGCTACTGCATTGCTGAAGCATATCCAGCTTGGGTACAACATAGTTCCCCCTTCCTGGCCACCAGGCTATTATACCCAGATGGGTTGTTCAGGGCATTAAAGAATAGGGGAATGTGGGCGAATGAAGGTGGATTTGAGAAGCAATGGAGCTGACAGTCCCCATCACTTTGAAGGACCCCAGATATAGGCTCTATGATTTCTGGAACACATGGGTATTGTGGATGTACTAGAAAGGATAGAGGGTCCAAGATTGTGAGAGAGAGTGCAGGCCAGGCTGAGGGACCCCACTGGTGCACAATCGGGGATAGGAAGAAATGTGGGAGATTGGCCAGCTGGGGAGAGACTGTGGGAGGACTCCAGGGTGTGTCTGGCCCATCTCACTCAGTCCCAATCAGCCAGACCCCAGTAGCAACCTAACCTAATAGTCAGAACATCTGCCCATGGTGGTCAGTGCACATCATAGCAAACAGTTGAGTGGCCTTAGCATATCATTAGCATATTACACTTTGATTGGTTGAATAACTGACTGAAGGACCAGAAACTTAGCATATTGGGCTTTTATTATATAGGATTGCTTAGAAAAGTGTTTGGCCCATCACTGATGCCTTTAAGTGTTTACACTAATAAGAGAATTTAATGAATTTGTATTCACAATTAATTTTTTAATTTCTATTATTTTTATGCTTTATGATTTCATTACTTCCCTGTTGTTTTTGAATTATTAAAATGAATAGGAAGAAAAATGTATTGTTCCTATAAATCTCTAATATTTAAAGTAAAAAAATTAAACAATTTCCTCTGTCTCCATCTTCAAGTCAAATAAAGAAACTGAATTTTCAGTTTAAAATCTTCCACAAAGAACATTCCAGGCCTAGATGGCTTCACTGATAAGTTGTACCAAAAAGTGAGGAACGAAATAGTGGCAAGTCTTAAAAAGCTTGAAAAGCACAAATGCATTCCTACTCATTCTATAAAGTCAACATTACCCTAACATTAAAATCAAAGAAATTGCAAGAAAATTATAGGCCAATATCTCTCATGAACATGGATGGGAAAATCCTAAATAAGATTTTAGCAAATAAAATTCAATGATTTGTAGGAAGGATAATATATGATTACTAAATGGATTTATCCCATTTCTATAGAGACAGAACATCATGTAAAAAAATAAAAATAATCAAATAATCAGTCCTGAAAAAACTCTCAACAAACTAGGAAGATAAGGGAACTTTCTCAATCTTTTCATTTCCTCATATCAACAATATTTTTTCTGCCTCTTTAATTGCCTGTTGTTCTTGTTTTGTGAGCACTTTCACAGCCTTAGCAACATTAGCACTCTTGATGGCCTCTTTATGTTTTAAATTGTGCTAATCCATGCCTCAGGCCTTACAATTTTCTTTCCCCAAGTGATTTCAATTTTTAACTCTTAGAAACCTGAATTTTCAATAACTAAAAAAGCAAACAACCGGCATTCCTTAGCTAAGCTACAATTAACATCATATGGCATCATGAAAGCCTGAATGCTTTTCTGCTAAGATTGGGAACAAAAGAAAGATGTCTGCTCTCACTACTTTTATTCAACATTATACCTGAGTTTCTAGCCAGTGCATGAGACAGGAAAAAGAAATAAGGCATCCAGCCTGGGAAGGAAGAAATTGTTAAACTGTCCTTGTCCACAGAAACATGATCATCTATATCAGGGTTGGCAAACTTGGTCTGTAAAGGTCAAGTAGTATTTTAGTTTTTGTGTGGTGTTTCTGTTGCAACTACTTAACTCTGCCATTATACCACAAAAACAGGTACAGACAATGCATGAATGAATGGGCATGGCTGAATGCTTATGTTTTAACTTTATGTTAAAAAAAAATACAATTTGGAGGCAGATTTGGCCCATGGGTCATAGTTTCAGATCTTTGGCCTGTATAATAAGTCCCACAGAATCCATAAAACAAAAGCAAAACAAAAAACCCTACTAGAACTAATAAGTGAGTTTAGCAAGTTTCAGAATATAAGATCAACATATAAAAAATCTATTGTATATACTAACAATGAACAATTGGAAGTTGAAATTTTAAAAATAATACCTTTACAATAACATCCAAAAAAATGAAATATTTAGGGATTAATCTAACAAAATATATGAATAACCTATAACTATAACCTAAAGTCTACCTAACATTACTGAGAGAAGAAATTTAAAGAGACCTAAATAAGTAAAAAAAAAATACTGTTTTGTGGGTCAAAAGATTCAATAGTGTTATCAATTCTCCCTAAATTGATCAATAGATTTAATACAATCCCCATTAAAAAAAAAAATCACAGCTGTCTTTATTATAGAAATTGACCACCTGACTGAAATTCATTTGGAAATGAATTCCTAAAGTCCATGCATTACCTTTTTTATAAATACACTTTGCATTTTTTTATTGATTTCAGAGAGGAAGAGGGACAGAGAGATAGAACCATCATTGTTGAGAGAGAATCATTGATCTCCTGCATGCCCCCAACTGGGGACGGATCCCACAACCCAGGCATGTGCCCTTGATGGGAATTGAACCTGGGACCATTCAGTGTGCAGTCCAACGCCCTATCCAGTGAGCCGAACTGGCCAGGGCATGCATTCCCTTTTATAGTTAGGAATCTGGGACACAGCACAGCTTTGGCTATCTCCTCCTACATCTGGTACTGCCATTGTGCATGCTGAGTTGCAGCCTCTAAGTATAGATATGAAAACATGACAGCTGTCAGAGGGGCAGAAACCTAGCTCTGATTGGCTCAGATGAGTGTCTATGCAATAGGTGCGAGGTAATGGAGGTAATGGATTCTGCTTCCCAGGGTTAAGCCAACACTTAGATTTTTTTTGTACCTTCTTGGGTCCACATGTCCTATTTTGGTTCAGTAGATAGAGAATACATAGAGAAGATAGAATGGATCAGTCCCGGGGGAACTAATCATGAAAGGGTAAGTGGGAAATACAGCAAATAAACCATCACTGTGGTGGTCACTGCCATGGCTCCAAAGGGCAAAGGGCACCAGAGCTGGATGCTGCTGGCACATGGGCTGAGACAGCTTTTTGGTTTGTATGCACTGCAGAATGTGAAACAGAAGCAGGAGGAAGGGAAGAATGCAAGGTGCAGGACCAGGGTGGCTACAAAGGGGCAGGTTCCAGTGACTGGAGCATTTAGAGAGAGGCATTCCAGGGAAGGCTGTCTTGCTTGGTGACTTTTTTACTATTCTGAAGGATCATTAAATCTATAGTTTACTACCATTCCATCAGTGTTTCTTTGGGGTGACTGCATTGGTCATTCATTGGAATGTAAGGGAAGTTGACTCTATTTTGCAAAATGAAAGGTGAAACGTTTTTCTTAAAATGTGAAAGGTTTGCCGAAACCAATTTGGCTCAGTGGATAGAGTGTCGGCCTGCAGACTGAAAAGTCTCAGGTTCGATTCCGGTCAAGGGCATGTACCTTGGTTGCGGGCACATCCCCAGTAGGGGGTGTGCAAGAGGCAGCTGGTCGATGTTTCTCTCTCATCAATGTTTCTAACTCTCTATCCCTCTCTCTTCCTTTCCGTAAAAAATCAATAAAATATATATTTTTTAAAAATGTGAAAGGTTTTAGAAAATACATTATTCAATCCATCCCTACCAAACATGGACTAGGGGAAATTATCTAAAACTTGGGCCTATGGGTTCTTTTTTTAATTTCCAGTGTTGTTTTACCATCTAATACCTTGATACTCATATGGTCAATGGACCAGCAGAGTCAGCAATCCTCTGGTAGCTTGTTAGAAATGCATCATCTTGCCCTACCCGGTTTGGTTCAGTTGACAGCACTGGCCTATGGACTGAAGGGTCAAGGGCACATGCCTGGGTTGTGGGGGGTCAATCCTCAGTTGCCCCGACCTGCGGGGCACAACAACGTGGGGAGAGGGAGGACCTGTGGAGGATGAAAAGAAGGGACAGGGGCACGGAGAAATGGAGGCAAGACAAAGTTCAGATCAAGCCTCAAACTTTATTTTTGGAACAGCAGTATATATACAGCAGGAACAAAGGGGGGCAGGGTTGCCTACGCAGCGGGGTATTTGACAGTGTATAATTGGTTTAGGCACTGAGTGACAAGGTGGTAAGGTATCTGGCAACACAGGATTGGCTAACTGCCAGGGCAGCACTCTAACTTCTAGCTTCTAGGGCGGTGTCCTAACTTTTAGCACGGGCTCTGATTTAACCAGCGGCTGACTCTGGCTGAGTTGCCATGGGAACATTCCAAGGCAGGGCTAGCTATGGGGGAGGATCAGGAAGGGGAGTTGCAGAGATCCTCCGGAGCAAGATGTGCTAAGCGGCAGGTTATCTTTAGCTTCTGGCCAAACCAGCAGGGTACCGCATAACTTCTGCTAGAAGGAACTTAATTCTAAGATGGAGTTGTATTTTCTTAAGACGGAGTTGCTTGTCTCAACTCTGATGGCTCCCAACACTCAGTAGGGGGTATGCAGGTGGCACCAATCAATGATTTTTCCTCATCATTGATGTTTCTATCTCTCTCTCCGTTCCTCTCTGAAATAAATAAAAATATTTTTGTTTAAAAAAAATGCATTTTTTTGGTCCTACCCTAGACCATCTGAGTCATAATCTGCATTTTAAAGATTCTCATGTGACTTGTTTGCAAATTTAAATTTAAATCACATGCATGCATGTTCAGGTGCATATTAATGGGAGGTCATTTCCATAAGAACTTTAACTTCTTGTTATTGTTTTAGAGCATTTTTAATTACTTTGTATTCAGTGTACTCATTTTCCCCCAAACACACACACACACACACACACACACACACACATACATACACACACCTTAATTAGTGCTTATTTTTATATTTTTATTATAAAAGCAACATATATCTTTATAGAAAAGTTTGAAAATAAAATAAAAAGGAAAAATTACTTATAATCCTATCATTCCAAAATAATCACTAACATGCTGGCCAGTCTAACCCAGTTGGTTGAACACCATCTCATGCACCAAGAAGTCACCAGATTCCTGGCCAGGGCACAGACCCAGGTTTCAGGTTCAATTCTGGTCAGGGAGCTTATGGAAGGCAATCTATTAATGTTTCTCTCTCACATAAATATTCTCTCTTTCTTTTTCTCTCCCCTCTCCCTCCATCCCCCTTTCTCTAAAATTAATAAAACACACTTTTAAGTAATAATAAAAATCACTGTTAGTTTTAGATCTTTTTTTGGTATTTTTTAGTCTTCTAACAATTTTAAAGTGGTTAATTCATTATGTATTTGAGTCTATAAGATATAGTTTTATAATATATTACAAACATTTATGGAGGATAGATAGTACATAGAGAAGATAGATACTGAATGTACAATTTTGTATTCTGCTTTTTTCTGTTAACATTTATATTTTTCCAGATTATTCACCCTTCTAAACATTGTTTTATATGCTTCATAATATTCCAATATGTACATAAACCATGGTTTACATAACTATTCCCAATTTTGCATAACACTTAGAGCACTTGCATTTTTCATTTTGGTAAGTATGTGCAATGAAAATTATTGTGCATACAGCATCTTAATATATTTTTTCAGTAATTTTTTTCAAGATAAATTTCCAGAAATGAGTCAGAGACTACTGTGAGCTTAGATTCACATTGCAAAATCCAGAGTATATCACTTAAAAATCACACTGAAAAGAAAAGCTAAAGGTCCCTAACAGAAGGCTAAGTGGTTGTCCTCCACAGGTGAAGAGAAAACCGCCCATTGACAAGACAGAATGGGATGGCTTCTTTGATGAGAATGGTCAGTTGGCCAAGTCACGAGACTTCATTTGTGTTAACATCCTGGAAAGGGTATGGTCCCCAAGCCTTGGTCTTTCCCTGGAACTAGGGAGCATGGGTGGACAGGGGTGGGTGGGAGGGAGGTAGAATTGGGAGAGGCTCTTTTGGCAGGTCATTCAGAGAACCCATGGCTTCTCAACCCCCATCTCAACCTCAGGGTCTGCACCCTTTCGTGAGGACAGAAGCCTGGAAGTTCCTCACGGGCTACTACTCATGGCAGAGTTCCCAGGATGAGCGGCTCACAGTGGACAGTACAAGGAGGTAGAACATTCCAGATCCTATAGGGGAGGGTGGGTAGTATAGTGGGGAGGGGGTGCTCACCCCAGCGTGGTTTTAAATAGACTTTAAACAGACTTCTCATTCTGAGTGGCAAATTTCCCATGGCACTCCTGACCCAGAAGGGGCCTTTACCAGCCCTGCCCAGTTCTATTTACCAGTCTACATACTAGTGAGACATGGGCTTGACCCCAACCCTTTTCCCCACTATGTCCCATCTTTCCCCTGGGCTTGTGCAGCCTAGGGAGGTGGAGAAGATTGACATGCAGGGTGTGTCGTAGGAAAATCCAGGGCAATAAGGGGATCTGAGGGCTAGCTGGGGAACCCTGAGACAAGAGCCCACCTGTGTTAGTTTCCTGGAGCTGCTTTAACAAAGCATTATAAACCAAGTGTCCTACCACAATAGAAATATATTCATTCTCTCAGTTCTGAAGACCAGAAGCTCAAAAGCAAGGGCCTAGCAGGGCCTCTCTCCCCAGGAAGGCTCTATGGGAGCACCCTTAGGCCTTGTCTCTTGAAGGTTCTGGCAGCTCCAGACGTCTTTGGCATGTGGCTGCATCACTGCAGTCTATGCTTCTGTGGTTACATAGCCTTCTCCCTTGTCCCTATATTTTTCCTCTGTGTATCTCTTATATGGACACTTGTCATTGGATTTAGAACCCAACTAGGTAATTAAGAATGAACTCATCTTGCAAATGTTAATTATATCGGCAAAGACACTTTTTAAAGTAAGGTTACATTCACAAGTTCCAGAGGTTAGGACATGGACATGGGGGACATCATTCAACCTCATTGTGATGATGGGCACATAACACCCCCTCATTCAATTCTTATAATTCTGAGGCATAGGTGCTAGTGTTATCCCACTCTACAAATGAGGACCCTGAAGCTTAGAGAAGGAAAGTGAGGTCGCCAAGGCTTGACCCTAGTTGTAGACCCCAGTTATTAAGTTGTGAAACAAGGATTCAGGTGTGTCCATCGGACTGCAGAACCATGAGGTGAATCTCATCTCCATCTGCACTCCAGGCGCATAGAAGAGCATGGTTAGGGCTGGCACAGGCAGAGTGGAGGGGGGCGTCCCAGTCAGTGGGCACAGCCCCGGGACCCTAGACTTGCTGTGTTCCTGATTTAGCCTCAGTCCTATTCTCATAGGAAAAATTATGAAGCTTTATGCCAGATGTATGAGAAGATTCAGCCCCTTCTGGAAAACCTGCACCGGAACTTCACAGAGACTCGGAATAACATTGGTGAGCAGACTGGGGTGGGAGGGCTGTGCAGAGGGGATTGCTGGAAGCCATCTCTAAGCCCTCCTCAGTCTTGTGAGGATATTTCTCCAGTTCCTGGGAGCTGTCTTGACATGAACCTGAAATTTCCCCAGCTAAACTGTGGTTAGTCCATCCACCCACCTCTACTGGGTGCCCTTAGATGCCCGGGGAGCATGGTGTTTCCCTGGGTGCATGTTGTTCCTGCTGGTTTGTCTTCATCTCTTCTCACCTTGGTCTAGAACTGGGCTAGATTTGAATTGGATGAAGGGTCACAATCCTGGCACTGGGTTCCGCCTGGTCAAAAATTTGGAAATGGGAAGAAACCCAGGCAACTCAGGGTGTGGTGAGAGATAGAGTTGGGGCGCAAGAAGGCAGGGGGAACTGATGTTCCTTTTAAAGCTTTCTGCCTGGATTGGTTGGGGGAAATAAACTCACCTATAGACCTGATGCTGGAGGTGATCTGATTCTATCCCTCCTGTCCCTTGCTTGCAATTTAGCATACGATATCCAGAAACTCTATGACAAAGATCCCCTGGGAAATGTCATTATTGACAAGAAGAAGCTGGAGAAGATCCTGCTCCTCAGCTATGTGTGCAACACCCAGGCAGGTGCGCCACAGTGCTGAGCCCCCTCTTCTCAATTCCTTGCTGGAATTCCTCCCCTGCCCAAACCCAGGCTCTACTCTCCTACTCAGCCCCTCCTAACCGGCCCCTCTCCCCCAGAGTACCAGCAGGGCTTCCATGAGATGGTGATGCTCTTCCAGCTGATGGTGGAACATGACCACGAGACCTTCTGGCTCTTCCAATTCTTCCTGCAGAAAACGGTGAGAGTTTGGCCTAAGATGAGGGCCTCCTCTTCCTCACTAAATCTTTAAACAACCCCTTGAGTTAGGCAGGCATTAGCAGCCCCAGCCATTTCCTCTAGCCCTGGTACAGATCTTAGGGTCCCAGAGGAGCCTAAAAGTGTGCTCCCCAGTGCAGTGTGTTCTGGGTGCAGGTGGCAAGCACTGGAGTTGTGGAGGCTGGAGTGATGCCCTGAGTCCAGCTTTTACCAAATCTTGAAAGGATGTGACTGAAAAG
The DNA here is from genome assembly GCF_014108245.1 of Pipistrellus kuhlii. Taxonomy (NCBI): domain Eukaryota; kingdom Metazoa; phylum Chordata; class Mammalia; order Chiroptera; family Vespertilionidae; genus Pipistrellus; species Pipistrellus kuhlii. Next base: position 89,530,717 of record NW_023425404.1, on the reverse strand, counting down.
GCCCAGTGATGGCACACATTTCTGGCATTCCTCTCCCAAATATGCTCGGCTCCCACAAACATTCCATGGCTCCTCACACCTTCAGAATAAAAATCCAATGACCTCTGCCAGGCATTCAATCCTCCATCATCAGGCTGCTCTCATGGCTCACTTCTCATGACCTGTGTGCTCCAGGCACACCGGGGACTCAAGATTACCCAGATGCACACCGCATTGTCCAGGCTAAAGGCTTTTGTAATTGCTGCTCCCTAGAAAGACTTCATGATCCGTGAGAGGCTTCCCAGAACCCATTCTCATCCTTTCCTCCACCATACAATAGTGTGCTTACTGTGCTTCTCTGGACCTGCTTCTCAACCACAGTATGTGTGCAGAAAAATAACAGGGCTCACTGCATTGTGAGCCACACCTGAAATATCTCTGCATCCCCATCTCTCTCTCTCTCTCTCTCTCTCTCTCTCTCTCTCTCTCTCTCTCACACACACACACACACACACACACACACACACGCTCACCCACAGGTGCACACATATATACAGATGAAAACACTGGCACACATAGACACAGACATGATGTGCGCATCTGTGCACACATACATTCACAACATCCAGACTTACACACAGAGACATGGGCCTGACCTGGAATACAGAGACATACAGAAACTCCCTGGAATTGGAGAGCAGGGCTGGCTTTTCTGGTGCCCGCAAGCCCAGAGGATTTAGTTTCCCTCCCTCCCACCCATCTTTCACAGGAGCACAGCTGTGTCATCAACATTGGGGTTGGCAAGAACTTAGACATGCTCAACAACCTGATCAGCTTCCTAGACCCTGTGTTTGCTAAGCACCTAAGTGAGTGGACAGGGTTCATTTCAATGGGGTTGGAACCTGGGCAGTTGAAAATCCACCACAATCTCCAAGGGCAGCTGGAAAAATGACAGTCAAACACATCCTGTGTTTCCCAAGTGTGTGGTATGCTCTGGTGTCTGGCTGTCTGTTTCAGCTCCCTTGTGTGTGTCATCCATTTTCTCTGATATAGCCTCCTGTCTGGCACCCCGTTTCTCTCCCCACAGAAGGAAAGGGTGCGGGGGCTGTGCAGTCCCTCTTCCCCTGGTTCTGCCTCTGCTTCCAGCGCGCTTTCAAGTCCTTCGATGATGTTTGGAGGCTCTGGGAGGTGAGGTGCTCTGCTGGGGGACTGCCCCTCTCCTCAGGCAGGCAGCAGGAGAGCTCTTTGGCTTTATTGTGGCTTTAGATGGAGTCCAGGTGCTCCGGGTTTATTAGGTCAGTGACCCTGCTCCTGCCCAATAAGGAGGAAGCTAGAGCACCAGTTCATCCACTTGTTCATGAGATCCCATCAACTTCACCTCTCTGGGCAGTCAGGGCAGAAGAAGGGGCCTTACAGCCTATGCTGTGGACACCTGGCCTGCAGCTCACTTCTCTGCCTCCTGCCAAGTGCCTCACTCTTCTCTCATTCCCTCATCTTCCTGTTCCTCTGTCTTCCCATCCACTTGGGTGCTAGCTCCTTACTGAGCCTTCCCTCTGGAGAAGGTGGGTCCCCACAGACAGGTTGCACTGCAGTCCTTTGATCCCAGTCCCCATGGCCATCAGCAGATGAACCTCCCCTAGAACATACCCACTACCCATCTAATAAATTCCCTGAAGGCTCTTTTTCTGATTCCCCCAGGAGCCTAGAACCCAGCATAATGCCTAGAACCCCAGAGGTAGCTGTGAGCACTTTTCTGAGTGAGTGAGTGAGTGAGTGAGTGAGTGAGTGAATAAGTTAGCAGTGAGGCCCAGGAATGTCTGACCCTGGGCATGTGGGTGGTGGGTACTCACCATCTTAAGGGCAGTGCACTCTCAGGCCACAGGGCACAGACCAAGACTTGCCCACCCTAACAGGTTCTGCTGACAGGGAAGCCCTGCAGAAATTTCCAGGTGCTGGTGGCCTACAGCCTGCTGCAGATGGTGCGTGAGCAGGTCCTGAAGGAGAGCATGGCTGGCGATGACATCCTCCTGGTGAGAGCACCCTCTGGTCAAGCCCAGCCCCACGGCTTCTGGGGATTCCCCACCCTGCACTTTCCTGGCTGAAGGCCCCAGGCTCATGGGGAGCTGGGCTTCTGTGCCCTCTTTGCCCTGGGAAGGATCATGAAGGAAGCCGACATGTCCTGAGCACCACTCTGAGTGCTTTACAGATGCGCTCATTTGAGCTTCACAACAAGCCTGACCCAGAGGGGTGATGCCCATCTTCATCTTCACCCCTATGTTTCCTATGAGGAGTCCAAGGTCTTGAATGGTATTTAACCACTAGGCTTGATTGCTTCACAGTTAATTTCTTGGCTCTAGCGTCCTCCTGTGGCAAAAGATCTACAGTTTCCCAAAATTTCTAGCCAGTGCTGAAATCTTTATTCAAAAACATCTTAGGTGGCACCCCAATTGTAAAACAAGTCCTACTTGGCAACCTGTGAGATCCTCAGTAGAACCCCAGAACTCCCTAGACCTCAGTGTGAAAACTACAATTACCATCTCCCCAAAATATAAATTTCCAGTGTTGAAATTTCAAGCACTATGCCAGATGGGTTAGGAAAAGATCCAGTGGCCCCAGTGATGTCCATAAGTAGTGGCTTTGTTCGCTCAGCCTATGCCTGCTTCCTCCACCTTCTCCCGGCACAGGCCTGCAACAACCTGGTCGACCTTGATGCCGACGAGCTGATCTCTGCTGCCTGCTTGGTTTATGCGGAGCTCATCCAGAAGGATGTAAGTTGCCCCAATTATTTGTCCTTCTCCTCTTCCTTTTCCAACCCCAGGCAATGGCAGTTATATTCAGCTTCAGAGACAGTTTGTGCCACATTACCTGACACCAACCCACAGAGGTTATCTGGCGTGATCTTTTTGCTGTTTTCATATGTAACTCATGCCTCCTCTGGCAGACTACACTTCCCAAAAGCACAGCCCTGACCCGTCATTCCCTGCGTCCATCCCAGTGGATCTTGGCCTAGCACCGAGCACCCAGGGACTCAAGAGAAAATCACTGGCTGGATGAACTGAAATATGAGAGCAGCAGACCAATGTCTGTTTCCCTCAACCTGCCAGACCCTCCTCTTCCCAGGTTCCAAAGCCATTAAAGGATTTCTTACTCTGAGGACACACACAATGGACAGATGCCCTCAGTGGACAAGACAAAGGTGGTGCTTCATCCATGAGGTCAGGATCAAGTCCGCTGGGGTGTTAGGGTGAGGGCATAGTTAATACAGGTGCAATACAAACAGCCTTCTGGAGTCAGTCTGTGGTGGGCAGTGTGTGCCAGGTGCTGAGGGTAGACAGGATTGTCCAATGAGAAAAGAGGCCTAGGAGGGGAGAAGAGAGATTGCAAAGCTGGAAGCATAAATGCTGGGAAGAGATTGGATGGGTTGAGTCAGCAACTCCTCTGTGGCTAAGAGTTTTCCAAAGTGACAATAGTTCTGCACTGGGGAGCAAACAGTTAAGAGTCTAACCAACTCTAAGAGCCTTTCCACTTCCTGTGAAAGAGAGTTGAATGGTCTAATAGGCTTGTTCAATCCATTGGACTCAGTCCTGAGAGGAGTTGGCATCTCCCATTCCTCCCTTTACTCCCAACACATCAATCCCACATTAAGCTGTTTCTCCAGAGCTTCCCCAGTAGTTTGTAGGACAAAGCCCAAATCTCTGGGTAGCAGGTGATTCCACTCCTGGTTTCAAAGCCTCCCTCTCAATTGCACCTTCATTTATCAGTCTGAAAATATCTCCTCAAATTGAACTATCCTTTTCAGTTTTATACAATCTCCCCAGAGAATGCCACCTTTTCCCTGGCAGGCAGTTCAGTTTCTCCCTGGGGCAGAGACTCAGCCACACACTCTCCCTAGGTGAGGCCAAAGCTTAGAGCCTGCCTGCCCATGTCCTGAGGGGTTCCTGAGGGTAGACATGAATATTGACCAGAAAGAGCTGGGGTTGGGACACTGACCAACCCCATAGCTGTTCGGTAAGTGTCTGCACATGTACACACACACACACACACACACACACACACACACACACACACCCCTGCCCAGGGGCTACCATTTTTCAGAGAGGGTTGATGAATAAGAGGGATCCATTGGTTTTACTGTGGATCCTGGCCCTTGAGGGTGAGAGATGACCAGCTGCCCCATCCTTCTACTCCCATCCTATCACTCTCAGTGACCATAACTCCAAAGGCATAATCTCCCAGCATTCATTGGGAAGATTCATATATACTGTGCTTCTCCTTAGGCTTATGTTCCCAAGACAGGTGATTTAAATAAAGATTCCTGCATGGAATACAGTGCTCCAAGAACAATACTGTGTTTTTATTCTACCAAAGAGCCAGAGTAAAAGACATCTTGGGGAGCTAACTGTAGCCTTGGAAAGAGAAAGTCCACAGAAACATCAAATAAGCATTTTCTAGTGCTTCTTTTGGCCTGGTGGCATTAGTTGGTCTGTGGTTTTTGGTTGGGATATCCACAATGCTGAACATCATCTCTTCCAAAACTAAAAATTAAAAGCATCACTTCCTAGGCCAATGATTTTCAAACCTGTTTCTAAAGTCATTGTACCCCATCATAATAGTCTTTCCCAGAAACCCAGTAGTTGATGTTGGGATGGGGAGCCCAGAGCCCTCCTTTCTGGGATCCTCATCAGACTCCTGCTCAAACTCACATCATTAGCTCCAAGGAATCTCCTGCTCAAACTCACATCATTAACTCCAAGAAAACCTCTGTTGGTCTTAAAGATGAACTGGATTAAGTCTCAACACTGAATCGTTCCAGATTCAGATAAATTCCAGGTGATATAATGATGGACACAAATATCTTAGAAGAACCAAACTTCTGTTAGCTCATCTACAGCTCTCCTGACCTTGGACTGCAGATTATTGTCTTCTCACCATAGCTGATCATATCATGGAGCCAGAACAGGCTTCTCCTCACTTGTTTATCAGTTGTATAACCCAGTGCTATTTTTTCTAGGTCCAGTCAGGAGATAGAATTATGGGAAGAATTGAAATCCTAATTCTAAACTGTCTTTAATGTAGGGGCTGTACTAGTCCAAATAATATGTTAATCCAACACTTTTGTCCTTACTATGAGCTGCCGATTGTCCAGGCACTGAGAATGTAGCAGTGGGGAAAAGAGAGAGACAATCCCTGTTTCCATGACACTTAGCGTTGAATGGGGACCATTCAACATTAAAGAATGGGTGATTGCAAATTTCTTTTTGTGCTCTAAAGGACAGAAATGCAGTTTTAGGAGAGAAAATACAAATTAGTGGTGGTGGCAATGACATTAATGATGATAGTGGTGATGTCTATGATGGTAGTGATGATGGTAGTTGGGAGGAATTGTGATGTCAATAATAATGGTGGTGAATGATTGTGATAGAAATATCAGTGAGGACAATAGTAGAAATGTCAATGATGATGGTGGTGATGCTGATGGTGATTTCAGCAATGGTGTAGTGTTGGCGGCAGAGATGGCCATGTAAATATGGTGATGATAATGGTGATGTCAGTGAGGTTGATGGTTATCAGTGATGTTAGTGTCAATGGCATGGTAGGGTTTGTGGCAGAGTTGATGTAGTGTAGTGTGATGATGGTAGAAGCTACTAGGATGTCAGTGATGACAGTGGCTGTTGGAGGTGGTGTCATCAATGGTGCATAGATTTGGTGGAGGTAGTGGTTGTGGTGATGTCAGTGGCAGTATTAGTGGCAGAGGTGTGATACCAAGTCTGCAATGTTAGAGATGAAGATGGTGGTGATTATGGTGGTACTTTCATCCAGTTAACAATGGCCATCTCTGTATTGATGTTGATGATCGTGTTGGTGGTGATGGCAATCATGATAGAGGTGGAAAAAGTGATAAATTCAGGAGAGAATCCAAGATGGCTGCACAGGTAAATACCTAGCCGCAGCCGCACATAATTTCAATAAAATAAAACTAAAATATAAAATGGACATTACCCAGAATTATAGGAAAGTCGACTGACTGGAAATTCTACAATGAGAAGCAAGGAGAAAACCAGAAGGAAGAGTGGAGGAGCTGTAAAAGCCTAAGGTATGGAGACAAGCGGCGCGTGCGGAGAGGCAGTCCCAGAGGCGTGCACACTGTGCACAGAGGACGGACTGTTGACTCTGCTGCCAGATTGCCCTGGCAGGAAGGAGACAAAGGCTCTAGACTGTGCTGGGCCCCAGTTCCGACTCCTCTAAACCCCAGTTCTAGGCCAGACCCCGGGGACTCAGGCTCAAACAGAGGGAGCTGGGCTGTAAGGCGGAACCCCGGGGGGAGCAGTGAAAGGAGGTCCCGGAGGCGCACATTGCACGCAGAGAAGGGACGGTTGGCTGTGCCACGGGATTGCCCTGGCGGGAAGGAGACAGGGGCTCCAGACTGCTCTGAATGCCACCTCCAACCCCACTTCCAACTGAACTGAACCCCAGTTCCGGGCTCATTGGGAGAGAGCCTACACTGTTTGGTAGCAGGCGAAAATCGAGGACACCTTTCTCTCAGAGGTGCTTGCAGCGAGTACTGAAGGACCCTGGGGATTACTGAGACTCAGAAACTGCATAGGGCGTGGCTAACAGAAGCCAAGCCTGTAGGCTCCACCCTGAAACTCCGCCCCATCAGGGAAGCGGCGAAAATGCCAAGACAATGAAATAGATCACAAACGAAAGAAATGGAGGATAAAAAGTGACTGGATATAGAGTTCAAAACCACACTTATAAGGTTGTTCAAGAATCTCCTAGAAAAGGCCGATAAAATAAACGAGACCTATGAGGATATGAAAAGGGATCAACTAGAAATAATAAGGGATCAACAAGAAATAATAAGGGATCAACAAGAAATAATAAGGGATCAACAAGAAATAATAAGGGATCAACAAAAAAAGAATACATTGTCTGAAATAAAAAATATTATACAGAATCCTAAAAACAGAATGTAAGATCGCAAGAATCAAGTCCAAGATTTGGAACATAAAGAGCCAGAAGACACTCCTCCGCAGACGCAAGAAGGCCAGAGAATCCAGAAAGTTGAAGATAATGTAAGAAACCTCTGGGACAACTTCAAGCGAACCAACATCAGAATTATGGGGGTCCCAGAAGATGAGAGAGAGCAAGATATCGAAAACATACTGAAAGAAATAGTGACAGAAAATTTCCTCCACCTGGTGAAAGAATTGGACTTACAAATCCAGGAAGCACACAGAACTCCAAACAAAAGGAATCCAAATAAGAACACACCAAGACAAATCATAATTAAAATTCCAAGAGCAAAAGACAAAGAGAAAATATTAAAAGCAGCAAGAGCAAAGCAGGAGCACCTATACGATTGTCAGCTGATTTCTCAACAGAAACCATGCAGGCCAGATGGGAATGGCAAGAAATATTCAAGGTGATGTATAGTAAGAACCTACAGCCAAAAATAATCTATATAGCAAAGCTATTGCTCAGAATTGAAGGCCAGATAAAGAGCTTCACTAATAAAAAAAAAAGCTAAAGGAGTTCATCACCACCAAACCAGAATTATATGAATTGCTGAAGGGGGTTCTTTCGGAAGAGAAAGTAAATAAAGATAAAAATTATGAACAACAAATATGTAACTATCAACAAGTGAATCTAAAAACCAAGGAAATTAAAAAAAAATCTGATGAACAATATTAACTGTTGAATATAATAGAATCAAAGGTATGGAAAGGGAGAGATTCTTGGGGGAAAAGAGAGAGGGGGATGTGGGAAGAGACTGAACATAAACTGTGCACCTATGGATGAAGACAATGGGGGGGTGGGGAAAGGGCAGAGAGTGGGGTGGGAACCTGGTGGAGGAGAGCAATGGACGGTGGGGGGGGGGGGGAAAGAGGAACATTTGTAATAATATGAACAATAAAGATTTATTTAAAAATAAAAAGAAAAGAAAATATTTTTTAAAAAAGAAAAGAAAAAGTAATAAATTCATTCTGGAAAAACTAGTGCCTAACACATTTCCAATATAATATTTTTAAATGAGTCATAATGGCCATGAGCATAGAGATGAAGAAAATGGAGGCATACAGGCATTATCTAAGCTTTCTAAAACGTGGCCCTGAGCCAGATGTGAAAACTTGGATAGGCTGTGTGCCTTCTGTGGCCTCACCCCACCTCTCCTCCTTTCACTCTTATTTCAAGCCTCTTTCCTGGGGGTCATTTGCTCCCTTTTCTCTGGCCACCTTGAATGATTCCAAGCTTGTCTTCATTCCTGGAGCCAGGATAATGGCTCTCTAGCTTCATAGAGGCACATGAATAAAGATCCAAGTCCTCTGGGCCCCTGAGTCTGTGTTTTAGACTCAGAAGGAGAGAAAGGAGGAAGGCTATGAGTGTACACTCAGGCTAGCCAGACCTCAATCCATTGAGGGGGAAGAATTCCTCCCACCTTTAAGGGGAAGGACACACCAGAAGGGAGGCCTCCACTGCCCAGCACCCAACCCCATTGATATGGCCATGCTTGGAGTGGAGCACTGGCCTCTTAGAAGAACAATGAGGGAAGAAGAGGTGGATTTTTAAAAAGTGAAGGAAGAAAAGTGGGATGTTTTAGAAAATGGGGGGATGGGATGAAATGGGAAGGAATGTAAGCTTCCTTCTTCACCTAACTAAAGGCCAACACTTACATTAGGGACCATCAACAGAGCTATAAGTTCTGGTTGAACATGGCAAAGTGGCTAATGGTGCTTGGGCCCTGATCCTCAGGGCTGATGCTTCTCAGTAATGAATCTTCCAGACTACTCTTTACCCAGCCCAACACAGACAGGTGTACACACATATACTCCACACACTCACAGTGCAGCCCAGGCATCCTTGGCAGTGTTTTTGTTAACCTGACTGAGATGTATAATAGCTATGCTAGAAAGATCTTCTTTTTGTTTGCCTTTCAGAAGAATCAGAATGTTCAGACCCATTTAGACCAAAGAAACTATCTTCTCTCTTACTGCATAACACATACACACTGCCATGCACAAATACACACTCATACATACACATACTCATCACTCATACCCACTCACACAAATACACACTCAAACATACACACAATACACACATATCAATACACACAATACACACATACTCACACTCACACACACATACACTCATACACACGCTCACATACACACCCATTCACACAACATGAATACACAACATGCATACACAACATGCATACACGCTCATACACACATATACTCACCCACACATACACACTCTCACACAAACACACATACTCACACAAATACATTCTCACACATGCTCACACACGTGTGCACATACACTCACAAATCCATTCACACACATACACACATGCATGCACATACACCTTTATGCCGTCATCAAGTCCTTTTGCTTCTACCTCTACATAGACTATTACTGGGAGAGGGAAGGTGACTTAACCATGTTCTCTGGCTCCTTTCTATCCACATCTACACAGGCCAGGCTCTGCAGTCCAGAGCTCATTAGTGAGGTAGTCCTAAGGGGGCTCCCTGGCTCCTGCTCCTGCTCCTGTCTCCAACAATCCCAAAGAGATGCATCAGGCCCATAATCTGGAACTGCAGCTCCTACCCCTAAAGGCAGCAAGTGTTCCCCAATACCACCCTCCCACTGACCCTTTAGGGACCTGAGGGAGGGGACTGTGACAATAAGGAGTGGGCTGGAGTCCCAGGAGGTCAGGAATAAGGGCACTGTGGCTCCAACCCTCACAATAACTACAGCTGCATTTGCTGAATAATCCCTATGTCCCAAGGCCTGTGCCAAGTACTCTTTTTATTGGTGGGGACCTTGAATCACAGGGGTACACAGCCAGTGATGGCAAAGTCAGAATTTGAACAGTGATGGTGAATCCCAGACCCTTCGCTCTTAACACTGCAGTATTAGTTCTGTAGCAACTCCAGTGTTCACCTGCCCTCTTCCTGTAATGACCTTAGAACATCTGGAGAAGGTCAAACTGCAGCCAAGTTTACTGCATTTTGTTTTGAAACAAAGTTCAGGATGCTCTGGACAATCCTTCTCTAGTATGGGGCTCAGCTGGGGCTTTGTGGAAGTCATGTGCAGAGGTGAGAGTAAGGAGTCAAGGAGGGACTACCACGCCTCTCTCCCAGGCATGGCAATGGCAGCAGCAAAGCTGGGAGGCTGGAGTGGGAGAGAAGGCTTAGGTAGGGGTGTCGAACTCAATCAGAGAAGGGGCCAAAATCTAAAATCCAGCCTAAATCGCGGGCCGAATGGTTTACTAAACAGTCATAAACTGTCATTGTGATGGAAACGCAGTGGAGTGCAGTGATAACAGCGCGGTGCAGGCCACATTGCAAGGCCTGGTGGGACGGATTTGGCCCGCGGGCCTTGTGTTTGACACATGTGGAGGATGGCTGCACAGGAGCTGACTACTCCCATACCTGCCCCCTCTCTGGACCAGCCCCCGGTGTCTGGTAGATGGGATGGAGTAAGACCAAGGTAGACAGGAAAACTCCCCATCAGTGCCAAGTGCTCCTCTGCTACATGGGAACCACCAGCCTCACTGCCCACAAGGGGAAATGATTTATTTCTGAGAACTCACCTAAAGCACTAGCATTCAACTGTCCTGAAGTCCCTAGAGCTAGGCAAGCCTACACTGCTGAAAAGAGGAGGGAGGTAGCAGCAGGGGTGGGAGAGCAGAGTCACAGCAGAAGCTTTTTAATCTCAGCTGCACATTAGAACCACTAGGGAGCTTTTAAAAAATAACCCAGGCCTATGGCTCACCTATGAAATCAGAGTCTCTGGGGGTGAGTGAGAGTACAGGCACATTTAACCTCCCCAGTTGGTTCCAGTGTACAATCAGGAGTGAACACCCCTGCACTTAGAGCAGGTGTCTGATGGAGGGGGTGAGTGGTTTAACACTTTTCTTCTGCACAGGATGGGGTGGGGGACTTGCCCAAGGTCACACAGCAAAAGAGTCATGGTCTGTAAAGGGCAGAAGTGACTGTGCAGGACACTATCTGAACTGATACGGAGGACCATAGCTCATCACTGCAGCCAAACCCTCCCATCAGTTCCACTCTAGACCACATGAAAGTTTCAGGCTTCCCTCTCCTCACTGGCTTTTAAAGAACCTCCCACCTTCCCATCTTGAGCCTTCACCTGAATAACTCTAGAATTAAGCATTCCAAATTCTTTTCTAAAATATCACATTAAAGAGTCTCTTTAGGAAATTAATAAGTACCCAAGTCTCAAAAACCCAACGCTCATCTGCAATGATATGCAAACAGCACCTGAACACCCACAGTATAGCACTCAGAAGCTGGAAAGAAATGGAAGGCAAATGTATTCAATCACTATGTAAACAAGGACAGCCCCGGACTAAGGGCCTCAATCTTTAACCAGACAGCAGCTGTCTCTTTCAGTACAGGCATGGCTGACAGAAGGGCTGAGCTGCCTCCTGTAAAAAGCATCTTGAGAAAGGTTCAAGATGAGGGTGTGTTCTGATATTTGGCTTGCTGATGGTCTCATCTGAGAAACCTAGGAAGGGTGTCTGCAGGCAGGATAATGTTCTCTGACTAGGCTCATTGTCCAAGTCCCAGGTTCAATGCCAGGTGGAGAAAAGGTGATGGTGACAGGATGGTGGAGGCCCTGGGAGAGATTATGTGGAATTGATAGGTTGGAAATAGCTGAGAAGATGGTAGAGGTAGAGGTGAGAATGAGGAAGTCCCTGGTAATGATGGTGATGACAGGGGTGAAATGGGGTTAGAGGAGATGATAGCAGGGCAGTAAAGAAGGTAAGTATATATAGTGGAGATCATGATGGTGGTATCATGGCAGAGGCAATATCGGATGTGATGATGTGGATGAAGTGGAGATGACAGAGGTAATGCTAACTGCAGTCACAGTGGAAAGAATGGGGGAAGGACGGCAATGAAGAGGTGAGGGTGTTAGAAATTAGGAAGAGAATTGGCAGTGGCAGGGAGTTGGGGTATGAAGATCACTGTGGTGACTAATAAGAGGTGAGGGTGATGGAAAAGATGATGAAAATGAGCTGGTGAAAATGGTTTCTCAAGACTCTTAAGTTCCTTGGGGGAGGGTGTTAGAGAATCATCAGAACAAAAGCAGGGAGAAAGGGGGAAGGAATCTGAAGAAACAATGTGTGCTGTGATGGGGAAGAGGAGGAAGTTCCCAACCATAGACCTAAAGAAAACTCAGAGACAACTTCTGGCTTCTCTTCAGCAACATCTCAGCTTCACCCAGTTCCATTTTGTGAGGCTGGCAGACTGGAGGTCTGTAAGTGGCCAGTGGGGTGACTGACCGGGGTTGGAGAAATCATAGCCACTGGGCCTTAGTTTCCTCTTCTATGAAGTTGGAGGAAGTATGAAAATGAATAAGTGAGTTTGGTCTCTTGCTGGGGCAGCAGGGCCCTTATCCACAGAGGTCCCTGGGCTGACCAGCTGTGCACGTGCAGTGGCAGGAAGCTGCCTGTGGGAGGCAGGGAAGGATGAGGTGAGTATCAGAAAACAGAGAGCACGTGGTAACCAAGACCAAGGAGACATTCGCAAATGTCTCCTCAGGAGAACAGACAATTGCCTGCTATCACTCCTCCATGGCCCAGATCCTTTTCTGTCACCCTACCTTATTTTGGTTTCTACACTGAAGGTTGCCAGAACTGTATCCCTGACACTCTCCTCACAGTTCAAGTTCCCTCTGGGGAGGTCACACCCTAAGACAACTACAGAGTGAACTGGTTTAGCACACATGCTCTGGAGTCAGACTCCAGATAATAGTTGTGTGACCCTGGTGCTTAACCTTTTTGAGGCTCTGCTTTCTCATCTATAAATTAGGAACAAAAATATCTACCATACAGGCTGTAGTACGGGTGTCTATAACATGTTTAATCCAGCTAACTTCAACTCAAAGAACTGGTAGCTGTTCTGAATCACGCAGGCACAGGGCAGACACTTCAGGAGTCAAGTGCACCAATATCATTTATTCTTTAACCTAAGAAGCAGTAGCCACAGGAGTGAGGGCCTCTCTAAGACCTGTGGTTTCTGACAGCTGCAAGGTACAACAGAGCCATCTGCTCCTTCAGGTGGAACCTACACTTGCACATGTTGTCCTGCAGGGGGCGCACCTCCTCCACAAGCCAGGGCTCCATGGAAGACCAGGCTGCCCCAGTGAGAAAACACCCTGCCCAGATTGTAAATCACTCTGCAATCCCTGTGCTCCACTGGAGAGAAGGGGTGAGAAAAAAGGAAGCCTAGACCTCTGGCCAGATCTGCTTTGGGAGGCTGGAAGAGGGGCAGAGAGATGGAATCAGTTGTTGTTTGTGGTGCTCAGAGGTCCTAAGTCTTTCACTCTGTCTTCAGATTTGCTGAGGACTGGACATTAGCTTAGGGCAGAAGAGCCATCAAGGTTCCCCTGAAAGCATCTCTGGGCAATTCCACACCCCTTTCTTTGTTTGGAATCCCTCCCCACACATACACACTGTGCTCCAGCATGATTCACAGTGAGCGGCCCAGCTGGTGGTCCATGTTTGCCTAGGGTGGCCTTAAGAGAGCACGACTTGGCAGTCACTTCTCCTATGTGTCTATCAGCCTCCTCCCTAGGCCCACAAACCACACAGGCGCACACCAGGACGCTGCTGTTCCCATCAGCAGAGGTTCTGCTCTGAGTCACGCAGGCACAGGGAGCAGTGACGACACAAGCCCACAAGCCGTGCCTTCCTGCTACAGGGCCAGTGTCAGGGCCAGCAGGACCATTTAGGATGCACACTGAATGCCAATCTGAACAAGGTAGAACCATGGACATGTATGAGCCAGGGAAGGAATGCAATGAAGTCAGGGTTGAAGGGTTCTGTGTGGGGCTGGAATTTGAGGCTGCTTCTGTTTTTTCTAGCCAATAGAACTATACTGTTTGCCACAAATGTGGGTTTTAATATTTTAGTAATTTTAAAAATGAAAAGAAACAGGTAAAATATTTATTTTACTAATATATTCATTGCTTCATGTAATCAATAGGAAGATATTGAGATTTTTACATTTTTGTTACAGTATAAGTCTTTAAAATAGTGTATATTTTATACTTTCAGCACATCTGAGTGTGACAAACTACATTTCAAGGGCTCAGTAGCCACATGGAGCTAGTGGCCCCCATATGGGACAGTGCATGTGAGATAGTCACTCACCCTTGTTACCTCTGGTCCCCAATCGCAGTAAGCGTATGTGGACTGTCTGGCTCACAGGCTGGTGGTCTTCTGGGATCCTGAGCAGCAGTGGCTGAGGGATCTAATGAGCTCAGGCTCCCTCCCTTTGATTACCCCCACAAGGGCAGCCCATGGAGCCTTCTGGAGAACAGGAACCTGCTCATAGCTGGATGGGCCATCAACCCTTGCCAGGGAGCTCCCTCACCATAGGAGGCTTCCAACTGGTGCAAGCTTCACAGGATAGATACCTCAGAAGCCCTCTTCAAACCAGTCCTCAGGGCACTCAAGGCACAAGGCTGTGCTACCAGAGCTCCTTGCCAGGCCCATAGCCCCACGTGAGGCTGGGGATGGCCCTTTGCCCTATGTGAGGGGAGGAACTTTGTGCAACTATAAGGGAAGTTAACAGTATTTGCAGAGTAAAAGAAGAGAGTACGGAAAGAGGTCCATGAAGGCAACAGTCTGGGCAAAGGTCTGAACGTGGGATCTAGGGGACAGACGATGACAGGGAGCCAAAGGAAAATTAGGGGAGAAAGAGAAAAGAGCAGCTGTTGGCCTTGGAGGTGTGTGTTTGTGTGTGTGTGTGTGTGTGTGTGTGTGTGTGTGTGTGAGATGCATGCTAAATGCCAATCTAAACAAGGTGGAATCGTGGACGTTCTGAGCCAGGGAAGGGATGCAATGAAGTCTGGTTTGGGGGCATGTTAACTGGAGCCCATGCAGAAAGGGCCAGGAAGGAAGAACTGAGTATGGAAGTCACCACTCTGGGGTGATTGTACGTGGGACGAAGGGGACTTGTGACCTCCTGTGTTTGGCTCTAGAGAGCTCAGCCTAGGTTGGGCCTCCGTGCAGAGTCTTCAGAGAAAAGTGGGTCAGAGGCTTTAAGGTTGGTAACCCAGGAGTTTCCAGGCTTTCTCTGCATGTCTCTAGGAGGGCCTGCCAGCTTCCACTGAGGGATTCCAATGGCTACTGTGGCTGTGAGTTGGGTAGGGTTTTGCTTCTCACTCACCTTCTACTCTGGACTCCAGAGTCTGAGGGCTAAGCCGTGAGCCCTGGGTTTCTGCACAGCCAACATATTCACAGCCCACTGCAGACCATGCAGGGCATTTGTGAGCATTTTAAAAGGCTGTCCCTCTGAGAAGATGCATCCCTTTGGTAGATAGTGCCTTGTGCTAAAATGTGCCCGGAATGGGCTGGGTTTCACTCCCATCTCTCCCATGGCTGAGACCCAGCACATAAACGACATGGCCATGCATTGCAGTCCTTTATGTTTTCCAGCATTGAGGGAAACTGTGCCAAAGTGGTAAGTCACATCTGAAAAGCACAATGAGACTTTACTCCCATCTCCCTCAGATCAGGAGCTCAGAGCTATGAGGGGACAGGATGGTGGGGAGGTTCAGGCAGAGAGAACTTGCTGAGCCCAGGGAATCAGAGCAGCAGTGTGCCAGGCTACAAAGATGGTTACATCTTGTCTTCTTGGAGCCAAGTGAACACAACTCTAGGAGACAGGCAGGATAGAGAGTAGAGTTCTACTTAAAAAACAAACAAACAAACAAAAGCCAAAGCATTTAAGTGCCTCAGTTGGCAGTTAATAACAAAATGGTGGGGATGAGAAGCCAAGTCACAGGGCAGTGAAGAGGCACCAAGCAAACCTAGGGATTGTCCTTGCCCTGATCTTGGGCACTCATTTCTCCTTTCTGAGTTTGTTTATCTGAGTTAAATGAAGATAACTACGGCTCTTCCCCAGATTAAAAATAACACTGTATAGAGAGTGTGTAGTGACAGGTTATAGAAACTGGGACTAAGACCTTAATTTCTTGCAGGGAGAGATGTGGACACTCCCTAAAGGGCCATATAGATGAGGAAGTCTAGGACGTTAGAGAGTTGTCAAAGTACCAGACCCGCAGACTAACAGACGGTGGCTCAGAAAGCTGCGCCCAGCCCCCTTCAGGACCAGGTGAGCACGGCCTGCTGAGAGCTCCCAGGGTAGCCCAGGCCAATGACTCCATGTGGGCCATGGATCGGGATCTCTCGCCCAACTTGGGGCAGCTCTGCAGGGCCATCTGGAGCCATCTGCTTTCTCAGCGGTGCAGCTGCTGCTCTGCCCACCTCTCTTCCTTTACTGTGAGAGGCAACCCCACTCAAATCCCTGAGCGTAAACCTCCATCCCTGAGTGCTTCCCAGGGATAGTATTCCTTTCTTCTGGCTGCTGTAACAAATCAGCACAAACTTTGTGGCTTAAAACTACACTCATTTATTGTCTCTCAGTTCTGGAGGCCAAACGTCTGAAATCAGCCTCCAACGTGGCAGCACAGTTGGCTCCTTTGGGGGAGTCTAAGGGAGAATCTGTTTACTCACCTTTTCTAGCTTCTGGGGGCCTCCTGCATTCCTTGGCTCGTGGCCCCTTACTTACATCACCCCAACCTCTGCTTCCAATGTCATATCTCCTACTTCCTCCTCAGAAATTCTCGTCTTCCTCTTGTAAGGACCCTTGTGATTAAATCTAGGGCTCACCCAAACAATCCAGAATAAACTCTCCAGCTCATAATCCCTAACTTAATCACATATGCAAAGTCCCCTTTCCCATTCAAGATAACATCGCCAGGTTCTGAGGATTAGCATGTGGACATTTTAAAGGGACGAGGAGAGCTATTCAGCTTATAACACCAAGAAGCCAAACCAAAGGAAGTAGCCTTCTATCTTAAGCTCAAAAGCCTAATGAGTCTGATTCCATCAAAGAACAGTGGGAGAAGTCTGACTGTTGAAAGCACTGCCTTTGGAGGCAGTGAGACCTAGGTCATGAGATAACTAGCTACCAGGAGGCTTACGCAGGCCTAGAAGTCTTTGAAATCCAGGAATGTCTGCATTCTTTTTTCTCTATCCCAAAATGTTCCTCATTTTTGAAGGCTTGGCTGCTCCAGCCCACTCAGAACAGCTGCCTGCTCTCTGGCCTCCACCCTGCTACCCGATGCCTCCATTGGTGCCTGCCCCCAGCCTGCTACACCAGTCTGTCTGCAACTTCTTTCTCATTTTTTCACATTTTGATGCCCAGTATAGGGGTCTGTGCTCCTGGAGAGCAGAAGCCTCATTTGCTTCCAATCAATCAAATAAATGCTCGTAGAACTGGGTCACCCTGACCTAATCCATAACTCCCAAGGAGAAAGATGAAGTGCAAGGTGTCAGCCCAGTGGCCTGGCAGCTCAATCGGAATGGGTACAGGCTGGGATACTCTAGTGAGCCCCACCTACACTTCCATCCATCTAGGCTTGGCAGCTGGAGGAATGGTATTCTGCTGCTGCTACAGGCCTACCCGGTGGCTCTCCCTGACTCTGAGCAACTCCCCATTCTGCTAGTAGCCCTCTTTCTCCAGCCCCAGGTATCTTCCAATGGCTTTCCCATTTCCATATTTTTCAAAGTAGTTTATATACTCTGTATTATCTCTCGTTCTCCCATAAGTCAATCCTGTCTGGCTTCTGCTCCTTTCTCCCACAACACTGCCTTCCCCAGAGTCACCAACAACCAAAGGCTCCAGCAAGGGCTGGCTTCTCTGCAGCTCTCCATCCTGCCCACCCCTTGGCTTCTAAGTTTCTCTTCAAAAGGCAATTCTGTGGCCCTGGACTGGACTTGGTCCCCACATGGGTCAGACTGGAATGCTAGGAGCATGAATGTCCCAGGAACAATCCATAAACGACTAGGGGTGGGAGTTGGTGGACAAATACATGGAACAGTTCTGAGGTATGTTTTGCATATCAGGGAGTCCCCGCTGGGACTGGGCCAGGAGTTGCCCACAGCTGGGGCCTGATCATTAACACACCTCTTATTGACTTGCCTCTCTACCCAATCTCACTTCCCTGCCTTCTCCTCTGCTTCCTGGGACCACCTCCCAAACAAATGGTTCACCCAAATCCTTGTCAAAATGCCTGTTTTCAACCTGGCCAGTGGGTACCGAAGGGTCTTGGGTTCCATTCCTGGTCAAGGGCATGTACCTGGGTTGCAGGTTCTATCCACACCCCAGTTGGGGCTCATTCAGGAGGCAACCAATCTCTCTCTCTCTCTCTCTCTCTCTCTCTCTCTCTCTCTCTCTCTCTCTCTCTGTGTGTGTGTGTGTGTGTGTGTGTGTCTCTCTCTCTCTCTCTCTCTCTCTCTCTCTCTCTCGCTCTCTCTCGCTCTCTCTCTCTCTCTCTTCCCACTCTCTCCCTCCCTCCCTCCCTCCCTCCCTTATTCCTTTTCTCTCTCCCTCTCTCCCCATCCTCCCACTCTCTCTAAAGAAAATAGGGGGGAAAATCCTCTGATAAGGATTAAGAAAAAGCAAAAAACACAAGCCTTGTTTTTGTGGAAACCAAACTAAGGCAGCAACAGATCATGTTACTCTTTCCATTGCCAACCAAAAGAGACCAGGCTCCTTTGCTCAGTCTCCAAGGCTCTTGATGGTCCTAATGTGTCTGCCTCTTCTGTATCACTTATCTCCCTTTCCAGCCTAGTGGTCACCAGCACCATGCACCACCCACAGCAGCTGTGTCCCCCATACACAGGAGTGCCCTTGTACCTTTCTACTTTATGCTCAATCAGCATTTTGTCTTGGCAGCCTTCCTTTGTGACTAGGGAGACAAATCTTGGACTTCCTGCATACTGTGAAGTCAGCTATGAGGAAGAAGTAGCCAGGATGGAATAGACTGTTGGCCCAGAGTAAGACCTTGTTCTGGAGAGGCTGCTATGCCAGCAAATCCCCTCCCTCCAAGGCCCTGCAGGCAGGCAGGAAGCCTCTTCTCCTTGCCCGGTGATCAGCTTGCACTGTGTTAACCTAAAAAATAAAAAGTTCTTTCAAAGTGAGAGGCAAACAAGCATTTACTTGAGATCAATAAGAACAGCTATTCTGTGCCATGGCTGGTGTGACTCAGTAGAGAGAACATTGGCCCCTGCTCCAAAGAATTGCAGGTTCAAACCCTGGCCCCAGTCAGGGCACATCCAGGAGGCAACAAATCAATGTGTCTCTCTCACATCGGTGTTTCTCTCTCTCTTTCCCACTCCCTTCCTCCCTTCTACTCTCTCTAATAATCAATACAAATTCTTCAGTGAGGATTTTTTTTAAAGCTATTCTAAGATGCAATAAATCAACAGAAGCCCAAATAGTACTGTGTTTAGGAGATGAATATTTAAGAGAGGAGAAGGGGAACAATACATCAGTAGAAGAAAGATGGTTTTTGTGTGCAAATAACATACATACTGATGTTCATTCTAAGCAATGTTGTTGATTTTTAGTGCAGAAGTTATCAGATAGTCATAATAACTGTTTTTCCTTGCAAAAAAATTTAAATATATTTATTGTTGATAATATTATAGATATCTCCCATCTCCCCTTCCCCCCTGCCTCTTTCTTCCCCTTTCTCTCAGCCTCTCTCCCTGAAAAAAATTTTTGGACACAGTATTTCCCTAAGCCCAGTCAAAAGGTTATTTTGTCCTGTTTTAACATCCCAAGGTTTGAGGTATCCAACTCCATTTTAAAGTGGCTCCATTTATATTATTGTTTACAACTGGCTCAAAAAAATGAAACTTGCATTTCTTCCCAATTCTGCATTCACTGACATCAAGTTGGTATCTTGAAATCAGCCATGGTGAGAGTATTTACACCATGGAAATTGGCAAATGCTACAAATCAAGGATTTAGTTTTCTTCAGGGAGCCACTACTGCTTTTGTCCCCATCCCTGCTCCCCACAACATGTGGCTCTGAATGTGATGAAATCCACACAATGTTTGCAGGTTTATAGCACAGATTCCAGCTCTAAGCTTCCTTTAGAATCAGGGCAGAATCAGCTTGTGGGAAGGATGCCAATTGGGCAGGATGATTCCAAGATGGATGTGGATGGAGCAGGGACCAGAGGGCAGATAGGTGAGGTGGAAACCAGAGCAGGAAGGAACTGGGAGGTCAGGGCTGTGTGTGTGTGTGTGTGTGTGTGTGTGTGTGTGTGTGTAGAAAATAGAAACAACAAGGGAGAGACAAGGAGAGAAAGAAAAGAAAAAAGTGAAGAGATAAAACACAAAACAAACAAAAAATACAGAGGGAGGGACGAAGACAGAGTAAGGCAAGGTAAATAGAAACAGAGGCAGAAACAGAAAGACAGCGTGAGAAAGGGAGAGTAAGACAGAAATGGCAAAAGCCAAGGGCAAAAATAGTGACAAAAGTGAAAACAGGGAGTGATGAACAAAGACACTCGGCATCATGACAGGTTCTAGGAGGTAACCAGGCACATACCTAGCTGACAGTGAAACCTGCTTCTACAGCATTCAAGTTTATTCTATGGAGAAGCTTTCAAAGAGGCCAGAAAACCAGGTATCCCTCATAACCCAGCCACCAGCCACAGTGGGAACACCTTAGGTGCCAATCATCTACCAGGATTAAAAAATGCTAATGTTTGATTACTTCTTCCATTTAGGCACAAAGTCCCTCAGTAATTCAATAATGCATTGCCCAATTACTCACATGATGATCAATTTTAAATTAGGTTAAAAATTTTTAGGCATGTAAATTGCTAAGTAGTTTGATTGTTTCTGAAGGAAATTCCCTCCTACGGCTTTATTCTCCCTTCTTAATCAGAAGTGAAAAACTGAGCAGATCTAGAGTCTGCCTGGTGGCTCCCCTGGCTGAATTCAGTACATCTGTGAGGTTAGGCTCCCCAATTCACACCCTGCCCCTTGCCTGGCGTTGTACTGAAGTCAGCTTTATGATGCAAAAAACAACAACAAACGACTTGTAAATCTTTTCCCGATTCTGCATTCAGTGGCATCATGTTGGTAGCTTGAAATTGGTTATGTACCCTGACTGGGAACCAAACTGTGACCTCCTGGTTCATAGGTGGAAGCTCAACCCCCTCCTCCCTTCTTCCCTCCCTCGCTCTTTACCTCTCTCCTTCCCTCCCTATAACCTGAGCCGTTACTCCCTATCAACCAATTAGCCCACAGAAAATAGCTAAATATAGTGCCTTATTCCTTGGCATCTACCAACTAGCACAAATTGTCCGTGCTCTTTCCTTGCTCAACTGTGTCGTTACAGTCATGAGCCATCTGCTGCACCTGGAACCTCATTGAGCTGCTCTCCAGCCTGTTTTTGTTGGGGTCTGCACTGATGAAAAGTAATTTGAGACCAGTTTGGAAAGACTAGTGTTCAAATCTTAGCTTCACCACTTCCTAGTGTGTGACCTCAGGCAAGTTATTAACCTCCCTGAGCCTCATGGTCCTTGTTTGCACAGTGGGATTAATATTGCATGGCTCACAGAACTGCTAGGATGGTCAACCAGCATAATAGGTATAAGATTCTAACCAAGACCTGGCACAGAGGGAGAGCTTGATAACAGTTCATCCCTTCCCATCACACATTCTTTGCTTGTCCCACAGTAGAACAGAAGTCATAAAATTATGCCTACCCAGAAAATCTGTAAAATCAGTAGTTTGTTATGGACAGAGTATCTATCCCTATGTCCTGAACCCCACCTTCCTCTTTGACCCTATGAGGCAGTCAGATGTGCTTCCTGGGGACACACACACACACACACACACACACACACACACACACACGAGGGCATGTGCACATCTGTTCACTTATGGTGTAGGTGCATAGGCCATAGGCTAACTGGGGCAGGAAGAATGGGCAGGGAGGTGGGAGCATGCAGTGCCCCCTTAACCCCAACATCCCTCCACCAGCCTAGCCTGCCTCTGCACTGTCCTCCTGGGCAAGAGGTACCCTGTGAGTGTGAAGAGGCTTCAGTGCCCTCTGCTGACAACAACACTACCTGCAACCCACATTCAACTCAATAGAGTCTGTGTGGCAAGCACTGGGTGCCTGGGGGACTCGCCTCCTTTTAGTGTGGGAAAAAGGAAAACCAGAAGGGGGGGAAGAGAAAGGATACGGAGGTTCAAAGAACCCCTTCTGTCTTCAAAGCCACCAGGATGGAGGATCCAGCTATGTGTCCACTGTAAGCACATCAGCTGCTTACAGCAGAATCACCTCCTCAGACGCGCTGAAGACTTCGCAGGGACACAGCCAGACCCCAGGGGATCCCTTGGCTCTGGCTGTGATGCCTGTAAATCCACTCAACAGAACTATACTCTGTTCCAGGGAAATTTTTCTGCCACCTCTGGAAGGGCCAAGGCCCAGAGGAGGAGGCAGGAGAACTTGATGGTAAAAAATGTGGACTTGGGAGCCACATGACCTTGGGTTCTTAACCTTTCCAAGACTCTGCATTCTTCAAAATGGATGGAAATAATACAATTGCTGTGGGAATTAAATAAAAATTTGCACAGAGCACAGCCCAGGGCCTGGCACACAGCAGGCACACAATAAACACAGCTATTATTATTACTGCTATTGTCTCCTTTCCCATGGGCTTCATGAGGGGTGAAGAACACAGTGTGGTCAGAATCTCTGCAGCTTACCTGTACCCGGGGAGGTGGGGTCATCAGAGTCCTGGTCTTTGTAGAAGGCCATAGGGTCACTCAGTCAGATACCTATCAGAAACAAGGGTTGAGATGGCCTTGTGGGCACTGACCCTTTTTCTCCTAGGTGGCTCTTCCCTACTCCCCAGAAGCTGCCCTCCTGGGCCAGGCTGCCTCTGCAGGTGTGCATCTGGCCTCACATGGTCGGTGAGGCCCTTCTCTGGGACATTTAGACTTAGAGTCACTGGGAACCAGTTCTGTCTTGTGACAAACCTTCATGTTACAGCACTTGGAAACTGTCAGTGGCTATCACTTCTGTATTGTGGACCAAATCAGTCTGCAGTGAGAGGAAAGAATGAGGCAGGAATAGAAAATGAAGGATTGAAGGGGTTTTCATGGTTCACATACCCCTGGTTCCAGATGCCACTTATGCCCACCTGTGTCACCACCCCTCCACCGGGTGAACTACTAGACTCCTACTTAGATTCTGTGAGGTGCTCCAAGGTCCCTGCAGTAAGCCCCCACTTCTGCTCAAGTGTGCATAAGTGGGGCGTCTGTTACTTGCAAGCAAAGGGACAAGGACATGGTCCTCAACTCTTTGGTCCCCTGCTGCCTCTCTTCATCTTCACTCACAGCTGTTCCCATCCTACACTTTCGTACATTCCCTAACCCAAAAAAAGTTCCAAAGCTGTTTTTTTTATTTTTGCTTTTAAGAAATGTTTTCTCAAGTGTAACATGTTCATTTATAGTCTCAGTTTGTTAGAAAACATGAAATTGTTTTCTAACAACTAACCCTCTTACCCAACTGAGTGCCAGGGCTCTGCAGGACACAGTAGGTGCACTGTACACATCCCTGCATTCCCCTCTGTTAGAACAGTCTCATCAGTAAGTAAGACTTGTCCCTGTTCCCCTCCTCCAGTCAACCCCATCTCTGCTCAGACAGACTGTGACTGCCTCTCCCTCTCTCTTCTATGGATCTCTGGGACTGGAGACTAGGAGAGGGATTGGAGTCTCATGAAACTGTCCTCTCCTGAGTGAATTATCACTGCTTCTCTGGCTACTAAAACCTGCGTCCCTCGGGAGGGCCTGTTCATCCTTTGAAGTGAGGTTCTCCTGGGTGGGCTCCATCATCACAGCTGAGTGCAGCTCTCTCTGTAGTGCTCTCTCTGCCTCCTTTCTGTCTCCTATTTCCCCTTTCCCCTACTCAGGCAGCTCAGTGTATATCACAGAGTCCCCAGATGAAACAGACACCCACCATGCTAGTCTTGCCTTAAAGTAAATTTCCTGTGGAGAGTAGCTTCTGCCAGTGACACGACAGTTGTTCCCCTTGCCCTTATTGCTCTTACACTCGCCGCTGGGTGTCGAGGTTGACAGAGAAGAGACAGTGCAATCCTCTTGCCAGACCTACAGAAGGGAGATGTGCGAATCTCTGATTGTAGGGGTACAAGGGCCCTGATATTTTCACATTCAGTTTGGGGTCTTAGCTGCCTTGCAGAACAGGAGGAAAAGTGCCAAGCAACATCCTGTTATGCTGGCACAGGGCTCTCCTCCCTCTCAGAGCCCAGCCAAACTAATCAAAAAGAAAGGAAAGCTAATTCCCAATCCAGGAATGGGAAATGTGTAAGATGCAGATCTAAGGGAGACCCAAAGGACTGATTCGCAACTTCAGTTTCTGAGAGAGCAACACTGTACCAGGAAAAGCAAGCAGACAAGATGCTGGCAGCATTTGCCTACTGCCCCCTAATTTGGAGGGCAGGGGATAGAACATGAGCTTGCAGAGAATATGCCACTTGCATATTCAATGCTGTGGATCAACAGGCTGTGGAAAGAGTTGACAGGGAGGCTTTGGGGTGCATATGGTCACTAGTTCAAGTAAATAATGGTGGGGGGGGGGGGGGAACAGGAAGCTCTCCCTGAATCAGCTTCTCCCTGATTCCACATTCCTCCTGTCCTGAAAGGGTGAGTGCAAGTTTGTCATGGCTACATCCGTTACCTGGCACATAGACCCTGCCTGTGTCCCACTGGTCCTGCCCAGCCAACTCCCAACTACACCCCAAGTAGACCCCTGCTTTGTACTCACTTCATTTAATTAAAATGTGAACTCTGAGAAAAGAGATTTGGAAAACAAGAAGGAAAGAATGAAATGAGTAGATGGCTGGCTAACAGGCAGGTAGAAATTAAAAGGAAACAATGTAAGAGCAAGAAAGGTTGTAAAGAAACTAATAATGTAGCTGCAGATTTAAAATTGCTTTATGATGGTAAAACAACAGAATGGAAACCACAGAAAACTGAATTGTTAAGTGTGAAGAACAGATAGGAGTTCTTTGAGAATGCAGGGGAAAGCCCAAAGGAAAAAAAAAAAACTAAAAGAGGGAGCATAATAGACATCAAAGGAGAAACCAAACAAATGAAACAAAACAAGAATCAAAGAAGAGAAGAGACAATATTTCTGAGCTGATGAAAACCCTGAGCCTATAAAGTTAAAAGGTACTTTTTTTTTTTTTTACCTAAGTCAAATTAATTTAAAAAAAAATTAAAAAAACACAAATAATTAGAAATACCATGCAGAATTTTGTCCATTTTAAGGGTAAAGAAATAAGAAACAATCCAAATTTTTGAAAATATATAATTGGAAGAAAGATTCCATGGAATGCTGGGAAGTGCTTATGTTGTAGGGGGAAAACTTCTATCATAAAACAAACTTGAAAAATGCTGAATGAATTTAAAAAAAAAGAAAAAATCTTATATTAAAGCTTTTATAGGGTTTTTAATATGTTTGTGTAACTTGTTAAATTAGTGATATTAGCAAGCATAGATTTCCAAATTTACTTGATGATAAACTCCTTTTCCATCTGTGCACTCATTGGAATATACTTTGGGAACCACTCTTCTACAGAATTTTGAGAGATCAGAGTTTATCCTAAAATTTCAACAATCTGCAGAGGCTATCAGCATGAAGACCACAGAAAGACTTTCTGAATGTCAGAATTTAGAATGCATGCCATGTATGGCTCCACCTTCCAGGGGGGGGGGGGGGGGCGACGACGACACAGTGCTCAAAGATGCACTCTTAGTATGCAGGAATAAAACAAAATAAGTAAAACTATAGTAAACAAAAAATCAGTTTGGGAAAATTGTTGTAATAAAAGGCCTGGAAGTGAATGTTAAAAACTTGTTAGCCTCGACATCCTTCTCAGCCTAGCCCCTGCCCAGGAAGCTGACCCTCACAGACCATGCTCCTCCAGACTCCCTGGTGGAATTCTGGGTTGGAGACTCAGGGCTGGGAGGAGAGTAAAGTCAGTATTTCCTTATTGCTCATTCCCTACTTTAGTGACCTCTCTCTGGCAGTGGTTTGTTATTCCACTTTTGCATTCATTCATCGTTTGCTTCTTATTTGTAACCTTATCATAAATTGAACCCAAAACAGCTTCATAAGCAGTATATCCATAGAGAGATATTGGCAGTCTCCAAACGCTATTAAAGTGAATTATGCTTCATGTGATAAGTACCTGCAAAACAGCCTGCATGCTGTATTTGTGGTTGAACCTCACTGTCAGCCAGCCTGGGGGTCAAGCTCATGCACATTAGCAATCAAGACTCATATACAAGAGTAGGGCCCCACAATGTGCATAAAGGACATTATTAGAGCACCAAGGTCAGGTGATCAGAGAAACTGTGCCACTGGGTCCTAAAGGTCACCTACTACATAAGGCCACCCTACCAATAGTGGAAGTCATTGTAGATCAACCTAATATCTCTCTATATAAAAGCCTAAGCAACCAAATGACCATTTGACTGGTTGCTATGACATGTACTGACCACCAGGGAGCAAACGCTCAATGCAGGAGCTTCCCCCTGGTGGTCCGTGTGCTCCCATAGTGGGAGCATTGCTCAGCTGACTGACGGGAGCCAGATACCAGACTCTTGCCTCTGCAGCAGTGCCCTACCAAGCAGCAGCAGTGGCAGGTGCAGCAGGGCCAGGATGAGAAGGAGTGGCACAGTGCCCAGCCCAAGCTCAAGCTCCTCCCTGGCTGCCTGCACT
The DNA here is from genome assembly GCF_014108245.1 of Pipistrellus kuhlii. Lineage (NCBI taxonomy): Eukaryota > Metazoa > Chordata > Mammalia > Chiroptera > Vespertilionidae > Pipistrellus > Pipistrellus kuhlii. The sequence continues at coordinate 89,504,062 of NW_023425404.1, read as the reverse complement.
CTGTGCACTACTACAACCCCTAAGGGGGCCCAGATTACAAGAGGGTTCAGGCCAGGCTGAGGAACCCCACCAGTGCATGAATCCGAACAAGCAGCCAAAATGGAAAGAAAAAGAAACCTCAAATGAAAGAACAAGTGAATTTTCCAAAAGAAGAGTAAAACGAAATGGAGATAAGCAATTTATCATATAGAGTTCACAGTAATAATTAAAAGGATGTTCAAGAGCATAAAAAATATATATATAGAAACTATGAAAAACAAGCAATTGTAAATGAAGAATGACATAGCAGAAATATGGACTACACTGGAAGGAATAAACAGCAGATTAGAGGAAACCAAGGATCAAATCAGAGAATTAGAAGACAGCATAGAAAAAAATCACTCAGAGGACTGAAAAGTAAAAGCAATGAAAAATCAGGACAGTTTAAGGGTGATGTGAGACAACATGGAACAGAACAATATCTGCATCATAGTAGTAACAGAAGGAGAAGAAAATGAACAAAGAAGAAAAATTGTTTGAATAAATAATGGCAGAAAACTTTCCTAATCTGGTGAAGGAAAAAGTTATGCAAGTTCAGGAAGCACTGAAAAGAACCCAATGCCCAGCAAGAACCCAAATCATAAACAAAATGCCAAAAATTAAAGACAAAAGAATAATCTTAAAAGCAGCATGAGAAAAGCAATTTGTTACCCCCCAAAGAGCTCCCATTAAGCTGTCAGCTGGTTTCTTGACAGAAACTCCATAGACATGAAGGGAATGACATAAAGTATTCAAAGTAATGAAAGCAAGGATCTGAAATGAAGACTATTCTATTTAGCAAGGCTTTCATTAAAAATACATGGTGAAATAAAGAGCTTCCCAGACCACAAAAAAGGGGTAAAGGAGTTTTATTACCACCAAACCAGAATTACAAGACATATTGTGACTGTTGTAATAAGAAGAAATAGAGAGAAAAACAGGCATAAAGAATAAAAATGACCTATGAAGCTGTAAAAAAAAAAAAAAAAATGAGGTCTCTCTTACCCTTTGGGGCAGCATGGATGGACATGGAGACTATTATGCTAAGTGAAATAAGCCAATCTGAGAAAGATAAATATCAAATGATCTCACTTATTTGTGGAATCTAATGAACAAAATGAATTGACCAACAAAATAAGACCTAAAGCAGGGAGGCATAGAACAGACTGGCATACTTCAGTTGGGGGTTGGGAGAACTAGAAGAGATAAACCAAAAAACGTATATACTTATGCACAGTCCATGGACACAGGCACTAGAGGGGAAAAGACCTGGAGGGAGGAGTGGGTAGGGCCTTGGAGGAGGAGGATAAAGGGGGCGGGGGAGACTATGGGAGATATCTGTAAAACTACAAACAATAAAAAATATGTATTTTAACTTTTTAAAAATTATTATAAAGAATAAAAATGGCAATAAATAAGTACCTATCAATTATAACCTTAAATGTAATTGGATTAACTAATCAAAAGACAAACGGTAGCTGAAAACATTTTATATACATATATATGTAGATAGATGATAGATGATGATAGACAGATAGATAGATGATAGATAGATAGATAGATAGATAGATAGATAGATAGATAGATAGATGGATACACACACACTGTCTGCAAGATTCCCAACTCAGAACAAAAGGCTCACACAGGATGAAAGTGAAGGGTTGAAAAAAAATTATTCCATGTGATTGGAAATGAAAAAAAGCAGGGGTAGCAATACTTACATCTGACAAAATTTCTCTTGTTATGCCCTTAAACAAAGGGCATAACAAGAGATAAAGTCTCTTGTTATGCCCTTAAACAAAGGGTATAACAAGAGATAAAGAAGGTCGCTACATAATACTAAAGGGATTGATCCAACAAGAGGCAATAACCCTGATACACAAATAATTTTTTAAAAATATATTTATGTACTCAATTTTGGAGCACATAAATATATTTTAAAAAACTATTTGAGAACTTTAAGATGGAGATCAATAGCAATATAGTCATAGTACGGGACTTCGACACCCCACTGATTTCACTGGATAGATTTTCCAGATAAAAAAATTAACAAGGAAACAGTTATTCTAAATGACACACCAGATCAGGTGGATTTAATTGACATTTACAGAATATTTCGCCCTAAAGTTGCAGAATATACATTCTTTTCAAGTGCATGTGAAACATGCTTAAAAACAGACCACAATTTAGGACACAAAACAAGTCTCTACAAATTCAAGAAAATTTAAATAATATCAAGCATCTTCTCAGAACACAATGGCATGAAACTAGAAATCTACTGCAATAAAAACACTTAGAAACATTCAAATACATGGAGACTAAATAGCATGTTATTAAACAATAAATGGGTTACTAATGAGATCAAGAAAGAAATTTAAAACTTCCTGGAAACAAATGAAAACCGTCCTGGAACAACAAAAGCAGTTCTGAGGGGTAAGTTCATAGCACTACAGGCCTACATCAAGACATAAGAAAAATCTCTAATAAAATATCTAACCCTACTACTAACAGAATTAGAAAGAGCACAACAAGGAAAGCTCAAAGTAAGTAGAAAGAAGGAAATAATAGAGATCAGGGCAGAAATAAATGAAATAGAGGCCAAAAAAAATCAATGAGGCCAAAACCGGTTTGGCTCAGTGGAAAGAGTGTCAGCCTGCGGACTGAAAGGTCCCAGGTTCAATTCCGGTCAAGGGCACGTACCTTGGTTATGGGCACATCCCCAGTGGGAGATGTGCAGGAGGCAGCTGATTGATGTTTCTCTCTTGTCAATGTTTCTAACTCTATCCCTCTCCCTTCCTCTCTATAAAAAATTATTAAAATATATATTTTTTAAATCAATGAATCCATGAGTTGGTTCTTTGAAAAGATAAACAAGACTGATGAACCAAAAGCCAGACTCGTCAAGATCAAAGAGAGAGGACCCAAATAAATAAAATCAGAAACAAAAAGAGGTAAAATAACAAATGATACCACTGAATTACAAAGGATTGTAAGAAAATATTACAAACAACTATATGCCAACAAATTTGACAACCTAGGCAAAATGGACAAATTCCTAGAAACATATAATCTTCCAAAACTGAATCAGGAAGAATCAGAATATCTGAATAAACCAATAACAACTAATTAAATTAAAGCAGTAATAAAATAAAAACTTCCAGCAAACAAAAGTTCTGGACCAGATGGTTTCACGGGGGAGTTTTGTCAAACATTCTAAGAAGAACTAACACCTATCCTCATACTATTCCCAAACATTTCAAGAAAAAAAATATTTCCAAGCTTTTTTTTTATGAAGCCAGCATTTTCCTAATTCTAAAACCAGATAATGAAACTATAAATAAAATTACAGGACAATATCCCTGATGAACATAGATGCCACAGTCTTCAACAAAATATTAGCAAATATTAATGTATTAAAAAGATTATTCACCATGACCAAGTGGAATTTATCCCTAAGATGCAAGGCTGGTACAATATTTGCAAATCAATAACTATGATACATCACATAGACAAAATTAAGTATGAAAACCATATGATCACACCAATAGATGCATAAAAAAACATTCAACAAAATTCATCACCCATTTTTCATAAAAATTCTCAGCAAAAATGGGAATAGAGGGATCATACCTCACATCCATATATGATTACCCTACAGCCACATCAGATTCAATGCAACATCAGACTCTCATAGCAATTTGACAATGGGAAAAAACTACAAACGTTTCCCTCAAAAACATGTGCAAGGGAGAAACCAAGATAGCAGCATAAGGTATACACCTGTATGTACTGCCTCACACAGCCGCACCAAAACTAAGAAAAAAGCTCATTGAGACTGTGTAGGAGATGCAGAGGCATGGAAAAACAGAGACACAGAAGTGCACGAATCGGGCTGGTGACTGGGAGCACTGTTGTGTTTTGTTTTGTTTTTGTTTTGTTTGTTTGTTTGTTTTTCAATTGGAGGGAAGATACAAGCTACCGACTGCTCTGAACTCCAGTTTCCAGTGAGACTCTGGAGATCCAGACTCCTACCGGGAGAAACTAGACTGTCTGGCATCGGGTTGGAAAGTGTGGGTGGCTTTCTCACAGAGGGGCAAGCAAAAATCATTGTTTACTGCACTGGGGTGCGGGCTGTGGGGCCATGGAAACATGGAGACATAAAGACAGCTGGCTGACAGCCATCACTGCTTGCCATACCTTAGTGATTCCCTGAGACCCTGCCTCATCCAATTTACAAACCCACTCAAGCTATGCACAGCAGCTTTTGCATATGAATGGCCTGCCCTTTCACAGCTTAACCTAACAAATTGCAACTGGGTCCGACAGCTCCAACACTTCCACAAAGTTGAGAAATCTGCAGATCTTGCTATAGCTCCTGCTGGGTGGCCTCAGACAGTAGCTGACCTGCACCTCTTTGGAGATCCAGGAGCCAGTGTACCTAGTGATCAGTGTGAGACACCAGATTTCAACTCCTCACATACATAACTGACATAAGAGGCAGACTCAGTGAGCACCAAAGCCCCACAGAAGCAAGCCCTGTTCCATTATTGACAGAACTGATCTGCACAGCCAACTGGCCTGGAGGTCAATTCCTCCCAGTGTACCAACAGCAATCAAGGCTTAAGTACACTAAGACTGTGCACCTAGCCCACAAAGGGGTGCACTAAGAGTGTCCATCTCAGGTGATTGGGGAGGCTGAGCCACTGACCTCTATAGGTCACCTCCCACACAAAGCCACTCCATCAACACAGGGAAGCAGCCAGAATGTGGAGACAAAGAAACATGTCATGAAATGGAGGAAAGCAAACTACTTTTAAAGTTCAAAACCACAGTTATAAGGTTACTCAAGAATCTTCTGGAAATCACCAAGAAACTTAGTGAGACCTCCAAGTAACTTAGTGAGACCTTCAAAGATCTTAATGAGAATGCAAAAAAAAAAAAAAAAAAAAAAAAAGGAAAAGGACCAGTCAGAAATTAAGCATACACTGTCTGAAATAAAGAATAATATACAGAAATCCAACAGTAGACTAGAAGGCCCCAAGAATCAAAACAAAGATTTGAAATATGAAGAAGCAAAAAACACCCAACCAGAAAAACAAGAAGAAAAAAGATGCCAAAACCAGTTTGGCTCAGTGGTAGAGCGTCGGTCTGTGGACTGAAAGGTCCCAGGTTCGATTCCGGTCAAGGGCATGTACATTGGTTGTGGGCACATCCCCCATAGGGGGTGTGCAAGAGGCAGCTGATCGAGGTTTCTAGCTCTCTATCTCTCTCCCTTGCTCTCTATAAAAATCAATAAAATATATTAAAAAAAAGAAGAAGAAGAAGAAGAAGAAAAAAGAATCCAAAAATATGAAGATAGTGTAAGGAGCCCCTGGGACAACTTCAAGCATATCAACATATTAATTATGGCAGTGCCAGAAGAAGAGAGTGAGCAAAATATTGAAAACCTATTAGAAGAAATAATGACAGAAAACGTTCCCCACCTGGTGAAAGAAATAGACTTACAAGTCCAAGAAGCACACAGAACCCCAAACAAAAGGAGGACTACACTAAGACACATCATAATTAAAATGCTAAGGGCAAAAGACAGAGAGAATCTTACAAGCAGCAAGAGAAAAACAGTTAGTTACCTACAAGGGAGTACCCATATGACTGTCAGCTGATTTCTCAGCAGAAACTATGCAGGCCAGAAGGGAGTGGTAAGAAATATTCAAAGTGATGAACAGCAAGAACCAAGATTACTCTACCCAGCAAGGCTATTATGCATAACTGAAGGTGAGATAAAGAGCCTAATAGACAAGAAAAGCTAAAGGAGTTCATCACCACCAAACCAGGATTATATGAAATGTTGACGGGTATTCTTTAAGAAGAGGAAAAAGAAGAAAAAGGTAAAGATAAAAATTATGAACAACAAAGTGACAACAAATACATAGCTATCAACAAGTGAATCTAAAAAGTCAATACAAAAATCTGATTAACAGAATAAACTGGTGAATATAATAGAATCAGGGGCATAAAAAGGGAGTGGACTGAAAATTCTTGGGGGAGAGGGGTGTGAGGAGTGAGGGAAGAGATTGAACAAAAATATTACACCTATGGTTGAGCGCACGGGGGTGGGGGGTAATTTAATGGGGTGGGGGTGGGGGGCATAATCAGGTGGAGGGGCGCTATGGGGGGACAAAGAGGAACATCTGTAATAATCTGAACAATAAAGATTTATTTTAAAAAAAAAACATGAACAGGACAGGCATGTCTGTGTTCATTATTCTTATTCAACATAGTACTGAAAATCCTAGCCACAGTGAAAAAAGAAAAGTCATCAAAATTGGAAAGGAGGAAGTAAAACTGTCATTGTTTTCAGATGACAGGATATTGTACCTAGAAAACCCTAAAGACTCCACCAAAAAACTACTTGATTTAATTAATGAATTCAGTAAAGTAACAGGATACAAAATTAACAACCATAAATAGATGGCATTTTTATACACCAATAATGAACTCTCAGGAAGATAAATTATTCCATTTACCATTGCAACAACAATAAAAAAGATATCTTGGACAAGGATGTAAAAGGCTTGTACTCAGAAAATTACATTGAAAAAAATAGAGGATGATACAAACAAATGGAAGGATAGACTGTGGATTAGATCATTAAAATGTCCATACTACCCAAAGTAATCTATAGATTAAACACAATTCTTATTAAAATACTAATGGCATATTTCACAATTCTTATTAAAATACTAATGGCATATTTCACATATCAAATACTCCAAGAATGTATATGGAATAAAAAAAAAAGACCACAGCAATCTTTTTTTAAAATATATTTTATTGATTTTTTACATAGAGGAAGGGAGAGGGATAGAGAGCCAGAAACATCAATGAGAGAGAAACATCAACCAGCTGCCTCTTGCACACCCCCTACTGGGAATGTGCCCTCAACCAAGGTACATGCCCTTGACCAGAATCGAACCCGGGACCTTTCAGTCCACAGACCGATGCTCTACCACTGAGCCGAACCAGTTTCAGCAACCACAGCAATCTTGACAAAGAAGAACAAAGTTGGAAGGATCACAATACCAGATATCAAATTATTGTAATCAAAACAGCCTGGTACTGGCACAAGAACAGGCATATAGGTAAATAGATAGAACAGAGAACCCAGAAATGACCCAAGCCATTACACTCAATTAATAGTTGACAAAAGAGGCAAGAGCATACAATGGAGTAAAGATAGTCTCTTCAATAAATGGTGTTGAGGAGGGGAGCAATTGATGGGGGAGGGGGGGGAAGAGGAACACATTTGTAATAATCTGAACAATAAAGACTTATTTTAAAAAAATAAAAAAATAAAAAATAAATGGTGTTGAGAAAACTATATAGCTACATGCAAAAACCGGAAAACTAGACCACCAATTTACACCATACACAAGACTAAACTTAAAATGTATAAAAGACTTAAATGTAAATCATGAAACCATAAAAATCCTAGAAGAATTCACAGGCAGCAAAATCTCAGACATCTCTCATAGTAATATGTTTACAGATACATCTCCTAGGGCAAGGGGAAACGAAAACAAAAATAAATAAGTGGTACTACATAAAAATAAAAAACTCCTGCCCAGCAAAATAAACCTTCAAAAAAATGAAAATGAAAAGGGACCCCACTGTATGAGAGAACATATGTGCCAATGACACAGGGATTAATTTCCAAAATATATAAAGAACTCATACAACTTAACAAAAGGAATACAATCCAATTAAAAAACAGGCACAGTACTAAGTAGCTACTTCTCCAAAGAAAACATACAAATGGACAAAAGACATATTTTTAAATATGCTCAAAGTCACTAATCATCCTAGGGGTGTCAAACTCAATCAGAGAAGGGGCCAAAATCTAAAATCCAGCCTAAATCTCGGGCCGAATGGTTTACTGAACAGTCATAAACTGTCATTGTGATGGAAACGCAGCGGAGTGCAGTGATGACAGCGTGGTGCGGGCCATATTGCAAGGCCTGGCGGGACGGATTTGGCCTGCGGGCCTTGTGTTTGACACATGTGATCTAAGAGATGCAAATTAAAAGGACAATAAGATATCACCTCATACCTGCTAGAATGGCTACCATCAACAAATCAACAACAAATATTGGTGAGGATGTGGAGAAAAGGGAACTCTAGTACACTCTGGTGGGAATGCAGACTAGTGTATCCACTGTGGAAAACAGTAGGGAGTTCCTCAAAAAATTAAAAATGGAACTCCCATTTGATCCATTGATCCCACTTCTAGGACTATATCCTAAGAATCCCAAAACACCAATCAGAAATGTATGCACCACTATGTTCATGGTAGCTCTATGTACAATAGCTAAACTCTGGAAACAGCCCAAGTACCCATCAGTGGATGAGTGGATAAAAACACTGTGGTGTATACAGTGGCTCAAGAAAAACAGAAAAAAAAGTAAATAACTTTCACTGTCTATAGCTGCTCTCTGTTCACACTACTAAGTGTACTGAACTGATTGTGTATTCTCTCTACCCTCCAGTTTAAAGGCTAACGGGGAAGAATGGTGCACAGATTAACAGAGGGGAAGGCCAGTCAGTCAGCCATTGGAAGCAGAGAGGCAGGTACTAATAATAGACCTACTCTTGTGCAAGTATGAATTTAGAAAGGGCACATGGAAGTGGGGGAGCTGTGGTACATTTACACCATGGAATACCATGCAGCTGTACGAAAGAAGGATCTCTTACCTTTTGAGACAGCATGAAGGGACTATTATGCTAAGCAAAATAAGCCAGTCAGAGAAAGACAAGTACCACATTATCTCACTTATATATGGACTCTAATGAACAAAACAAAGTGATAAATAGAACTAGAGATATGGAAGCCTGCAATAGACTAACGGATCTCAGAGGGAAGGTGTGGGTAGGAAGAGATTAACCAAAAAATGTATATGCATACATGCATAACCCATGGACACAGACAATAGTGAGGTGAAGGCCTGTAATTGTTCCCATTTTGCAGAAAAAAGGCACGATGAGTCACACAGATCACAAATGGCTGGAACAAAACTCAGGCCCTCTGCGACTCTTATGTAGCATAGGAAGACATGAAGATTACAGCATCATTTATAAGAGCAAAGAAAATAAATGAAATCAAAGGGAGGCTTTAATTGTATTATAATTATTCACATAACTCAGTCATTTAAAATCTTGTCAAAGAAAAATAATTTTCAGAGTAGCCAGGTACTGACATAGGCAGAACTTCAAGAAGCTTCCAGTTAGAAGGTGCCAGCAGCTGTGATGTTCCATTTCTTCAGCTGGGCAGTAGTTCCACATGTGTTTTCATTTTGGAATCATTCATCAAGCTGTACACTTTGTGCATTTTTCTATATGTATGTTACAGTAAAACTTTTAAGGCCTTGGTCAGGTAGCTCAGTTGGTTAGATCATCGTTCCAATAACCAAGGTTTCGGATTCAACCCCCGGTCATGGCACATACAGGAATCAACCAATGAATGCATAAGTAAGTGGAACAACAAATCAATCTCTCCCTCTCTCTCTCTCTCTCTCTCTCTCTCTCTCTCTCTCTCTCTCTCACACACACACACACACACACACACACACACACACACCAATAAATAAAATTTTAAATATGTTATTTTTTTTTTAATTTAAGTTGCCAGATGTTTCTTCTGGAATTAAAAAAGCCCCTGGAGTCCCTCTTGGTCCTACAGACATAGGTTGTAGCCACCAACTGCTCCATGGGGAATTTGCTACCAACCTTTCATGGTCAGAGAAAGTCTGGTCCTACCACAGGAAGGAAGTGGCTGGAATCCTTCATAGAGAGGAATAAAGCAACCCCACCACTGCACCTTCCCATCTCAACCATTGGGTCAAGATGTCACAATTTATACCTTCATATCTCCTGTCAGAGTGAAAACTGAAGAGCTGACTTTTGGCTCATACCCAGGCCCAGTTCTAGAGAAGATGAGGTTTTAATAGGAGAGGAGCTGAGGCTGGAGCCTTGCCTGAGCCAGGCAAACAAAATCTTGAGCACCTCCTCATCTGGGTAGGCAGGCGCTCCTGTGATCAACATGAATACTAGAAAGAAAAGTAGGTCATGAAAATTACCCTTTCTAAATTTCCTATCATTGATGTATTTCATTTGCAATCTGAATTGAAAAGCTATTTAAAGCTGTGGTCCCTTCCTCTTCTAGCCCCTAGGTGAGCAAAACTGAACTCCTAGCGGATTCCTGGAGGTGGGGTCATTTACACTAAAGTACAGGAAAGAAACTTACTTTGTTTGTCCTATGGCATATGATAGGAGCTAATCCATACCCATGACCCTCATCTTATCTCACCCAGAACTATGTCAGTGTCAGACATGACCGTGAGCACACATCTGTCAGCACTGGCCCTGAAGGCCACACTCCTCCTATCACCTACCTCTACCTTTGCCCAAACCACCTGCCTCCCTCACCACAGGGAAAGAAGCAAATTGCATGTGTCCCACAGAGAGCAGAGAGCAAGCCACCTCACAAAGGTGACACCAGGAAAGTCACAGACAGAGACAGACAGATGGGCAGAGACTGAGGAAGATAGAAATGTCTCTCAGAGGTCATGAAGAAGCAGCACAATGTCTTTACCTCCACTCGGGACTCCTCATGCTGTTCCTTCTGTTCATTTGTATCAATCTCACTAGCCTACAAACTCTTTGGGGATCAGACAGGTTTGCTTCTCTCTGTAACCCCAGTAGCCAGCCAGGTGCCCAGGGAACATGATGTCAGAGTAAGTGAGTGGATAAGTAAAGGGATAATTGGAAGAAACATCAGCAGATGGAATAAGAGAAATGTGGAAGAACTGAGACTGTGAGACCCAGAAGCAGAGTGAGACAGACAGAAAAAATAATGGATGGATGGATGGATGGATGGATGGATATACTGAAAACAGAAACAAACAAAAATTCTAGAGATCCAGAAAGAAAGAAGAAAGTTAAATACAAAGGCATGAAAACAAAAGCAAAGAGAGGATGGAGAGAGAATGAAGAGAAGAGCCTTCCCTTAGGACCAGAGGGTTTTTACCTCAGTTTCCCTGCTAGTTCTCCATTATTAGCCTAGCTGTAGCCTAAGGGACTGAGCATCCTCATTGTCTTACCAGCACACTCCTTTGGGCAGGGGAATCTGTTAACCTCCTTCTCTCTACTGCATAGTGGCTGAGCTCCACCCCACAACTTTGACATAAGGGGCTCTCCCACCCAGGAGTCCCCAGGCAACAGACTGGACCTCCTCTAAGGAAGGCTCAGGCAGTGGGGATGAGAATAAGTTTTCCCCTCCTCCACCTTGCAATGATGTCCCCTCACCTGCAACTACCAGCTCCCAGGGGCTGGAGAGGGTGGGGATGGGAACAAGGAATGTATCATTAAGCAGGCCCCTAAGCCCTGGCTACCTGTTGAGAGGAGGAGAAAGTCAGAAAGGGGAAAGCTGGCTAGGCTGGGGGCTGAGGAGGCACTTCCTGACTCCACAGAGCCTTGCCTTGATGCCAAGATTGTTCTTATTAGGGCCAGTATTTCCATTTCCCCAAGAACCATGGGGGAGGGGCCCAGAGAGGCCCTTGCCAGAAAGAAAAACTGAGTGGGAGATGGCCAGAGCCACTAAATTCCCATGAGTCCTAGAGAAGGGTGGGTTCCTTCCCTTCCCCTCTCACCCCATCTGTCTCTGACCTCACCTCCCCCACTTCCTGGCTTCTCTGAAGTTCCAACACTAGAGAAAGATACTTCCAAACCAAAGGTCTCCAGCTCCCTCTATGCCTGGGCTCTGGGGACTGAAGCCCCCTACCCCTCCCACCTCCCCCACCACTGCACTAGATGTGGCTGCAAGGGAAGGGTGGGCTCAGGGCCCAGCTGGCAGTGGTCACTCAGTGGTCCTCTCCCTGCCCAGTCAGCAAATTCTGTGCCAGCTGCCAGACCTCACTCAGCACTTCCTCCAGTCCACTTTCCAGAGTGGCTGGAGCTTCCACTCCCAATTCAGTACAAAAAGTATCCATGGCTCTTCCTGAGCTGCCCACCCAGGTGCCAGGGCCTGGACTCAGCAGTTAGTGATCATGGGAGGAGGAGGATACCCAGCTCTGCCCAATGTGAGAAACAGGGCAGGAGCACCAGAGTCTGCCTTACTCCTTCCCAACCACAGAAACATTCTGAACCACAGTGGGTCTCCTGGTTTTCCTCTGCAAAGCAGTGAGGCACGTCATGGCTCCCATCCCTTCTCTGATCCTCAAACTCTCTGCTGGTCTTGTTCCCCCACAGATTTTTCAGAGACTGGAAAATTTTCCATCACAAGGGAGAGATACTGACCACTCCAAGGGAGCCCCAGCAATAGATAGCCCAGTCTAGAGCTGAGCACACAGTAGGTGCTTAAAAGCCATGCATAGTCAACAAGCTTTTTCAGCCCTGTATCACTGTCTCTTCAACGTCCCTTGAGACAGTTTCTAGTGCCAGGGACTGGCAGCAAGCCTTAACCACATGCCTGGGTCTTAAAAATGTGGGTGTGAATCCTGGCCTGTACAGGCAGGCCTCCAGAGGAGCTGCCTGCCTGCTTCACCTCCAGACAGCTCAGGATCAGCCCAACCTGGGGACTCAAAGCCCTCATTTGACCCAAGCCCTTTACCTTCTGCAGTCTTTCCAGGTCTTTCTCAGTTCCCCATTGTGCAGGCCTCAATCAGATTGATGCTGGAACAACTCCAGCCACTGAGATAAGGTGTTGCCCTTTGTGGAGAGGTAGAATCACAAAGGCTCCTCTGGGCTCACAGAGATGCTGGGCCCTGTCAGCCACAGAGCCCTGGGGAAACCCAACTGAAGGAAGAAGGAAGTCAGAGCGAGGGAATGCAGAAGAGGGACGAGGACAGCCCCAAGGGATGTCTGCCTTGCACAAGGTTCATACTGGGCAAGGAAGGATGCTGAAAATAGGTAAAAACAGGAAAGAGACAGGGAAAATGGTGGAGGGGGGGCACCCTTGAGAGATGAGCCCCTTCCTTCTCTCACAGTCCAGAGAAAAGAAAGAAAATAGTGGCCACATGGCTGGTACTATGCTGGGTACTTTCCATAATCTTCTCATTTATTTTCCCAATATACCACAAGAAAGGTATTACCTCCAGACTATAAATGAAGCATCTGAAGCTCTGACAGCTTAATTGGTTTCCCAGGACAGAGGTCTGGCTGGGCCAAGACCCTAGCACCGTCATCCTGGGGACCCCAAGTCTCCAGTTTCAGCAAGGGGCTGGCAAGGCTGCAGCTCTGGCCTTGGGAGATTGTACAGAGGCCCACGCTGTGTTCAGAGCAGTTTATTCAAACAGAGCCTAATAGGAAACTTGGCTTCTCTGACTTACTCTGATTCGACCTTATTAAGAAAAAAAAGAAAGAAGAGCAAGAGCCAGCATAGGGTAGGGTTTCGTGCCAAGAGCTGGTTCAGAGTTAGAAGCCTGCTGAGCACAACGGTCCAAGCCCTGATCTCCCCACTGCTGGAAAGCCCTGAGGCAGCCCCTGCCTCCTGCCTGGCTTGAATTCTGCCTTCTGGATTCTAGGCCAGTGAGGCTTCCCTATGTCTGTATTCCCTTCATTCCTCCTGCCTGGGGGTACTTTGAGGCCTGTTTCCACTTCACCTCCTCCCTCTCCTGGCGCAGCAGCCCATCTGGCTGGCAGGAGGGCCCTATAGGACCCCAGGGATTCCAAGCAGCTGAGGCCAGCACTGCAGGGGGCAGGCAGGAGGGAGGGTAGGCTTAACCCTCCAAGTCCCAGTGATCCTCTGTAAGCTGGTTTTGCATCTGGCTTGGTGAGCCAAACCAGTTGCTTCTTGCAGGAGTCCTGTCAGGAGTCTGAAACCAAACTCACACTGCATAGCTAAAGGACCAGTATTGAATGGCTACTGGCTAGGTTATGAGCATTTAAATGGTGGAGGGAAACTCCGAATCACCTGAACCAGCCCGTCCTAAAGCACAATGTGATAGGTGAACAAATGTTGGCAGGGGAGCAAGGGTTCAGGATCCCTGAGTAATGTCCATTCTGACTGTCTCCTCCCAAGATGGACTCCAGGAGTTCCCAAAGTAGAAGGTTAATCTGCAGTGGCCATGTTAAAGGCAGGGTCTTCCTAGCTGTTTTATAAGCACCAGAGGGGGATTTCTGCTCTCCAGTTCCCAGGAGCAAGATTGGAAGGCAGAAGGCAGTCCAGGGGAGACATTTAGAAATTGATTTCTTAGACACCAAAGTGTTCAAACAGGCCCATTCTCCTGAATCTCCCGTTATGCCATTCTATGTTATAGCACACAACACGCCAAACATCCCCTGTCCCACAGCAGACAGCCCTGGGTTTCATTTTATCCTCTCAGGATATGTCTAGGCTATGTTGACTAAAGAGATACAAAATAGAAACCATATATGTGTAGGAAGTCAATGTCTCTTATGATTTCACAAGTTCTATTCAAAACAGGGGTATAGGCCCATTCTATAGACCAGGAGGGTAAGAAAGAAAAAGCTGAGCTCCAACTCCTTTGTATTCAGGACGCTCTAGCTAGGGTTCAGCGTCTCCCCAAGAAGGCCCATCAACAAGGAGGGTGTCTCTTAGCTTTGGGGAAGGGAATGGGAGCCTAGGAATCCTAGTGAGTGGCTGGAGTTAATGGAAGTCAGGGGCTCTTTCAAGCCCACACAAGAAGCAGTAAGTTGGAGAGAAGGGAGTCTGGGTCCAAAGCAGAAAGAAATGGCCAGAGTGCTGCTGGCCCTTCAGCCCTGATCTGCCTACCTGGGCCCCACTTGCTAGGCCTGAGTCCCCAGAGGCCCCCTCCTACTCCAGGCTTCATTCCCTTCCTCAGAGGCAGGTCTGTGGCTTGGCTGGGAGCTCCAGGGACTGAGGGAGCACAGCAGCTGTGGGACGGTTCGCATAGCTAAAAGCCGGCGGGCCATAGGGCCCTGCGGAGGAGACCCCAGCAGGCAGACCAGGCTGTCTAAAACCTCCTAACACTTCCAGCCTGTTGCTTATTCATTCAGAGTGGGAAAGCGCCAGCCCCAAAGCCAGCCAGTGCAGGGCTGCCCACTTAAGGCCCCCAGGCGGTCCTGCCCGGTGCCCTGCAGAGAGCCTCCTGCAGCCTTGGGCACCGCCCCTGCCCTGCCCTGACCCCTTGGCCTCGAAATGCTGTCATCGGAGGAGCCGTCCCGCTCGGACCAAGGCCAGGATGGACAAAGCTAGAGCTGCGGCAGGCAAGGAGCCATCCTGTCCTCGAGGCCGTGGGGAGAGAAGCACGCACAGGGGGCCACTCCTGAGAGCCTCTCGGTCCACCAGGTCTCTTCAGAGGGGCCACCATGGCTTTGGCCCCAGCCGGTTTGCAGGTGGGAACCCTGGTGTGGGGCGCCTGCCTCTGCATCCTGGTACACGGGCAACAGGCCCAGCCAGGGCAGGGCCCGGACTCGGGGCGCTGGCGGCAGCTGATCCAGTGGGAGAACAACGGGCAGGTGTACAGCCTGCTCAACTCAGGCTCCGAGTACGTCCCCGCCGGAGCACCGCGCGCCGAGGGTAGCTCCCGGGTGCTGCTGGCGGGCGCCCCCCAGACCCAGCTGCGGCGCAGCCAAGGAGGTCCCCGGCGGCGGCAGGCCCCGTCTCTGCCCCTGCCCGGGCGCGTGGGCTCGGACACCGTGCGCGGCCAGGCGCGGCACCCTTTCGGCTTCGGCCAGGTGCCGGATAACTGGCGCGAGGTGGCCGTCGGGGACAGCGCGGGCATGGCCCGGGCTCGCACCTCGGTCTCCCAGCACGGGGGCTCCGCCTCCTCGGTCTCGGCCTCGGCCTTCGCCAGCACGTACCGCCAGCCGCCCTCCATCCCGCAGCAGTTCCCCTACCCGCAGGCGCCCTTCGTCAGCCAGTACGAGACCTACGACCCGGCGGCGCGGACCTACGAGCAGGGCTACGTGTACTACCGCGGGGCGGGCGGCGGCGGCGCCGGGGCGGCGGCTGTGGCCTCGGCGGGGGTGGTCTATCCGTTCCAACCGCGGCCGCGCTACGAGGAGTTCGGCGGAGGGGGCGAGGAGCAGCCCGAGTACTCGCCGCAGGGCTTCTACCCGGCCCCAGAGAGGCCCTACGCGCCGCCGCCCGCCGACGGCCTAGACCGCCGCTACTCGCACAGCCTCTACCACGAGGGCGCTACGGGCTCCGAGCAGGCCCTCCCCGGCCCGGGCCCCGACGCAGCGCAGGCCGCCGGCGGCGCCTACGGCGGCGACCCCGCCCTCGGCTGGTACCCGCCCTATGCCAACCTGCCTCCCGAGGCCTACGTTCCCCAGAGGGCGGTGGAGCCGCAGCCCCCGTTCCGCATGCCGGAGCCGCCCTACCTGCCCGTGCGCAGCTCGGACGCGCCCCCGCCGGTGGCGGAGCGCAGCGGCTCGCAGCAGGGCCGCCTCAGCGTGGGCAGCGTGTACCGGCGCACCCAGAACGGCCGCGGTGAGTACGGCCCCAGGGCCAGCCCTGTGCTTTGTACTCCTGGTCCCTGATGAACTGCTCTGTGCGCCTAGACCCTCCCCGGTCCTTTTTACCAAAGGCCCTCCCAGAGCTAAGTAAAGACACCCCCCCCCCCCCCAGGCCCCAATCCACAGCCCCAGTGCATACACCTCCCAGCGTCTATATGTCATCAGTGCCAGCATTTGGCCAGGCCTGGGCTCTGACCCTGGCTTGAAGGGCGAGGGGGGGAAGGGAGTTTGGAGGAACTGGTCAAGCGTTGAGATGAGGCTCCTCCCAAACCTGGCTTGAGTCATTTGGGGACAAAGGGAAGGAGCCCTTCTCCCTGCCTCTAAATCACTCCAATCAGCTGCCCCTATGCCAGCCTCACAGGGTGAAGCAGGGAACAAGAGTGTCAGAAAGGCTTTAGGGATGCCTCTGGAGGTGTGGCAAGTTCACAGTCACCGGGTTATGTGAGGTTGGCCCCAATGAACTGGAGGCTAGAGGGGAAGCTCTTGTCCCAGGCAGGAATCCAAATTAGATGAGAGAGGTGCAAAATTGAATAGGCTGACAAACAATCAGTAATTGAGATAAGTAATATTTAATGTATTTTTAGATCAAAATAATGCAAAAAAATTCTGTGATGAAGTATTAAATAGAATCAGTAATGGAGTCATGCCAAGCCAAATTGGAGCCCAAGGCAGACTGAAAAATCAGCAATCCTAATGATATCTTTATTTGAAATTTTGGTATTTTGTTCATCACAGATTTTTGCATTGATTTTGATTTTTTTAAATATTGTATCAAATATTGCTTATCTTGGTTACTAAGTATTTTGGCGCCCTCTTAAAGTTTGTACCCCAGGCCAGTGCCTCATTCATTCAACTAGCTCATCCTAGTACTGGCCCTGAGAAAGTCTTAGAAGGCCAACGTGGATGGGCCTCCCTCTGGTTTTTTTGGGGATGGAGGGGTGTCGTTACGACCTGGAAAGCCCAAGCCATCTGTACACAAAGACACGGTGCAGGGGACAGACAGCCTTCCTTCTTCAGATGGGCAACTCCTCATGTGCTATTAGCAAGTGGGCTACTGTGCCAAGGGCCCGTTAGTGGTCTGGCCAGAGCTGGCCAGCTATTGGCCCACCCTCTGTCTTAGAACCCACTTCTTCCTTCTGTTTCTGCTAGTTCACAACCCAACTTGGTCAAAGTTTTCCATTCAGTCTCCAATGCAGGTATGCTCCACTCCTGCCATGCCTTTTTCAAGCTGCAATCAGTGCCCTGATTCTCTCTGCTCCACAGAAAATCAGCCCACCAGGGGAGGGCTGAGGCCTTAAGGCCCAGGGGCTCAGGTGCTGCACCCTCAGCCTTTTCTCTGCTGCCTCTGTCAGCACAGGGACTGCTGCCTCGTCTTCAGCCATACTGACCTTGGGTGAGAGGCTGCTGCTGAGGCAGGGGTTCAGGTAAGAGTGGTGCTCCTGTCTCCCTAGGGGCTGCTGGAGCCCAAGGCTGTAGTTAAGAGGAGTGTCCCCACAGGTAGCATTACTCCCTCACATCCAAGGCATAGCACTCGAGTTGGGTGCTGATTCCCAGTTTGAGAATCTGCAGAAGCTTAAAAAGGACCAAAATGGAGGGCCCTCTGCGATGTGATGAAGGGTGTTCCTCACTGGGACTTGCAGCACCTGCACATCAGCTGCTCCTATAGCTCCTCGGAGGGGAGGACATTTGGCCTATAAGGTGCTAAGTTTTTGTGGTGGCTTTTCTTAGGATGGAACTCAGTGGTACTCAGCCAAAGGCATCCCACCTCTGGGCGGAGGAGAAAACCAAAGTCTCAAGTTCCACAGCACTGCTGGCAGAGTCAGACCTGGGGCTGGACATATGTGCTCCAAGGCACTGAGTATTTTAGGCCCCCTTTTTGGCCTGTCAGTTTTTAAGGTTCAGAAGGGGACCTGCCAGGATGAGGCCATGTCTGGAGTGGAGGTACTTGCTGCTTAGCAGGGCCTCCGGCCATTGCTCCTGAGCTCCACAGTTCATTTGGATTAAAGACATTTTTCCCCTGAAGGTAGTATGCTAGAGGCCAGGTAGAGTGTGCTTGGTGTGCACCAAATTTAGGCCCTGCACTGGGAAGCACAGAAATGGGGGCATCTCATTACTGTGATTGGGCAAGCATTGGGGGATGGACTATATGAGGTCAGAGGATTCTCCAAAATCAGGGCCTGGGGACTCAGGGAGGACTTCCCAGAGAGGAGGTGTCCAAGCATTGCTGCAAAGGATGGCCATCAGCACCCTCCCCTGGTCATGGAGGGGTGGTGTGTGGGGTGGGACTGTGTGGAGTGCAGGCGAGTTTGAGGCTCAGAGAGGGAACCCTACCTTCTCTCCTATTATTGGTCCCCCTCCTTATTCTGCTAGGCCAGGACCATGGAAAATCCTGGTTCAGGGAAGGCCAAGTCTTGTTCTTTAACTCAGACCCCCAGGCTTGGTGTGGGAGTCCAGGGCAGATTCTCCAAAGCTGACCTCATTCCTCCTGGCCACACAGCCAGGGGCCTGAGGCCCAGCACTGGCAGCCTGAGTGTGTGGGTGTGGATGTGTCCTCACAACACTAAACTCATGTGCACACCACCCTCCTCCCTCTATCTGGGTGGTTTCCAAGTGCCTGTCCAGAGCCCAGTTTCTTCCTGGGGTGCCTCGACTCTCTCCCTCTCACCCTGGGCAGGGGTATCCAAGAATATCTGACTCTGAAATGTGTAACTGGAGAGAAGACTAGGAAACAGAGGCTCAGAGAGGGTAACATACTTTCCCTGGCTGTCCACAAATCTATGAGAGGCCTGGAGGGTGGCCACCTGCTTCCTAGGCCCGGCTGCATCTCCTTTGCTGTGTTTGTCCCTCTCCCACAGCTAGGCCTCCCTTCCTCCTGCCTCTCCACAGCCTCATCTCCTCTGAGCTGGTGGTCTTAGTGCTGACCCCAGAATACCACAGCTCTTTTCCTAGGGCCTCCCCCTCACACCCCTGGCAACCCTATGAAAGTAACATGGAGCAGGTGGCATGGGCCATCCTCACAGGACATCTCTCATGGCTTCACCAGCCTACCCTGGCAGAGGTTCTCTAGCCCTTTCCTCACCCAGCCAATCAGAGGTTAAGAGAGAGCTATGATTTCCTCCTCCCTGATCCCCTGACCCCTGCCTCTCCCTTACCAGTCCATCTGGCACATGGGGCAGATAAACCTTTGCATTGCTGACCATGTTACTCTCCTGCTCAAGAAGGTTATAGCTCCCAAAGCCTTTAGGACAGAATCTAATGCCTTGGCCTGTGGCTCCAGAACCTTGAGGTACCTCCTTCCTTTAACCTCCTCCTCCGCCCCTTCTCAAGCCTCTGCATCCCCGTGGGAACTCTGCATCAGCTAGGCCTAGAGGTTTCCTCTGCCTGCACACCCAGGTATTTCTGGGATACTCACTCTCCATCCAGTGCTCTGCACTCAAGAGGCCATACATGGTCCCTTTGTCCCTGACAGCAGCCCTGGCTCCCTGCTCACATCCCTACTGCCTTCCCCTTCAAATCACCTACCCACCTTCTTAGGACTTGGAATAGATATGGTGAAGGACAGAAGCAGTCTCCCCTAGAAAGCATCCAGAGCTAGAGTTCCAAGTCAGAGATGATGGTAACAACTTGGCCATTTGCTGAAGAACACCTGCTGAACTTAGTGGTTAAATGTTTACTTTCATTTATCCTCACAGCCTCCCAGAGAGGTGAAGATTATGGTCCTCTAGTACAGCTGAGAAAACTGAGACTTAGAGAGGTCTCACTGTTAGATGCAACTGAGCCAGAGTTCACCTTGACACTGTCTTCTCTGCATTGCACAGAAATGGCCCAGAAGGACTCACACTGCAACTGCAAACTGAGCAGGCAATGCAAAAGCCTGGGTCTCCTCCACCAACTTCCCCTCTCTGGGCCTATTCCCCTAGTTGCAGCAGGGGAGGAGGATATTGACACTAGCATCTATTGGGCATCTATAAAAGGCTAATATACAACGTGTCCCTGGAGTTTGACCGGGAGACCTGGAGTTCTATTGGTCCTTATGACATGCACTGACCACCAGAGAGCAGCGTGGAACAAAGGAAGGCCCCAGCCAGCAGCAGGCAGCTGGGGAAAGGAGGCCCCAGCCAGCAGCCAGAAGGCCCTGATCAGCCCTGATCACTGGCCAGGCCTAGGGATCCTACCCATGAATGAATTTTGTGCACTGGGCCTCTAGTTTTACGTATCACCCCTTTTAACTCCTGCAGCAATAATGAGCCAGGTACTGTCATTCATCCCATTTTATAGATAAGGTGACAAGCTCATTTGTTAATTGTCACACAGCCTCTTAGTAGTGAAACCAGGATTTGAGTCTGTATGATTTCCCCGTCCTGAGTTCTTAATATCATATATTATTACTTTTTAAATTTTTATGTATTCTTGCTTACCTTACACACTTCATTTATTTGGTCAATCAACAAATATTTGATTGTCAACTGTTACAGGCAGTAGTTGTGATGGGATGAGCTGGGACAATGAGTGCACAAGGCTTTGGAAGTGAAGAGTCACTCAGCAGTGTGGTGTGATCCTTGTTATCCTCACTCCAGACTTCAGACCTTTATTTAACAAACACTCATCTAGTGCTTCTGTATGCCTAACCCTGTCCTGGACACTTTATAATTAGAGTAACTTAATCCTCATAACAATCCAAAGTGTGTTTCTCACCATTTTGCCAATGAGGAAACTCAGGCCCTCAGAGGTGACTTGCCCACAGTCATATAACTGGTGACTAGTAAAGACAGAATCCCAGCTCAGTGCCCCTTCTCCTTCCCTGAAGTTGTTTCAATGCTCCTTCAGAAAGAAATGGAGTTTTCAGGCCAGTGAAGCTGTCATAAAGGGTCAGATGGGTTGTGGAGACAGGGACCTGGGTCTTCCTTCTAATTCCCTGTGTGACAGTAAATGCCACTAGTGTGGGAACAAACAAATGGTGTCCTGGCAGCCTCATCTCAGGCAGACTTCCTGTCTCCTCTCTCCTCATCCATTTGCAGAGTCATATCCTCTCGTCCCTGCAAGAAGAGATAATTCCTATTTTAAATAATAATAGCAGCTGATATTTATTGAACACTTACAGTGTACCAGACATTATGCCAAGTATTTTTATTTTCTCATTTAACTCCCCCAAGTATTTTTATTTTCTCATTTAGCAACCTTGGGAAATAGATAGCATCATCACCCCCATTTTACAGACCAGAAAACTGAGGCTCAATAACTTATCCAAGTTCAGTTACTTATCCAAGATCTCAGAACTCATCAGTGGCCAAGCTTGGGCCAAGGCTGACCTTTTACCCCACTTAACTGCCCCTCAGGGAAGGCTATGTCTTTGTGTTCATTGTTTCGCTCAGGTCTGGACCACCTGAAAAACCAACATTTTGAGTTTTGCCTTGAGTCCACAAGTGTCACAGCCTTTTAGGGGTGGTGGCCGAGCAAGGTGAAAAGTCATTAGGACCTACTGGCACCAGGCTGCTGCCACACTTGATCTGAAAGTTCTGGCCTTTTGTCTCCCTCCTCCCTATCTTTAACTCTAGGGTCCCCTATTTCAGTGTCCTCTCAGCTCTAAGGGCACTCCTCCCAATAGTCCCAGCCTGAGTTCACCCCACTCCTATACAAGCCAAGAACACATGGAAAACTCTTCAGAGCAGTGGCTGAAATGGCAGGAGAGGAAGAGGGGGGAGAACTGGAGACGGGAGGTCGGCTCAAGCAGACCACAGCTGCTTCCAATTCCCATGCAGGCATTCCTGCTGGGCAGCTACCAGCAGAGCTCCAGAGGGAGGCTGAAAAGAGAGATTGGGTCGTGTCCTCTACTCTGCCCTGACCTAATGGCCTCCTTGCCATAGGCAGCTGGACCTAGAGGGTCTTTTTTTCTGGATTCAGGATTACAGGACTAGAATTGGGCCAATGTTCCTCTTCCACTTGTTGATGGCACCCAGAAATCAGGAATTCCAGTATCATCTGGAAATGGGTGATACTGGTGTCAGAGCACCAGAGCAGAAGGAATTTAGATGAGGGAGGCACGGTTCAAGAGGCCTGTGCCATTAAAGCCTCAGGAGACAATCCACCCTTATTCCTGCTTGTGAGCCAATTGGTAAATGTCCTTTTTCAAAAGAAGACTTTTGGAGTCAATCCCAGCCTTTGGTTGATAATATAGTTTGTGCTCACACAGGAGATGTTATCAGACCCTTTGTGGGGTGCAAGTATTTGTGCACATGCCCGCCAAGGATGTACAAGTGCTGCCAGGCCATGAGCTGAGTGCAGGGAACTCTGGGGTGTCCATACTCATCCCTGTCCTTACGAGGTCATACCCTGGCGGCAAGAAACCAGTCACACAGGGTGCAGTGGCCCAAACCCACCAATATATCAACTGTCTCTCAAGTTCCCAGACCTGCTGTGCACTGAGACCTGAGCCCACAGCTGGGCTGCAGGCAAAGCAGAGCCCCTCCCACCCCCAGGTGCTCTCAACTGAATGATCATTTCATGAGGACATTCAGCTATTTAACAACATTATTTGTGCCTTATTATGTTCTGGGCAGTGGTCTAGAACTGGGTATTCATTAGAGAAAAGTAAGACAAAATTTTTGCTCATGTGAATCTTATGTTTTCGTGCACGAACATAATAAATAGGTAAATAATAGAAGATGGTAAGTACTATAGGAAAAATATAGTACTATATTTTTCCATAAGGAAGGTCTGGAGTGTGGGCAGGGAGAGGCAGGTTGCAAAAGTGGTCAGAGTAGGCCTCATGAAGGTGCCATTTGAGCAGAGACATGGAGAAGAATGAGTCAACTCTATGTCTGTGGAAAAAGCATTCCAGATAGAGGAAACAGCCAGTACTAGGACCATGAGGGAAGAATTCCCTGGGGTTTTCAAGTGTGTGCCAGTGTGGTTAGAACAGAGTGGAATGGGAATGGGAGCATAATAGGAGACAGGCCAGAGAGATAACAGGCTCAGAACATGGAAGTCCCTTCATGAATCGGGAAGCTATTTCAGGGTTTGAGCTGAGCAGTGACATTGAAACAGAGGACCTGTCTGCTATGCTGGGAATGGACAATGGAAAGGTAGGCCAGAGACTGACAGGCAGCTAGTACAGAAATCCAGGCAGAGATGATGGCAGCTGGGCAGGCTGGCAGAAATGGGGGTGGTAGGAAGTCAGATTTGGAATGTGTTTTTTAGATAGAGCTAATGGGATTTCCTGATGGACTAGATGTAGGGTGTGAGAGAAAGAGAGGAGTCAGGCATAATATGAAGCTTTAAGGCCTGTGCAGTTGGAAGAATGAAATTGTTAGAAGCTGAGATGGGAAGGCCGTGCGAGTGGGTTTTGTAAGAATGGTAAAAAGTTCAGGTCACTGTGAAGGATCCCAGGGGCAGAGAGGGAACTCAGGGGACTGGAGTATCCAGGAAGACTTTTGGAGGTGGGGTCAGAATCACTGATTAGGACCCACAAAGATGGGAGGGCAGTGAGGTGTGTGAGGAAGAGGCTGAAGGCTTAGCCAGAGTGGTAGGTAGCTGACCTCCCTAAGGTTAGCCTCCTTCCAGCTCAGCCCCTATTTGCTTCCTGGGTAGTTTGCTCAATTGAACAAACACTGATAGATCCCCTTCTCTGAGTTGGGACTGCCCCACAGAGTGAGGTTGTCACTGCTACTGGACTGTGCCTCCCAGTTGGGTAGGGGCAGCAGATGTGTGCTGGGAGGGGAGTCAGGGTAGTGGCAGAGGGATGGTCAAGACCTACAAGGTAGGATTTGGTCTAAAGACTGTGAGGTCAAAGCTGGTGTGTGTGTGTGTGTGTGTGTGTGTGTGTGTGTGTGTGTGTTTGCGTTTGTGCGCGTGCGCGTGCTATAGACAATTCCATGACAAGAGCACTATGGTGTTAGAGGCCAGGGAAGAAAATGTTAGTTATGCTAAGTAGATGTCTACTGATCCTTAGGGTTAAGAGAAGATCTAAAAGGTCAGGTGCAGTAAGGCCAGACCACCCTGAGAAGTTTAGACTTAATTCTGTAGACAATGGGGAAGCATTGAAAATTCTGGGCCTGACTTAATGGCATCACAGCTCCTTTGCTTGGGCTGCAATTGCCCCTTCATGGCCAGGCACAGTGGACCACTCAACCACCTTGCCCGATGTGGTACTGTCAGGCCCGTGCTGACAATTTAATGTTATCATTATTAGATGATAATTTCATAGGGCACATATGTATTTTATTGATTTTTCTCAGAGAGGAAGAGAGGGATAGAGAGTTAGAAACATCAATGGGAGAGAATCATCGATCAGCTGCCTCTTGCACACCCCCTACTGGGGATGTACCCGCAACCAAGGTACATGCCCTTGACCAGAATCGAACCTGGGACCTTTCAGTCCACAGGCCAACACTATCCACTGAGCCAAACTGGTTTCTGCTCAGCTCATCTTTATTCAAAGCTGTGCTCTGTGATTATTCTGCTCTCCTACCTCGGGGCTCCTCTAGAGTCTGGCTGCATGAGCCAGAACATCCGCTGCACACATATTTCACAGACCACTGCCCCGATCCTGCTGGCCATTGTTTATCCTCCAGTCCGGCTCAGGCTATTTGGCATTCCCATCTCTTTCATCTATTTCTTGTGAGGACAGATTTCCAAAGAGACAAGGTTTATATAACCCATAGAAAGGGGAAGTCAGCAGGGAAATAGGTGAGGTGTGGGGAAACAGCAGAAATGTAACCACAGGCCCTCTGCTCTGGGCAGCTTCCATGAACCACTGAGCAAGAGGGAACAGATCTTTCCTGAGCAAGGAAGTAGGTCAGACGTGGGAGAATCTCCTGCCTGTAATCGTCCGTAGGGGTTGTCAGAGGTCTTAGACTCTTACCCAAGGCTGGGGAGTAGACTGAATAGATCCTAAAAAGTATTTTAATCTCCAAGTGTTTATGGAGCTATCAAATTATGCTCAAGGACCGCTTAGTCCAATCTCCCCATTGTCCATATGAGGAAACTGAGCCTTTGAAAAGGGAAGGGACCTGGACAATGAGGGATTAGGGCAGGCTAGACCTGAGCACATTGTGAAGGAGCTGTGGGTCCCCTACAGAGGACGCTCTAGAGAGAGAGCCAAAAAACAAAAGCTGGCCCTTGTCCTTGGCTTTGTGTCTTCACTGCCCTGTAGGATTTAATGGGCCCTCCTAGGCTGAAAGGCTTCCCAGACCAGCAGCTGCCTCTGGAATGGCCTTGGGACCAGATTCAATTACATCTAGCCCCTCCCTAGCCAAGCAGCCTGGCTTTGTCCATCCCAGGGGCCTTTGCTGCCCTTTGACTCAATGTTCCCCACTCTGGGCTAGGCTCTAAGCGGCCTGAATTCCTAAGTGCATGACCCCATGGTCAGCATGGAAGAGTGCCCACAGGGGCCCAGCCCAGGGCTCCAGGCCATGAGTAGAATAGAAGACAATTAGATCTAAAGAAACAGAGGCAATCAGGCCTGGAGTGGGCCCAAGCCTGCCCAGGGTCACACAGAACATCTGTGACAGAGTAGGATAAAAGCCAGGCTCTTGTCTACCTGCTGAGAGCAGAGGACCAGATGCTGATGATGACCAAGGCCTCCCTGGGTAGCCTGAGCAAGGCCATCCTTTGGGTGGTTAGCCCCATCCCTGTGGGTCTACCATCTAGCTTGGCCATGGAGTGGAGGATGCATACTGCAGAGTCTTATTTGACAATGACAAGCAATGAACTACATAGATCTTAAAAGTTTGCATTGGCTGAAAACTCAAGAATCAGAATGAGATGATAAGACAATATCAATTATATATTTTAAGAATACATAAGCACTGCAGATTTTCCAGAGACACAAATATTCCAGGACATATCTAAGTGTCAGGGCTCAGAATGAAGGTTAAAAATTTTTATTACAATTATTACTGAGCCTTGCATAGACCAATGATAATAGTTAGTTTGCACAGTGGTTGCACCAGTCTGCATTCCCACCAGCAGTGCACGAGGGTTCCTTTTTCTCCGCAACCTCGCCAACACTTGTCGTTTGTTGATTTGTTGATGTTGGCCATTCTGACAGGAGTGAGATGGTACCGCATTGTTGTTTTGATTTGCACCTCTCGGACAATTAGTGACTTTGAGCATGTTTTCATGTGCCTTTTGGCCTTCCTTCTGTCTTCTTTTGAAAATATTCTATTTAGGTCCATTGCCCATTTGTAATTGGATTATTCATCTTCCTTTTATTTATTTGTATAAGCTGTCTGTAAATGTTGGAGATTAAACCTTTATCAGTGGTATTATTTGCAAATATGTTCTCCCACACCGTGGGCTTTCTTGTTGTTTTGTTGATGGTTTCTTTTGCTGTAAAAAAGCTTTTTATTTTGATATAGTCCCATTTGTTTATTTTCTCTTTAGCTTCCATTGCCCTAGGGGCAGTATCAGTGAAGAAGTTCTTTTGGCATACGTCTGAGATTTTGCTGCCTGTGGATGCTTCTAGTATTTTTATGGTTTCCTATCTGATGTTTAAGTCCTGTATCCATTTTGAGTTTATTTTTGTGAATGGTGTAAGTTGGTGATCTAGTTTCATTCTTTTGCATGTGTCTGTCCAAATTTCCCAACACCAGTGTGGAGTTTCCTCAAAAAACTGAAAATGGAACTCCCATTTGACCCAGTAATCCCACTTCTAGGAATATATCCCAAGAAACTAGAAACACCAATCAGAAAGGATATATGCACCCCTATGTTCATAGCAGTACAATCTACAATAGCTAGAATCTGGAAACAGCCTAGGTGCCCGTCAGCAGATGATTGGATCCAAAAACCATGGTACATCTACACAATGGAATACTATGCTGCCATAAAAAAGGAATTCTCATCATTTGCCGCAACCTGGATGGAATTGGAGAACATCATGCTGAGTGAAATAAGCCAATGAATGAAAGAGAAACACCACATGACCTCACTCATTTGTGGATGATAAAGAACATTATAAATTGATGAACCAAGAGACAGATATAGAGACAGTAAAGCAACAGGCAGACTGTCAGATTACAGTGGGGAGGGGAGGAAGATCTGGGGGAGATAATAGATCAACCGAAGGACTTGTGTACATGCATATAAGTACAACCAATGGACATAAAACTCTGGGGAGGGAGGGTATGTATGGGAGGGAGGGAGGGGGGCAAAAAAAATTAATAAAATAAATTTTAAAAAATAGTTAGTTTGCTCTGAAATGAGAATTATGATTAATTCCACTTTCTGCACTTATAAAAACAGGAGTCTCCACAAAAAGTTCTCGTTGGAACCCACTTAATAGGGTCTCCAGTGCCACATCCAAGGGCTGGGTTACTCCATACATTCTGAATAAAATATCCCAAACCCTTCTCAAATCCATAGCTTGACTGTGGTGATATTTGCATTTGTCAAAATCTGTCAGACTGTGACCTAAAATCTGTACATTTTAATGTGTAGATGAAATTTCAAAAATGTTCTTTTTTTTTTTAAAGAATGACAAGAGTTCTGGGGGGGAGAGGGGGGTGGTTTAGGACCCAGGATCTCCTGGAGCTGCCCCAAATCCCTGTGTGACTTTGGTAAATTCATTGCCTTTTCTGAGCCTCAGTTCCCTCCAGCACTTCCATGTGCCCTGGTATCTTGTGGGGAACAGGGTGAGGATCATGCTTGTGGATGATGGAACAGTAAAGTGTAGTGGGCTCTCTGCATCTGGAGAATGGGAACTGGAAGATAAGAAGGCTGACTAAGGGACTTGAACATTTGCAGATTTTGGTATCCTTGGGGGTGGTCCTGGGAACCCATACTCCTTGGATACTGAGGGATGACTTTATTATTCTGCTAATCATTAAAGAATCTCACCTGACAGAGGCCCTTGGGGTGAGGCCCCGCAACATGGGGATAGGAGTGTGGGATGTATGGTGGGTCTTCCCTGCCAATGGAAGCAAGAAGCATCCACCTGAACCTGAGATTTCTCAACAAAAAGAGGAAGATCATCTATGGCCAGGGTCAGGGTTCAGATTGTAACCAGCAACTCAGAGGTGTCTGCCCACATGTAGTACTCCAACCCCCCCCCCCCCCCACACACACACACACACATACACATACACATACACACTCGACCCAGCCATGGCTCTGGAGGTTATTTTAAAAACTTGACCACATTCAGCTACAATAAAAAGGATTGTTGATGTCAAAGTGACTCATTTTAAGGTGTGGTCTGTTTTGTTTTTTTAAGTACCATGCTTTAGTCTACAGTCTGGAGACAAACAGCAATGAGTCTGAGGTTCAGAGTTGTTGATAGGTATCAGACCTCAGTATGTGGTTAGGATCAGGGCTCAATAAAGGGCCAGAGTCAGGCAAGAGTCAGAGGTCTGTAATGGCACTAACCTTCATTGGCCCTGAATACCCCTAGCCTCTTACTCAACAGGCTCTTCTAACTTCCCTGGACTGCACAGTTGGCTCATGGACTGGCCTAGAGAGGAAGGGCCAGGCCAGAAATGCTTTGTGGAGCCATCTGTGCAGTGTTTATTGAAACCGAGCCTGCGATGGGGGAGGCAGCTTCTAGGGCCAAATGCTGGATCTCATGAGGCTTCAAGCCTGGCTGACCACCCTCACATGTTGCTGAAGGATAGGGAGTGATTCCTATTTTCCTCACTTCTCCCTCAGAGGCTTTTAGGAACCAGTGGGTGAGAACCAGCTAGACACCAAGGTATCCCCTTGCTTTGAAGGCCTGAGGAGCCCTTGGAAAATGACTGCAGGCATTCCTGGGGGCTTGAGTAATGGGAACTAGGCTTGCCAAGATGGCTCCATCAGCCAGGAGCCACCTCATCCTCACCCACCCCAGTGCTCCAAGACTTCTCTTCATTCCAAGGAGGTGAGGTCACACTGGCTGCCTGGACTTGGTCCCCACATGAGGCTGGGGCCCCAGGTCAGGCAGGGGTACTGTCTGGGACCCCAGGGGACATGTGAGGGATGGTTTGTAGGAAGACACCTCTGTGAAAGGCTTAGAAGCCAGAGTGCCCTCTTCTGCCTCATTTTCTAAGCCTAAAAGCTAACAAGAGGGTTTTGGTAGCCAGAAGAGTGAGCTGGAAGCCGTACACAGGACAGAAGTCCCCCTGCCTTGCTTGTCTCCCAAGAGCAGAGGGCTTACAACCTTGTTTCATCTTTATCTGCCAGAATCCCCGAAGCCTAAGAGGGGAGAGGATATAGAGGCCCAGGCTCACTTTTCTGTAAGTCAGTGACCCAGCAGGGGCCCAGGGCTCTGGAATCCCCCTGCCCACCTCCCACCATACCCCATGCCCCACCACTCCCACACTCCCAGCATCAAGATTTATTTCATGCAGATGGGGTCTGGAGTTTTAATTCTTAAAAGCCTTAGTGGGAATACCTTATTCTTGGGAGTGTTAAGGAGGAAGGAAGGTCAGATGGACAGATCCTGGCATATCCTGAGAGCAAGTGATCACAGGGGTGTAGAAGACTCCATACTTCTCCTGAGATCTCCAGGAGAAGAAGCCAGGTGCCCTCAGGTTGGAGGCCAGAAGCTGCAGGCAGGGGAAGGAGGGTGTGGTCCTGTCTGGGGGAAGATGACTGGAAGAAAGGAGTGGGGCTGGGTGCTCAGGCTGAGAACCCTGCCTGGTCAGCAGCCTGCTCTGTGGATATGTTTTCCTTCTAGCCCATCCCTTCCTGCCCACCCCTACTTCTGCCACCCAACATTCACCTGGCTTTCTCACAAGACTGCTGGGACTCATTTGGGGCCAAAAGCCCAGAGTTATCTTGGTGGTTTATGAAAAAAGCTAGGCAAGAGGAGCAGAGGGTGTCTGGAGGCTGATGCAGAGACCTGGGGAATAAGGACATGGAGGAAGGTGTCTCTGTCAGGAAATTACTTGGTTCATGCAGTCTTGCCTCTAGGTATTGTCCATGCTGTCCCCACTTACCAAGAATACCCTTCCCTCTTTTCTGGCTCTCCACATTCTGCCCTGTCCCCTTGCTCTTACTCATGTCCCAGCTCTGCTAGCAGGTCTCAGCACTCCCACAGCACAGAGCTCCAGAGGTGAGCTCCTGCTCCCTGACTTCACTGACCCACACCTGAACCTAGGGAGAAGGGCTCACATCCCACACCTCACCCAGGCTGGGAGGCCTGTGTAGAGGAAGAAGAATGACAAAGGGTGTTTGGGGCTGGGGAGGTCTCTGGGCATTAACCATGGCCAGCCTGACTCTTAATGTCATGCTCTTCTTCCCTCCTCCCTTTCTCCCACTGCTCATTCCCAGGTCTCCCTGACTTGGTCCCAGACCCCAACTATGTGCAAGCGTCCACCTATGTCCAGAGAGCCCACCTATACTCCCTGCGCTGTGCAGCAGAGGAGAAGTGCTTGGCCAGGTAAGGAGCTGAGGATGAAGCTTGGAGCATTCGGACAACCCCTAGGAGTCACCCAGAACTTGCATGCGAGGCTGCCAATGTCCAAGTGCCTGACTGGCCAAGTGTCTGAGCTTCTCAGGACTGGTCCTCACCATCTATGAGATTTGCCTGCTACAAGGGAGTCAGGAGGGGAAGGGAGCAATCTTTTATCCAGCAATTGTCACTATACAAAGAAGCTTCCTTTTACTGTGGCTTTTAATCTTCATATCAGCCCTGAAGATATGTGTTGAGCAGGGCAGGAAACTGAGGTGCAATGATAGGAACTAAAACTTTTCCTTTCTAAGCTGCCTTATAAGAAGGGTCCAGGTTCCCAGTGCTTCTACGAGGATCTGGGAAGTCCTCAGGGAGACCCAGGACCTGGGATACAGCAGTGATAGTGGGCATGGGTGACAAAGAGGCCTCAATTATGTGTGGCACCAGAGAGGGAAAAGAGACCAGTTTACATGACCCCAAAGGCGAGCACAGCCAACTCTCCATTGTTCCCAGGTGATTCTACTTCCTACAGAGCTAGCTTCTAACTTCATAAACAGTAAATATTTTATTCAAATATGTACGCCTTGGGGACATCTCCCTGTGCTAAATAACTAGTTCAATATTACATTGACCTACCTCTTTTGTTGACATTTCTCTATTCTGGAAGCACCTAGTTTTCTTAATTATCTGCTTTGTTTAGACATTTGAACTCTTTGTTTACTTTTATTTATTTATTTTTTTAGTATCTGGAAAGCCCTTTGGAATCTAAACTTTTTCTCACTATGGAACTTCTAGTCCGCTGCCACTCAGAATAGCTGACCACATCTGTTATCTCTGTGACAATATAAGTAGATTATACCAGGATGTAGCTCAACTCACTGCTTCATTCATCAAGAAAATCTGGCTTCAAAAAAGTCACTATCAGCTTAACTAAACATTGTGATTAGTAATATAATTGATTTACATGCTGGTGCAAGTTCCTTATCTCATTACAAACTGGCAACAAAGAGTGTGTGAATTAGCAACAATCCTGGGACTACACCTTGAGTACCATTCAGTTGTCCATGGAAAGAACACAGTGATGATGCTCCTGCTATGGTTCCTTCAGCAGTGAGTAATTCAGCCTCCGTGGCAATCCATAGGCATAGGCTGAGTTTTGAGGAGCTTGAGCCAAAATCCAACTATCTTCATTGGAGCATCCCCTGTGTCCAGACCTGAGTTCCTGCATGGGCTGGACAGGAGGCAACCGGGCACAGTCCTGCCAGGGATGTCCTGGTCCTGCCAGAGAGACATGCCCCAAGGACAGAACCAGGCACCTGGGAGAGGGAGGAGAGCTAGCATGAGCAGTGTGCAGGCTGGAGTTAGCTGGGCGAGGTCAGCAATGACTGAGGCATCAATGGAAGTTGGATGCAGAGTACAGACATAGAAAACTAGGCAAAACTAAAGCCCTGAAACACAGAGCACTCAGATATCATTGAAGTGTGGGCTGCAGGTGCCAGAGCACATATGGCCAGCAGGACCCAAACAAGGGAAGGGACTTGTTCCAAATCTCACCACAAGTTTGTGGCCTAGCTGGGCCTAGAACCTTGATGGTTTCCAATGTTGTGCTGAGTGGAACAGAAGGATGGTATTGAACACAGCAGGGGGAAGGAGGATGTCTGTTCCAACCCAGACACAGATGGATTGCAAGCATCCTCCAGACAAGACCCAGGACCTTATGTCCTGGCAGAGAGGAGCCTGCAGTGCCTATTGTCCAGACATCCTCTCAGAAAGAGCTAATCCCCACAAATGGCCACCTTCTGCCCCTGGACTTAAGGCCCAGACCTTAATGAATGTCAGAGAAGTGCTCCTGAGGACAACCAGGACAGCTATCTCAGTTGGGAATTGGGGTCATAAGTGAATTGGGAGTTGGCAGACTGAACCAGAGCCATATCTTCTGAACAGAAAAAGGCAGGTCGGTGAAACCATACAATCAGGTAGAGGTGACCTAGTGACATGGACCTAGCCTGGGGAGAGTGTGGATCACTATTAGAACTCATTAGCAGTCACAATTCCTTCAAGTGGAGCAATCAGAGCAGAATTTCTTAGGGAGGGGAATTGAGTTGGCCTAAGACAGTGGTCAGCAAACCGCAGCTCTCGAACCACATGCAGCTCTTTGGCCCCTTGAGTGTGGCTCTTCCACAAAATGCTACATGCGGGTGTGCAGGTACAGTGTGATTGAAACTTTGTGGCCCATGCGCAGAAATCAGTTTTCAGCCTGGGCGAGTCTGTTTTGAAGAAGCAGCATTAGAACACTCAAGAGCCAAAGAGCCGAATGTGGCTCGTGAGCCACAGTTTGCCCAACACTGGCCTAGGAGGCTGAGCGAGTTCTTAAGCAAACAGCATGGGCGAAAGTATAGATTAACGAAAGAATTAAGTCTGTTTGAGAAACAGTGTTTGAAGCTGGAACCAGTGTGTGGGGAGTAGAAGACAGGACTAAGAAAGTGAAGAGGCTTTGACATTGAAGAGACTGAACCTGATTCTTAGAACCACACACAAGATGTGACACACTAGTCCAATTATGACTCTGCTCAGAACCTCCTGGATAGGCCCATTTTTATTGTTTTTTAAAAATATGTTTGTATTGATTTCAGAGAGAGGAAAGCAGAGGGAGAGAGAGAGAGAGAATCATTGATCGTCTGCCTCCTGAGCCTTCCCGAAATGCAGGGGTCAGATATTACGATCATCAGGGACAAGTTCTGGGTTCAGTGCCCTGTTCCCAATCCTACTCCTGGATTCCCACCTGTCTTTGCAGCACAGCCTATGCCCCGGAGGCCACTGACTATGATGTGCGGGTGCTGCTGCGCTTCCCCCAGCGTGTGAAGAACCAGGGCACAGCGGATTTCCTCCCGAACCGGCCGCGGCACACTTGGGAGTGGCACAGCTGCCACCAGTGAGTGGGGTCAATGGCCTTTCCCACCCTCCTCTGGGCTGGAGGACTTGCCCCAGCTCCCCTCCTCCATTAGTGTTAGGGGGTGGGGGGAGGTGCTGGTAGGAGGGCCCATGAGGTGTTTTCTGCCAAGAATCCATCACTGGGGCAAGAGTTTCTCAAAGGAGCCTTAACAAAAGTTGGAAGAGGGGACTTGGAAGAATCTATCTTTAAGGGATGGAAATGTCTACAATAAAGGGCATTTGCCCAAGGGAGTAGCTGCACAGAAGTAAGTGAGGTTTTCTGAAGGGGTACTCTCCTAGAGTGACCTGGCTAGTTGAGGACAGGAGAGATGCTGCCCTGTGGGACACAGGAGGGCAGGAGCCCAGATGGGTCAAGAAGCTGTGTCACAGCAGGATCACTTGGGCCCATCTCAGGAGGGGGATGGGATGGGAAGCACCAGGGTGACTAGGCCTTCTCTGTTCTCCTGCCCTGTGCCTCCAGACACTACCACAGCATGGACGAGTTCAGCCACTACGACCTGTTGGATGCAGCCACAGGCATGAAGGTAGCCGAGGGCCACAAGGCCAGCTTCTGCCTGGAGGATAGCACCTGTGACTTCGGCAACCTCAAGCGCTACGCATGCACCTCACATACACAGGTTGTGCTAGAGATGCAGGGCAGGGGCGTAGGGTACAGGATGCAGTCGCAACCTGGGAGCTGGAGGAACAGACAGTAAAGCAGCCTGAGCCAAGCTGAAGGGCCAGTGCCAAGGCCCCTGGCCACTCAGCTCAACAGAATGGGGGGGTCTTCTTTCCAGTCCTTGGAACACCACAGGGCCCCTTGGGGACTCTCTCCTCTCCCCCAACCAGACCCTTTCCTACATCATTCCCAGAGTGTCTACTCATGGAAAGAATAAAACATTCCAACAGAGTAGGATGGCATGATGTTCCAGTTGCCTATTTGTCTACCCAGCTCTGTCTTTCTGTCTGTCTGCCCAAACACCACAAAGTGCCCATCTATCCTCCATCCATACCCTTCTTCATTTGATCCCTATAATCCTGTACTTATATTTATTATCTCTCTGGTCCATCCTCCCTGTGGGATAAAGGAGGAGCAGACCCACTCTCAGCAGTTGCCTTAGACCAGGGTCAGGGCAAAGCACAAAGGAAGGAGGGCCCATGGCTGGAGTGGTCATGAGGCCCTCTGAGGAGTATATAGTACCTCACCGTCTACTCTGTTCTCAGGGCCTGAGCCCAGGCTGCTATGACACTTACAACGCGGACATCGACTGCCAGTGGATTGACATAACTGATGTGCAACCCGGCAACTACATCCTCAAGGTGGGCCTCCCAGCCTGGAGCAGCCCCTCCAGCAGCCTAACGCTCACATCAGTGTCCCCACCTCTGAGATCCGCTTCAGCTTTTGGGCATGTTCCCCTCTTCCCAGCAGCTGAGCAGAAGCAGCATCTTGGGGCATCTTGCATAGGTCTGCTCTTCCCACATGAAGGTCTCAGTCTGGGGCAGACACAGCCTCTTTCCATAAATACATCGAGGACCCCTGGTGTTAGAAGAGGTGATGACTCTGTCTTCCCTAAGCAAAAGGGGACTTGGTCCGTGGTCAGTAAAGGCCATCTGGAAGAGGACATCACCCTCTGAGAGAAACCTTCAGCTCTTCACAGTGACCCTGCAAAGCCTGAGGCTCTCCAGTGACTGAGTCCTTCCAGCCTAAACTCCACCTCCAATGCTCACTTGCTCCAGTGCCCCTTCCTTGGGGGACAGGTAGAAAAGCACATTGAGGACACACTGCCCAATATGGTATATCCCTGCGCAGGCTGTGCAGGACTAAGCCTCAAGACCTCACCTGGGGAAGGCAAATCTCAGCCTCCCTTCGCACAGGTGTGAAGTGAGGGTGGGGGTCATTGTGCCAGGTCCCCCGAACCCACTGTTCATAGAAGGAGGAGCAATGAAGATGGGCTTGGGAGACAGCTTAACTTGAATGAAGGTGGCTGCCAGGGGCAGCCCATCCTAAGCGCCTCTCAGGAGTCTCCATGGGCCTCTCTTGACCTCACCAAGGGCCAGGGTTTTCAAGGGCATTCTGTCCTTCCTTCATCCATTCATTAAACATGTGCAAAGGCCCCAGGAATTTTGGGAGCTGGGAATTCAACCATAAGCAATGCACAGTTCCCACCCTTAAGGAATGTATAAGGAGTTAAAAGTAATATCTTTCCACCTGACTTAAATGTTATGCTGTATTTGCTGGATGCAGCCTACCCCAGGGAACCACCCCACCCCACAATAACCCAACATTTGAAAGGCTTCCTTGTGTCTGGACAGCTCTTCAGGAAAAAAGTGCAGGTTATGCTTGGGCCATCATCTCAGTGAGTGTAGGGAACCTTGGGCTCCAGGGCAGGGGATGCCACCTGGCATTTGACAAGTCTTCAATGGGTCATATAGACAGGCATGTGTGGTGAAAGGCTGAGAGTCTCAGAGTCAGGAGATCAGGCATGGGATCCCTGCTTGGCCCCTCACTCCCTGCTGTGTACCCCATGGCAGTGACTCAACCTCTCTGACCCCGAATGCCCCATGCTGCACTGTGGGGCCCACCAAGCCTGAGCTGTGGCTCTGGGGAAGCTTCCCATTTTATCTAATAAAAGAGTAATATGCAAATTGACCATCACTCTAATACACAAGATGGCTGCCCCCATGTGGTCAAAGATCCTGCCCCCATGTGAACACAAGATGGCCACCACAAGCTGGCCTTCAGGGGAGGGGAGTTGGGAGGGACCAGGCCTGCAAGGGAGGGCAGTTGGGGGTGATCAAGCCTGTAGGGAAGAATAGTTGGGGGGGACCAGGAGAGGGCAGTTAGGGGTGACCAGGCCTGCAGGAGAGGGCAGTTAGGGGTGACCAGGCCTGCAGGGGAAGGCAGTTAGGGGCAAACAGGCTGGCAGAAGAGCAGTTAGGTATCAATCAGGCTGGTAGGGGAGTGTTTAGGGGGTGATTAGGCTGGCAGGCAGAAGTGGTTGGGGCAATCAGTAAAGCAGGCAAGTGAGCAGTTGGGAGCCAGTAGTCCTGGATTGTAAGAGGGATGTCCAACTGCCCGTTTAGGCCCAATCCCAGTGGGCAGTCGGACATCCCTTGAGAGGTCCCAGATTGAAGATGGTGCAAGCTGGGCTGAGGGACACCCCTTTCTGTGCACAAATTTCATGCACCAGGCCTCTAGTCTTCTGAGAAGGGTGGTCTGATATGTTCTTTGACTATGACTGTCTCTTCTCTCCTCCCTCTGTTTCTCTGCATCTCCCCATGTCCCTCCATCAGTATATCTCTGTTTCTGTGTCTCCACTTCCCTGTCTTCCTCTCTTTGTTCCGTGTGTGTGTGTGTGTGTGTGTGTGTGTGTGTGTGTCTGCTTGCCTGCCTATCCAGCACCTTCCCTGATGACCAAGTGAAGCACAGCCCCCTGACCTTTTCTCTGTTCACTCCAGGTGCACGTGAACCCTAAGTACATTGTTTTGGAGTCTGACTTCACCAACAATGTGGTGAGATGCAACATCCACTATACAGGTCGCTATGTTTCTACGACAAACTGCAAGATTGTCCAGTAAGTGCTTCCCCAGCCCACCCTGCCCCAGCCCCTTTCCTGCCTGAGGAGCAGGCTGGCTACACAAAACACACAAAATACAAGGTGATTTGAATCACCTTGATGGCCAAACACAGCTGCAATTGGGCCCAGCTCACAGGATGAACAGGAGAACCTTGTCTGTGCCAGCCCCAAGCTGAGTGCTGAGTTGATCTGCAGTGTGGCTCTCTAAGATTTCTCAAGTGGGAACCAGCAGGAGGCAGCTTTGTTGGGAAAACATGCACAGGCACTGCAATCCCACTTCTGTGACTTCCTGGCTCTGTGACGTTGAACAGTTCACCTCACCTCTCTGAGCTACTTCTTCAACTAGGAAAAAAAATAGCCATTTTTTATATCCCACGTGGGCTTCTAAGGAATATTTAAAGGCCTTATGTCTGTGTGTGTTTGAGAACCTTTCACAGTAGCACTTAACGAATGGTAATTGATCATTAGTGTCCTTATCAAGTAGATTGAATTAAACAGTCCCAGGTTAGAAGTGATTCTGGTTGGAATGAACCATCATCAATCTCTGAACCCCCACACTGAGTTGATAAACTCTGGCTCCCCTGCTCCCCTGGGCCTGCAGGCCCTTCCCCCTGAGCCCTTCACATAAATGCTTGGAGAGGCTCCGGTCTTGTCAGAGTGTTTCTGTGACACTAACCTCTGCGAGCTACTGGCCCAGGAGCCTTCTCACCTATGGGTTTCAATCTTGTTTCTGAAGAGGAAAAAAGGCTTAAAAAATATTTATTTAGTTAGAAAGAAAGTATTTCTGGTATTTCTCTGCCTAGAAAACAGTCTGGGCCCAGCCAGCATGGCTCAGTGGTTGAGCATCAACCTATGAACCAGCAGGGTCAGGGATCAATTCCCATCAGGGCATATGCCCAGGTTGTGGGCTTGATCCCCTGTGGAGGGTGTGCAGGAAGCAGCCAATCAGTGATGTTTCTCTCTCCTCAATGTTTCTATCTCTCTATCACTCTTCCTTCCCCTTTCTCTAAAAAAGTCAATAAAAACATATTTCTCAAGGAAAGAAGAAAAGAAGGGAAGGAGGAAAGGAGGGAGGGAGGGAGGGAGGGAGGGAGAGAGAGAGATAAAGAAAAGGAGGGAGGGAGGGAGGGAGGGAGGAAGGAAGGAAGGAAGAAGAAGGAAGGAAAAGGAAAGAGAGAGCATGATAGAGGAAGTAATCTAGGATCTAACGCAGTATAGAGCTGACCTCCGCTCTATATGTGCATATATCATCGCGCTCTCGCTCCTGATCTATCTTCCTTCCATCCTTCCGTCCTTCCTTCCGTTCCTCCTTCCTTACTCCCTTCCTTCCTTCCGTTCTATCTCTCTCCGCTCACTCCCTCCCTCCCTCCCTCCATCCCCCTGCTATTTTTCTCTTCCCTTTTTTTGCCCTTTCCTCTGCAACCACATGTGGCTCTTTGGCCCCTTGAGTGTGGCTCTTCCACAAAATACCACATGCAGGCGCGCAGGTACAGTGTGATTGAAACTTCGTGGCCCATGCGCAGAAATCAGTTTTCAGCCTGGACGAGTCTGTTTTGAAGAAGTGGCTTTAGAAGTTTAAGTTTAAAAATTTTGGCTCTCAAAAGAAATTTCAGTCGTTGTACAGTTGATATTTGGCTCTGTTGACTAATGAGTTTGCCCACTGCTGGGCTAGGGCACTGGAAAGAGTGTTGTTGAGACCCTGTTCTGGGCGGGAGTCCATGAAACTCTTCTTGGACCTGGACTGAGGGGCCTCCCTCCCCAAGCCCAGATTACTGAGAGGAACAAAGCCTGTGCCTGCTCTCCCATGTGAGATCTGGGTTGTGGAGGGAAGTCTTTGGGCAGGGGAGGCAGTTGGGGGTCTTGCCAACAGTGGAGTGAGAGGCCTTACCCAGAAACCTGCCTCTCTTTCTCTCCTTAGATCCTGATCTTCGAGAAGGTGGACAACTGCCAACCTCCCCGCTTCCCAGAGCAGGTCCTGATTACCAGGCAGCCTCCCTCCAGGACACACCTGGTCCAAGGGATACAACCCCACCCACCACAGGAAGGGGCAGCTGAACACAGGGGCACCTCTCTCTACCAGCCTCAGGGAGTGAACCTGGACCAAAACCACAGGGATTCCGGGTGCCAGGCCCAATTTCATACTTAAGTTTTCACTACAACATTATTTTGTTGGTTGTTGGTTTTTATTTTTTATATTTTGACCATACACAGAGGAAGATTGCCCAGACCTGGGCTGAATAAAACAAGGTTTTTTTACTCGGTGGCTCCTCATGTGCCTGCCGCGGGGCTGGCCAAAGAAGGCTAGGGTGGGCTCAGGGGACAACATGAGACTTCCTCTTTCTCCTAGCAGAATTCAGAAAGAGCAGCCACTACCCACCAGGACTACAGCTTGACCAAGAGGGCATCAGGCCCACTCTGGAAACTTGCATCGGTTCATCCCAAACCACGTTCTGTGTAGGAAGAGGATTCCCCTGGGAGAGGGGTCTCTGCTCAGTATCCCACTCCTTCCCCACCTGCCCCCTGCCTCATTCTACCGGCTACTTACTCACATGTTGAGCACCTACTGAAAGCTGGGTCTGTGCTTAGAGTACACACTGGAGAATCAGACACAATTCCTGCTCTTAGAGTTCACAGGAATAGAGTTGAGAGCACACCTAGTGAGACAACACCTGGGGGTGAAGGTGGAGTCTTCACATGGGAAGGGATCTCCCAGGGAAGAGAAGGAACAAGGGTATGGTGGGCAGAGGCTGATGGAGGCAGAAGGCAGAGATGCAGGGAAGCCCTTGACTGCTGCAGCCTTTCCTCTCCAGCTTCGTCTGTGGTCTTCCTGAGGTCCTGGACACTGAGTCATGGCAGAAAGAAGCAGGAGAGTGGCCTCTCCTCTCCCTTCCCTTCCCACAGCCCTTAGGATACCTCTGCACCCACCTGCCCCTGCCAGCTCCCTGCCTACCCAGGGGATAAACTAGTGAAAAAAAGGCCAGAGACATCCAAGAAGCAGGGCTTGGTCCAGGGGCCTCCTCCTGCTCACTGGCTCTGTGACTCTGGGCAAGTCATGCTACACCTTGGGCCTTGGTTTCCTCAGCATCAAGTGGGAGCACTCCTGCCAGGCTCACATGATGAAATGGAGAGCCAGTGTGCTGCAGCCACAGGAACAGTGCTAGGTGAGCTGCAGAGGGCTGCACCTAGCCCTCCAGGTCACTGTGGACCGCCACCTGTTTGCATCCTCTTTCTCCTAGCAGAATTCATCCCAAAGGAGAAAGTAACCCCTCTTTTGGCTCTCATGCAATTTATAACTCAGGGTCCCTGGCAGTAACTAGGTCTTCCAATGAGGTGAGGAGGAAAGGCTTCTTGGAGCCATGCTGAGCTGCCAGAAGAGTCTTGGCCCCAGCCCCCTGAGTCCTTGGGCCACTCCCATCCCAGACACAGAATGGAGTGGAGCATGGCCCCAGCCCTTTCCACATTCCCTCACTAAGGCTTTCTAGGATCAGCTCAGAGGGCACTTCACCCTGCCACCCTCCATCCAGGGCTGGGCCAAGAGGCCTGAAGAGAGAAGGTGAAAGCCCGTCATCCAATGGTCATCGTCCTGCTGTGTACCCCTTACCCAAGTATGCATCAAAGAAGCTGTCTTGATTCCAGCCCCACCCCTCTCCATTCTAGATGCCCCCCAAGAGTGAGCAAAGGAGAACTCAGGCAAGGATCACCCTGTCCCTGACTATCAGAGGACCTTGAGGTGGAGTTAAAAGTCCCCAATTCCCAGGTCATCATGGAAGCCCAAAATGGGAGCCTGTTTGAGGCTACAGACTCAGCCAATGCTCAAGAAAGGCTCCTGGGGATACACAGTGCTCCCGGGGGCTCTGGACAGGCTAGAGGGCTTGCAGGAAGAGGAGGAGGGGAGGAGGAGCAGGACCAGCTTCCCTAGCTGAACTGAGAAAGGGTTATTTCTTGAAAGTGGATTTTTAAGAAAATTTGCTGGTTGTTGAGGGCCTTGGCACCAACCAGGGTCCCTCTTGGTCCCTGGCAGTGCCTGTGTGCCCACTTGAACTTGTCACTCAGCACCACACAAGGCTTTCCAAGAAAGTGAGAATGGCATGGTGAGCAAGTCATCTCCATTCCTCAGCCAGAACCTCCTCCCTGTATCCTGATGTGTGAGAATCCATCTGGGCTGCAAAGGGCCTCTCAGTCACCTGCCTCAAGCCCTCCTCCTCAGCTTGCTCAGCCCTGGAGCTGAGAGGCTCACCGCCTCTCAGACACTGCTGTGAGCAACACTGGTAGAGGAGATGAACCTCCATCAGCCTATCTCTGGTCGGCCACAGAATTTATTAAGTTCTAATAATTGGAGTGAGGGTGGGTGAAGGACACAGAGGGGCTATGCAAGAGGCGGGGGACCTGGCTGTGGTGCTAACTCTGTCTTCAATTGGGCCTCAGTCTCCCCATCTATGTCCTGAGGGGCTTGGCTCCTTGAGCTCCAGTGCTGCTCTATTAGAGAAGGTGGGAAATGGAAGGGGAGGGAGAGGTAACAAGCAAAGCCCAGCCTGTGTGAAGGCAGGAGAGGTAGACTGCTGGACTCAAAGCAGCCTGGGAGGGTCTGGGGCATCACTGCAGACAGCGGCCTGAAGTGGGGCATTAGATGTCAAACCAGACTGGACCTAGCAGGGGAAGGAGTGGCTGAGTGGACTGAGCCAGTTTAGGGGACAGCTGGGACCCAGATCCCATTGCTGTTCTGCTCCAGATGAGCTCCCTCTCCCCCAGCCCCAGATGCTCATAGCTGCCTGCTACCCAGGGCAGCAGCATCCTCAGCGTAGAGCCCTCTGCGTTGCCCTGACTCTACAAAAATCCTGCCTTGTTTGAAAAGCTATTTAGGCCTATGTCAAGGAAGCATCTCAGAACCACAGTATGAATGGTAGAACTGGCCTGACATTCTTCCTGGCTTTTAGGTGAGGAGCCCTTACTCCATCAGACTGACTTTTAAGAGAGCATGTTAATACGCTGTTTGGCCAGGGATGGGAGATTGTGAAGATATTTGTAGATTTCATGAAAACAAAGTTTGACTCTCACTCTCGATGGGAAGGAAGCCCAGGGCCCAGTGCGACCCTCCCCACCTTCCCCTCTCCCCGACTCCTTCCCCTACCCCTCCTTTTCTCCCCCCCTCCCAATCCCCCCACCACTCCAATCCCCCCCCCCCCCCCCCCCAATTAAAGTCTTTCAGTCTCTCGGCCCAATCCTATGGCATCCACACTAGCCTACAGGCCATGCCCAACACCCAGCTAAGGGAGGGTCCTGCTTGCTCTGCTGATTCCAGACTGATTGAGGTAACAATGCCTGCCTCTCTAACCTGGGATGGGGGGCTACTTCCCAGCTCCCTCCAGGCATCTCTCTTCTTTTGTTGTCAAGACAAGAGACCAAGGTGCCCTTGGCTATCCATTCATAGTCTCTGAGGCCTGCTGGTCATGCACAGGAGTGGGCTCCTCACTATGGCTGCCTCTGGGCACACACAGCATATGTTGGAAATCATCACACAGCTCTCTGCAAACCCCCTGGCATCCCCCAGATTGAGTCATGCAGGAGGAGCCCATGGCAGGCCTGGCCAGGGTGAAGGAGAGGTGCTGCCCCCAACCAGGGCCTCACTGAAGCCTGTGTGGATACAGCTGTAGAGAGCAGCCAGAATCTGGGACTCAAGGGCACACATGACATATGCTACCTGGAATTTGCAAAACTTTCTGAAAATGAGAAGGTCTTGAAAAAGCTTTAATTCTGAAACACAAAATATGGAAGGCAGTGGAAGCAGTTGTGGATTTTGGCACTCATATATCCTGACTATAGGAAATCAATTCTTCTTTTTTTTCCCTTTAATTTTTTCAAAATAAAGTGTAATATGCTTTGAGCCACTGGATGCCAAGAGGAAAATTCAATGTACTGAGTCATTTTACTCTCACCCCAGAACACAGAGGAGCCCTATGGTCTTCAGTCCCCTCTATCTCACATAGGCTTGTTGACTGAACCTCCGAGGGCAGGCATCTCCAATTCCCACCTGGTCTGGGCACAGGACACCAGTCAGTCTTATCATCCCTCAACGTTCACCATTACCTCAGGGTGCTGCCCGGCGAGGACACTATCCTTGCTATGGAGCAGAGCCTCAGCCCATCACCCAGCTCTTCCAACCTCTTTCCTCTGCCTGCTTCTACTATGTCCTCCTTAGCTCCTCTCTCCACTCAAGGATACAAAGTTTCAATTATAGAAGATAAAATCCCAAGAAAAATGGCCGCAGCCATGGAGCTGGAGAAAACAGGCTAGGATTGCCCCCGGAAACAGACGAAGCCAAGCTTTCCACCTACCCTAGCTGGCCTAGGCCTCCACTCCAGGCTACAAAGTTTCAATTATAGAAAATACATAAGACCAAACAGAAATGGCAGCAGCCAGAGTGAGCAGGAGGCTTGGCTCTGCTCCAGGCTACAAAGTTTCAATTGTAGAAGGTAAATAAATTCCAGATATCAGGGCCTTTGCTTGGGTTGCCAGGGAGCATGGCTGGCCTGCAAACCACCACAGGCCCCTCACCCAGGCAGCCCCACACCCCAAGGGAACCCCCACCCTGATCCAGGACACCCTTCAGGGCAAACCAGCTGGCCCCACCCATGCACCAGGCCTCTATCCTATCTAATAAAAGGGTAAGATGCAGATTGTCCATCACTCCAACACACAAGATGGCTGCCCCATGTGGTCAAAGATCCTGCCCCCATGTGGACACAAGATGGCCACCACAAGATGGCCAGCAGGGGAGGGCAGTTGGAGACACCAAGCCTGCAAGGGAGGGCACTTGGGAGGCACCAGGCCTGCAAGAGAGGGCAGTTGGAGGTGATCAACCCTGCAGGGGAGGGCAGTTAGGGGTGACCAGGTCAGCAGAGGATGAAATTTGGGAGCAAATAGTCTGGCAGGGGAGCAGTTATACATCAATCAGTCTGGCATGGTAGTGGTTAGGGGGTGATCAGGCTGGCAGGCAGAAGCAATTAGGGGCAATCAGGAAGGCAGGTGGGCGAGCAGTTGGGAACCAGCAGTCCTGGGTTGTGAGAGGGATATCCAACTGCCTGTTTAGACCGGATTCCATCAGGGATCGGGTCTAAACGGGCAGTCGAACATCTCTTGAGGGGTCTCAGATTGGAGAGGGTGCAGGCTGGGCTGAGGGACACCCTCCACCCCGTGCACAAATTTCATGCACTGGGCCTCTA
Source organism: Pipistrellus kuhlii (assembly GCF_014108245.1). Classification (NCBI taxonomy): domain Eukaryota; kingdom Metazoa; phylum Chordata; class Mammalia; order Chiroptera; family Vespertilionidae; genus Pipistrellus; species Pipistrellus kuhlii. The sequence goes on along the minus strand of NW_023425404.1, from coordinate 89,459,450 downwards.
GTTAAATAATAATATTTTGGGCACATATTTATAAATTGTCAAAACTGACTCAATGAATGAAAGACCAAAACTGACTCAATGAATGAAAGACCATGGAAGAAAGTTAAAAAATTGTTATCTCTAAAAAAAGACTCCAGGTATAGAATTTGAGTGTGAGTTCCTTTAAACTGGAGGAACAGGTTACTTCTACATTGTTGTTTTCTTAATTCTCCCATAACATAAGGGGTAAATGATGGATTGATTTCATCCTTCAGAGTGAATTTGAAGCCAACATCACTCCAATACCTAATCTGTCAAAGATAGCCATCCTACCCCGACCACCTTCCTGATGATAACCACAGTTTAATTTTATTCTTGGCAATGGAGACAAAAACTCCAGATGAAAGGCTAGTAGTACTTTGGAGTGAGTGCAAAGCTTGCAAAAACACAAAAGGCAACAGCTTGAATTTCAGCTGGGATACCCTGTTGAGTTGATAATTTGTCATTTACTTTCCTTTTTGAGAAGTTCTTTAGTTTGTTTCTTTGTTTTTAAGTAGGTTACATTCTCTGCATCTCCCTACTGGGCTTAGTAATATCTGACTAAATAATCAAGTCCTGATGGAATTCCCTCTTTTGCTGTATTAATGTGCATATGCTCAAAACTTTGGAACAGTGCCTGCCTGTGGTCACCTCAGCAACGGAATCCTGGGCCCAACGGCCTTGATCCAGCTGGCAAAGCATCCATATCAGACAAGGGATGGGACCTACTCCGTTTGGGGTCCCAGCAGCCTGGGAAAGTCTCAGCCAGAAAACAGACTGTCACTGCACCTGGAGGTCACCTGGAGGTCAGGACTCTATGTCTAGAATACGTGACATCAAAGGCCATCTCATCTCTGACACAACTATTGTCTCTTTCATTTTGTAAAATATAATTCAAGTATTTAAGGAATAATTTGCACATAGTGAAATTCATCCATTTTAAGTACATAGTTTGATGAGTTTGGGCAATTATGTATAGTTGTAAAACAAAACAAACAAACAAAAACAACAAAAAAACAAGCAACACAATCTAGATGTAAAATATTTTCATTAACCTGAAAAGTTCTCTCCTGCCTCTTTTTTTTTTTTTTTTTTTTTTTTTTTTTTTTTTTTTACGGTCAAATTTTTTTCTTTTTTTTTTTTTAATCAATCTTTATTGTTCATATTATTACAAAAGTTCCTCATTTTTCCCCCCTCCACCAGGTTCCCACACCACCCTCTGCCCTTTCCCCAACCCCCATTATCCTCATCCATAGGTGCATAGTTTATGCCCAGTCTCTTCCCTCATCCACCACTCCCCTTTTCCCCAAAAATTGTCAGTCCACTCCCCTCCCGTTATCTCTGATTCTATTATAATCAACAGTTAATATTGTTCATCAGGTTTTTTAACTTCCTTGGGTGTTTTTTTTTTTTTTTTTAATTAATAAACCTTTATATTTTTAAGAATAAATTTTAAAATCTAATAATTTTAAACCTTGTTTTTTCTGCCCTGGGAACTGAGAAGCAAACTTGTTTACATGTAAACTTACCCTTGGGCTATTAAACTTCATAGCCATTCAAATGTAATTGAACACATTGTTTAAAGATAGCTGCTAGCTAGAATTGGATTACCTGTTCTGGATGGGAAGGGCATGTCCTCCCTTTTCTCCATTAAAATTAAGGTGTTAGCTTTAAAACCTCTTTTTGGCAAGAGACCTTAAACTTTCAGAACTTTAAATTTTTCAGGTAGAAATCAATTACTTAGCATTTTCTCAAATCAATAATACCTCCCCATTCCCAAGGATACACTTCAAACAAAAGACACATCCAAATAGATCAACCAACCTCATCCAGACCCCACACAAGGCACTCACAGATCAACACCCCAGCGCTACAACAACTCAACACATCCAGATCTCAGCCTCATCACTTGATTCAGCAGATCCTCAAGTTCCCCCAAAAGTTTCCAGCCATGTCTGAGAAGCAGCCCTGGGGCATGGGCAGTCGAGGAGCGAGCTGTTCCAGGTCCGGCTGCTCCGGACCTGGCTGCTCCTGACCTGGCTGTTCTGGGCCTGGCTGCTCCGGGTCCGGCTGCTCCGGGCCGGGCTGCTGCTGCTCTGAACCTGGCTGCTGCCGTTCCAGGCCTGACTGCTGCTGATCCGGGCCTGGCTGCTCCCGACCCGCTCTCCTGCCTCTTATAGGCAATTTTCTGTCCCCACCCCTAGGCCCTTGCAACCACTAATCTGCTGTTCTTGGGTGTGCCTTCTCCAGATTCTTATATAAATGGCCTTTTTCTTTCACTTAACATAATGGTTTTCTTATGAAATTCATCCATGTTGTTATGTATATCAATAGCTTATTTTTTTATTGCTGTATTACATCCTGTGGCCCCCAACTTATTTTTCCATGTACCAGAAAAGAAGTACAGTGGTGCCTCACACAACGAACTTAATTCGTTCCAGGAGCAAGTTTGTTATGCGAAAAGTTCGTTATGTGAAACGCGTTTTCCCATAACAATACATGTTAAAAAAAATAATTCGTTCTGTAGCATAAAATATGCTAAGATGACATAAAAAAAGATAAATTTTTTGTTATTATTTTTATTTAGATACATCATGATATAAAAAAAAATATTGAGTTTAACTTAAAAGGACGACTGCCGTGATACGTGCGTGATTTAATTTGTAATGAAGAACGATTGCCGCGATACGTGCTTAAGTTAAGCGCAGTGACTAACGACTGCCTGCAATGCCTGCGCGGAAGGATGCAATACATCGGCAGCGATCGTGGAAGCTCGGGCGAAGCAGTCGTGGAAGCTCGGGCAAAGCGGTCTTGGAAGCTCGGGCGACTTCGTTGTGTGAAACCAAGTTCGTTGTATGAATCATGAAATGAAGTTCGTTGTGTGCAGCGTTCGCTGTGCGAGGCGTTCTTTATGCGAGGCACCACTGTATTTGGAATGTTTCCAATTTGGAGCCATTATGAAAAAAAACTGCTATAAATATTCACCTACAGGTCTTTGAATGGATAATGTGTTTTCATTTTTCTTGGTTATATACCTAGGGATCAGGTTAGTGAGTCACATGTGGGTATGTTTAACTGTACAAGAAACTGTCTAACTGTTTTTCCAAAGGGACTATTGCTCCACAAGTGGCTATTATCACTTTGTATTGTTTTCTTTTTTTTTTTAAAGCTATTCTAGTAGGTATGTAGTGGTGTTTCATTGTGGTTTTAATTTTCACTTCCCTGATGAATAATAATGTTAAGCATCTGTTCATGTATATATTTTCCACCATATCTCATCCCCAGTAATGTTTCAGTTTAAATCTTTTGCCCATTTTTAATTGTCCTGTCTCTTATTACTGAGTTGGAAGAGTTCCTTATCTATTCTGGATTCAAGTCCTTTATCAGTTATGTGTTTTGCAAATATTTTCTCCCAATCGGTGGTTTGTATTTTAATTTTATTGAAAGCCAATATAATTATTTTTTGTATGGATTGTACCGTTTGTCTTCTCTAAGAAATCTCTACCTAAACTAGATCACAAAGATCTTCTATATTTCTCATATAAACATATAATTCTATAATATCCCTCTAAGTTAGGGGTGTCGAACTCAATCAGAGAAGGGGCCAAAATCTAAAATCCAGCCTAAATCGCGGGCCGAATGGTTTACTGAACAGTCATAAACTGTCATTGTGATGGAAACGCAGCGGAGTGCAGTGATGACAGCGCGGTGCGGGCCACATTGCAAGGCCTGGCGGGACGGATTTGCCCCGCGGGCCTTGTGTTTGACACATGTGCTCTAAGTGCTACTTTAAATTGTACCCTAAAATTTTTGATATGTTGTATTTTCACTTTCATTTAATTAAAAATATTTCTAGGAGGATCCAAGGTGGTGGCGTATGTAAACACCTAAACTGCTGCTTCACACAACAATTTCAAAACTACAACTAAAAGACAAAACGTCTATCACCCAGAACCAAGGGAAAGCTGGCTGAGTGGAAGTTCCACCACCAGAAGGAAAGAGAAAAGAGCATTGAGACGTCACAAGCGCTGAAAAGCTGAGGTATGAAGGCGAGCTTGAGATCCAGGCTTGCGGCAGGCATTGCTTTTTTCAACATGAAGGGAGACAAGCTCCCAATTACTCTGAAATCCAGTTTCTGGGGAGATGCAGGGGACCCAAACTCCTATGGGGAGAAGCTGGACTGACTGTCATTGAGTCAGAAAGTGAGGGTGGCTTGCTTGCAGAGGTGCGCGTAGGAATAATTGTTTACTGCTCTTGGATGCAGGATGTGGGGAAATGGTCAGAGACGCAGAGACAGCTGACTGGCAGCCATCACTGTTTGCCATGCCCTAGCCTAGTGATGCTCTGAGACCCCCACCTCACACAACCTACAAACCCATCCAAGCTCCAAGCAGCAGCTGTTGCATATGAATAGTCTGCCCTATCGCAGCTTAACCAATGCAAACTTGCAGCCCTTGTCAGACAGCTCCAAAACTCCAAACCCCAATCAAAGAGGAGAAAACTGTAGTTCTTGCTCTAACTCCTGCTGGGTGGCCTCAGACAGTAGCTGACCAGCACCCCATTGGAGATCCAGGAGCCAGTGTACCTAGTGGTCAGTGTGAGACACCAGATTTCACCTCCTCACATCCATAACTGACACATTCAAGAGGCAGACTCAGTGAGCACCAAAGCCCCACTGAAGCAAGTCCTGCCCCATAAGTGTGTCTCCAGCGCAGCCATTCTTCCATTATAGACAGAACCGGTCCTCACAGCCAATTGGCCTGGAGGTCAATTCCTCCAAGTGTACCAACAGCAATCAAGGCTTAACTACACCAAGACTTTGCACTCAGTCCACAAGAGTGTACCAAGAGCGTCCACCTCAGGTGATTAGGGAGGCTGAGCTACTGGCCTCTATAGGTCACCTACCACACAAAGCCACTCCATCAACACAGGGAAGCAGCCAAAATGTGGAGACAAAGAACCATGACATGAATGGAAGAATGGAGGAAAGTAAACTACTGGACAATATAGAGTACAAAACCACATTTATAAGGTTACACAAGAATCTTCTAAAAACTGCTGAGAAACTTGATGAGATCTCTGAGGAGCTTAGTGAGACCTTCAAAGACCTTAATGAGAATGCAGAAAAAAATGAAAAAGGAGAAGTCAGAAATTAACCATATACTGTCTGAAATAAATAATATACAGAAACTCAACTGTAGATCAACATAAACCAAGAATCAAACCAAAGATTTGAAATATGAGGGAGCAAAAAACACCCAACCAGAAAAACAAAAGAAAAAAGAATCCAAAAATATGAAGATAGTGTAAGAAGCCTCTGAGACAACTTTAAGGGTACCAACATCTGAATTTTTGAGGTGCCAGAAGAGAGAGAGCAAAATATTGAAAACCTATTAGAAGAAATAATGACAGAAAACTTTCTTTACCTGGTGAAAGAAATAGATTTACAAGTCCAGGAACCACACAGAATCCCAAACAAGAGGAATCCAAAGAGGACCACACCAAGACAAATCATAATTAAAATGCTAAGGGCAAAAGACAAAGAGAGAATCTTACAAGCAGCAAGAGAAAAACAGTTAGTTACCTACAAGGGAGTACCCATACGACTGTCAGCTGATTTATCAACAGAAACTATGCAGGCCAGAAGGGAGTGGCAAGAAATATTCGAAGTGATGAACAGCAAGAACCTATAATACAACCAAGATTACTCTACCCAGAAAAGCTATTATTCACAATTGAAGGTCAGATAAAGAGCTTAACAGACAAGAAAAGCTAAAGGAGTTCATCACCACCAAACCAGGATTACATGAAATGCTGAAGGGTATTCTTTAAGAAGAGGAAGAAGAAGAAAAAGGTAAAGATAAAAATTATGAACAACAAAATTACATCAAATACATACCTACCAACAAGTGAATCTAAAAATCAAGTGAATAAAAAATCTGATGAACAGAATGGAATGATGAATATAATAGAATCAGGGACATAGAAAGGGAGTGGACTGACAATTATCAGGGAGAAGGGGGTGTGAGGGTTGAGGGAAGAGATTGGACAAAAATCTTACACCTATGTATGAAGACAGTGGTGGGGATAAGGGCATGGGTGGGGTGGGAAATCAGGTTGAGAGGAGCTATGGGGGGGGAAAAAGAGGAACACCTGTAATAATCTGAACAATAAAGATTTATTTTTAAAAAATTTTAATAAAAATGTTTCTAATTATTCTCTTGGTTTCTTCTTTTAATCATGAGTTATTTTTAAACTAGTGGCCCAGTGAATGAAATTCATGTATGGAGGGGGGTGAAGCAGGGAGGGGTTCCTCTCAGCCCAGCCTGCACCATCTCCAATCAGGCCTAAACCGGCAGTTGGACATCCCTTTTGCAATCTGGGATGGCTGGCTCCTAACTGCTCACCAGCCTGCCTGCCTGATCACCTTCAATTGCCCTCCCCCTGCTGGCCTGGTTGCCCCAACTCCCCTCCCCTGATGGCCTGATCTCTCCCCCAATAGTCCTCCCTTGCTAACCTTATTGCCCCCAACTGCTCTCCTCAGCAAGCTTGATTGCCCCTGATGGCCTCTGCCTCAGCCCCCAACACCATGGCTCTGTCCAGAAGGAAGTTGAACATCCAGAAGATGGCCAGTCAACCAGGCCTAATTAGCATATTACCCTTTTAGTAGTATAGATAGATTATATAGTACAGGATTGCTTAAGGGGGGGAGGGGGGGAAAGAGACTTTTTAATCAGAAGGAGATGCTCTTGGCAGACAAAAATACATAATCCCTATAGTTTGACTGATAGCCATATGTGATATACTACGAAAATAGTCATTAAAAAATTGAACGGAACCTGAACCTCACACCTAGCCCTAATACTAATCCTTACCCTAACCTTAGCCCTAACTCTAACCCTAACCCTAGTCCTAACCTTGATGACATCATCATTCCCAGTATGTCCCCTGGACCAAACCATTACCACCTGAGCACTAAAAAAAAAAAAAAAAAAAAAAAAAAAAATTGAACAGCTTTCTTACACCTTACACCAAACAGCTGTTGCCCTTAAAACCCCTCCTCAGCCACCACCTTAGGTTCTTCCTTCACAGTTCATCCAGATTAGGTTCTGATTGGTCGGTTTCTATGCCTGTCAGTGTCAAAAGGTCTGCCTCCTAGACAGCCATTGGCTCCTGACACTTCACCTAGATTTGGTTCTGATTGGTTGGTTTCTATGCTAGTCAGCATCTCTGGGCCTATCAATGGGCCTGATCAGAGAGGTGGGGCTGATCAGCAGCCCCAATAGAGCCTGAGAGAAAGAGAGGTGTGGTTGCTGGCCAGGCCATGAGCGAAAGAGAGAGGCAAGTGCTGATCAACAGCTGCCATGGAGGCTAATGATCAAACCCTGCTTCCCTGTCTTCCAGTCTGATCTGCAGTCCCATCAGCAATCAGTGCTGGGTCGGGACACCCACAGCACTGCAGTCAGTGCTGGGTAGCACTGACTTCCGGTTGGTGGAGAGTTCAGTCATTAGGATCCTGGCTCTTTATATGTATAGCTGTGTTGCTTAATTTCCAAATATATGGAATTTTCCAGATACCTTTCAGTTACAAATTTATAGTTTAATTGCATTATGATGAGAAGACATATTTGTATGATTTTAATTATTTTAATTTTTTTTTGAGATTTGTCTTATGGCTCAGAGCACGATCTATTAAACTGGAATTTTAGGGGTAAGATATTCAGGTTCAGGAAATTTTAGAAATTTTGGAAATTAAGGGGACCATGCCGAGCAGCAGAAGGTATATTTCCATAGAATGGGGGAGCTGGAAAGGTGCAACAGGTACATTTCCATAGAATGAAGAAGCTGGGAACAGCAAAAGATCTATATTTACAGAATAAAAAGAAGGAAGCCCTTCATCCATAAGAAGAGGAAGAAAGCCCAAAGGGAATAGAAAAACAACAAGGATGGGGAGAGAACCTCACATGTGTGAGGTTCAACCTTTGAGCCCAGGAGTTACTATAGTAACCAATCTAAGGGAATGGTGACCAATTAGAAAGAATATCAAAGCACCAGGATCACCAAAACCAGTTTGGCTCAGTGGATAGAGCATCGGCCTGCGGACTGAAAGGTCCCAGGATGATTCCGGTCAAGGGCATGTGCCTTGGTTGTGGGCACATCCTCAGAAGGGGGTGTGCAAGAGGCAGCTGATCAATGATTTTCTCTCATCGATGTTTCTACCTCTCTATAAAAAAATCAATAAAATATATATTTTTAAAAAGCACCAGGATCTATAGCCTTTATTGAAGCATCCATCTTATATAAAAACTGCTGTTTGAAATTTTAACCCTGCTATTTGACTCTGTAATAATAAAGAAAATAAGACTACTCCCACCTCAGAGAGGCCATTAAAGCTTCTCTGGATGGGGTTATCAGTGCTGGCACCAGGCCAGGACTTTGGTTGAGATCTCAAGGCCCCAACACATAGGGGTTCTTTAAGAACTTGCAAAGAGGGCCGGAAACACCCTATATTTGGGAAACAAAGAAGGTAAAAACATATAAATAGGGAAAGTTCCTCCATGTTGGGGCCCAGAATTTGAGAGACATTTTCCTTTGAACCCACATGTGATAAATATAACTCCATCTCCCTAAGGATCGCTTGGTTCTTCTCTGGTTTTCTGTAACATTATAAGCCATAGGGAAAATCAACTCAGGGGGACCCTTTTTCCCCTCCCTACTTGGGAGTCCATTCTGTGGGACTCTTTTCATCTCCCCATGTAGGAGTCTGTATTTGTTTTTCAATAAATCTCCACCTTTGCTATACCACTTTCTGTCTGTGGGTTCATTCCTCGATTCAGTTGGATGGAGTGATCTCTAAGTGTCAATTAGGTTAAGTTGGTTAATACTGTTATTCAAGCTATCCATATCTAAAATGATTTCCCTTCTACTCACTCATTCTGTCAAGTGTTGAGAGAAGTAGGTTTGTCTATTTCTCCTTTCAGTTCTATCAGTTGTAACTGTATGTATCCTAAGGGTATGTTCCCAGTACATATGCACTGAGGTTCCTTTTCTTCTTGATGAACTTGTCCTCTTTATCATTATGCATTGTCCCTTTTTATTCCTGGAAATATTCTGTATTCCAAAGTCTACTTTGCCTCATGTTAATACATATACTTCAGCTTTCTTTGGATTAGTTTTGGCATAGAATGTCTTTTTGTCCTTCTTTTACTATTAACCTACCTAGGTCTTTAAGTTTAGGTTTCTCGTAGATAGCCTGGGTGGGGTTCCAGAGGGTTTTTCTCACTGGTGCTGTTCCATCCTTTGCTTTCAAAGGCACTTGTCTGCCTCTCCAGAGGGAGCTTTCCATGTGCTCTTGCTTTTGCCCTAGAGTGGCTGCTATTTCTGTTCTCAATTCTGCTTGCTCAGCCACCAGAGCCTTTGCACCTGAGACTCGAAGGGTAGGGCTATGTATAAATATTTCTCTCTTTTCTGCATCCATCTTGGCAGAGAATGGTCCAGTTCCTGAGTAGAGGTGCCTAGGGATTAAGAAAATGAAAGAGACAGACACAGAAATAGAAGGGAAAAGCTGAGGCCAGGTGGGACAGCTGTCCTCTGATGGCAAAACAGTGACCCAGAGCCAATACAGCACAATTATTTTATATAGCAAAATACCAGGAAGTTTTACTAAAGCTCAAGACAACGGAGATTACGTGCATTCTTGTGGCTTCTTTGTAATCATCACTTCTGGGTGGGCCTGGATAATCGTGTTTGTTCCTGGGGCTTGGCTGGATTTAGTTAATGAAACCCACCCCCTGGTGCCTGAGTTGAAGCTCAGAATGACAACATACCTGCCTCTGGAAAAGTATGTTTCTAGTGCATGGTTCTGCTAGGCACCACTGGATTCAGATGACAATCAGCTCAGGGGCCTTTCCTGGGGGCTCTCCACACCTAAGCAGTGTTCTTGTCCTTGTATCTCTGATTGGACTTGAACAGGAGAGCCCCTCCCACAGGAGTTGACTTCTATCCTTTCTCCAGAAGCAGTGGATTTAATTTCTGCTTCTTATCACCCCCAATGGCTTTATTTGAAAGAACTCCTCCCAAAGTAGATGAGTTGTATGCTTATCTTCCAATCACCTCTTGTATGTATGTGCCACCAAGTGTGTGAAAGGGCCTCTCCCCTCTTCTGTTCCTCCTGCTCCCCCTCCAATCTTCCTCTTAGGAAATGGTGGGGGAAGGACAAATTCTCTCGCACCTCCCACATCCTCTCTCTCTCAAGACAAAACAGTGTCCCATCATTCCTCAGAGAACCTGTCAAGCTGGGAATTAGTTCTTCTGGTTACCTATTACATCCTCAGCTCTTTGGTGGGTTTAAAATCCATAGTTTTGTAGATTGTTTGGCTTTTTCTTGTTGTTAGATTGGGAATGACATTCTTTTGTGGCTTTCTACATCCTAAAAGAAAGTGGAACTCAAAAAGGTTTCTGTACACCAAGTACCTTCTGAGTGACTCCTACTGCCTCTGAGGCAATGTGCATGGCCAATAGTGTCTCATGGATTTTTCATTGCGCCATAGTTTGGGTTGTGTTTGCTGTCATTCACTGAGTCCTTACTCCATTCCAGCTCTGTTCTGAGTGTATCAGTTCATTTCAAGCCATCTCTAACTCTGCTCTTTTCTCCCACACTCATATCCTTGGTTCTATCTTCAAAATATAACCAGTTCCTTTCAAAGCAAAACCGTGAACTCACCAAAGGCCCCACAACTGCAATTATCCCAGAGAAATACTAGTGAGGAGGAAACTGGTGTTGCAAGGCATGTCAGGCCATAAAAACTGTGAACAATGCACTGTCCATGGGAAGGGGGTCATTATCGCTGGCCCCAGGTCAAATCATCAGATATGGCTTGGGGACCCCAACACTTGGGGGCCTTCCTGTAAGCCCACAAAAGGAGGCAGAACCCTATTTACAAGACAAAGACCCCAGAAGCTTATAAAAAGTGAAGACCTCTGTTTATTTCTTCACTCTGATTTGGAAATTATTCCCAGAGTCCACTAGTGTTAATAAACAGGATCCCTCCCTTTCTCTAGGAAGCCTGCTTAGTATTTCTTTGGTCTTCTGCAACATTTGGTTCCCTGATTGGGAAGCTAACTGTGTTTGGCTTTTGCCTCAGGTGAGTGGACAGGGTTTGGGGCCCAGGGGCGCAGACAGGCCTCTGGAAGGTGCACACTGCTGATTTTAGCAGAATTGAACCAGGGGGGACTCCAGGGCTCCCAGACCTCAACCCAGGACCCGGCCAGCATCTGGAGAAAGTGGATGGACACCTCTAGACCTGTCTACAGAATTGGTAAGGTAGGGACCCATCAGTCAGGCCCACTCCAAGTGAGTGGAAGGGGAAGCTTGATCACCTCCCCAGAAGTCATAGGAATTCATCAGGTAAATCAGGAATCAGTACTCTGGAGGTGAATAAATTCAGATTCGATTTAGGAATTATGGGTTCACTCTTCTGTTTGTTTGTGTGTGGGATTAGCCAATTTGCTACCAAGAAGTGGGACTGGATGCAATCTTAACTCCTCCAATAGGGTCTCACAGTGACGTCGGTCAAGAATTCTGTTCTGGGGCGCGGGTGCCCAGAGTGCCCTCATGCCCATCTGGGGAGCTGGGCATTATCTAGCCAGTTCCAGTCTGGGCTAGTCTACTGAGTGTGAGTACAGATGTTTATCTGCCTTGGCATAATTATCTGCTGATTAACTGGTCTCTGAGAAAGCAAAAGTTACTTTGATTTTCTGTTTGCTCATCTGGAAAAAATATTTGATTTACTGAAGGTTGACCCTGTGATGGTCTGCAAAAGTCTCAAGCAGCACAGTTGACTTAATTTTCTCAGAAATGTTTGCTCACTATCATGGAGGAATAGTTGATAAAAATTTTCTGTCCATGTTTGTGTACTAGGGGCTTTGGTTTGTTCTATGATTTTGTGTTAGGTTGAAATTTTGGAATTCTGGGGTAGATTTAAAGGTATTTGCGGCTTTTCTTGTCTCTTTTGGCTGACTGGGACTTTAAGGGACGGGGCTCACAGCTCTGCAGGGCAGAGAGATTTAGCTGCCCTGCCCCTGCCTGTGCTGATTAAGGATCTTTTCTTTAAGTAGACCCTCCAGGCTTTTAGTAAATTTCCCTGCACCCTTGTCTGTTTCTTGCCACCAATCATCATGGGGTTGGGACAAAGTAAACCCGCTGTTCTAAATTGCATGTTGGAAAATTTTGAAAAGAGTTTTATTGAGGACTTTGGTATTAAAATGAACCCCAAAACACTAAGGAAATTCTGTGAATTAGAATGGCCAGCCTTTGGGCTCGGCTGGCCCCCGGAAGGCTCTTTAGATGTAGGACTGGTCAGGGTGGTCTGGAATGTAGTCATGACAGACCCCAGACACCCAGATCAGTTCCCTTACACAGACAGCGGGTTAGGAATTGCTCAAACTTTGCCACCTTGGGTCTGGCTCTGTAAGGTTTTAGTAGTAGGAGAAAAGAAACAGGCTTCTCAGAAGGGAACCTAACCCCTTGTTCTGCCAGGATCCCCTGAAGAAGCCCACTAGTCTTACCATATCCATATGTGCCACAGGCAGCACCAAGTGCTTCCCCAGCTGGCCTGAAAGATCCAGAAACACCGCCCTTTCCATTTCTCCTCAACCAGCCTCTCCAGATCCAGTTGGGTGGCGCTTGCATTTAGCCAATCAAGGGCCCAGGCCACAATCAGCACATCAGATACCTCTCAGGGAGATGTTGGTGCCAAAGTACTTGGCAAAGATGCGACCTTGCAGGAAGGAGGGCCAGTCTATTATTATCAGCCCTTTACTACCAGTGACATCTTAAATTGGAAACATCACACCCCAGCTTATTCTGACAAACCTCAGGCATGAAAGACCTCCTAGAAATGATCTTCCAGACCCAGAAGCCCACCTGGATGGACTGCAAGCAGCTTCTTCTCACATTCTTTAATACTGAGGAGCACATGAGAGTAGTAACAGAGGCTGGGAAGTGGCTCCAGACACAGGCCCCAGCAGGAATATTAGATACGGACAGATGGGCTAGGGAGACCTTCCCAGATGAGGAACCGGATTGGAACCAGAGCTCAGAAGACAGAAAGACTGGGCTAGAAAGATATCAGCTGGCCTTCCACCAGGGGGTCAGGGCTGGAGCCAAGAAACCCACCAACATGGCTAAAATCTCTGAGGTTTTCCAGAAGCAACTTTCTATGAGAGACTATGTGAGGTTTACTGAATCTACACTCCCTTTAACCTGGAGGCCCCAGATAGGGGTGTCGAACTCAATCAGAGAAGGGGCCAAAATCTAAAATCCAGCCTAAATCGCGGGCCGAATGGTTTACTGAACAGTCATAAACTGTCATTGTGATGGAAACGCAGCGGAGTGCAGTGATGACAGCGCGGTGCGGGCCACATTGCAAGGCCTGGCGGGATGGATTTGGCCCGCAGGTCTTGTGTTTGACACATGTGCCCCAGAAAATCAAACCATGGTAAATGCTGCTTTGTAGGCCAAGTCCAGCCTGATATCAGGAGAAAATTACAGAAGTTGGAAGGGTTTGCAGGAAAGAATGCTACTGAACTGCTAGAGATAACTAACAAATTTTTAATCAATCAAGGCAATGCAGCAAGGAAGGAGGAAGAAAAGAGAATACAAAGAAGGGCCAATATAATAGCAGTGGCTTTTAGAGGCTCAGATTCCCAGACAGATCAGCAAGGATACAGACCAAGGGGAAAAGGAAGAGCGAGCCTGAGACGAGACCAGTGTGCCTATTGTAAGGAGACAGGACACTGGAAGAAGGAATGTCCCAAACAACAAAGTAAAAAGACTGGGCCCCCTTTACTGCCCAGTTGCTATCAACCAGAGCCACCTGAAGCAGCTCTCATTGGGCTAGCAATGGCTGATTCTGACGAGGACAGATTGGGCTCACTTCAACTAGGCCCCCAGGAGCCCATGGTCAGAATGAAAATTAGGGGCCAGTCTGTGGACTTTATGGTTGATACAGGAGTTGAGCACTCAGTAGTCATACAGAAAGTAGTGCCTCTCTAAGGAAAGGAGATCATCATTATTGGAGCTACTGGAGACCAGACCCATAGACCATTCTGCCATCCTTGCCGATGCCAACTTGGCGGTCATCAAGTAATTCATGAATTCCTGTACTTGCCAGACTGTCCAGTACCTCTGATGGGTAGAGACCTTTTAGACAAAATGGGGGCAGAAATCACTTTTGCTCCAGATAGCTCAGCACAGCTTCACCTAAGTGAGGAGACCTCCCCAATGATCCTGTCCTTAGCAGTGCCAAGGGAAGAAGAATGGAGACTTTATATTCCCCAGACAAAGGCCTCACCATTAGAACCTGAATTAGAGAAGGAATTCCCGCTGGTCTGGGAAGAAGGGAATCCTCCCAGCCTGGCTAAGGACCACGGCCAGGTGCTAATCGTGTTAAAGCCTGGGGCACAGTTTGTAAAAATCTGCCAATATCCAATTCCAAGGGAAGCACACCTAGGAATCCAAGTCCACTTAGACCGACTGCCTCAGTGAGGACTTGTTAAACAATGCAGGTCTCCATGGAGCACGCCTCTCTTATCTGTCAAAAAGCCTGGGACTAACAACTACCACCCAGTGCAGGATCTACAGGCTATATATGAGGCTGTTATAACTCTGCATTCAGCACTGCGAACCCCTGCACTCTTCTGGGACTTATCCCATCAGAGGCAGAATGGTTTACCTGCCTACATCTGAAAGATGCCCTTTTCTGCCTTCGATTAGCGCCTTCCAGTCAGCCTCTCTTCGCTTTCGAATGGGAAAACCCAACTACAGGGGCCAAGGACCAGTTCACCTGGACTAGACTGCCACAAGGGTTCAAGAATTCCCCTACTCTTTTTAGTGGAGCACTAGCATCTGAACTAAGTTCCCAGGACAGGACTTGGCCAGCTCCACACGAGCTCAGTGTTGGGAGGGAACATGAGCCCTTCTGAGACTCCTAACTGAAACAGATTACAGGTGTCCAAGAAAAAGGTACAGATTTGTCAGAAAGAAGTCAAGTATTTAGGCTTCTGGATCACCCAAGGGAAACAAAGGCTAGGGACTGAAAGGAAGCAGGCAGTATGTGAATCTCAGTTCCTAGCACCTGGTGGCAGATTCGGGAATTCCTGGGAGTGGCAGGATTTTGTCGAATTTCGATCCCAGGGTTTTCAGACTTGGCCAAGCCTCTCTATGAAGTTTTAAGAGGAGAAGAGAAGGCACTCATTGATTGGGGTCCTGAACAGGAGAAATCCTTTATCACGATAAAGGCAAATCTCAGTGTGGCCCTGGCACTAGGGCTACTAGATGTGATGCAAGACTGTAATCTTTTTGTTCATGAGAACAGCAGGGTAGCCCTAGGAGTTCTAACTGAGGAGTTTGGACCCTGGCAAAGACCAGTAGCCTATCTCTCCAAGCAGATTGACTCAGTTGCCTCTGGGTGGCCCCCGTGTCTCAGGGCCCTTACAGCCGTGGCATTATTAGTCAAGGAAGTGAATAGCTTACCTTATGACAAAACTTACATGTGAAAGTACCTCATGCTGTTGTCACCCTGATGGAAGCAAGGGGGCAGCACTGGCTGACTGGTGCTCAAATGACTTGGTATCGAGGGTTGTTTTGTGAGAATCCGCATGTACGATTAGAAGCAATAACACTTAATCCTGCTACCTTTCTTCCCATTGCTGAGAGGGCCCCTGAGCATAACTGCCTGGAAGTCCTAAAGGAGGTTTATTCCAGCCGGCCAGACCTAAGGGAAAGGCCCCTGCAAACAGTGGACTTGGTATTGTTCACAAATGGCAGCAGCTTCTTAGATGAAGGAAAAAGATGAGCCGAATATGCAGTAGTATCAAACTTTGAGACAATTGAAGCACAGGCCCTGCCTGAATGACAGTCAGTGCAGAGGCAGAACTTTGGCCTCTAGTAAGAGCCCTAGGACTCAGTAAGAATAAGCTTGCCAACATCTACACTGACTCACGCTATGCCTTCGCTACCCTGCATATCCATGGGACCCTATATAAGGAAAGGGGGCTCTTGACAGCAGGAGGAAAAGGAATCAAAACTCAGAATGAGATTTTAAAGTTACTAGAAGCAGTCTGGGAGCCTAAGGAAATAGCCGTCATCCATTGCAAAGGTCACCAGAAAGGGAAAGGTTCAGTATTAGAAGGAAACCAGCATGCTGACACCACAGCCAAGCTGGCTGCTAAAGAACAAGCAGCACCAGTACGGATCATGTTGGCCCTCGAATTACCTGAACCTCCAAAGTACACTCCTCAGGAAGAGAACTGGGCTCAGAAAGAAGGGGGCAAGAGAACAATGGAAAGCTGGTGGATATTCCCAGATCATAGGGTCTATATCCCAGAACAGTTAGCCCATAAGGTAGTCTTCCAGCAGCATGAACTCACTCATTTAGGAAAGAAGCTTTGTTAGGCAGATACTACCTAATTGCTCATTTTCCCTTCTTGGGTGCCTCAGTCTCTCAGCATTGCCTCCTCTGTGCTCAGAACAATGCCAAACAGGGTCCTGTGGAACTGATAGGAGTTCAGCGCTGTGGGCAAGCTCCTTTTGAGGACTTAGAAGTAGATTTTACAGAAATAGGGCCTAGTAGGAGGAATAAATACCTGGTAGTCTTTGTTTGCACTTTTTCAGGTTGGGTTGAGGCATAACCCACTCACACTGAAAAGGCGAGAGAAGTCACTAAGGCATTGCTGAAGGATATAATTCCACAGTATGGATTGCTTCTGACCATAGGGCTCAATAATGGCCAGCCTTTGTAGCAGAAATAGTACAACAGGTAGCCAAGGCTTTGGGAATTAAAAGGAATCTACATACAGCTTAGAGGCCTCAGAGTTCAGGGAAAGTGAAGCACATGAACCAGACTCTAAAGCAGGCTATGGCTAAGCTATGCCAAGAGCTAACCTTACCATGGATAGATATCTTGCCTCTTGTACTTCTGCGGGTATGCTATGCCCCAAGGGCCAAGGTAGGATTCTCCTCTTTTGAAATTCTATATGGTAGACCCCCTCCTTAATTCTGTCAAAAGGAGATTTTGGGGAAATAGGAAACTTAGAAATCCAGAAACAACTACAAGGACTTGGAAAGGACACACAATGTGTGTTTGAGGTCCACAGGTGGGTTATTGGCCGACTACCTATCTCTCTAGGAACAGCGGTATATCCTTATAAACCTGGAGACCAGGTTTGGGTATAGGACTGGAAAAAGGAGCCCCTCAAGCCTACCTGGAAGGCACCCTATCCAGTCATATTACCCACCCCCACAGCTCTTAAGGTTGCAGGACTAAACACTTGGATTCACCACTCCTGGGTGAAGGCAGCCCCCCAGCTGAGAGACATCCAGTCTGAGTGGAAGGTGACCTCTGACCAGAAACACCCCCTGTGGATCACCCTCAAGAAGACAGCAGACCTGGCCAAGCAACCTGCTCCAAGGAATTCAGATAACACCCTGCTGAATTCTCCCTAACACTAATTTTTCTTTCTTATCTCTTCCTAACATAACATGTTCTAGTATTTCTGGATAATCACTGGTCTTAGCTAATAATTCTTATTTTGTCTTTTTATGAGTGCCAGTGGAATCTGAGACTAGTACCAGGAAAAGAATTCATCTGCTCTTGCTGGGACACAGAAACACCACAAAATTACTGCTCCTCACACAGCAAGGAAACAAAGGACTTATCATAAATCACACCTTGTCATGCCATCCTTTGCTTCTTGCTTAGAAAGTTGCTACCCAAATATGCTAGACCGGGTAGTCCATGAGAAAACCCAATCAAGCCAGATTTTTGTTAGCTATATGTGAAAGAAAAAAGCCACATGCTAACCTGACAAGCTCAGGGAAGGCCTGCGTGGCAATCTTGCAAACCCAGAGACCTAAGATAACCACAAACGATGGTTTGAAAATTAAATATTTAGCAGGTTATAGTAGGTAGTCATGTTCCAGATATTTCACCTGACAAAGATTAACTTTGATCTTTTACTGAGCCCAATTGCCTTCCTGCATCTGAGATAACATATCTGTGAGATGTCTGGGTAACTTGTAACTTCCTTTTTTACCCCAGAACCCTCAGGGCACAACAAATGGCCTCAAGACATTCCCTCATTTTTATTGTTATCAAGTTAATTATCAACTGTTAATTACATTAGAGTATCCTGTATCCATCTCTATAAAAGAAGCTCATGTCCATCATTTAACCTTTTATTCTATCCCAGAGGTTTCCCCACTTTGCTCTGTCCCACCTCCTTAATCTATCACCAATGAATTTCATGTAACTCACCTACATCCCTTTCCTTTGATTGCAATTTATAAATATAGAAATGGAGGCAAAGCTGTGAGTAAGTTTCCAACAAGAACTCAACAGAGAAACACAAAACCAAGATGGCAGCATAGGTAACTGCCTAACTGCAGCCTCACACAACAATTTCAAAAAATACAACTAAAATATAAAGTGCACAGTATCCAGAACTACAGGAAAGTTGACTGACTGGAAATTCTACAATGAAAAGGAAAGAGAAAATCAGAAGGAAAATCAGAGGAGCTGTAAAAGCCTAAGGTACAGAGACACTTTGCGTGCGTGGAGAGGACAGAGCTGGAAAGGAGGGGGAGGCTGAGTGCCTGGCTGGCGTTCCCTAGCGGGAAGGAGATAAAAGCTCTGGACTGTGCCGAACCCCAGTTCCAACAGCACTGAACCCCAGTTCTGAGCAAGACCCTGGGGACCCAGACACATACAGAAGGAATCTGGGCTGTAAAACGGAAGCTCAGGGGAGCAGCGAAAGGCAGAGCCCATGAGTTGCGCACATTGCGCGCAGAGGACAGACTGTTGACTGTGCTGCTAGATTGCCCTAGCGGGAAGGAGACAAAAGCTCTGGACTGTGTTGAGCCCCAGTTCCAACAGCACTGAACCCCAGTTCTAGGCCAAACCCTGGGGACCAAGGCTCATACAGAGGGAATCTGGGCTGTAAGGTGGAAGCTCAGGGGAGCGGTGAAAGGCAGAGCCCTCAAGTCGCACATATTTCACACAGAGGCCAGACTGTTGATTGAGCCTCTGGATTGCCCTAGTGGGAAGGAGACATAAGCTCCAGACTGCTCGTAACCCCACTTCCAACTGCACTGAATCCCACTTGCGGGCTCGTTGGGGGAGAGACTAGATGTCTGGTAGCGGGCAAAACTCTAGGGCACCTTTCTCTCAGAGGTGCTTGCAGCAAGTACCAAAGGACACTAAGTAACACTGAGACTCAGGAACCTCATAGGGCGGGGCTAACCAGAAGCCAAGGTTTTAGGCTCCACCCTGAAACTCTGCCCCATCCAAGCTGAGCACAGAGGCTCTTGCAGTTTTCCAAGTCTAGTTAAATAAGACTGTCTCCTGGCATAGATACAGCTGATCCTCCCACCCTATCAACTCAGGGAAGCAGCAAAAAATGCCCAGACAAGGAAACAGATCATAAATGAAAGAAATGGAGGACAAAAAGTTCAAAACCATGCTTATAAAGTTTTTCAAGAATTTCCTAGAAAAGGCCGATAAAATAAACAAGACCTATGAAGATATGAAAAAGGATCAACTAGAAATGATAAAGGATCAACTAGAAATAATAACGGATAAAGAATACATTCTCTGAAATAAAAGATATTATACAGAGTCCTAAAAACAGAATGGAAGATTGCTAGAATCAAGTCAAAGATTTGGAACACAAAGAGCCAGAGGACACTCCTCCACAGAAGCAAGAAGACAAGAGAATCCAGAAAGTTGAAGATAGTGTAAGAAACCTCTGGGACAACTTCATGCAAACCAACATCAGAATTATGGGCATTTCAGAAGATGACAGAGAGCAAGATACCGAAAACATAGAGAAAGATATAGTGAAAGAAAACTTCTCCTACCTGGTGAAAGAAATAGACTTACAAGTCCAGGAAGTGCACAGAACCCCAAACAAAAGGAATCCAAAGAGGACCACACCTAGACACATCATAATTAAAATTCCAAGGGCAAAAGACAAATAGAGAATATTAAAAGCAGCAAGAGAAAAGCAGATAGTTACCTATAAAGGAGCACCCATACGATTGTCAGCTGATTTCTCAACAGAAACCATGCAGGCCAGACGGGAATGGCAAGAAATATTCAAGGTGATCTCTACCCAGCAAAGCTATCACTCAGAATCAAAGGCCAGATAAAGAGCTTCACAAATAAAGAAAAGCTAAAGGAGTTCATCACCGCCAAACCAGAATTATATGAATTGCTGAAGGGGGTTCTTAAGGAAAAGGAAGAAAATAAAGATAAAAATTATGAACAACAAATACATAACTATCAACAAGTGAATCTAAAAACCAAGGGAATTAAAAAATCTGATGAACAATATTAACTGGTGAATATAATAGAATCAGAGGTATGGAAGGGGAGTGAACTGACTATTCTCAAGGAAAAGAGGAGAGCGGGGTGCAGGAAGAGACTGAACATAAATTGTGCACCTATGGATGAGGACAATAGGGGTAGGTAAAGGGCAGAGGGTGGGCTGGCAACCTGGTGGAGGGGGGGAAAATGAGGAATTTTTGTAATAATATGAACAATAAAGATTTATTTTTAAAAAATAAAATAAAAATAAATATAAATATAGAAATGTAACCCACCATTCTCTGGAGCATTATCTCAATCTGTTGAGGTTCTGCTTCTTGGCATATGTCAACAGTTTGGCTCAAATAAACTCACAAAAATTCTTTACAGGTTTCAATGTTTTTTTTTGTTAACATATACTTATCAGCCTGTGGCATGTTACAACTGTACTACCAAATGCATTGGTGGTGGTGGGGGGGGGGGGTATTGGATGTAAAAAACATAATAGGACCTGTTGTTGTGGGCGACCGTGAATGATGACCACCAGTCAGCCAAATTAAAATTTAGGAAGCCTTTATTATGAACTCGAGTCTGGGCTCACGTCTCAACTGACACAGCAGTGAGCAACGAGAGCCTCGACCCACTCTAAGCATGCTACTTTTATCCCCGTCTTAGGGATGCCTGGTAGATTATGATTGGCTAAAGTTTTAACAAAGAAAAGTCAGTTATAAGTTATAGAAAAATTCCACTAGTACAGTAACATTTAAAGTTTATACAACACCTGGGGTGGGGGTTTATTTTCAGCTTACGCAGTCTCTGTTTGACCTGGTTTGGTCTGTTTGTTCTGCCATGTGGCTACTGGAAACAGGATGTGCCTGCCTGGGAGTTGAGCCTTGCAACAGAACTATTTTATAGCTAACAGTTATGCTTTGCTAAAGTGTATCATGCTACATTCTTTGTTGTGGGTCTGGTTGCTCATTCCTTCCCTGGCCTGAAGCCCTGCCTCAACAGGGTCTTGCTGGCCACAACACTGTCACGGCCAATGTGTAGCTAACTAATGTTGCTCCTATTTGTTTCAGCAGTACACAGGACCAACATCCAACAGGTCACCTCCCAGATGAACTATGCAACTCTCCCCCAAGGCTGAAAACACCACCTACCCCTGGTGCCTTTTGCAGGAACATTCTATGCATGTGGGACCACTCCTTACCTCTGCCTGCCTACAAACTGGATGGGAATGACTTTAAACTTCAGATGGTCCTACAAACCAGAACTCCCTACAAACCCCTCTGAGAGGAAGAAGCAGGATGCTAATCCCTTGGTCATCGTCCCTTTCCAGCAGGAATTAGCTAAGAGCAGTTGTCATCCCTGTTCACCATAATATCCTGTGTTCATCCCTCCACAAGGCTAAAAGAAGCTGTGGGACAATGGGGTGAGGGTGGGGGATGAAGAGGGGGTGTGACGAGGAAACTGTTGTTGCAAGGTGTGTCAGGCCATAAAAACTGTGAACAATGCACTGCCCTGGGGGAGGAGTGGAAGGTCATTATTGCTGGCCGCAGGACAGATCATCAGAGATGGCCTGGGGACCCCAACACCTGGGGCCTTCCTATAAGCCCATGAAACAGGCTGAACCATATCTGCAAGACAAAGACCACAGAAGGTTAAAAAAGTGAAACCCTCTGTGTGTTTCTTCACTCTGATTTGGAAATCATTCCTGGAGTCCACTAGTGTTAATAAATAGGATCCCTCCCTTTCTCTAGGAAGTGTGCTTGGTATTTGGTCTTCTGCAACACTAGTAAAGCCTTATTTTGGCCGAAGCCAGTTTGGTTCAGTGGATAGAGCATCGGTCTGCGGACTGAAAGGTCCCGAGTTCGATTCTGGTCAAGGGCATGTACATTGGTTGTGGGCACATCCCCAGTAGGGGGTGTGCAGGAGACAGTTGGTTGATGTTTCTCTCTCATCGATGTTTCTAGCTCTCTACCCATGTCCCTTCCTCTCTGTAAAAAAATCAATAAAATATTTTTTTTTTAATGTGTGGTTTTACCTGTCAGAAAGGCCAACATCAACAAATCAACAAATGACAAGTGTTGGTGAGGTTGCGGAGAAAAAGGAACCCTCTTGCACTGCTGGTGGGAATGCAGACTGGTGCAACCACTGTGGAGAACAGTGTGGAGTTTCCTCAAAAAAATGGAACTCCCATTTGACCCAGTAATCCCACTCCTAGGAATATATCCCAAGAAACTAGAAACACCAATCAGAAAGGATATATGCACCCCTATGTTCATAGCAGCACAATCTACAATAGCCAGAATTTGGAAACAGCCTAGGTGCCCATCAGCAGATGATTGGATCCAAAAACTATGGTACATCTACACAATGGAATACTATGCTGCCATAAAAAAGAAGGAATTCTCATCATTTGCAGCAACCTGGATGGAATTGGAGAACATCATGCTGAGTGAAATAAGCCAATCAATGAAAGAGAAACACCACATGACCCCACTCATTTGTGGATAATAAAGATCATTTTAAACTGATGAACCAAAAGATAGATATAGAGACAGTAAAGCAACAAGCAGATTGTCAAATTACAGAGGGGAGGGGAGGAGGATCTGGGGGAGATAATAGATCAACCGAAGGACTTGTATACATGCATATAAGCACAACCAATGGACATAAAACTCTGGGGAGGGAGGGGATGTACGGGAGGGAGGGGGGCAAAAAAAAATCAATAAAATATGTAAAAAAAAAAAAAAAAAAAAAAAAGTGTGGTTTTATTGCTCACCATAGCCTGAAATCTACTAAGAAAGAGTGCCACTAGTATAAATTATGCAATTGAGTTCCCACATTTGGGGAAATTGCAGGGGTCAGCACATCTGGAACACAATGGATAAGCTTCATCCTGGATAGCCACCTTCATGATCATGGTATCTCACCTGCCAGGTTGATGCTCAACTACTGAGCCACACCAGGTGGGCATACTTTTTTACATTTGTGCTTCAAAAGATACTATCAAGAGAAGAAAAAATGGTGAGTGGATAGGCTGATGTGTTGCGTATCTCCTCCTAGGACCAGGCTGGAAAAGCAACTAAATCAGAGAACATTCACTCAGAATTAACAAATTAGACACAGCTGAGGAGACAATTCTCAATAAGGAAGGGCAGAGGATGCCTGGAGAATAGTAGAAGTGGGGATCTGAACTGGAGGGGAATGCCCATCCCTGGGTCAAGAAGGTGAGGTGGAGGCTGGATTGCACCTGTTAAAGAAAAATAACATTGAAACTTGTAAATAATTTTAGTGATTTTATTTGAGCCAAACTGTTGACATGCCAGGAAGCAGAACCTCAATGGATTGAGATAATGCTCCGAAGAATGGCAGGTTACATTTCTATTTATACTTTGCAATCAAAGGAGGGACATAGGTGGGTTACATGAAATTCATTGGTGATAGATTAAGGAGGTGGGATAAAGCAAAGTGGTGGGAAACACCTAGGATTGGATAAAAAGTAAAATGATGGATGGATACTTAGGTGAGTGCAGGAACAATTAACATAATAAAGAAGGAATTTGAGGCATCTGTCCTGGTGCCAATCACATTTGGTTGTGCCCCAGGGGCTCCAGAAAAAGGGAAGTTACAAGTTAACCAGACATCTCACAGATATGTTATCTTAGAGGCAGGAAAGCAAATGGGCTCAGGAAAGATCTAAGTTGATCTTTGTCAGGGAAAATATCAGCCTAGGACATAACTACCCACTATAACCTGTTTGTAGTTAAAGTATTTAATTTTCAAACCATCTTCTGTGGTTATTTTAGGTCTCTGAGTTTGCAAGACTGTCACACAGGCTTCCCCTGAGCTTGTCAGGTTAGCATGTGGCTCCTTTTGTTCACACACAAAAGCCATGTCCCTTGGTGACAGGTGTAACACCAAATTACGAAACTTCCCTAACTCCAAATCCACAGGGCTGCTGGCGCCCAGGGAATCTAGACCTGGGACCACAGCCATGGGGGAAGGGGCAGGAGGAGGGCAGTGAAAGATGGCCTGAAAAAAAATGGCTCGAGTGGCATGGTGCCTGTGGGCTGGGGGTTGGGGGAAGCGGGGTGGGAAAGAAACCCACCGTTTTGTGGTTGTTTTGCTTTTGTTTTGTCTTTGCTTTTATTCTCTAAACCCAAAATATAGGACTTTTCAGCTGCAAAAACTCACTCAAGTCTCCAGTACAGGGAGAGGCACAGATTTGTGTAGCCTGAGGAGAGGCTGGGGAGGGAGGTAGAGCAGTGAGATGTGACAAAGACTTCCCTAACTCCAAACCTAAGCAGCCATTTTTTTCCCAGAAGAGCTAGTCCCTCCCAGTGGCTGCCTCAAGGCAGAGACTACAGCCTGCCACATCCAGCATGCATTCTGAACTATACAAAGGAAACAAAGACCCTGAATAGCCCCAAAGAGCTCTCAGTGGCTGGGTTGGAAGAGGGGTCAGTCCACTCCAGTATTCTGGGAATCAGATTTATACAAACTCCAGGTTGCTAGCCACCCCACTGGTCTCCATAAAAGAATCTCTGACCAACCAAAGTCAGAGCTATATTTGGGCCACTCAGGTCAGGGAAAATACATCCATCTGATCCCCGGGTAATGAAGCAGCACCAATCCCACCTACCTAAAACCCTGAGAGAAACAGACTCTCGAGTGGTTAAGATTGACAGTTGGCTGACAAGCAAAGTAGGCAGATTGGTTCCACCTGCTTGCAACCAAGGCCTGTGGAGACAGACACAAGAAGAGGAGTGGTGGATTGCCAAAGATAGTGCCTGACAGTGGTTAGAACCTAAATACCTAATAGGGAGCCCAGAAATCAGCCCAAGCCTTATTGCTGAATATTTGACAAAGGAGGCAAGAGCATACAATGGAGTCAAGACAGTCTCTTCAATAAATGGTGTTGAGAAAATTGGACAGATACATACAAAAAAATTAAACTAAATTACCTACTTACACAATACACAAAAAATAAGCTCTAAAAAGATAAAAAGACATAAACGAAAGACAGGAAACCATAAAAATCTTAGAAGAATCCATAGGCAGCAAAATATCAGACATTTGTTGTAACAACATCTTTACTGATACAGCTCCTAGGGCAATGGAAACAAAGGAAAAATTAACAAATGGGACTACATCAAAATGAAAAGCTTCTGCACAGCAAAAGAAACCATCAACAAAACAACAAGAAAGCCCACTGCCTGGGAGAACATATTTGTCAATGTTACATCTGATAAGGGTTTAATCTCCAAAATGTATAGGGAACTCATACAACTTCCTTTAACAAAAGGAAGATAAATAATCCAATAAAAAAAAAAAATGGGCAAATTACCTTTGTAGACACTTTTTGAAAGAAGACAAACAAAAGGCCAAGAGGCATATGAAAACATGTAGAGAGCCGCCTGAGAAGAGACATGGACATTCTTTAAATTGTCAGCTGAGTATCTTTGTCCAGGTGTCAGCAGGGGCAGGTTTAGATATGTAAATCCAGTAATGCTAGAGCCTAGTTAAGAATGCAAATAAGCTCCTTTGACCTTATAAATAAACCTGCTGCTTGGCTTCGGGTCGCCTTGCTGCCTCTCCATCAGAGAGTATGGCACCCACCTAGCACCCAGCTTGATGAATCTATTTCTGCCTTCTTGTCTCTTTCTCTAATTTAGGGGTGTCGAACTCAATCAGAGAAGGGGCCAAAATCTAAAATCCAGCCTAAATCGCGGGCCGAATGGTTTACTGAACAGTCATAAACTGTCATTGTGATGGAAACGCAGCGGAGTGCAGTGATGACAGCGCGGTGTGGGCCACATTGCAAGGCCTGGCAGGACAGATTTGGCCCGCGGGTCTTGTGTTTGACACATGTGCTCTAATTTCTTAATCCCCAGCTCCTCCACTCAGGAACCTGTCGTTTTCCGTTTTGGAGATGGAAAACAGAGAAATAGCCCTCCGCATTTTGGCACACCGAGCAGGGACTGGGTACTGAGGGAAGAAAATAAGGGGGTCGCTTCCAGAAACGTGTGCACACAGATTTAAAGGAATAAGGTACTGTGAATTGAATTGAACTAGGTAGGTGTAAAACATTGGGTAATTTTTATAAGTTAAGAGTATGCTCAAAGTTCTTAGATGCTCTGTTAAGCGTAGTCAAATTCTTTATTTCTTAAAGTTTTGTTGATGAAACCTGGGAAAAGGTTAGAAAACAGTTGCATGACCAATACTCAGCAGAAAGTCCAGAGAAAATTCCTATTTTAATTGGTGATGATCTTGATTCAGCACAGGAGAGTTTAAGAATGTCTAAGTGGGGTGCAGCCATGGCCTTGCAGCCTGGAATGGAAGGGTGCGAATTTTTAAGAATACCATCTGCACCTCCTACACCTCCATGTGTAAACTACTTGTAACCAAGTAAAAAAGGATTAAAGGAATTTCTCAGAAACTGCCAATAATTCTTTATCTTAAAATCTTTTTCTTTCCTTAAAAATAAAAATAAATAAAAGTTGAAAAAGCAATAAAATAAAATAAAAAGGTAGATGCCAGACCATTGCTGAATCTTCTTCCTAAGAAACAAGGAGGTGGGGGGAGGGAGACATGTGGTGATCCAATATGGATACCACTCCCCAAGAAAGCAACCATAAGAGGCCTCATATTCACCATCTTTTTCCCAGCTAATGACTTAAAGCTTTTACAAATTCATAAATGCATTGGGGACTTCTGTGCTCATGTAAAGCAAAAAGGCCAGTTTAAAAATGAGTGCGCATAGTTTTTGAGCTGGGCTTAACTCTTTTCTGTGTACAGAATAAAAACTCTAAACTGTTTTTCAGCTTTAAAGATAGCAAAGATGACAGGGAGACAAATTAAAGCTAGTTTCCCCAGTCCTTTTGAAATTTCTCACCCTGAGGCAAGTAACCAGCAGGAAGTAGATAGCAAGTTTACATATGAGTGGCTGAGAGTTTGCCTCTTGACTTCCCCCAGCTTCAGGAAGGCAAGTTCCCACCTTCAGCCATTTTTAAAGAATGTGTTCATTTGCTTTTAAATGGCGACACCTTTTGCTAACCAACCTTCCCAGAAAAGGTGGCTCCTTTGAAATCAGCTTTCCACCAGGAGCCATTTTTTTAAGGACAAGTTTACATGTGGAAACCTACAAGTTTGCTTCTCAGTTTCCCTGGGCAGAAAAAAAAAACATGGTTTAAAGTTAATTATTAGATTTTGAAATTTATTCTTAAAAATATAAAAGTTTATTAATAAAGAACTGCTAAATATTTACTTACAAGCTCTGAAAGTTTAAGATTCAGATTGAATTAGGAAAAGTTATATAATTGTGGTAGCTAAATGCCTAGAGTATAGCAACTTGTTTTTGAGAAAATAAATTGTGCTCTCTCTTAAATAATTAGGAATTCAAAATATTTTACTTCTTGGTATGATTTAAAAAATAGGATTAATTCTATGATCCAGTTTAAATTTAATTGATATTCTTTAAGATAATTTAAGTATATAAACTTTAAATCATGTATATAAATACATATTATATATTTGATCTTTACAAGTATATTTCAAGGTTTTGAGTGTAACTTTTGGATGTTTTAACAGGCCCTGAAATGTTCAAAAGTCTGTTCTCTCTTTAAAAAATGTTTTTTTAAATTAAACAGAT
The DNA here is from genome assembly GCF_014108245.1 of Pipistrellus kuhlii. Lineage (NCBI taxonomy): Eukaryota > Metazoa > Chordata > Mammalia > Chiroptera > Vespertilionidae > Pipistrellus > Pipistrellus kuhlii. The sequence goes on along the minus strand of NW_023425404.1, from coordinate 89,431,409 downwards.
TGATACTTAAATCACATAAAAAGCTTTATCAAATAAAATTTAATTAACATATTTTACTTATATACTACATATTAAAGTTATGAAAGTTTTTGCCTGTAAGAAAGACAAAAACAATATATTTCTTAAATATAGCCAAAATTTTCAACAGCAGTATTTCAAGAAAGAAAAGCCTCAAGCAGCCTGCATGCATTTTTTAATCCACTGGAGGTGTGACACTGTTTATGCTTTTAGATCAGACCAATAAAGTATCAAACCTATAAATTTTACTGAATAAGTTTCTTTGCCATTTTTAAAATTAGATACTTACTTAAAATACTTTATAAATTAGCTTTTAAAATATAATCAATGTCTCATAAGTTAAGTTACATGAAAAACCAATGTTTTTATAAGTAATTGAATCCTGTCTGGTAGCTGCCTGCATTCTTAATTAAGCTAGAGGTGGGGCAACATTTGCAGTTTGTGAATTCAGAAGTAAATTTTTTTTATTTTAAAATGAAGATACCTACTTTAATTACTTAAATAAATTAGATTATTAAGTTATAATCAAGATTTTCAGCTAAATGAAAAGCCAAATATCTTATAAACAATTTTAATAAAGACCAGAAAACAACTAGTGATTGCCTGCAATGTAATTTTGACTTTCTTTTAAAAGAACAAAATGAGCAGCTGCCATGATAGCTATATGTCTTACCGCTCACATGGCTTGCTGCCCACCATCTTGACGTAACAAAGGCCAACCCTCTTACTTTGAATAAGCCAATGCCTTTATAAGCAATTTATTTTTATTTTATTTTTATTTTTTAAAAATATATTTTATTGATTTTGTACAGAGAGGAAGGGAGAGAGATAGAGTTAGAAACATTGATGAGGGAGAGTCATCGATCAGCCGCCTCTTGCACACCCCCTACTGGGGATATGCCCACAACCAAGGTACATGCCCTTGACTGGAATTGAACCCGGGGCCTTTCAGTCCCCAAGCCGACGCTCTATCCATTGAGCCAAACTGGTCTCGGCCCTTTATAAGCAATTTAAATATGTTTTCTATGAAAGTTGCTAAGACTTCCCATAATCCCTCTGTATATGCAAATAAGCATGAGAGGATACTTTAAAAATATAATTATAATTTTAATAAAAAGAGAAATTTTAAAATTTTGAATTCTCTTTCACTAATATTTACATGTAAACTAAGATTGTTGTTAAAATGTTAAATCTGAAAGTTAATTAATAGTCAGCCTTACTGAAAGAAGACTTGTAATATAACTAGCTAGTTGGCTATAGGGTTACTTCTCAAGCTGCAGCCTTACAGGATGCTTGTTGTAAAAGGGGAGACAAAAAGATTCTTAAATGAAATTCTATAGCCTGAAAAATATTCTGAAAGGAAATAAAAAGGTTTCTGTCTAATGCTGTAATGATTGTAATTGAAATCGTATATACTTGACCTCTTAAGAAGGGCAAAACATGCCGAGATCGGTTTGGCTCAATGGATAGAGCATTGGGTACTGAAAGGTCCTGGGTTTGATTCCGGGTCGGGAGCATGTACCTTGGTTGTGGGCGTGTCCCCAGTGGGGGGTGTGCAAGAGGCGGCTGATGTTTCTGACTCTCTATCTCTCTCCCTTCCTCTCTGTACAAAATCAATAAAATGTATTAAAAAAAAAAAAGGGGCAAAACAAAGTAACCAAGTAATTGATAGCCAGTTTGAAATTGAATTGCCATGGCTTAGAGCAAAGAATATCCTTACATTATATTATTCTACAATGTCATTATAAATTTTGATATTTTATAACAGCATATTGTACATTTATCTCAAACTTACAAACTAACTCTATGAATGTTTGGCAGCAATTTAAAAAGCATTTGAAAGGATTTAATCCCTTCCACTGTGTGGAAGGCCCCCTGGGAAGGTACTTGAGCATTCTATATTGGCCCTTTTTGCCAATTTAATTACTCACAACTGTTGCTTGAGTTTTCAGTTCATGCTGAGGTTGAAGCCTCATGGTGGATGGTACCATGGATCTGTCTCTCGCACAATAGTGTGAGCTGGGCCCTCCCTGGAGAAGAAACCTGGGTTCCCCAAGATATGTGATCAAGATATGCCACCCGCCGGCAAGGGGACTCCAAAGCAGGTGCTGGGCATGGAGGCCATAGGGCATAGGCTACCAAAGAAACAGAACTGAGCCTCACATCATCCTGCATGGCCCCAGAGGATGACTGGTTAGTCAATGACGGGTAAGATTCCTCAAGGGAGGAACGACCTAAGACAGGCACAGCCGCAGGGGGCCATCAGGAGGGAACTTGGGCATCAACAGGTGGGGCACAGATCCTCACCCCCCAATATCGCAGGGGCTTGAACACTCGCCCCTTCTGAGGGAGGTCTCCTGCCCCATGGCTGCTTCATGCTTCCCATGTCAAGCTCAAATCAGGACCCACGCAACAAACAGAGATGTCGCCCAGTTACAAAGAGACTTGGCACAGCTCAGACTGAGACCCAGGCAACAGAGATGTGGCTGTTATATTTAAATCCAGTCTAACACCAGGAATGCTTAGAACTTTCTCAAGGATGCATATAATCCTTCTATAGGATAGGCATTATAAGAGCCACTTATTTTCCAGACAAGATAATCCAAAGGGACACATTTCCCAGAGTCCTAGAACTTCTCAGGGATCTATAATACATAAATGTTTAAAAGTGAAAAAATTCTGGAGGAGAAAAACGGCTGTCGAATAGATGGACCCGTTCTGAGCCTAGTCCCAGAGTAGATAGAAGGAGTGCCTGAGAGTCACTCGGGGATTGTTAGTTGGCAAGCTAAGGGGTAGCAGAACTCTAAGAGAAGGTAAGGGTCTGCTGGACAGGATTTCCTGACCAAGCGGCCCTCACTGTGGCAGAGACCTCTCCCAGAGCTACAGGCTCAGAGGAAAAACTACTCCATCTTACAAAGAAAAGAGGATCTTATCTGAGGCCTGAAAAATCCACAACAGTGGAGACCACCAAACAGCTGTGATGCCCCAATTGGCGCAAACACGTGGATTCAAGGGAGTTCTTCAATCACCCATGGAAAGAGTTTGCCGGGGATAACGTGAGGGATCTGGGTCCCGCTGTGGTGGTGGCGGCGGTAGCTACAGTGGCTGCGCGGCCACAGTGGCTCCGAAAGAGGCAGTGGCTGCAGAGAGAATCATGTGCTGCAAGACCCAGTGCTGGGTTTGGCATGATCTTCCCAAAAATCAGGACTTTTTTTAAAATGCCAAGGGATGCAGGACAAATTGTTAAGAATTGGGACTGTCCCACCAAAAGTGGAACATCTGGACACCTTGGCACAGACCCATCCTGCGCCTGGTCCCCTTCAACCCCTTGCTTCTGAGTATTAAGGAAGGACTGCCCAGTTTGGCATATCCTGGGAGACTGCAGGAGGAAATTGCCTTCCTGGAAACAGGGAATCAGAGTGGGAAGAGACTAACTGGTAGCCAGCCCCAAGGCAGCCTACCTCAACAAACCATAGAGAGTGCCATAGAGAAAGAAGGCTAGAGCAGCCAAAAAGATGGGGAAGTCAGTCCAGAAACACTGCCACCTAAGTGCTGAATTACAAACTAACTTTTTAAATTATTATTATTACTTTTAATTAATCAAAAATAAATGGACACAAATAACTAAGAAATAGCCTTCTTAAAATTAAGGACTAGCTTACAAAACTGAGGTGCTGTGGAATGCAGGGAACTGCAATATTGTCTGGACCAAGAAACAGGTGTGCCAAATAGAATAACAGAGGAAGTGAATGACCACTACTGCACATTTTTATGCTAATTTTTCTATTTTTTATTTTATTTTCATTTTTTACATTTTTTATTTTATTTTCATTTTTACATGTTTTACTTAAGAAATGAATTGTTTTCTTTTTTCCTCACTTGATTTTACCTTTTCAATTATTACATTTTTTTAGTTTCAATCATCATTATTACTACTGCTATTTTGCATTTTTTTATTTCCTTTTTCTTTTTCTTTTTCATTTTTTTAAGTATCATTTTATTTTCTCTTTATTTTACATTGGGATTAGTCTTCTTCATTCTATTTTCATCTCTACTATAGCATCATTCAAACCTATCTCAACTCGACCTTTACGCCATCATTCTCTTACTAACCTTTCCCCTTTATGTCTCCTGTTTATCATAACCCTTTCCTGATTTAATTTTTCCCTATTCTTTCTACATACCTCCTGCTAAAATTCTCACCCTACTTATATACCTAATTTCCAACCCCCTGCTCCATGTGCATAAATACCACTCTCTTCGCAATATTAACTATTTTTAAAAAAACAAAAAACTGTTTTTCCTCTCTGTCCTTTTGTTGTTGTTTGCGTGAATGTTGATTATATTGAATTTTTATGCCTTTCAGTGAGATTGATATGCTTATTTTGTTGTTGTTATTGTTGCTTAGTATTTTTTAATTGCTTTGTTTTTGTTTGTTTTTTACTTCTGTTTATCTTAGCCCTGCTTGATATTAGTGGGTATTGTAGTTTGTATTAATCTCCAAGTATTGCTGCTGGCATTTGCTGGGATTAGTGATTGTTCTATTGGAATTTTCTTCACATATATATAGTTTGTTCCCCTTTTCTCTCTTAGTCTGCTTCTTGTCTCTCTCTCTCTTTTTTTCCTGTTTCCCAATTTCATTTCAACACTACTTTTTTTCTTTTTTCTTTTTTCTTTATCTTTATTTATTCCTCTTTTTTTTTTCTTTTTTCTTTTTTCTTTTCTTCTTTCTCTCCTATCCCCTAATTTGCCTTTCTCTAGTGGTCACCTTTATTAGAGGTTATTAATATCACAAATACATTCCTGTTCAGTGCCTTTTGTGTTGTACCTGGTAGTGTTGTATTTTGTGCCTTTAAATCAACGCAGGAGAAAGAGAACTACATAACCAGACATCCTGAAAAGAGAGACCATGGGGAGACAAAGAAATAGCCTGCACATGAAAGAAAAGCGGCATCACCAGAAAAGGAAGTAAACGAGTTAGAGGCAAGCAACCTACCAGAGCAAGAAATCAGAGTAATGATCATAAGATGGCTAAAAATAATGGAAGACAAATTTGACAATATGAGTAAGAACCAAGAGGAAATGAAGAACCAAGAGGAAATGAAGATGAACCAAGAAGAAATGAAAATGACATTGCTACTATGGAGAACTATATAGAAAGCATCAAGAGTAGACAAGAGGAGGCAGAGAACTGCATCAGTGAGCTAGAAGACAAGATGGAAAAAAATACCAAATTAGAGCAGCTTCTAGAAAAAAAAATTAAAAAGCAGGAGAGCCTTCGGGTGCTTCGGGACAATACAAAACAAAACAATATTCAAATAACAGGGGTTTCAGAAGGAAAGGAAACTGAGGAAGACATGGAAAACATATTTCAAGAAACAATGAAAGAAAACTTTCCTGAGATAGAGAAGAAAAAACCCACACAAATCCAGGATGCTCGCAGAGTCCCAAGCAAAATGAATCCCAAAACACCGACACCAAGGCACATTATAATTAAATTGGCAAACACCAATGACAAAGTAAGAATCTTAAAAGCAGGCAGAGAGAGACAGAAAATTACATATAAAGGAACCCCCATCAGACTAGCAACTGATTTCTCAGCAGAAACTCATCAGGCCAGAAGGGAATGGGATGAAATATACAAAGTCATGCAAAGGAAGGGTCTGAATCCAAGAATACTGTACCCAGCAAGGCTATCAATCAAAATTGAAGGTGAAATCAGGAGCTTCACAGACAAAAAAAAAAAAAAAAAAAAGAAAAAAAAAAAAAAAAAACCTAAAGGAATTTATCTCTACCAAACCAGCAATGCAAGAAATGCTAAAGGGTCTGCTGTAAAAATAAAGAAATAGGAAGAGAAGAAGGAACACAGGGGTATAGAATAAAAACAGCATCAAATAAGTACCTATCAATAATAACTTTAAATGTAAATACTCCAATCAAAAGACATAGGGTAACAGATTGGGTATGAAAACAAGACCCATATATCTGCTATCTACAAGAAACTCATTTCAGAAAAAAAGACACACACAGACTGAGGGTGAAGGGATGAAAAAAGGTTTTCCAGGTGAATGGAAATGAAAAAAAAGCTGGGGTAGCAATACTTATATCTGACAAATTAGATCTCAAAGGGAAGGACATAATAAATAATGAAGGCCACTTCATAATACTAAAGGGAGCAATCCATCAAGAAGAAATAACCCCGGTAAACATATATGCACCCAATACAGGAGCACTCAAATACATTTAAAAACAAAAACAAAAACAAAAACTGCTGGAGGACATAACTGAGAGATTAATAGCAATACAATCATAGTAGGAGATTTTAATACCCCACTGTCACCTTTGCACAAATCATCTAAACAAAAAATCAGCAAATAAGCATCAATCCTAAATGACGTACTAGACCAGATGGAATTAATCGACATCTTCAGTACATTTCACCCCAAACCCACAGAATTTACATTCTTCTCAAGTGCACATGGGTCATTTTCAAAGATAGAACACATGTTGGGACATAGGCAGAGTCTCTTCAAATTTAAGAAGATAGAAATCATATCAAGCATCTTCTCAGATAATAGTGGCATAAAATTGGAAATCAACTACAATAAAAATAATTCAAAGAAATCAAACACATGGAGACTAAATAGCATGCTATTGAACAAGGACTGGGTTACCAGAGAAATCAAGGAAGAAATTAAAAACATCTTGGAAACAAATGACAATGAAAACACAATCCAAAATCTATGGGACACAGCAAAAGCAGTTTTGAGAGGGAAGTTCATATCTCTACAAGCCTATTGCAAAAAAACAAGAAAAAAAATGGTAACAAATTATCTAACTCTACAACTCAAAGAGTTAGAAAAAGAGCAACAAGAAAAGCCCAGTGTAAGCAGAAGGAAGGAAATAACAAAAATCAGAGCACAGATAAATGACATAAAGACCAAAAAAACAATACATAAGATCAACGAAACCAAGAGCTGGTTCTTTGAAAGGATAAACAAGATATATGAACCTCTAGCCAGGCTAACCAAGAAACAAAGAGAGAGGACCCAAATAAACAAAATCAGAAATGAAAGAGGTGAAATAACAACAGACCCTGCCGAAATACAAAGATTGTTACAAAATACTACGAACAACTCTATTCCAAAAAACTGGACAACCTGGAGGAAATGAACATATTTCTAGAAAAATATAACCTTCCAAAACTCAATCAGGAAGAATCTAAAAATCTCAATAGACCAGTGACTTTGGAAAAAATTGAAACAGTCATCAAAAAGCTTCCAGCAAACAAAAGTCTGGGGCCAGATGGCTTCACAGGAGAGTTTTACCAAACATTCAAGGAAGAACTAAAACCTATCCTCCTCAGACTATTCCAAAAAATTCAAGAGGAAGGAACACTTCCAAACTCTTTCTATGAAGCCAGCATCACCCTAATACCAAAACCAGATAAAGACAACACAATGAAAGAGAATTACAGGCCAATATCCCTCATGAATATTGATGCCAAAATTCTAGCAAATCAGCTCCAGCAGTACATCAGAAAGATCATACACCATGACCAATAGGATTTATTCCAGGAATGCAAGGATAGTACAATACCCACAAATCAGTAAATGTGATATATCACATAAACAAATTGCGAGATAAAAATCATACAGTCATATCAATTGACACAGAAAAAGCATTTTATAAAATCCAACACCCTTTCCTGATAAAAACTCTCAACAAGGTGGAATAGAAGGATCATACCCCAACATAATAAAAGCTATATATGATAAACCCACAGCCAACATCATACTCAATGGGCAAAAACTAAAACCATTCCATCTAAGAACAGAAACAAGACAGGGATGCCCACTCTCACCACTCCTGTTTGACATTGTCTGGAAGTACTAGCCATTGCAATAGACAAGAAGAAGAAATAAAAGGCATCCAAATTGGAAAAGAAGAAGTAAAGTTATCCTTATTTGCAGATGATATGATATTGTACATAAAAAAACCAAAAGACTCCATCAAAAAACTAATTGACTTAATAAATGAATTTGGCAATGTAGCAGGATACAAAATTAACGCCAAGAAATCTACGGCATTTCTATACACCAACAGTGAACTTACAGAGACTAAAGAAGCAATCCCATTTACCATCACACCAAAAAAACTAAGATACCTAGGAATAAACTTAACTAAGGAGATAAAAGACCTATATGCGGAAAACTACATGACACTGAAAAAAGAGATAGAGGAAGACATAAACAGTTGAAAGAACATACCATATTCATGGATTGGTAGAATCAACATCATCAAAATGTCCATGCTTCCCAAAGCAATTTATAAGTTCAATGCACTCCCCATTAAAATACCAATGGCATACTTCACAGACCTAGAAAGAACTCTCCAAAAATTCATCTGGAACAAAAAAAGACCCCGAATAGCCACAGCAATCCTGAGAAAGAAGAATAATGTAGAAGGTATCTCAATACCAGATTTTAAGCTGTATTACAAAGCCACTGTTCTCAAAACAGCCTGGTACTGGCACAAGAACAAACATACAGATCAATGGAATAAAATAGAGAATCCAGATATCGACCCAAACCTCTATACTCAATTAATATTTGCAAAGGAGGTATGAAAATACAATGGAGTAAAGACAGTCTCTTCAATAAATGCTGTTGGGAAAATTGGACAGACACTTGCAAAAAAATGAAACTAGATCACCAACTTACACCGTACACAAAAATCAACTCAAAATGGATACAGGACGTAAACATAAGACGGGAAACCATAAAAATACTAGAGGCTTCCACAGGTAGCAAAATCTCTGACATATGCCAAAAGAACTTCTTCACTGATACTGCCCCTAGAGCTATGGAAGCTAAAGAGAAAATAAACAAATAGGACTACATCAAAATAAAAAGCTTTTTTACAATGAAAGAAACCATCAACAAAACAAGAAAGCCCACTGTATGGAAGAACATATTTGCAAATGTTATCACTGATAAAGGTTTAATCTCCAACATTTACAGACAGCTTATACAACTAAATAAAAGGAAGATAAATGAGCCAATTAAAAAATGGGTAATGGTCGGGTGCAGCCAGGCCCGGAGCAGCTGGTTGTGGAACAGAGCAGAGCAACAGAGGCCAGGCCCGGAGCAGCCAGGCCTGGAACAGCTCGCTCCTCACCTGCCCCCGCCCCAAGGCTGCCTCTCAGACATGGCTGGAAACTTTTGGGGGAACTTGAGGGTCTGCTGAATCAAGTGATGAAGGCTTAGATCTGAATGTGTTGAGTTAGTATAGCGCTGGGGTGTTGATCTGTGAGTGCCTTGTGTGGGGCCTGGATGAGGTTGATTGATCTATTTGGAAATGTCTTTTGTGTGAAGTGTATCCTTGGGCATGTGGAGGTATTATTGATTTGAGAAAATGCGAAGTAACTGATTTACTATCTGAAAAATTTAAAGTTCTGAAAGTTTAAGGTCTCTTGCCAAAAAGAGGTTTTAAAGCTAACACCTTAATTTTAATGGAGAAAGGGGAAGACATGCCCTTCCCATCCAGAACAGGTAATCCAATTCCAACCAGCAGCTATCTTTAAACCATGTGTTCATTTACACTTGAATGGCTACACCTTTTGATAACCTAAGGGCATGTTTACATGTAAACAAGTTTGCTTCTCAATTCCCAGGGCAGAAAAAAAACAAGGTTTAAAATTATTAGATTTTAAAATTTATTCTTAGAAATGTAAAAGTTTATTAATTTAAAAACAACAACAACAAAAAAGGAGATTGAAAAACCTGATGAACAATATTAGCTGTTGATTGCAGTAGAGTCAGCGATATGGGAGGGGAGTGGACTGACTGTTCTCAGGGAAAGGGGCGTGGTGGATGTGGGAAGAGACTGAACATAAACTGTGCAGCTATGGATGAGGACAATGGGGGTTGGGGAGGGGGCGGAAGGTGGGATGGGAACCTGGTGGAAGGGGGAAGAAATGAGGAACCTTTGTAATCATATGAACAATAAAGATTGATTTAAAAATAATAAAAATAAAATAAAATAAAAATCCTCTAAAAAAATAAATAAATAAAATAAAAAATAAAAAATGGGCAATGGACTTAAATAGAATATTTTCAAAAGAAGACAGAAGGAAGGCCAAGAGACAAATGAAAACATGTTCAAAATCACTAATTATCTGAGAGATGCAAATCAAAACAACAATGTGGTACCATCTCACTCCTGTCAGAATGGCTATCATCAATAAATCAACAAACGACAAGTGTTGGCGAGGTTGTGGAGAAAAAGGAACCCTGGTGCAGTGCTGGTGGGAATGCAGACTGGTGCAACAACTGTGGAGAACAGTATGGAGTTTCCTCAGAAAACTGAAAATGGAACTCCCATTTTACCAAATAATCCCACTCCTAGGAATATATCCTAAGAAATCAGAAAGGAAATATGCACCCCTGTGTTCATAGCAGCACAATTTACAATAGCTAGGATTTGGAAACAGCCTAGATGCCCTTCAGCAGATGATTGGATCCAAAAACTATGGTACATCTACACAATGGAATACTATGCTGCCATAAAAAAGGAGGAATTCTTATCATTTGCAGCAACCTGGGTGGAATTGGAAAGCATCATGCTGAGTGAAATAAGCTAGTCAATGAAAGAGAAACACCACATGACCTCACTCATTTATGGATAATAAAGAACATTATAAACTGATGAACAAAAAGATAGATACAGAGACAGTAAAGCAACAAACAGACTGTCAAATTACAGCAGGGAGGATAGAGAGATATGGGGGAGATAAGAGATCAACCAAAGGACTTGTATGCTTGCATATAAGCAAAACCAATGGAAGAAAAACTCAGGGGGGGGGCAATGGAAAGATATGTACACATATAATACCTTAATAAAAAAAATAATAAATAAATAAATAAATAAATAAAATAAAAGTGAAAAAATTCTGGCTCCAAAATACAAAAACTTCAGAATAACTCAAGCTAATTAATGTCTAATCAGATATCTATAAAATGTCATCAGTTAGTTTATATCACTAATTCTGTTTCAACTTTTTTAATTATTACATTAATTTTCATAAGAATTTCATTATGTTTGGAAGTAATTTTTAGATTGGAGTTTTTTAAAATTCTGCAAGTACTTAAAAAATGCAAGTGAATGCTGGGGTGCTGAAAACTTACAGATAATTGTGCTGTAAATGAGTTACTCTTAGCCAAATAATTTCCAAGGCAAGTGTACCAAAAACATTACTTCATATCATTTTATAGTAATATTTTATATTTAATGTATCAATTCTGTGTGTTTCAATAATTGTTTGGGAGGAACCTCCAAAAGTAACAGCACTTCATCCTAGGAAAATCTTAAAATGTCCTTTGATATAATTATCCCCATTTTACAGACTTAACTCCATGAGCTGAAGTTTCTGGGTCCCTCTACTCAACCTTCCCCAATATTTTCTAGCTAAAACCTCCCACCATCCTCCTTCCCAATGCCCTCCCTAACCTTCCTCACCACCAAGTTCAGCCTGGGCCTGGGCATACATAGGGTGTGTGTGTGTGTGTGTGTGTGTGTGTGTGTGTGTGTGTGTGTGTATGGGAATGGCCAGGCAAGGTAACATTTCCAAGGCCTGGGCCTCGGGCTTCTTTCATCTCTTCTCTTTCTCTCCACTGCCCCTGGCCATCCTTCCAGATCCTTGAAAGCTACATCTGGAATGAGAAAACCAGCTATCCCCCAAATTGCCACAAGATGGTGCCACAAGTTCATAACAAGGCCTCTTCAGGGAGACAAGATTCAGAACAGGAAGCTGAGGCGACCCAGAGACCCTCCCAAAGCATCTCCTTCTCTAATGACTCCTGCCCCTTCAGGGTGACCACCAGGGCTGTGTGCAACACTGTGGCAGACACAGCGGCTTGGCTCCTGCTCCCTCTCTCTGGCCCTGTCTCTCTGTTGTTTTGTCTCTCCATGTTCACCCTCCAGTCTCCCTCTGTCTCTCTTATCCCCATCTCTCCTTGTCTCTCTCTTTCTACCTTATCTTCCTCAACAAACCTTATGCTCCCTCATTTAATAAGTGTTAATAACCAGTTGCTGGTGTCTATTATATGGCAGACACTGCCAGGCTCTGGAAAGTCAATGAATGCAAGTTGGAGTCCTAGTCCAGGGAGCTAGCTCCCAGCAGAATGGGCAAGGCCCATTTGTCTTCAACTTTCTCCCTGTCCCCTCACTTCCTCTCACTTTCCTTTCTCTCTCCTGGCTGAGTGGCAGAGACTCTAGGGCAACAGGGATGGCAAATGTCTGCCCTTGTCCCACCCCCGTACAATGGAGTCGGGCTTGGCAGAGCAGCAGGAAGCCCCAGGATCTTGAGAACCTCTGGGAAGGCTGTCTTTGGGCCTGCAGGCTTGGGTCTTCCCACCTGTGAAATGAGATAGGTGGGTCAATCATTTTCTCCCTTCCAGCTTGGGACCCTGAGGTTCTCCAGAACTATCCCCACCCAGCCTTGGCTTTGAAGGCTTATCCCAGCTTCTTGCCAACATTGAAGCAATGGCTTCACTTAAAGACTCACTGTCCTGGCTGGTCAGCTGGGCTCCATTTGGCTTAGGTTGGGAATCTAGAATCATTTCCCAGAAAAAGACAGAAATATTGTCCTAGTCTCCAATACATAAACAAATCTCCCAGAAGTCCCACCTCCTTATCACTCTCAGTTCATCAACCGGAAGGCCTATGTGAGTGACCCAGTGACTAAAATTTTATTGCCAGCACTTCTTTCCCTTGACTATGTTACAGTTAATTACCTACCCTGCCCCACACTATATGCTAGGCTTTGTATGAGGGTGGGTACATGTTTAGCCCATCCTTATTCCCTTCCTTCTTTCTCAATTCTTCTCTCTCTCTCTCTATTTAAATTCCAAATGGGTCAAAAATTTACATGTAAAAAATAAAATTATAAGAATACTGGAATTCCTTTATGATCTCAGAATAGTTTTTTACTTTATTCAAGATCTAAGATCTATAAAATAAAATATTTATTAATTCAAATACATTTTTTAAATTTCATGGGATAATATCATAAGCAAAGTCAATATACGAACAACAAATTGGGTTTTAAGAAAGAACTTTACAACTCATATAAAAAACAGCTCATCTTCTGTGTGTTTAAAGAGCTCCCAGATATAAAAACAAAAATAGATTCAGCCAATGCTAGAAGAATGGTCAAAGTCAATGAAACAACAGTTCATTGAAAAGGAAACACAATGACTCTTTGGGACTGCAGGAGGGTGCAGGCCGGACTGACAGAAACCACCCCCACCCCCACCCTCCCCAACCCCTCCCCCAACCCCCCAACCCCCCTCCCTCCCCCCCACCCCACCCCCCGCACAAATTTCATGCCTCTAGTTAAATTATAAAATGTTCAACTTCATTCAAAATAAGAGAAAGGACAACTGAAAGGTTTCAAGGTAATTCAATGAGGAAAAGATATCTTTTCACCAAAAAAGTGCTGGATAATTGGATATCTACATGGAGGGAAAAAGAACCTCTATCTTTTAAATCACATCATACATAAAAAGTAATTCAAAATTACCTAATGGCTGAATCTATAAACTTTTAGAAGAAAACATAGGAGAAAATCTTTAAGACCTTAGAATGAAGACATAAAACTTCTGATCATTAAAATATTATATATTGAACTCCATCAAAATTAAAAACTATTTGTCAATTTAAAGCATCAAGAAGAAAGGCAAGCTGAGAGAAAATATTCCAAATATACGCATCTGCTAAAAGACTTGTAGTCAGAGTATGCTAAGAACTCTTAAAACTAGTACTCATATTATGTATATCAATAAAATAATCCAACTTTTAAATGTAAAAAATATCTGGACACTTCACAAGACATATGCCCAATAAGCACATAGGAATGAGGCTCAAGGTTGGCACTAGCACTGTGGAATTGGTTTGGCACTTTCTTGACCCAGAAATTCTCCTCCTAAGTATTTACTCAAATGAAGCATATGTCCATGTTGGCATGGCTATGAGAAAAACACACTCTCAATCACTGATGACGGGAGTTTAAATTGAAATAAACTCCAAAGAAGGTGTTTGGGCATTTATCCTATATAATAAAAGGCTAATATGCAAATCGACCTAACAGCAGAACTACTGGTCACTATGATTCAAACTGGCCACCAGGGGGCAGACGCTCAATGCAGGAGCTGCCTCCTGGTCGTCAGTGCACTGAGCCAGAAGCTAGACTCACGGCTGGTGAGTGCAGTGGCAGTGGCAGGAGCCTCTCCCACCTCTGCAGCAGTGCTAAGGATGTCTGACTGCGCCATCAGTTGGACATCCCCTGAGGGCTTTGGGACTGCAGGAGGGTGCAGGCCGGACTGACAGAAACCACCCCCACCCCCACCCTCCCCAACCCCTCCCCCAAACCCCCAACCCCCCTCCCTCCCCCCCCACCCCACCCCCCGCACAAATTTCATGCCTCTAGTTAAATTATAAATGCTTTGACCTAGCAATTTCCCTCCTAGGATTTTATGCTACTGATAAACACAGCTTAAGTGGCATATTTAAAAATTATTACTGCAACATTGTTTGAAAGAGCAAAACTCAAAACATAATCTAAATGCAAGATAGGTTAAATAGTGATACATCCATACAACGGAATAATATATAACTACAAAACTGAATGGGGACCATCTATGTGCAAATATGGGATAAACCTTAAGGTTTAATGTGAATAAAGCAACATGTGTTTGTTATGTTGCAACTTGTGTAAACACACAGCCACCCACACACACACACAGAGGATACGTATTTGGATTTTCTTATATATATACACACACACACACCAAAAAAAAAAAAAACTTCTGGAAGAATAACCAAGAAACTAGTACAAAGGGTACCTGTTAGGAGGAAGATGTGGGAAACGTGGATGGAGTCAGGAGTATGAAGGACAATTTCATAGTATGCCTTTTTAATCTTTTAAACTGTTTGATCCATGTGACTACTCGCTTGTGGAGAGCAGCTACAGTGTTTGGACAGGTTCAAGCCTCAGACTAATGAGAGGGCACAGTCCTCTCACGGCCATGTGCAAGTCCCAGCTTGGAGGGCAGAGCCCTCCCAGCACAATGATAGCCAGAGGCTATACCTGTAAGCTTGAATCTATGGTCCGAACACGTGGCCCCAGGCGCCTGAGTGATATGGGCTTGATAGAGTTCAGGTGTGTGTAATTGAGTAGATTCGAAACCCACAAGAACTTTGTAAGCATGACCATAATTTGCCTTGTGGCATCTGGCTATAAAATAAAGAGATGGCTTACAGGCCGTGGCGCTGTCACTAGCTCTCCACCAGAGAGGACAGCATCCCACCCAGACCCAGCTTTCTTCTCATCTGTCCTTTCTCAATCCTTCACTGCCTCCTCTCAGGCTCACTGAACCTGGCTGAGCTGGCTCAGTACCTAGCTATACAAAATTTAAATATTTTAAAAGTAACATCAAAATAATATATTATATATTAATATGTAAATACAGCATGACTATTGTAGTATATAGGCAGTGTCTAGTCCATCAGGAGGACATTCTTGGCACACAATAACAGTTACTATTTTTATTCCCACTCATACTTCACGTTCTAGTGCCCCAAATCAGAGGTGCCCAGTTGCTTCTCCTGTCCATGCCCTCACAGGGGCTTTCCCTTCTGCCCAATGTTTTCCCCACTTCTCTCCTCACCCACGTAGCAGCATATCTCAGGCAACACCTCTTCAAAAACCCTTCTCTGATTGACACCCCCTTCCCCACACCCTGACCCTGTTAGGAACCCCTCATTCTCCTGTGGGGACTGCAAGGTCTGCTTAGTCCTCTGAAAGTCAGGGACTCTGAATCTGTGGGCTCACTTTCCTGGACTGCTGGCCTCATCAGAGTAGCAAACAGTTCCAAGATGGGATATACTGGATAGCAGAGGACTCGCTCTCCACCATACAGACACCTGAAGCTTTCAATTTCCCCCGAACACTTATGTTGGTCCTCCCACGCCCAGAGACTGAGGAGTTTCAGTTTTCTTTAAGCGTTTACAGGAAAGGGCCTGCCTCTTGTAACACTTGGTGAGCCTTGTGTAGCCGTGGAGGGAACAGAGGTAGATCTCTCACACATGAAGCTCATGGTTCCACCAGTGCAGGCACTTTTGCAAGGAACTGACTCAGACCGTGGGAAATGGACATAATGAGCACCCCAAAGTGAAGGGGAAGCCCAAGTGAGAGGGAGGAGGACAGTGCCCCATTATGCCTCAGAGAGATGGGAGTATGGCTGGCTGGGATGAATGGGAAGGCTTTTGAATAGACAGCCTGGCCCTCTAGGTGAATGGAGAGGGGCAGGGCAGGGACAGCAGGCTGAGGCTTGGCCCTCTAAAAAGGGTCTTTGGAGCTGCAACCTGGACCTGACCCCGGTGGGTGTGCAGTCTGTGCCGGGAGGACATATTATACAAGAGGGACAAAGCCCGATGCCAAGGAAGCTGGAGAGGGTCCTGAGGAAGGCTGATGCCAGAGACTGTTCCTCAAGAGGAGGGCTCAGATTTCTATGGGGGTTTCCTCACAAGCCTCTTTAAGAAATGAGAGTCATTTCTCTTTCTTTCATCCTTCCTCTTTCTTTCTTTTTTTCCTTCCTTCCTCCCTCCCTCCCTCCCTCCCTCCCCCTCCCTTCCTCCCTCCCTCCCTCCCTCTCCTCTCTCTCTCTCTCTCTCTCTTTCTTTCTCTTCTTTCTTCTCTTCTCTCTTCTCCTTCCTTCCTTCCTTCCTTCCTTCCTTCCTTCCTTCCTTCCTTCCTTCCTTCCTTCCTTCCTTCCTTCCTTCCTTCCTTCCTTCCTTCCTTCTTTCTTCTTTCTTTCTTTCTTTCTTTCTTTCTTTCTTTCTTTCTTTCTTTCTTTCTTAGATTCATTTTTGAGGAATGGAGAAGTCAAAGGGTCCCTGGGGTTTGGGCTGGAACACTGAAGCAGAAAGCCAGGCCAGGCACCAGAGGCACCCAAGAGTAAAAAGAACAGGAAGCTGAGAGCAGCCCTGAAACCTCTCCTGAAAGTGGTGACTCCACCCTGCCTCACATTAGGTTGTTTCGGGACCAGCTCTGACACATGCATACCCCCTCTTTCCTGGCACACCTCCTGACTCTTAAAAGGAACAGAGTGCCTGCTCTTGCCCCAGAGGCTTCAAAATTCCTTGGCAGAAATGGGATCTGTGGGTAATTCACAGCATCATGAAGGTTTGGGTCAGCCTTCAGGGCCCAGGGCCCTGGCTGCAAACACTAAGGACACTGGGAACCATCCATCCCCACACCCCACTGCTCTCCAGTACATTGTAAACACATTTGTTTGAGTTTTCAAACCTCTGCTAAGAACCATAGGAAGGGCAGGGCTCCCCTTCATGCTGCCCTAGGCCCCAGCCTGGCCCATCAGGCATGCAAGTCAGAGTCAAGAGGACTCGGCCCTGTCAGGAGAAACAGGACCCATTCTTTCTCACCCCACCCCCACTGGCCTGGATCTGAATTGCAATCTGGAAGGTTGGACCTGCCTGATCTCCAGATCCCTCCAGCAGTGACCTCTTCTTGGTGGCCACCTCTTCCTCCATCCCCCAACTTCTCTGATCCCCCCACCCTGCCCCAAATACACATACACACACACTCTGGATCTGGGAGCCTGAGCCACATGCTTTGCTCCCTCATACTGGAACCAAATCAGCTGCTGCCAGGCTGTTTCTGTGGGCCCTGCCTCTCCTGTCATAGTGCTGTGTACCAATCTTAGGGTGGTTACTTAGCAGGGGATTGGAATGAGTAAAGGCTTCTCCAGAGAACCACTGTAGGTCAGAAGGGCAGTGCAGCCTGACTCAGCCTCGCCCTGCCACCAGTGTCTCCCAGCCTCCATTCATGGACTGCTGACTGGGTCTGAACCTTCTCAGGGCCTCAGTAAGCTGAGTGTAGTGCCAATGCCTCTTCCTCCATGATGCCCCTCTGGCTTGGTGCCAGACTTAGGCTGAACTGTGGATGGTCAGCCAAGGCAGCTACTTCAGGGCCTTAAGGACAGCTCCAGTTTCATGGCCATTGCTAGGTTGTCCTTTATCTTGAGTAGGGGGATAGGCATGCCGTGGGGAAAATGGGATTAGCATGTCCCACTGGAGGAGTAGAAAGTAGTGATTAAGTATTCAGGTTTTAGAACCCTGAGTTCAAATGCTATTCGCTATGTAATTGATCAAAGCCTCAGTTTCCAAACTGGGGAATGGGAATGATGATACAATCTAAATCACAGGCACACAGTGAGAAATAGGTAAGCTAATGAACAAAAAGTGCTCAGCACAAAGCCTGCCACACAGTAGGCCTACAGCATGTGCAGGGCTCTTGGTACAGGAAGCTTGGCTATCTGAGTTGTCCTGCCGAAGAGGACAGGGTAGGGAGACAGAGGTCTGGATAATCATTGTCTGCAAATGGTGCCTGAGCCCCTGACTGCTATGGGTTTACTCTAAACTGTTGGCAGGATCAGGGGTAATCTAAAAAAGAACCCAGGCCCAGCCAGCATGGCTCAGTTGTTGAGGGTCTACCAGTTCATGTTTGATTCCTGGTCAGGGCACATGCCTGGCTTGTGGGCTCAATCCCCAGTGTGGGGTATATAGGAGGCAGAGGATCAATGATTTTCTCTCATCATTGATGTTTCTATCTCTTTCTCCCTCTCTCTTCCTCTCTGAAATCCATACAAATATACTTTTTAAAAAAAAAGATAAAAATGGATCTGGGGTGGAGGGCAGGGGCTACAAGCAACCTTTGTGGGAAGGAGGGGGTAGGGAGGGCAGTTGCACCTATAGTTAGGTCCAGGAAGTAGATGCTCTGGGTGTCACTGGGAAGGACAACATTGAACTGCTAGCAGGACAACATTGAACTTGGCTGACCAGGTGGGGCTGCAGAGTGTCAGCAGTCCCTTGGCCACAGGCTGCTTCAAGCTGGGCCTAGCACCAATGTGAGGGGCAGGCAACTCAACTTTGCTCACCATCTCCAAGGTGTCTGGTGGGGGTAGTCCACAGAGTTGGGGAAGTGGCAGAGAGGGAAGGTCAATTTGCTGCCAAGGTCAGGATCACTGTGGCCTCCATACCTTCCCAGTAGTTCCCTCTTACACCCCCTTCAAGTCTGTGTTCAACTCCCTACTCTGCTAAGAAGCCACTCTTGAGTTCTCATTTTTAATTCTCAAACCCCATTTCTAAGCTATTCCAGTCTGAATGTAAATCTCTTTCCTACCATGGCCTCCACACACTTAGAGACATGTAGGCTCTTCCCACTGCCTTAGTTCTAGTCGGTTCCAGAATTGGAGTGGCCTGAAGAGATAGGCAGAGTATGGACTGCATAAAACTGCTTGCTTAAGGGAGCAAGTAGCAAAGCTCAGCCTGTGCTAGACACCAAGCTGAGTGCCCTGCTGAGCCCCCCACCCTTTGCAGGAGGCTCCTCACTTGGCCATGGGGGCAGGGTACTTCCTGCCAGTGAGTAAATGCCCCTCCCCAGGATATGAAGAGCCAGCTGCTGGAGGGGACTGTCCAGCTGGGCCCGGCCACACTGTCCTGGGGTGGCTATAGCACAGCCTCCACTGCTAGCTCCACGTGGTCCACTTCAAGCCCCCAGACCCTGGTCATGTTTTTGCTCTCCAGTTGGAGGACAGTGTAGGGATAAACAGAACTCATTCAGCACACTGTCCCAGAGCACCTTCTTTGGGCAGGCTCACGAGGCACCCCCTTGACAAGTTTCTGCTTAGAAACATGGGCACAGAATAATACAATCCAGCTGTGTGCTACTGGCAGTAAGCAACCAGGAGAGGACCAGTGAAGACATGGGGCAGTAAATTATACAGGTGAAAGGCATAATGTGCACAAGCTCAGACAGGAGAGGCTGGAACATTCTGGGACTGCAAGTTCCCTTTAGTTAAACTCTCAAGTGTGGGCTGTGAGGCTGGAGACAGCTGAGGAGATCAGGGGTAGCTGTTCCTGCTCATCTGGATTTATTCTGAGGCACAAGGAGCCCCAGAGAGGTGTATAGCAGGAAGACTTGCTTGTTGAAAAGACTCTCTTGGCTGCCATGGGGACACTGGGCTGGAAGGGGCTGAGGGTAGAGGCACAGAGACCAAAGTTGGATGTTGTTTCAAACTGCCAACAGAAATTATGTGGATCTGGTATCAGGCAGACAGGTGGCCGAGGAGCTCAGATATATTTAAGGAGGAGAACAATTCTGTAAACTATATGAAGCTATAGCAAGATACTAGAGAAAGATAACTACTGGGCTAGTCAGCTGCCCAGATGTGTGATGACAGAGAAATCAGTAAGGAGGAGTCAAAGAAGTCAGGTTTGTGGGAAGCCACAGCTTGCCAATACTGTCATGAGCATGCACCAAGGAACACAGGAGGCCAATGGCCCTTGAGCGTTAGCAGGGCTGACACTAGGCACCGATTGTTCATGTTGAGACAGTGGTAGCTTGAAGCAATCTCCTGACCTGATGGCCTCCAAGTAAATGTTTACTGGACCTTACTGATCCTTACTGACCTTTGAGACTGTCTGTCTGCTACTTGTTTGCCATGCTTTACTGAGGGTAAGATGTGTATCTAAAATTGAATAAAAAACAGATGGGGCCCCATCTTAGTGTGTCTCTTCAAGAAAGAGGCTCCACCTATCCCCCAACACCTTCTAAATTCGTATTTCTTGTATAGTATTTTCATCTGTGTGTCAGCCCCTCCTTCAGATCCTGAATCTCGCAGCAAAGGTCAAGGCAAGGTTTCTGGTATGGAGCATGAGTGTGGGTATTCGTCCAGAAGGGAACACAGCAGGTGATGCAGAATTGGGAGTAGATAGGGGAGAAATCATAATTTTTTAATACATTAAGATTGAGGTGTGTATGGCATAGCCAACTTCCCACTAGGCAGTTGGATAAATGGGTCCAGGGTGCAGGAGAGAGTAGGACTAGTGCAGAGTGGTGAAAATCATTAGTGTCCAGAGGTAGTAAAGGCCCCAGGAGGTCATAGACAAAAAGAGGCCATTGACAGAAACCTGGAAACTGAAGGGTAGGAGTAACAAGAGTGACCAGGAAGGAAAAAGGAAGCTGTGCTGCAGAGTAATGGAAACCAAGGGAAGCAGAGATTGATCTAGAGCACATGTGTCAAACACAAGGCCCGCGGGGCAAATCCGTCCCGCCAGGCCTTGCAATGTGGCCCGCACCGCGCTGTCATCACTGCACTCCGCTGCGTTTCCATCACAATGACAGTTTATGACTGTTCAGTAAACCATTCGGCCCGCGATTTAGGCTGGATTTTAGATTTTGGCCCCTTCTCTGATTGAGTTCGACACCCCTAATCTAGAGTAAGAAGGATGCTGCCAGGTGAAATAGAGGAAGGACTGAAAAGTGCCCTCTGTATTAGCAAGAGGGAGTTCACTGAGTGACTGTTTTAGGAGCCTGAGGGAAGCTTAGACTAAGAACAGGGGGAAAGGAAGGAAGGGAAGGAGAGAGAGGCAGAAAGGCAAGAAGAAGAGAGGATGAATGGATAAAGTGAGCCAGGTTCTGGGCCAGAGGATTATTGGTGTAAGGATAAACCTCAGACAGAGAAAGTAGATACTTCCAACATGGCAGGAAAAATAGCACAGCCCTGGCTTGTGTGGCTCAGTTGGTTGGAGAATCATCCCGTACAATGAAAGGTCATGGGTTCAATTCCCGGTCAGGGTACATACCCAGGTGGAAAGCAACCAATTGATGCTTCTCTCCTCTTTCTAAAATCAATGGCTGAGAGCTTCCTGGAAGATGGCGGTCAGGTAAACACTTGTACATGCTGCCTCTCACAACCATATCAGTGCTGCAAATGGGATCTTACCTGAGACCTGAAAAAAACCACAACTGTGGGGTCCCCGACCAGTGCAGACACGCGGATTCCACAGAAAGGTTGGATTTTGCCGGGGATAACATGGGGTGTCTTGTGTTCCAACAGCGAAAGCGGCAGCCGCAGAAGCTGCGGCCGCTGTGGCGGCAGAGGCAAAAGCAAGCGCGCTGGGACCGCGGAAATCTGTCCACAAAAGCCCCCCGCTGTTGGGTCTGGTGTGATTTGAGAGAGTGGAGGGGGGTCCCCAAGATTGCTAATAGTGGGGTTCTCTAAGGAGCAACCCATTCTGATCTGACACGGAGGGAGAACAAAGGCATTGGAAAGCAGTCTGTTTGTAAGTGCCCACAGACTAGCCCATCGCGTACCTAGGCTGGTTCCCCTGCAGCACTTTGCTTCTGATTACAAAGGAGAGATCACCCAGGTCAGCTGGCCCTAAGAGACAGCAGGGGGAAACTGCTTTTCTGGAAGCTGAGAAGCAGAGCAGGGAGAAATCATCCAGGATTCAGCTCCGAAGCAAACAAACAAACAAAAAAACCGATATTGAGTGCCATAGAAAAAGAATGCTAGAGCAGACAAAAAGACGGGGACATCAATCCAGAAACACTGCCACCTAGTGTCTGGAGTAAAATCAATGGAAACATCCTTGGGTGAGGATTAAAAAACAAAAAAGCACACATGTCCATGATTTTGAAGGGTGATGCTGGAGGAAGATAAAAGAGTTCTAGTTCTAGACTTTTCTCCTGAGGCTTAGGAAGCAAAGCCTGCTGCAGAAACTGATAGGCAAGGGTGGGAGGCTGGACCAAGGCAGTGAGTGGTAAATCAGCTGGCCTGGAGCAGCTAAGGAGAGTCTATCAAGTAAGAGGTGGGGAGTTTTCAATCCTTTCAGATGAAATGTAGGCAAAAAGGAGAGTGAGAAAGAGAAATGTATACCTGAACCAGGGCCTAGGGAGTTGTGCAGGCTTTCCTGAGATTTCATTTTAACCAGAGGCACTGATCCCACTTTACCAGCAGCCAACTGTGCCATTTAGGGAAATGGCCCCTAAATGATTTTAACATCTTGGTGTGAGACTGACTCCCCCTAAACTGTCTCTCAGTTTTCTGCACAGCAAAAAGAAAAAAAAAAAAATTTAAGAGGATAGTTTAGGAAACTTCTGGGACAACAAGTATAAAATATTTGCATCATAGGGGTTCCCGAAGTAAAAGAGAAAAAGAAAGAAATTGAAAATCTATTTGAAGCAATAATGATTGAAGTTTCCTGACCTGGCAAAGGAAATAGACACACAAATCCAGAAAGGGCACAGTCCCAAACAAGATGAATCCAAAGAAGCCCACCCAAGACACATCAAATTAAAATGCCAAAGGTAAAAGACAAAAAGAGAATCTTAAAAGCACCAAAATAAAAGATAATCTGATATCACAACAAAAACTTTGCAGGCCAGGAGAGATTAGCACAAAATATTCCAAGTAATTAAAAGCAAGTACCTACAACCAAGATTATTTTACCCAGCAGGACTATCATTTAGAATCAAAGGAAAGAGAAAGTGTTTCTAAGACAACAAAAAGCCAAAGGAATTCATCACCACCAAACCAGTATTATTGAAAAAGGTTAAAGAGAATTCTTTAAGTGCTACGACCTTCACGGCAGGGTTCAGGATCTGAAGGAAGTCCTCCCACCACGACCCCCTGGTCCTGTCTGCGGCAGCCTTGTTCCCACCGCCACTGCTCCCATGTGCTGACAGTGCCAGCCCTGCTTGCATTTGCTGATGGCACAGAGAAATTGGGTGGGTGCAAGAGGCAGCTCTGGCACCAGCTACAGGTGTGATCAGGGCTGGCACTGGCAGTGGGTGTGAAAGGTGGCTGCTGACCCCATCTCCCCTCAGGAGCAGGGAGAGGTGGAGAAGCCATCACTTGCTGTCAGCCATCACTCGCACCCACTGACAGTGCCTAGCAATCAGAGCCGACACTGGGCACTAGCAGCAGGTACAAGCAGCTGCTCTGGTGCCAGGCAGTGGGTGTGAGTGGGGCCAGTGCCAGCTGCAGGTGTGAGTGCCAGGTGAGAGCAAAGAATTTTTAGTAACCATCAGAAGCTCACCCCAATGACAATGACCAGCACCCCATCTTGGTCTGGTGCCCCCACTCACCTGATCCACCATTCTGTTGCAGCCAATGCCCACCATATTCTGCACTCTGCTGCCTGCTGCCTATACCCAGTATGTGTGTGCCCCTGGTGTTCAGCACACATCATTAGTCACTGGTTGTGAGGTTGTTTGGTTGTTCTGCTGTTTGGTTATTTGCATATTAGGGTTTTATAGATAGATAGATAGATAGATAGATAGACAGACAGACAGATAGATAGTATTGGAAGCCAACACAACAATCAGATGGAAGGAAGGAAGGAAAGAAGCTATAGCTCTCAGCCCACCTCCCTATATTGGACACGGCACCCGCACATAGGCAGGGGTCGGTTGGAGTCTGAAGGGCATCCCTGAATTTCCACATCAGGGTTCTTTACACAGCCCTGGCCTAGCCCACCTCTCTGAAGTGGCCAGCCAGGCTCTAATTGATGGCTGCCTACCATATAACAATACTATATAGGGAACCTGTATAAGATTAAAAAAAAAAAAACACCTATTAGAATAAGTGAATTAAGTAAAGTCGTTGTATATAAAACTAATATTCAGGCATTGGTTACATTTTAATACACCAATAACAAACTATCAGAAAGATAAATTAAGAAAATCCAAGCCCTAACTGGTTTAGCTTAGTGGATAGAGCATTGGCCTGTGGAATGAAGGGTCCCAGGTTCAATTCCAGCCAAGGACACATCCCTGGGTTGTGGGCTCGATCCTCAGTGGGGCATGCAGGAGGCAGTTGGTCAATGGTTCTCTCTCACCATTGATGTTCCTGTTTCTCTCTTCCTCTCTGAAAATCAATAAAAATATATTTTAAAAAGAAAAAAGAAAATCCCATTTACAACTGCATCAGAAAGAATAAGATAATATAGGAATAAATTTAACCAAGGAAGGTAAAAGAACTGTACTTGGAGTACTATGACATTGAAAAAAAGAAATTGAATAAGATATAAATAAATGAAAGCATATACTGTGCTCATGGATAGGAAGAATTAATATGGCTAAAATATCTATACTACCCCAAATAATCTAGAGATTCAATGCAATTCTTATCAAAATACCAAAGGCATTTTTCACATAATTAGAACAAAACAAAAAGATAACCTATTGAATGGGAGAAGATATTTGCCAGTGATGCATCCAAGAAAAGGTTAATAGACAAAATACATAAGAAACTCATATATACAACTTGACACACACAAAAAAAAACCCCACACAAACAATCCAATTAAAAAATGGGCAGAGGACCTAAATAGACAATTTCTCCAAAGAAGACACAAATATATGAAATAATGTTCAAAGTCACTAATAATCAAAGAAATGCAAATTAAAACCACAATAAGATATCACCTGTCAAAATGGCTATTATTAATAAATCAACAAACAAGTTGGTGAGGATATCCAGAAAAGGGAACCCTGTGCACTGTTGCTGGAAATGCATATTGGTGCATCTGTTACCTAACTCAAGGAGTTCACAGCTTGGGGTGCATTGATTATCTTTAGTTTTATTTACTTACAGCAAGTAAAGGAGACAGGAGATTCACAACCAAAGCTATATCTCCCTGATGGTAGGCTTAGCTATTGCTTAGATACACTACTAGTGACCTGGTGCACGGATTCATGCACATTGAAAGGAAATTAATTAGAAGAAATATTGTAATATCACTAGTCACCCTTTGTCTATAATAGAAGTTCCAGAGATGAAAGAAAATTAGTAAAATGTACTAATATATGAAAACAATATATAAATTGATCAATAAATAAACAATAATAACATGATATAACAACAACAAAGACATGATATAAAACAACAGTGATAAAAACACTGACTGGTAAATTGATTAAACTTATCCTAATATCTCCCTGTATATCACAAACACTTTCAGATTGCTTGACTAATTTCCCTTGTGATGAAGTATTTACTAATACAGCTTTAACTTTAACATCACATGCTCTTCGAACTTGAGAGAAAGTAACATATAGCTGACCATGCTGAAAACAGGTTTAGGTAGGAATATTCCTACTCTTGTCTAGAGTTTGTCCTTGTGATTTATTAATAGTCATTGCAACTGCTGGCATAATGGGAAACTGTATTTGAATTAATTTAAATGGGAGGCCAGTGTCAGACATGGACAAATCCTTGGAATCAGAACAAACTCTCCTTCTACAGATCCTGTTAATATTTCAGCTTTGATAATGTTAGGTTGCAATATTTTGATAATAAATCTCATACCATTACAAAGATCACATATACTATTAATATTTCTCAGTAGCATGATGATTACACCTACTTTCAATTTTAATTTATGACATGGCATTCCTGAAGGAGTAATACTATTAAGAAATTCAATGGGAAATTTTTCCTTTTCGGCATCATCCATTGAATCAATGGAATCATCACTCAAATAGATGTGAAAATTTCTATCCAGTGTATCTAAAATTTCTTCATTTAAATTATGAAAGTGATCATTTTTTGGACAAAGAATCATGTGTAAAGATATAGTTTTAATATTATCTATAGATATACTATTTCCAATGGTAGCTTCAATAATAGATCCATTACAAATCATTTCCACAAAAACAACCAAATTCACGATCGATAATAATAGATGGAAACACATGCATGCAATTGGCACCAGCGAGAACTTTATATGTATCGCACATGTGCAAGTCAACATTTATTTTTAAATTGCCAGTGTGCGTTGTATGTGCCTGCAGGACAGTCAGTAAGATGGTCAGTCACTTAGCCTTTTATATAGATAGATTTGGTTAATTAAATGTTGATTTCTTCTTTGCAGTTGGCTACACTTAATATGGCAGGGTTTCTGTCAAGCTCATCCTGTGTACAGCTGCTTCTGCAAATATTGGGCTACATTTTAGCACTTAGCAAGAATGGCATTTAGTAAAAACACCCAGACCTTGAGACCCTTGTCCTGTCTAACATAGCCACTATGGAAAACAGTATGGAGATTCCTCAAAAAACTAAAAATAGAACTACCCTATAACCCAGCAATCCCAGTTCTGGGTATATGCCTGAAGAAATCCAAAACACTAACTCAAACTGTTATATACATATCTATGTTCATTGCAGCAATATTTACAATAGCTACAGTATGGAAGCAACTTAAGTATCCATTAATAGGCAAATATATAATGAAATGGTACATACATACTCATAGTCCCACCCATACCACTGGCTCTTCAAAGGTTGTCACACTCTTCAGGCATGGGGTAGACTGATGCCTAGAATAATCTACTGCTTTGCTCAAAGTGGCCCTCAGGCAAAGTGAGGCCCAGGTGCCAGCTACCAAATTCTGCCCTGTGAAGTGCTGCCTACCAGGAGCTGGTTGCTGATCTTGAGCTTCTCCATCTGGATTGTCCACAGAGGCCTCTTGAGCAGGGCCTTGGTCATGACATTCTGGGCCAAGGTTGTGTTCAGGTCCTTTACAGTCATCACTGACAATACTGGAGCCCTAAACTGGACATTGGCCCCCACGAAGAGCACGGCCCCATTCTTAGGTTGGGGGCAGGGGGCATAAAAGAGGAAACTTTCAAGGGGCTGAAGCTGCAGGGAGATCAGACCCAGAGACCAGCTTGATTTACCTACCTGGTCACTAGACCCTATTGGACAAAATGGTGTCCCCAAGTACATGGGGTTGGAGCAAAAATGGGCTCCCAGCCTCTAGCCTCGATTTTTCTGCTCTCCTCTCTACCCCCCTTCTCTTGCCTCTGATGGCTACTCACAGGCCAAGGTACTGGCACCCAGAATATACTCTGCACAGCCCCCATTCTCTCTGTCCAGAGAGCCAAGAAGCCCCTCACCTCGCATGGAGGGACACTGAAAGCTCGTGTCCTCTTAAAGGAGTCAATAAAGGCAGGAGCAGAACCATGCCAGGCTCTTGAGGGGTACTGGTCCAGCCCAATAGAAACACAATCATCTGATCATAGGTGGGCACAATCTGCTCACAGTGGCAAAGGGAGGGTTCAGTGTGGTGAGCCCAGATTGGCATTGATGTCTGCCCAGGGCCCTCCCTTACCTCTCTCCCCCTTGCCCTGGGTAATGTCAGGTATACTTAAACTGTTCTTACATGAGAAAACAAGGCTCTGAGGGGTTAAATGACTTTCTCAAAAATCACAGTCCCTAACTGAAATAGGCAAGATCTGAATGACTCCAGAGGCCATGCTCTCCACTACCACACTGTATTGACTTGATCCTCAGAGAAACTTTTCTGTAGTCTGAAACTAGATATGACTCAAACCAGAAAACTGTCTTTCCTTGAATTAGTTAGGATCAAATTCTGGGCTGCTCTACCAGCAACCCTAAGCAAAGGGCTTTGCCAACTTCAGGTGCTGGAGTCCTCAAAGAAGTAAATACATCTACATTGAGAACTGAAGGCCCAGAAAAGTAAAGTGACTTGCCCAAGCTCATAGTATTTGTTTCAGTGGCAGTTTTAGGAGTAGGATTTAGGACTTTCTAAGGACTTTTTTCCAGACTACACCAAACCCTAAGTCTTTCTAGAAAAATAGACCATGGCTTAGGGCTGCACAAAGAGCAGGGCCTGCCTGGGTTTCCACTTCACTGCAAGTGTGTGATCCTCAACTATAGTTCATCCTTTTCCCATCTGCAGACACCCCCTATAGAAACAAGGCTTGAATTCCTTTCACTCATTATCTACAAGGCCAATTTTGCTTTTTATTTTTATTTTTTAATATATTTTATTGACTTTTTACAGAGAGGGAGAGGGAGAGTTAGAAACATTGATGAGAGAAAAACATCAATCAGCTGCCTCCTGCACACCCCTACAGGGATGTGCCCTCAACCAAGGTACATGCCCTTGACCGGAATCGAACCTGGGACCCTTGAGTCTGCAGGCTGATACTCTATCCACTGAGCCAAACCAGTCAGGGCTACGGGGCTAATTTCAGTGTTTCCCATTTCCAATTTAGCCTAATCCAAAGGCAGGAAGGTTTGGCAAAGAAATCTGTATGCACCTTAACACTATTGTCCAGAACCCAGGACTTGGGAGTTTGGTTCCTGAGTGACTTTGGACAAATATGAGCCTGTTTCCTCAAATGAAAGATGTGTCCTAGTCCAGCCCATTTCACAGAAGTATGATAATATACTTAAGGAAAGAGAACAAAAAGTTCATCTATCAATGCTCAGTATGATCCAATCACCCTGGGGCTGTCCCGGGCAAACCAGCCAGAAATGGGGAAGGTGACCACCAGCAGCAAGAACCCAGGAAACTGATGAGGCTGTGGTAGAGGCAGGAAGACCAGGTGTGAGGTACATCTGGGGCAAGAGAACAAAGGCAGTCAAGGAACACCAATCTGCTGGCCAGACAGCAGCAGGCACAGTGAACATTTTGCCCACCTCCCTTCCTTCTCAGAGCTCTGTCTGCCTCCTTGCCTAATACTCCCCTATCTTTGGGTAAGTGCTAATTAAGGACTATTCCCTCTTCCCACACATCAAAATTAATCTCTCCCAAGTCCAGTCTTCACACGGCTTTCTCTGCTGGACAATGGTCATTGGATCTGAGAAACAAAACCATGTGATGTCCTCCTTATTGGGCTGAGCAGGAATCAATCTTCTTGTCTGATTTATATTAACTTGGTAGAGAGCCAGGATTGGGTGGGAATTTGTAAAGACAGGTTGGGTTGAAGTGAATGCTCCTCTATCATAAGCCTGAGAAGTGTTCTTTCAAGGAGTCCTTTTGCCTAAAGAGATAAGGCATTAATGGCTCACCAATCAATAAGAGCCACAGGTGATGACTAAGTTGTTCTTTCCTAGTTCACAATTCTTTACCCCCTGAGGGTAATCAAATACTTGCTTTAGTTGAAGAGCTTCAGGGGGAAAGTGGGGAAGAGAGGAACTAGGAAGATGAGGCTCACCTCATGGCCCCTGCAGAAAAGGAACCCTTGGATGAGGTAGCTGTCATTACAGGAGGGTTAGGGGAGGGGCCAAATGCTCCAGTGTTTGGTTTTCAGGCTAGGCCACTAGGGAGTGTGAGATCTGAAATATGGGATTCAAGGCTTTGGAGCAAGACAGGGCCAGAGTTGACACACAGGCAGCTGAGAGGGT
This sequence comes from Pipistrellus kuhlii, assembly GCF_014108245.1. Lineage (NCBI taxonomy): Eukaryota > Metazoa > Chordata > Mammalia > Chiroptera > Vespertilionidae > Pipistrellus > Pipistrellus kuhlii. The sequence continues at coordinate 89,401,302 of NW_023425404.1, read as the reverse complement.
TTTTTGGTCTGGAACCTCCACCAGGAAACAGAGAGGTGCTCAAGCTCAGGGAATCTAGAGGTGCGAGGGGACAGAGGGGATTCTGCCACTCCTTAGCAGCAAGTGCCCTTGGCAAGCAGATGATCTTCTATGCCTAGACCTTGGTTTCTTTCTCGTCAAAATGGGAACTTGCAACCTCACCGAGGCCTAACGGGCTGAGCCAAGAGGAATGAGGTGTGTGGGAGCGGATGGAGGGGGGCTTTCTTGGAAGATGAGAACTGAAGGCAGCAGCCCCCAAACCCCAGAAGGGTAGATCGGTGCCAGCATCCCAACTTCCGGTACAGGCCCCTCTCCACGTAGCGTTTCCTCTCGCTCCCTCCTCATTGGGAGCGACTACGCCAGACCATCCTACTACTCACAGGCACAGAGCTCGGGCCTGGCGATGCCATCCGGCCCCCAACACTCACCAGCCCCCGGCCCCCCGCCGCCCCGCTCCCGGAACAAGCGGCCCTTCTGGGAGCCCAGGAAGCCGAAGTTCGACTGCGGGAAAGAGTCAACGTCCCCAAGGGTAGCGCCGGGTACCCAGACAGGAGGAGCAGCGTTCTAAACACAAGTCTAGCCAGTGCCGGAAGTGATCTGCCGGCCTCCGCCCCGCCCCTCCAGGCCTGGGCTTCGGGCTTCTCGGGAGATCCGGCTGCCTCCCGCAGTCGCACATCGCCACCTGCGCTAGGAGGACCGAACTGCGGACACGGGGCTGGGAGGAAAGGTGGTCCTTGCCTCCTCCTGCTTGCTACCTCTGGGCTTTGGAAAAGGATCAGGAGGGAAATTGGCTTTGAAAGGGATTTTTCAGGAACTGAATCTTATCCAGAATCAAGGAACTTGTACCATTCCCTCTCCAAACTCAAATATTAGCGGTGGGTGGGGTGGTAAAGAAAGTATGGAGGCTTATCTAGAATTACTAATGTTTCTCCAGGGCATATTCAGCAAATTATTGCACTTTGTGTACCCACAGCCCAGCAAGCAGAGTCTGGCACAGAGTGGATCTCAGTACTTATTTGTTGATAGGTCACTGTAGTCAAGGTGGGGCGGGAGGACCTGGACTTTGGCACAAAAAGAGAAAATTTTCATGTGAGACCTCAGGGAGCACAGCAAAGTAAGGAACGAGGAGTTAGCACAGAGTTAATGACGGGGCAGACCCTCCGGAACATCTAGAGGTGAGATTTTCAGTCCTTAGATCCAGAAACAGCATATCTCTTGATCCAGTTACCCAGAGGTAACTTGTCTCTCCATGGTTTGAGAAAATCCAAATGCAAATGGGGAGTTTACTCTGAGAAACATAAACTTCTAATAGGGCATTGAGGCAAGCTGTCTTCCAAAATGAGCAGTGATTAATAAAACTTTTCTTGTCACAGCCACATGCTAGTTGCCTCCTCATGCCCCTCAGCCTCTCAGCAATAGCCCAGTTCCAGGTCCCTCCTGCAGATAGCTGCTCACCATCTTTGGTTTTTCCTAGTTTGATGGCCTGATTCTAAAACCCTAGGGCCTAGGGGTACTGATGGGGCTGGAAGTTAGGGCAGGCTCCTGAAGGCTCTCCCACTCCCATACATGCCTTCAGACTATAAGCCTTTACAAGAGCACAGCCCTGTCACCACCCCTCCTGGTCTGTTCCAAGCTGGAACAACACAGAATGGGTACACAGTGGTTGGGATGGTTTGAAATTTGAAGCCAAAGATCCTGGCTCAGGGAGGCTACCTGGAGCTGTACTTTCTCCCTCACCAACTGGGGGTCTGGCATACTTTTCTGCTGGACAAAAGCTAACTTGCTCTCTCTCCTCACTCTTCATACCCTGTCACCAGCTTTCCCCCATCTTTTGGCATCGTCCACTGCCTAAAATTCACCAGCTTTTCCAACTGTCACCCAAGGCATCATCCTGTTCCCCTCATCTACACTCAGTGTCCTCCTAGTGTCTCTGACTCAGGTCCCTCTTGCATCCACAGCCACTATCCTAGATCAAGCTACCTGCCCCTAGGTTGTCAGAGTGACTTTCTAACATGCACAGCGAATCACATTGTTCTTAGGTACCAAACTGACTACAGTCCACAAAACTGGCCCATCTCCTTAACTAAGATCTTGTCCCAGTCCTTTCTAGGCTGACATTGTTCATGGGTCCCCTCTTAAATCCTGTTTCAAAACTTCATGCCTTTTCACGCACTATTTTCTCTGTTTAAAGTGTTTTTCCAATATTTGAGTCCCTGGTGAATTCCCACTGTTCCAAATCCCAGCTGAGGAACCTCCTGTCCAGCCAGTCTCAATGCTGTGTGAAAATCTCCTTTTGGGGCCTGTCCTTCCACTTGATCTGGGTGGGATTCTTCCAAAGCACGGGCCATGTTACTCATCTCTGCCCCAGGCTCCCAGCTCGGGGCTAGCAAAAAGCTGTGCCACTGTGAGCTGCTGAATGCCCAAAGCCCAGAGCGGGGCTGCCTCCCTCGTGTCAGCTCTGACACTTGCCTATTACCAGGACTCAGTGCATCTACTGTTCTCTCTCTCCCTCCAACCTGTCATGGGCGTGTCTTCCAAACCCACAGTTTGGCCTCTCCGCCCCTAGAACCGCCCCCAGTTACGGTTTCACTTCCTTTCCAGTGACTGTCCCAGAACTGGCCCTCCCCTTTCGGACAGCTCCGGAAATTCAGTCCTCTGGAGCGTGAGTCTCCTCCAGCTTCTCTCGCCCCTCCAAGATCAAAACTGAGAATGGAAACTGCGCCGGGATCCATGCAGCCGGAGCCTGCACCCGCCCGATCGGGGACCCAGCAGGACTCTACGCTGCCCTCCATGTCCACCATGCCTCCCCCGGAGTCTCCCTCCGAAAGCCAGCAGCCCAGCCCCGACCACAGCCCCACAGAGGTACTACTGGGTTTGGGGAGATGGGGTTTAGGCTTTGTTAATTTGCTGTTATGGGAGGAAAGGTGAGAAGGTCTGGTCAAGTACACAGAAGGAAAAGACCAGACCCTCTTGGCTCGAGTAGGAATAGAGGAGAGGAGATGAAAAAAAGATCACCGGGATGAGTCAAGGGAGCCTCTCTGGGCTGCTATTCTCCATTGAACGAACAGTGGCACCTCGGACCGGACTCCTACCCGCGCTGGCAATAAGCCTCTTTGCCCCTGCTCTGAGGAGGCCCAGAGTAATTGCCCACGCCTGGCATGGCTCTTGCAGGTGGTGGAGCGGGGGAGGCGGGGGTGGAGGGCGGAAGCGGGTGGAGTGGGGGAGATGGCGGAGAGTGCTCATGTTGGGGAAAACGAAACCCAAGTCCCGGATCCGAACCGAGTGGTGAATCATTAATGGCCTCGCAGCTCCTGTGGTTTCTTCTCCAGGAAGCCTTCCAGATACTTCTCCTGGACACCTTGCCCGCCCAACCCCCTTTCCCCAGGCAGGTATTTTTCCTGGAATCTTTCCCTTAGTCTTTTCCTAACAAACCCCAGCCTCCCACCCCAAAAAGGAGCTTATTAGATCACTTGCTCTGTGTTCTTCCAGGCCCTTTTAAAAGCAAAAATAACACCAGTTGCAGAAATCTGTATTATTTACATAAGTACAGCTAGGAATAATATTGCTTAATATCACTAGTTAACTCTATGAGCACTTATCATGTGCCATGCACTGTATTAAGTACTTCTTTTGCATTTTAAAAATTGTGGTAAAATATACACAAGATTGCCATTTTAACCATTTCTAAGTATATATTTAGTAGCATTAAGTACATTCACAATGTTGTGTAACCCTCACTACCTATTTTCAGAACTTTTTCATCACGTCAAACGAACTCTATACCCTTTAACCAATAACTCATAATTCCTCTCCCTCTAGCCCCTGATAATCTGTAATCTACTTTGTCTCTGTGAATTTGCCTGCTCTAGGTATTTTATATAAGTGGAATCATATATTTGTCCTATGTCTGGCTTAGTTCATTTAGCATAATGTCCTTCCTTAAATATGAAGGCTGAATAATATTTCGTTGTATGTACTTCATTTTGTTTATCCTTTAATGAACACTTGGGTTGTTTCCACCTCTGGCTATTGTGAATAGTGTTCTCCTGAGAATGGGGATATATATATATATATATATATATATATATATATATATATATAAAATCTGTATCTGTGTGGGTCAGTGGTTTCAGTTCCTTTGTATATATGTCTAGGAGTGGAATTGCCAAATCCTATGGTAGTTCCTCCAAAAGGTAGTTTACCTTTATGAGAAACCACCAAACTTTATAGAAGGTTGATACTTAATGTATCTCTTTTCTAAACCGAATGTATCTCTTTTCTAAACCGAGTTCAGTGATAGTAGGGGTAGAGGTATCCTATTTATCTTTGTATCTCAGGGCCTGGTATTGTGTCTGATGGGAAGTAGATACCCAATATATTGTGGAATTAGAGTGGGAAGGCCTGAGTAAATGGGGAGTTGAAATACTCGTAAGCCTGGATTTTCATCAACCAGTGACTGCCTGGAATGAAATATGAAGTCCCATTCCAGCCTCCAGCCATGGGGGCAGGTGACCTATGATGGTGGTGGGAGGTGACTACTGGGATGTAAGATCTCACCCCTCTCCTCTCCCCCAGCAAACTACTGAGGAGGAGTTCCAGTTCCTTCGCTGCCAGGGCTGTCAGGCAGAAGCCAAGTGCCCCAAGCTGCTGCTTTGTCTGCACACAGTGTGCTCAGGATGCCTGAAGCCCCCGGACATGCAGTGTCCTATCTGCCAGGCGTCCCTTCCTCCTGACGCTGATGGACTGGTCCTGGATAACATCTTTTTTGAGAGTCTGCAGAGACGCCTGTCAGTGTACCAGCAGATTGTGGACGCGCAGGCCGTGTGCACCCGCTGCAAAGAGCCCGCAGACTTCTGGTGCTTCGAGTGCGAGCAACTCCTCTGCGCTAAGTGCTTCGAGGCGCACCAGTGGTTCCTCAAGCACGAGGCCCGGCCCCTGGCAGAGCTCCGCGGCCAGGCGGTATGCCAGTTCCTGGATGCCACGCGCAAGTCCAACAACATCTTCTGCTCCAACTCCAACCACCGCAACCCTACACTGACTAGGTGAGCCGGTGAGTGTCTGGCTCATCCAAGAGCCAGGCAGCGGGTGCATGGGGAGGGATCTGGACTCACAAAGCTGAGAATGTGGGACAAGGAGTTTCTTGTAACTCCAGGTGTGGTGCACAAACAAGCAGATCAGTAGTGATGATCACAATTTACCAGTATGCTATGTCACCTAGTGGATAGTAATAGTTTCCTCCTATAGTAAATAATACTGCAGAATCATCTTTGCGCCCTATTCTGTAATTCCTCTGTGATAAATTTTTAGAAATGCCATTACTGGGTTAAGGGGGCATGAAAAATTTTACATTTTGATACATGCTACCTTTTAGAAAGTGAAATTTTACATAAGCACTCTAATGGAATCTATATAGCTGGATTCTAAGATGGGAGAGATGCAGGCAGTTTCTGTCTGAAAAGTTAAAACCTAATCACCGCGCTATCTGGGAATGTATGTATGGAAAAAATCAATTCCAGTTAGCATTATTTTTATTAAACAGCATAAGATTTCAATTATTTTAAAAAATAAATAATATTATTTATATAGTTCAAAAATTACAAACAAAACTTATGTGGGGAGAGCTCAGTCTCTGTTTCTCTTTAAAATCTGCCTAATCCCTACCACTTCTTTCTCCTCCCATCCAAATAATCATTGACACTAGTTCTGAATGTTTCCAAAGTTTCTTTGTGAGTATATAACAGAAGTTACCGTATTTTTCGGACCATAAGGCGCTCCGGACCATAAGACGCACCAGTTTTTAGAGAAGGGAAATGAAGAAAAAAAGATTCTGAAACAAATAGTGTCCTAAAATATTTTATGTGCATTAAAACCCAACATCACAGTCATAAACACATGTAATCAACCCTGTAAAGTAAACAGCAGCATTTAGAACCATTTTAGAGGCGGGCAAGCACACAGAGACCACACAGAGCCGGGCAAGTAAAAAAACCTTTTTTTTAAAGTATATGTGTAGGCTATATTTGGACCATAAGACGCAGGGACTTTTTCCCCCCACCTCTGGGGGGAAAAAAGTGCATCTTATGGTCCGAAAAATATGGTATATAGTCTTTTGAGGTCTTATTTATACCCCTTTTGGACAAAAAAGTAGCATACCTATGTGAACTTTGGGACATTGTCCCCCAGTAAATTTCTTATGTATTGTGTGCTTGTTCTTGGGGATGTAACTTTAAAGTGAAGAATAGGAGACACTTTGAGAACTGCATTCCTGCTGAGCTGACTGTGGCTCACTTTCAGCTTAGGAGGCTTACCACCCGCACTTCCCACTGCCTCTCTTCCAAACCCCTGCCTCCCCTCCCCCCACCTCCCCCTTCCAATTCCTCAACAGTGATATTATCATTTGAATTTGGATTTCTTTGCTTAGTTTTAAGGTTGAAGTTCAGCGGCTTTTCATATGTTTGTTTACCATTTTTTTCTTCATTTGTGAGTTTCCTATTTGGATCCTTTGCCTTTTTTCCCCTTGGAGAAATTAATCTCTTTAATTGTAGGAGACTGTTACAGTGCATGCACAATACTTCACACAACCTAAGGTATTGGCATTTAAGTTTTTAGTTTTATGTAGTCTAATCCATCAATCTCCCTTTATAGAAAGGACGGGGAACCTTTTTTTCTGCCAAGGGCAATTTGGATATTTCTAACATTCAAGGGCAATACAAAATTATCAACTTAAAAATTAGCCTGCTATAGTTGGTCAGACATTTAATCAACTCACCCCTAATGCCTTGACAAGGCCAGACCAAACGGTTTCATGGGCCTCATACAGCCCACTGGCTGGACATTCCCACCCCTGCTTATTCTAGCTTTGGTTATCCTAGGAAAGATTTCCCCCCCCCATACCAATGTTTAAAATATTTTCTTATATTCTATTTTAATAATTGTATATTTTTATTTTTATAATTAAATCTTTAATTCAAATAGTATTTATTTTTGTGTGTGGTGTATATAAGGTAGAAACCTTCACTTTTTCTCTCCAAGTGAAAAGCCAGTTTTCTCAACTTTCATTGAGAGATTTTAATAGTCCACTCTTGCCCGATTTGAAATGCCCTTTTAATCATGTACTAAATGCCCATGTAGTTATGCGTATGTTTGTAAGTCTTTGTTCTGTGCCAGTGATCTCACTATTCCTCTGCTAATCCATATGCTGTGGCTTTGTATCTGATAGAGCAAGTTCCCATTTTTCAAAATAACTTACTTTTCTTATGCAGTTTCAGAACTTACATATTCATTGAGATTTTGATTGAAATTGCAGTACAAATGGGGTGAATTGCCTTCATCTTTAGTTATATCTTTTGGGCTTTAAAATTATAGTTAAATTTTGAATATTTAATAATATTGAGAATTGAATATTATAATTTCTAATTAGTTATCATTAGCATTCACTAACCATCTCAACTTATGTGTATTAATTATAACTAGCCAATTATATCGAACTCTTTTTTTTTTTTTAATGATCTCTTATGCTTCCTTCTAGAAGTTTTTTTAATATATTTCATTGATTCCTCACAGAGAGGAAGAGAGGGACAGAGAGATAGAAACATTGACGAGAGAGAAGCATCGATCTGCTGCCTCCTGCACACCCCTCACTGGGGATGCGCCCACAACCAAGGAACATGCCTCTGACCGGAATCGAACCTGAGACCCTTCAGTCCGCAGGCCAACGCTCTATCCACTGAGCCAAACCGGTTTCGGCTATATCAAACTCTTTTTTATTTTTTATTTTTTATTTTATTGATTTTTTTACAGAGAAGAGGAGAGAGGGATAGAGAGCTAGAAACGTCGATGAAAGAGAAACATCAACCAGCTGCCTCTTGCACACCCCCTACCAGGGGTGTGCCTGCAACCAAGGTACATGCCCTTGACTGAAATCGAACCTGGGACCTTTCAGTTCATAGTCCGATGCTCTACCACTGAGCCAAACCGGTTTCAGCTCGAACTCTTTTTAAAATATATTTTTATTGATTTTAGAGAAGAAGGAAGGTGAGAGAGATAGAAATATAAATGATGAGAGAGAATCATTGATTGTCTGCCTCCTGCACGGGATTGAGCCTACAACCCTGGGCATGTGCTCTTGGCCACAATCAAACCAAGAACCTTTCAGTCCGCAGACCACTGAGCCAAACTGGCTAGGGTTCAAACTCTTTTATTCTGTAAGTTTTTCAATTTATTCCTTTAGTTTTTTTAGGTAATAATCATCTGCAAATAATAAAAACTTTTTTCTTTCAGTATGTACACACATTACTTTGTGGCTTTGTTTCATTGGCCAGAACAGTATTAAATAATAATATTTAGAAAAAGCAACTTTATCTTGTTCCTATGGCCCATGAAAAGTTTTCTTGTTTAGTATGATGCTTATTATTGACTTCCTTAGGTAGCTTTTAAAAATCACATTGAGAGCCCTAGCTGGTAAGGACAGATACAGTATTGGACTGTGGACTGAAAGGTCCGAGCTTCAATTTCGATCAAGGGCACATCCTCGGGTTGCAGGCTCAATCCTCAGTAGGGGACGTGTGCAGGACACAGCTGATCAATGTTACTTTCTCATCATTGATGTTTCTATGTCTCCCTTCCTCTCTGAAATCAATATAAGTATATTAAAAAATAAAAATCACATTGAGAAAGGTGCTTTTCCATTTCTTGCTTACTAAGAATTTTGTTTTATTTTTAACAAATACAAATATTTGTTAAGCACTCGGGAATGAGTGTTCCTTTGGATTCTAATAAGGTTTCCCTTCACCTTTTAGTATTATGAATTATATTAATAGGTTTCTTTATGTTGAGCCATTTTTTAATTCCCAGAAGGAAATCTCTATTTGGTCATAATATACTGTTATTGTTTTAATTTATAACTAGTTTCCATTTATATTTTATTTAGGCTATTATCTGTATTTATAGATGTGATCAATTTTTATGAATATATGTGATTTCTTTTTCAAGTTTTCTTATCTATTTTATACTAATCTCTCTCAATAATTTGTAAGCTTTCCTCTCATGAACATAATCCTATATAATAAAGAGCTAATATGCAATTAGACCAAACAGCAGAATGACTGTCCAGAACAGATGATGCCGGGCCTGCAAAGGCCAAGCCCCTTGCACGAATTTCATGCCTTGGGCATCTAGTAATATATATAAATTACTTAGCATAGCGCCTTGCACATATTTACAATAAATGTTAAAATCTTACTATTTATATCTTTTCTCTGCTCTACAATTTAAAGGATATAAACAATTGAGGCTTATAGAAGTTTCTTGAAAAATTATTTGAGACTGGTGCCTTTTTTGAGGAGTAGATTATTTTTCCATGGTATTGATCTACTTTTGATCTTGGCAGATTTTCTGGAACATTTTCCAGTTTATCCTGAGTTGTCTTTCATAATTTAAGTCTCCTTTAACTATACTTGTAACTATATCTTCTTTCTTATATTTAATATATATTTGTGGTTATTTTAGTGATCTTTTAAAAATACTAGCTTTTGGTCATATATTCCTTATTAATATTAATGTTTTCTTTTCAAGTGGCTTGTAATGTTTTCTTTCTATATTTGATGTTAATTTCTATAATCTGATCACTTAATATGTGAGAGTTCTATATCTTAGACTATATTGAGGTTTTCTTTGGAACCAGGCATATTCCTTGAACTAGTATATTCCTAGGATTTTTTAAAAAATGAGTATTCGTTAGAGTACACACATATCTATCTATCTATCTATCTATCTATCTATCTATCTCTATATTAATAAAAGAATAATATGCTAATTAGACCGGGAGACTTCCAGATGTCCTTCCGGACGAAGCCGGAGGCTTGGCCGGCCGGTAAACCACCCCCAAGCATCCCTCAACCCCTCACCAAGACTGGCCACATTCCCCAGCAGGGACCCCCACCCCAAAGGATGTGTGGCCAGCCTGAAAATGGTCCTCAGCCCCTTATCCAGACAGACCCTGAGAAGGAAAACCTTTATTTTGTAAAACAAAACAAAACCCTGCTGTTTGAAAATTTCTGCTGTTTTTCTTAGATGGCCTCTTAGTTTAAAAAAATGACTTTGCTTTCTAGGCTGCTTTAGCCTGTTTGAAGAATGATGAAGATAAACTTAGCTGTATGACCTTGTAGGCCAGAGACTAGATATGCCCATAATTTCAATGCCATGCCAGGTGCATTTCTTAATTGGATAGAACTGTGTTATTTTCAAGGCCAGCATCGAAATAACCACTAAGTGCACATAGGGCTGGCTCTTTAATAAAAAGGGAAGTTCTACTTGTAGCCTTGCTTAGAATATGAATTCATTTTCTCTAAGCTCACCGCAGTGAATATATTGTATGTTATATATATATTCTTGTTTTATGATTTCCTGTATTACCCTTTTTTCAAGTGAGCTGAGAATCAGTTTGATCATTTTGGCTGCTGATTCTTTTTATAGGTCCTGTGGTTCCTTGTTGTCTGCTCACATGTAAATGTTGATATCTAGTTTGTATAGTTTTAATAACTGATGTTAGCAGCAGTTCTATAAACCACAGTTTCCACCTCCCACTCCTACAGTGAGGATGGGGCCTCTCCTGTAGATGGTGATAGCATACAAGTAGCCCCACCTCTAGTGTGGGGGGTCAGGGGTAGATTTCTCCCCAGGTAAATAGACAAGGCTGGTTCAGCCAGCAAGAGGGCAGGACTCTGGACCTGTGAGCATGACAGATGGCTAAAAAATTTAAAAATCATACACAGTTCACACTGTTTCACAATTTACCAGTGGTTACTGAAAAAACTCAACTTGCTTTTTCTGCACAAAACCCACAACTTTCTTCAGGAATAAATCACTCTACCCTTGGACATTGAACTGATTAGGATACACGTTAAAGAGCGGCACCAGAGTTGGTCTTAAAGTGGGGCTGGTGGCATTTGGTCACCATGTCTGTGGGATCCATTCTTTCAGCCCACCTTCCTACTGTTTGGCAGGCCCTCTGCTATGTAATCCTATGTAATAAAAGGCTAACATGCAAATCGGCTGAATGGTGGAACTACTGGTCAATATGACATGCACTGACCACCAGGGAGCAGATGCTCAAGGCGGGAGCTGCCCCTTGGTGGTCAGTGCGCTTCCACAGGGGGAGTGCCACTTAGCCAGAAGCCTGGCGAGCACAGCGGCAGTGGCTCCATGGCAGCACTAAGGATGTCCGACTGATGGCTTAGGCCCACTCCCCAGTTGGACATCACCTGAGGGTTCCAGACTGTGAGAGGGCACAAGCCAGGCTGACGGACACCTTTCCCCCACCCTCTGCCTCCACCCGAGTGCACGAATTTCACACACTGGGCCTCTAGTAGGGAATAAATATGAACAGATACAGCCCTGGCCCTCCATGAGATCACAGTCTGGTGAAGGAACCAGGTCTGCTCTTAACATTTTGGGCTGCATGGTGCTATGAGGACACCTGCTCACCATCATCAGTCACTCTGTGCTTTGATAATTCCCTTTATTATACTGCCCTCAAGTTTACATTCTCCCTTGCCACTATCCCTGTCTGGTGTGTGCTCATTCAGTTTAAGGGCAGAAAGAAGAAGGAAGGTAAGCACAAAGGCAGATGATCTCAGAAAAGGCCACTTGCCCAGCCTAAATCTGCTAGGGAAGGCAGCTCCAAGAGGGTGTCAACATGCCTGACATATAAGGAAGGAGAAAGGGCATAGAGGTGGGAGGAGCAGGCTGAGGTAGCATGGAGACTGCTGCCTTCCAGGAGCTGCAGGTAAAGGTGTGCACAAAGCAATGTGCAGATGATGGTTTGTTGAGTTGTACACTTGAAACCTGTATGGTTTTGTGAACCAATGTTACCCCAATAAATTCAATTAAAAAAAAAAAAGAAACAGCAAATAAGAGGTTGATGAATTTAGACCTTCATAACAATCTAATTAAAATTTATTGTTATCTCCTTTATGTACAGTGCTCTTTATTGAAGGATAAACCATGTTATAAGTTGATGCAGGAAAAGAAAAGTCTTCCATGAGATTTGTTTGAGACTCAAATTTAATAGGAGGAGATGCAGAGTACTAGTAAAACACAGTGCTTATAATATATAATAGATATACAAATAAAAAGAATTCTTTAGATAAGGGGGAAAAAAGTGTGCATGAAAGCAGGGATTAGGTCAGACAAGATGAGCTAGGAGGAATCAGGGCTTTATCCTATAATTTCCAGGACATAGAATGTTCTCAGCTTGCTCCTTTCTCATGCAATTACTTTTGTTTCACCAGTTAATGACTTATAAAACATACTGTGCATGTCACCTTTTGGGACTCTGTTGGAAATCTGCTGATGGGTGTGAATGCAGAGAGTAGAAAGATCAGGTCCTTTCTATACTGTGCTACTGATTGAAATCAGTGAGTTTAGGAACAGGGAGACCAGTATTTGCTTCTTTAGCTGCATGCTTATTTATACTTCATTTAATTCCATAAATAATTTGAGGAGATTTACCACCATGCTGTTGGATTTGTGTGTCCAACAGAAACTGAAGCAAAGAATCTGAACCAAGGAAGAGTGAGCCACATTAGGAGATTGAGGTCATGGTGCAGGTGGGAGTGAGATCTGCAAGAGTGCACAGATGAAGGGGAGAAGGCCAGAGCCTGTCTGACCTAGAGGTCAAGGTGACTTCCACCCTTTCCATCATGTGTGATAGGGACGCTGAGTACTCTTCCCACCCAAGAGTAATATGGGTCTAGGATGCAGGTGGAGCTAAGACCAAAGTCTGGGTGTCATATCTCGAAGCTTGACCAGATTGGGTGGGGTAATTAATCCAGGGCCTTCAAGGTTGTAGCCAGAAAGAGCTTTAATTATAGTTGAGTGGAGAAAACAAAAGACTGATTAATAAAGTTTGGGAGGTATGATGATATCATAAACTGAGAAAAAGTCCCCAAGACCAGAAGTTGGAATCATCAGCAGCAGGTTGGGGAGAGGCATGCTGGGCAGGCCAGGGAAGGGTTCCAGGGCAGAGGTGGATATCATGCAGTGGCAAAGCTTGTGACAAGGAAGGGGAGCTCTGCTGGCTAAAGAAGAAATGGAAAAGACAGATCTTTCTGGGCCTACTTAGGGTCGGGGCTGGGTGGGGGTGGGGGAAGCCAGGAGCCAAGGGTGCCATCTCTAAGGAGTTCCCTTGCCCTCTGCATTCTAGCTGTCTGGCTGGCTTCTTATCCCTTCCCTGTCTGGTGTCCTCCGGGTATTCTCTGTGAAAGTATCAGTAAATTTGCATCTTATTGGTGATTGGTGATCTGGCTGGGATTGAATGCAGACCTAAAAAGAGCATCACATGGGCAGTAAAAAGGCTGCTGCTGGGAGTTAGACACAGTCAAATGACCCACTTTCTGTGAATTCACCCAAGAGACTTGGTTTCAGAGCCAGAAACAGCTGCCTTTCCTTTTTTCATGGAGTGGTGGTAGGGGAGATCGAAGGTAGATTTGGTTGAATAATATGTGAGTAAAAGGGATTCTCCTTCCCCTCCTTCCCCCCAATGTGCCCTTTTATGTTTTGGAGAAAGAATTTAAAGTAACCCAAGCCAAGATCTCTACTTTCTCCATCTGTAAAGAGTAGGCTTTGCTGCTCAGGGATGGAGACCATAGACATTTTATAAGAATTTTTAACAATAAGACTGGAAAGTATCAGGCTTTTGTCATTGATTTCTAACTCATAAGATTAAACTACCTGGAACCACATCCATCCATCTGTCCAGCCAGCCATTGAACAATCTTTTATTGAACATTTATTGCATGCCCAGCATTGTGACAACTGTTGCTGGGAGAATAAGAATCCCTGTCTTGGAAGTCTAGATCTGTGGAGGGTTTCTGTCTACCGAAAGTTGTGGGTACACACAGCCCTGTGCTCTGTGGCAGGGACCATTACATATTGGAAAACACGGTCAGATAAAGTGCAGAGGCAGTTTTAAGGAGGGGAAAGTTATGTTTAATTGGGAGGATGAAAGAGTTGACATTTGAGCTGTACCTTGACCTTAAAGGTTTGTGTGTATTAATTTTAACTAAGATAAATGTATAAATCAGTGGCACATTTTTATTTTGTGGCTTAAGCAAAAAAATGAGTGAATCACTTAAGTGAATAGGTGTGGAGCTGGCCTCTGGCCTTACTTTATTAGATATTGAAATTGTGTCACCAGGACCTATTTTTTTTGTTTGTTTGTTTGTTTGTTTTTTTCTTGTGACATAGATTTCCTCCAGCTCAGCTCCATCCTTGGCTGCCAAATGATTGCAGCAGCTCCAAAGGTTACACAACCTCATCCTGAAATCCAATGTCAGAGAATAAGAATCTTTTTCTCATGTGCTGAAAATGGGGAGTGTGGGGCTCCCTAAAGGTAAAGTCCAGTTCTGCCTGGTACAAAAAGAAAGAGGAGTGTGTCCTTCATGTGTCATGGAAAAACCAGTGCAAATGAAAGCAAAAAAGAGGAAAGATTCCAGGTGTGTGGGATGCAGTGGAGTAGAAACTGAAGTGCAGAATAGGTCTCTGCTAGCCTCAAGTGAAACTCCCTGACCCTTTGGGAGTTTGGTGCCTGGGCAGCCCCTTTCCAATAGAAAGCTTCCCTTTTCTAACATGGTCAGAGATGGACTGTCTGGTTGGATTCAACCTCTTGTTAACACAATAGAGCACTGTCCTATATTTTGTTTTGTTTTTTAATATATATTTTATTGATTTTTCACAGAGAGGAAGAAAGAGGGATAGAGAGTTAGAAACATCGATGAGAGAGAATCATCGATCAGCTGCCTCTTGCACAGCCCCCACTGGGGACGTGCCTGCAACCAAGGTACATGCCCTTGCCCGGAATCGAACCTGGGACCTTTCAGTCCGCAGGCCAACACTCTATCCACTGAGCCAAACCGGTCCCGGCTGTACTATTTTTTGAGATATTTTTCATGTGCTGTTACCATAAGTCCCACATTCTTCTGCCAGTAACATTTACTGGCATGTAAATTGTTTGTATCACATCATAAGATTTTTGAGGAAGAGAGAACTGTTATCCTTGTATAAATGAGGCAAGAGGTGAGAGCATTCATGGGAGCTAACCCAAACAGGAGGGCTTGCCCATGTCGGGGCCACACAGGATGCCGGTTCACCTGTCTACAGACAGTGCTCCTTTCCTGCTATTGCTGGCTTCTGCATTCAGGCACTCATCAACTAATAACTGGGTGGAGTTGCAAAAAAGGATTCTATAAGTCACTTGTTTAGAACTTAGAGTGTATTTCCCTTAGGATTAGATTATTAAGAGGAAGCATGATATTCAGGCAGTATTAAAATTTAATTTCCCTTTACATTAATGGAAGGAAAAGGAACTGAAGTAAAATTGGATCTGCTAAGCTTCAAAGAAATATTTCTTCATCCTAAAATATTTTCCTAAAAGATCTCTTTAAGATTAAATCAAACAATTATGAAGACATTAAGTGCTTTTAATGAAATGCTTCCATTTCAGACAGTAGTGACTGAGCCCCTTGCTATGAAAGGTCCGGATGGTCCCCTGCCATGTCACAATTGCTCCAATAGACAGCACTGGTCCTTTTACTTTGACATCACCTTTCATGGATTTTTAAATTTTTTATTCAGCTCTTGGTTGGATGCATGTTGTCAATCAGCAGTTTTTCTTCCCAGAAGGATGACTGTGTTCTGAATTCCTATCTCTTGGTGTGAGAATGTCTGTTGGTTGCTCTTATACTTGAATGACTTCTTGTCCAAGTCTAATATTTATCCCTGCATCACACTTTTTCTTTTAGAACTTTGTAAACTTGGCTGCATTGTCTTCCAACATCAACTGTTCGTGAGGAGAGGTCTGAGGCCTGATATACTTGCTTTTTCCGTCTTAATGCCTAGAGATCTTTTTTATTCTTGAAATTTATTAATTTAATCAAGCTGTCTTGGTGTTGAGCATTTTATATAAAATTATTCTGGAACCTGGTATGCTTCTTCAATCTAATAATTCTGTTTATTTTATTGAAGTTTTTGTAGATCTCTTCTCTCTCCTTATTTTCTTCTTTTTGCTCTATTACCATTAGTATTACAATTTTTAATTTATTATTTTAAGTGTTTTTCAGATTACTAATCTGAACAATCCTACCTAATAAAAGAGCAATATGCAAATTAACCGTCACTCTGCTCCACAAGCCACGCACACAAGCCAATCAGAGCAAGTATGCAAATAAACCCAACCAAGATGGCTACAGCCACAGAGAGCAGAAGGGAGGCATTTCCCGGGCAATGGAGAAAGCCAAGCTTTCCACCAGCCCTTGCCAGCCTAAGCCTCCACTCAAGGCTACAAAGTTTCAATTATAGAAGGTAAACAAATCCAAACAGAAACGGCTGCCACCACTGAGCAAGCAGGAGGCTTGGCTCCGTTCCAGGATACAAAGTTTCAATTGTAGAAAGTAATATATCCCAGATACCAGGGTCTCCACTTGGGTCACTGGGTGGCGTGGTTGGCCTGCAAACCACCACAGGCCCCTTGCTCAGGCTGCCCCAAGGGAACCCCCACCCTTATCTGGGACACCCTTCAGGGCAAACCAGCTGGCCCCACCTGTGCACCAGGCCTCTATCCTATCTAATAAAAGAGTAATATGCAGATTGACCATCACTCCAACACACAATATGGCTGCCCCCATGTTGTCAAAAATCCTGCCCCTATGTGAACACAAGATGGCCAGCAGGGGAGGGCAGTTGGGAGGCACCGGGCCTGCCAGAGAGGGCAGTTGAAGGCGATCAACCCTGCAGGGAAGGGCAGTTAGGGGTGACCAGGCCGGCAGAGGGAGGAAGTTGGGGGCAAACGGGCTGGCAGGGGAGCAGTTAGACATCAATCAGACTGGCATGGGAGTGGTTAGGAGGTATCAGGCTGGCAGGCAGAAGCGGTTAGGGGCAATCAGGAAGGCAGGCAGGTGAGCAGTTGGGAGCCAGCAGTCCTGGATTGTGAGAGGGATGTCCCAAATTGGAGAGGGTGCAGGCTGGGCTGAGGAACAAACCGCCC
This sequence comes from Pipistrellus kuhlii, assembly GCF_014108245.1. NCBI lineage: Eukaryota > Metazoa > Chordata > Mammalia > Chiroptera > Vespertilionidae > Pipistrellus > Pipistrellus kuhlii. The sequence continues at coordinate 89,384,243 of NW_023425404.1, read as the reverse complement.
CCCCTCCCCGCTCCCATGCATTAATTTCGTGCACTGGGCTTTTAGTATTATTATAATTTGGGGGAAGTTACTTAATGACTATTGAATGATTAATGAAGAGCAAAACCACAGTGTACATTCAAAGCTACATAAAATCACTGTACACACATTTTTATAAAGGTACTTGAGAATATCAAAATTGTGTCACATAAATTTCACTGCCTATTTCTCTGTCACCAGATTCTATTAACATTTAATTATTAACTTTAGTCTTTTAATTTTCTAACAAATTCCTGCTTTGGCATACTTTATAATTGGATTTATCCTGCCAATAGAGTTGGTGGGGTATTTTGAGAGTGGCATGACTAAAGAGACGAAGTGCCTGTTTATACCATGTTATCAATACTTAACTCATATTGTATGAAATTATTGTTATCTTAACTATCAAGTACCATTTTTCTTACTCATGGTTTTAATTAATTGATTGTTTTAGCTATTTCTATTTCTTGCCATTTCATTTCCTGAAATTAGATCAGGTTTAAATAGCTTGATAATCACTGTACTTATCTAAGTGATAAACTTTGTCTTACTATCTTGTAACATTTACTGGCATATAAATTCATGTTGCATTAATGTTCACTAATATAATTGTAGTGCATTATTTTAAAACTCAATAAATTTCCCCAAGTGACCTAACTGTTCCCAAAAGTGAATCTCCTTTATGAACATGTAACTTATATGATGCTTTAAAAATGTCTTGCACTTGATACTCTTCCAACTGTACTTCTGAGGTGCATCATTGCAGTCTCCTCAGCATATGACAATAATCACATTTTAGAAATATCATCTTGGTGGCACTGGTAAGGGTTGATTAGAGAGACCAGAGGCAGGGAGGCCTATTGGAGAACAGTGCCAAAGGAGATAATCCCTAGTGGGGCAAGAACAAAAGCAGTAGCAATGGGAACTCATTTAGGAACCAGGATTCTGCCATAGTGACCTTTATATTCTATCTGCATGCCTGCACATAATTGTAGTTGGTACTCAGTAAATTTTTTAAAGTAAATGAAGATAGAATCAACAAGGCAATGAGTTCTTGCTGAAGCAATAGAGGATTGGGAGGAATCTGGAATTCCCCCTGGTCTTTGAGTTGTAGATAGTGCCACTCAATGCTATAAAGAGGGCAGGAGGGGCAGGGGTACCATACAGCAATGCATCTGCTACCTACTGAATGAGTTATGTGGCCTAATAGAACATTGTATACCATGGTTATACTTTCCCTATGTCTTGGGAGCAGGGACCCACAAGAAGAGTGGGGAAGAAAAGGCACAAATTTTCTTGTCCTCATTCATAGATATGAAGCCAGCATAAGAAACAGTGTGAAACAGACAAGATTTCTTCCATTTACCTTTTCTTGCTGCTTCTCTTAACTAGTATCTTTAGTATCTTCCTCTCAGAGCCCCCAGGTTCTCCCATCTCAGTCATCTTCTTCTCAACCAATGAATAATTAGAAGATTGAGGGCCATAGAAATAATGGTTTCACTCTCTTCAGGTATCCCAGGCTCTATAATTACCTATCTCCTCTCCTGGCTTCAGAAGTCTTATTTCCTCTAGCGCATAGGAGGAAACCAGTCTGGTTAAATGCATTCCATACTACTGTGTAAAAGACTGATGAGTCCCTTTAACTGCCCTCTAGCTAATTATTTGAGATTCCAGAAGAGGCTCTCCTTTTGCTACCTCTCCAAAGTGAAAGCTCCCAGTCCACTCTTGTGAGCGGGTGCATAGAGGTGGTGAAGTGGGGAGTTTTTCAGTTGTTGTTTAGGCAAGCCAGGCCTTGCCCTGAAGTCTTGCTTGGGGCTGGCTTCCTCCAGTAATCCTATTTTTATAGGGCTTTTGCTTCCTGCCTTTATGAGATACCCTATTTCCTAGAACAACAGAAGTAGCCTCCTGCTCTGGTCCCAGCAAGAGGTGTGGCTTTCCATACTGGGAAGGGGACAGCCCAGGGACAATACTTGATGGTGATGTTTCCTTACTGTCTAAGGTTGAAAGATTCACCCACTGAACAGTGGGGCTACCCATGTGTATTTGTGTAGTTAATGCCCCCTCTTTTTTAATGGCTCCAGAATGTCCCATGTATACCTGGCACTATGCTGGTCACCTCACATACACCAGCCTATCTTTGTCCTTGCAACAGTCTATGAGAGAGGCATCCTTATCCTCATTTTGTGGGTGGGCAAATGAAGTCCCAGAGACAGTAATTTATGCAAGGCCTCTTAGTTAAGAATTGAAAGAGCTCAGATTCAGGAGTCTATCCTCCTCCAGAACTCATACCCTTTATGCTTTTAGGTGGTTTCTGGCATGACAATTTAGACAGAAGCAGCATTAGGATGGAAAAACTGAAAACCTAGGAAACATGTTGGGGATTCATGTAAAATACAATGTAGTTAATTCACTGTATAGCCATAAAGGAGTAAGTGAAACTGTACATCTCAGGGAAGAAGAGAAAGCTTTGTAGTAATTCCTAGAGGGGATATTCTTCAAGGGTTCCCCATTGATTCCTACTTAAAATCCAAGTTCCTTCACCTAAAATTAATTTTGGGAACTTTTGGAAAATCTAAACAGGTGATAAGATAAAGAGGTAACTCTTAGCAATATACACCTTTTCCTTTCCTTACTATCTCTGTAATCATCTAAAACAAAATAAATAACTCTTATGTCTCTTAACTTGCTTTTCTTATTATAGGATGCCGTGAATATCTTTCCAAAAAATATACAGTTTTGAGTTCTTATATAGTTGCATCTGTTGATTATATGATTTCTTCCATTTCTTTTGTGGTTATAATGAAGCATCCATCTTATATAAAAACTGCTGTTTGAAATTTTAACCATGCTATTATGTCCAGGACAGAGTTGTCAGTGCTGGTACCAGGCCAGGCCTTGAGAATGGTCTCATGGCCCCTTCCCAGCATGCAGGCCTTCTTTTTCAGAAGGCCTGGAAGTCTCATTCCAAATTTAGAAGACAAAGAGCTAGAAAAAATATAAATAGAAAAAGTTTCCTCCATATGGTGGGTGGGGTGGGGGGCTCAGAATTTGAAAGACACATTTTTCTCTGGGCCTGTGCCTAATTATAATAAAATGTAACTCCCCTGTCTCTAAGTGTTGCTTGATTTTCTCTGGTCTTCTGTAACATTAAGATCTTTACTATTACGAGAATAGTTAGTCAACTATAGTATATCTATGGAAGCATCTTCTCATTTAATTCTGTGAGTCATCAGAAATATATCTTGGAGTCTGTACAAAGCAAAGCTCTAACTTGATCTGCCCCCCCATACCAGCCATTTTCCCCTGATCCCAATTGTTGAAAATCCCTTTAATAGCCATTAGTTTGGCATGCTTTCTTCATTGTATAAAATATCATTCTTGTTGATGTCAAGGCCTTACTTTAGGACTATCTGGTCTGTTCTGCTGATCTTTCTCTTGAATTTTAGACTAGTTCCACACTTTGAATAATGAAAGTTCTATAATGTGTTATCTAGCAGAGAAAATTCATCTTCCTTACACTAATTTTTCAGAAATTTCTTACCTGTTTGATCCATTTATTCCATCATGTGAAATTTAGAATCAGTTGGTTAAGTTTCAAAATCTATTTGTAGACTTTTGCTAAAATCTCTCACACAAGCTGTAGTTGGTGACAGCATGCCCCAAACCTGTCAATAAAAGGCCCAAGACCTGACACTAGCATCAGCCTGCTTTGCTTCACAGCTGGGCTTCCAAGTTCAATACAAATAGCAAATAACAGCCGTCTGCAGATCCTTCTATAGCTCCTGCCTGGTGTCCCAAGCTGTGGCTGACTTTGCACCTCCCTGGAGGCCCTAGAGCCAGTGCACCAGTGGACAGCTTCAGACCATAGCAGATTACAACTCTACACATCCCAAGCGTCACACACAAGAAGCAGATTCTGTGAACACCAAAGCTTCACTGAAGCAAGTCCTGCTCCATAAGGGAGTTTTTTGCACAGCAGCTCTCCCACTGTAGTTGCAGCTAGTCCTCACAGCCAATTGGCCTAGAAGTCACCTCCTCCCAGCTACACCAACAGCAATCAAGGTTGAAATACAAAAAGACTGTGCACACTGACCACACAGGGGTGCACCTAGAGTGCCCAACTCAAGTGATTGGGGAGGCTCAGCCACTGGACCCTACAGAACAAACACTACACTCTACCAATTCCAGGAGACATAGCAGCTCTACCTAATACATAGAAACAAACATAGGGAAACAGCCAAAAGGCAGAGACAAAGAAAAATGTCAAAAATGAAAGAAATGAGAGAAACCAAGATGGCAGCATAGGTAAACACCTGGACTTGCTGCCTTGCACAACTACTTCAAAACTACAACTAAAAGACAAAATGGGTATCATTCAGAACCACGGGAAGGCTGGCTGAGTGGAAATTATACAACTAGAAGGAAAGTGAAAAGTACACTGAGACTCGGAGGAGGTGCAGAAGTGAAGTGCAGAAGAATGGAGGCGCGCGCACAGAAAGGGCGATCAACTGAGTACACTGTTGTCTTTTTCAATCAGGAGGGAGCTACAAGCTCCCAACTGCTCTAAACTCCAGTTTCAGGCAAAATTCTGGGGACCCAAACTCATACGGGGAGAAACTGGACTATCTGGTATCAGGAGGAACTCAAGGATGGTTTTTCTCAGAGATACTTCCTGTACAGTGCTGTGGGACACAGAGACACAGGACCTGTTTCAGGCAGGGCTGACAGTCAGCTATTGCTGTTTGCTCCACCCTGGTGATTCCCTGAGACCCTGCCCCACCAAATTTACAACCCACCCAAGCTGTGCACAGAGGCTTTTGCATATAAATGGCCTGGCCCTTTGCAATCTGAAACCTAATGTACTGAAGCTAGGTCAAAGAGCCCCAGAGCCTCCAAAAGAAGACCCAAGGCCCCACAGCAGCTTGCATTGCTTCACAGCTGGACCTCATCTGGGCACCTCCAAAACCCAAACAAAGAATAGGAATCTGCAGATCTCTCCACAGCTCCTGCTGGATGGCCTCTCTCCTTGGAGATTTAAGAGCCAGTTTAAACGCTGGTCAGAGAGAGACCATCCAGATTACAACTCTTCAGATCCATAAGAGAGACACACTCAGGGGGAAGACTCAATGAGCACCAAAGCCCCATTGAAGCAAATGTTGCCACATAAGGGTGTCTCCAGCTCAGAAGTTCTCCCATCATAGACACAGCTGATCCGCACAGCCAATTGGCCTGAAGGTCAATTCCTCCCAGTGATACCAATAACAATCAAGGCTTAACTACAAGACTGTGCACACAGCCCACAAAGGGGTGCACCAAGTGTATCCACCTCAGGTAACTGAGAAGGCTGAGCCTCTGGGCCCTATAGGACACTTAGCACACAAAGCCACTCTATCAACTAAGGAAAGCAGCCAAAATGCAGAGATGAAGAAACAGGTCACAAATGAAAGAAATGGATGAAAGCAAACTACTGAATATAGAGTTCAAAACCATGGTTATAAAGACTACTCAAGAATCTTCTAGAAACTGCGGATAAATTTAGTGAGATCCTCAAGGATATAAAAAAGGACTAACTAAAAATTAAGCATACACTGACTAAAATAAAGAATAATATACAGAGATCCAATAGCAGACTAGAGGATCCCAAGAATCAAGTCAAAGATTTAAAATATGAAGAAGCAAAAAACACCCAACCAGAAAAGAAAAAAGAACCCCAAAATATTAAAATAGTGCAAGGAGCCTCTGGGACAACTTCAAGCATACCAACATCAGAATTATGGGGTACCAGAAAAAGAGAGAGGGCAAGATATTGAAAACCTATTTGAAGAAATAATGACAGAAAACTTCCCCCACCTGGTGAAAGAAATAGATTTACAAGTCCAGGAAGCGCAGAGAACCCCAAACAAAAGGAATCCAAAGAGAACCACACCAAAACACATCATAATTAAAATGCCAAGAGCAAATGACAAAGAGCATCTCACAAGCAGCAAGAGAAAAACAGTTAGTTACCTACAAGGGAGTACCCCTACGACTGTCAGCTGATTTCTCAACAGAAACTATGCAGGCCAAAAGGGAGTGGCAAGAAATATTCAAAGTGATGAACAGCAAGAACCTACAACCAAGATTACTCTACCCAGCAAAGCTGTCATTTAGAATTGAGGGTTAGATAAATAGCTTCACAAACAATATAGAGCTAAAGAAGTTCATCACTACCAAACCAGTATAACATGAAATGCTGAAGAGTATTCTTTAAGAAAAGTAAGAAGAAGGAGGAAAGGAGGAGAAGAGATTTAAAAAATATGAACAATAAAATGGCAATAAATACATATCTACCAATAATTAAATCTAAAAATCAAAATAAGTGAACAAGAAATCTAATGAACCAAATAAACTGGTAAATAAAATAGAATCAGAGGCATGGAAGCATGGAATAGACTCATGAATCTCAGAGGGAAAGGGATGGGGGGACAGGGACAGTAAGAGATTTACCAAAGATCTTAACCTATGGACACATACAATAGGGTGGTGAAAGCCTAGGATGGGGTGGGAACCGGGTGGAGGGGGACATTGGGGACAAGAAAGGAGGAGATCTGTAATACTCTCAGCAATAAGGATTATAGCCGAAACCGGCTTGGCTCAGTGGATTGAGTGTCGGTCTGCAGACTGAAAGGTCCCAGGTTCGATGTCAGCAAAGTTGTCTTCCTTCTAAAGCCAGGGTGGGGAACCTCTGGCCCATGGGCTGTATGAGGCCTTTAAAATCATTTGGTCTGGCCCTGCCAAAGCACTAGTGGTGAATTAATTAAATATTTGACCAACTGTAGCAGGCTAATCTTTAAGCTGATAATTTTGTGTGTCCCAAGAATGGTGTTATAAATATCCAATGGCACTTGGCAGAAAAAGGTTCCCCATCCTTGTTCTAGAGGCTGCTAGCATTCCTTGGTTCATGACCTACCTGTTACATCTTCAAAGCCAGCATGATAGTATCACTTTGACCTCTGCTTCTATGATCACTTCTTCCTTCTTTCACTCTCTTGCCTCCTCCCCTTTCCTTTATAAGGCCTCTGTGATCTTCCTCTGTGGGGAACCTTTTTCTGCCAAGTGCCATTGGATATTTATAACATCAATCCAGGATGATCTCCCCATCTTAAGATTCTAAATGTAATCACACTTGCAAAGCCCTTTATGCCATGTAAGCTACCATATTCAAAGGGAATTGTTACACTGATGGGGCCATTATTCTGTCTACCACAGTTTGCATCTTACCATTTACTAATTGTGTGACCTTGGACAAATGGCATAATAGTTTCTGCCCCATAGGATTTTGGGAGGATTAAATGAGTTAATATTTATCATTAATGATTGTGTCTGACATATAGTAAATGCTATATAATTATCTGCTAGCTGAAATCTATTAAGAAAATAAAAATATACACATTCTTTGACCTGGCAATACTCCTTTTGATCATCTCTTTCATAGAAGCAAAAACATCCATGCATTAGGTTACATAAAATATTGTTCATATTAGCCAAAAAGAAAAAGAGGAAAAAAATAAAATTAAAAAATGTATAAACAGAAAGTCATTGTTATGTCTGTTAACAGGAGAATGATTGAATCAGTTGTAATCCATATGGTATATAATGAGCTATTAAAGAAAATATGTTAACTCTATATTTAAAAAACCCAGAACAATATCCTGAATGAAAGTTAAATTAGAGGAGGAAGTTACAAAGTAATGCATAATCTCATTTTTTAAAGTACAAGCATCACCCCCCCCCCAAAAAAATCATCATTTGAGTCAACCTTTAAACCTCTGAATGTCTAATTTTCTTCATCTATGAAATGAGGATAACAATCATTCTCCCCTAACTGGCTAGATCTAGCAAGGATGAGCTGGGATGAAATGTACTAAGTCCTTAGACTCCTGCAAGCAGCTGCATAGTCTGGATATTTGTGTAAAGTGGTTTGAATGGAGAGAGGTGTGAAAGGATGTACCCAGGATGGTCACTTGGTTACCTGGCACATGAGGAAAGGAAATTCAGAAGTGGTGGGAAGAGATGATTGATGTTTTAAACATGTCTTTGCATTGTTTCATGGATGGAGACTACTAGCCACTGTTACTTAGTAACTTTAATATTCTAATGTTTTATTGGTAGTTTGGATACCACCACCATAGCCACAAACACTGAATTGGGGAAAGCACAAGCCTGGAAACATACCATGATTCAAAATTTTGTAATTTTTTAAGAGGAATGAATAAAAAGGGGGATGGGGAAGCAGGAGAACCCTAAATCAGGCTTGCCTTTTATGTCTGCAGCATCTACTGCCGAGGCTGCTCCAAGCCGCTGTGCTGCTCTTGTGCGCTCCTGGACAGCGGTCACAGTGACCTCAAGTGCGACATCACCTCAGAGATCCAACAGCGGCAGGAAGAGCTGGATACCATGACGCAGGCATTGCAGGAGCAGGACAGTGCCTTCGGCGTGGCGCAGGCACAAATGCGGTCAGCTGTTAGCCAGCTGGGGCGCGTGCGCACCAACGTGGAGGAGCTGATCCGCTCACATGTACGCCAGCTAGTAGCCCATGTGCAGGCGCAGGAAAAGGAGCTGCTGGAAGCAGTGAACATGCGATATCAGAGCGAGTACAAGAAGATCGCCGGCCAGTTGGGGCAACTGGACGCCGTGCTGCAGCGCATCCGCACGGGCAGCGTGCTCGTGCAGAGGATGAAGCGCTATGCCTCGGACCAGGAGGTGCTGGACATGCACGGCTTCCTACGAGAGGCGCTCCGCCGCCTGCACCAAGAGGAGCCCCAGAGACTGCAAGCAGCTGTGCGCGCTGATAGCTTCGAGGAATTCAAGGAGCGCCTGCAGGACCTCGTCTCCTGCATCACCCAGGGAACAGGTGAGTGCCCGAGGGGGCCGGCCTGTTTACCGTGGTGGGCTGTGCCTTGCTGCTCCCTGAGGAAGGCGGGCAGGAAGGATCATTTCCTGTGACAGAAAGGGAAACGGGCTTTTTTATTGTCTTGGATTTGATCACATTGTAGGTTCCAGGACACAGGATAAGGTAGAATGGAGCCCCCAACTTGGGGCTGCAGCCACTCAGAGGGATCACTTTTTACTAATGTTCAAGACCCTGCGAATTAGCTGTGATCTTGTGACCCTTGGGGAAGTTAAAAAAACTACAGTGCTGAGACCTAGACCCAATATCATTTTAGCTCCAGAGGGACCGACCACTCCAGAAGATTCTCTAACGTGTTCAGCAGCAGAGAAGTCAACTAAAATATGAGGTCACGCAGATGTGGACTGGGAAAAACCCATGGGGTGGCTGGGAAAGCCCCTTGAGGTGGCTGGGTGCTTACCCCAAAGAACATTATAGCTCAGTGGAGATTATTTGCCACCAGAATGGCCTGCCATCTGGACCAACTGCCACTTTGTGGGCCCTACCGATATTGGGCACTTGGGAGGTGGAAAAAAGCAGACCAGTTCCTCACTTCAAGTTGTCCAGTCCAAAAGGGGGCATATCTCACAGCTGGAGAAAGAGACAGAGCTTAGCTCTGCAGTTCAAATTCAGGCCTTATAGCAGCTCCAAAGAGCTGGATACGGCAGGGGACTTTCAAGATACTTGAAAGGGGTGGGGATGTGTGAGAGGGCCTCCAGGGTGAGGAGGCTTTAATGATTTCTTGAGAAAAATCTCTGGAGTGGAATCTGAGCTATGGACAGCTGATATGAAAAAGGGGAGGGAAGCTAAGAATCTGAAGGCCCCAGGGCTGGTGTCAGTGAGAAAGGGCTTACTCCTTCCTGTCCTTGGAACTGATGGATATGGGCTCATAAAAGTAAAGTGGGCACGGACTTGTGCCTTCTCCATCAAGGCAGTGAATGTTACTCCGTATATGGGAAATGACCCCACAGACTTTTAGACAGCTTGCCTTGGGGGTTGTAACTAGGCTGTGACAAAGACAGGAGTTACATATTTTAATCTAAAGCCTGAGTGATTTAGATTAGGTTTAATGAAATCCAGGCTGCAGGTCAGAAGAGTATCATGGAGCTCTCACTGTACGCAGAGAAGTCAGCAAGCAGTAACACCTTTAGCATCATGCACATTTTGCTTTCGTGTTGGCCTAGAGATGGAGAGAGGTGTACTTGTTTGGGCGAAAGGCAAGTGCTCACTAATGCTAATTACTACCCCTTTCTCCCTTCTGGCTAGGTTCATGCCCACTGTAGTCAGGGAGCTTTCCTTCCAACTCTTCGCCCCTCCATGGAATGCTCCAGTGTTGTGAGAGACTCTGATATCTAAGAAAAGCAATAGGCAAATTCCCTCTTTCCCTCTTTTACTGTCCCAGGCCAGGATTCCTCTCACCAGGAGTGTCCCTAGCCCGCTTATGACCTTCTCTGTGTTCTGCAGATGCAGCTCTACCCAGAAGAGCCAGCCCAGAGGCTACCAGCACTTCAAGGGAGCCTTCTGACGTTGATCTGGTGAGATGGGTTTGAGGTCTGACAGGGAGGCGGCACAGTCCAGAAGGTCAGGCAGAAAGTAAACTGAGTGCTGTCCCTGTATCTGCAGGTAATAGAGTAATGAGAATGCCTGAAAAATGAACAGCAAGTTGCTGGACTGGAGCTTTCAGTGGGAGAGAGGATTCGTGGCTTTCTCCGAGTTCCTAAATGCCACTGGAGCTCTTGATAGGTTCAGGAGCAGTTAAGTCTTAGGAATAGACAGAAGGCGAAGGAAGTGACCACTGATGGGCACCCCTAATGACCTCTCCCTTCCCTGCACCCCAGATATTTGAGTCTTTTCCTGCACCCCACCCCAGATATTTGAGTCTCCACAGAAGAATGGAGAATGAGGCCAGGAGTCAGACCTCCACCCAGCAGCCTGGGGTCGATTGGTATGATTTCAGGGTCAGCATATATCCAAGAGCCATAGTTTCTCAAGAATTGAAAGCTACCCATTCCTCCTCTAATGTTTGCGTTCATTTTGCAGTACCCCTGACCTGTCACCGTTCAGCTTTTATCCACACACCCTTAAGGACAGGAAGCTCACTCATTCTTGAAGGTTGTCACACCATCTCTGGACTGCTCTGACTTAGAGCATTTCCCTGGGTACTCTTTGGCTTGCCCTCTTGGGTGCTTGCATGCATGGCACTCTCCACCAGGATCCATTTCCTCGGTTCCTTCCAGAACCAGGAATCTGGTCTCCTCCCCATCCTGCTTATCCAGGTTTGCATGTGCCTGCCTGTCCAGGACTGATCTGACATCCATGAAAAGCAGGTCTTCTGGTGTGGGTGGTCAGGATGGCAAGCCTTCCTGGATTCACTTTACTATGGCATGGCCCATAGGAGAGGGAAAATGCTGAAGGCTAAGGCAATCAGTGTAGGCTTCCTGGAGGAGGCAGGACTTTTAGATATGAGTATTTTACAGCTAGGAGAGAGCATAGAGTCTAACACACACACACACACACACACACACACACACACACACGCGCGCGCGCGCCCTTTAGAGAAGATGAAGGTAATGTCCAGAGAAAGTGTGGCTTGACTGGAGGCCACAAGCTGAGCTGGGGTTGGGGGGAGGACTAGAGGTCACCTCCTGCCTTGGGTATCACATCCCCATATACATAGCTCCAAAAGTGACCAAAAAAAATAAATAAAGACATTTTAATTATTGGATAGGAAATATAATCGTATGGTCAGAAATAAAAACAGAGAAATGTCTCACTCCCATCTTTGCCCCCATCTGCAGCTCTTATGTTCACATACCTATCTTTTTTTTAACATTACATTTCCTTCCAGAATTTCTTTATGTAATTATAAGTAAATACAATTACAGATATTTGCTTTTCTCATTCTCTTTTTGCACATAGATAGCATAGTACCATGTATACATAGCATTGTGGACCATTGACTATAGCATGCATTTTTAGCCAGTCCTCTGTTGATGGATATTTAAGTTGTTTTGTATTACGTGCAGTGCTAGGATAATGTCCCCAAAGAAAGCATATGAATAATAGTGGAAAGTGCCCTGGGTCCACAGATCTCAGCTGTCTTCCAGGTGCCAGTTGCTGGTTGATGAACAGCAAGAACGCTCATACTGTCCATGTGAGGTCTAGGCATTTTGCCGTGTCTTTATCTTGAGGCGACTTCTCACTATCCATTACTAAGTAGTTTGAACTTGGAGCATGCGAAGAATGCTCTTTTTTGCAGAGCCTCTTGTGATCTTTAAGTAATAGGCTGGAGGAGTGGGTAGGCAGGCAGGTGGAGCTTGAAGAAAGGAAGGGAGTAACACAGTGAGTGCAAAAAAAGAGTGAGGCAGCTCGAATGAGATAGGCAGGTCTTGTTTGTTCCAGTAGCGTCAGGTCCATCAACTAAAATGAAGGCAACTCCTGGATCCACATCCCTGTATGGGCCTCTGGTGCCAACACTCATCCCTCCTGAAACTGTTGGTTAACTTTTATTACAACTGTATGCCTAGGCAGAAATGACAAAACATGCCTACAGGCTTAACTAGACCTTCTGGGGGAGTGGAGTAGCTCGGGCATCTCCCCTTTTGTTTCCCATACACTATTTTTGCAATGATGTTACAGTACTTTAGTGAAAAAAATAAAAAATTTTAAAGCTATAAAACAATTATAAATCAGTCATCATGATATTTTTTTTTCTTACTGAGCCTCATGTGTCCCCTGCTTCATTAACAGTGGGGGTGGGTGTAGAATGGAGGCAAAGAGGAACAAAGCCTGCTCTGGGGAGTTCACGGCCCATAGGGAAAGGTCTTTTACTGAGCAGCAGTCTGTAGAGCCAGACAAGAAAGGTAAAAAACATGTTTTAATGGTGACAAAATACACGTAACATAAAATTTACCTATAATTAGAATTGCTGGTTTATATGGTAATACCATTTTTAATTTTTTGAGGAACTGCCCTGCAATTTTTCATAGTGGCTGTACCATTCATTCTACATTTCTACCAACAGTACACAGGGGTTCCAATTTTTCCACTTCCTCACCCATACTTATTTTTAATGTCCCCATTGACATTTTAGAGAAAGAAGAAGGGAGAGGGAGAGGGAGAGAGGAAAACATCTATGGGAAAGAGAAACATCTATCAGTTGCCGCCTGCATGCACCCCACAACCCAAGCATGTGCCTAGGGATTGAGTGTGCAGCCCAGGCACCTTTCAGTGGGAATTGAACCAGCCACCTTTCAGTGCATGGGATGATGCTCAACCGAGTCACACTGGTCAGGGCTACTTTTTTTTTTTTTTTTTTTTTTAATATGTAATAGATAGTTTAAACATTTTGACCATCACTCATTATAAAAAAATATATTTAATATCTAGCCAACACTCTGTAGACATACACATAAAACAGTTTTGCAAAAAGAAGTTTTGCAAAAACAAATGACACTTATTACATGGGGTTATTATATTTCCTGTTCTATGTAATATAAAAAATGCGGGTCATGACCCACTCAATTGCTTTCATTATCTACTAATGGGTCACAATAAATATAGTTTGAAAATTGCTGGCATAGAGCACTCACTATAGACTGTGCACTTTCCTGGAGTCAGAGATTGTCCATTTTCTGCCCTTCCTACACACAGGCTTCATTCTCTAACCCCAAAACAACTCTCTTCCCTTTTTTGTAAATATGTTGTGCAAAAGAAACCAAGGGGAAGAAAGAAGGAAGTCAATCCATTTCAGCAGACTGTGGAGGAGCCCACAGCCCATGTCAGAGCACTGATGATACCAAAAAGAGCCCTGCCTGGCTCCAGTCCGGTACCTGGCACGTGGCCCCGTCATACTGGGCCTTCCCTATCTACTGCAGCTGGGTTTGGCCAGGTCATCGCTGGTGTCCTCTGAGAGTAGGCCTGGCCACACAGGAGGGGCAAAGCTTGTTCCTATTAGGAAAGTATCCCAGGCCTTGTACTCTCACAGTCAGTCACCTGGCTTTTCCAATGCAGCTCTTCTTGATGAAGGGCCCCTCTGCTGCGATGGAATACCTTGCCTTCACTCTGTGGACAGACTGCATGCTCCTGACTGATGATCATCACATAGAATTTGAAGCACCAATGGTCAGGAGTGTGGGCCTCTTCTTTCAAAGGAGCACTTCCCACATCATTCATTTTTAACAAGCTATTCAGTTTCACACAATAGGGAAGGATGGTGGGAGGGAAGCAAAGGAGACAGTGACTGAAGAAAAGCAAGTTGCGCGGGCACTGGAAGGGCACTGTTCAAACCCTAGTCCAGGCCCTTATTAGGTCTGTGACCACAGAAAATAACTTCCCCTCTCTTGTGCTTCAGTTTCCTTCTCTGTAGATTTGTGATAATCATAGGGTGGTACTTACCTCTTTTTTAAAAAAATTATAATTTATTTTTATTGTGGTAAAATTCACATAAGAAAACTTTTATTTTTTTAATCTTTATTATTGAAAGTATTACATATGTCCCCGTTTTTCCCCCTCTAGAAAACTATTTTAACCATTTTAGAGTATAAAGTTCAGCTACATTTAGTACACTCTCAATCTTTTTTTTTGTTTTTGTTAATCCTCTCCCAAGGATATTTTTCTATTCATTTTTAGAGAGAGTGGAAGGAGTGAGGGAGGGAGAGAGAGAGAGAAAAAAAAATTAACATGAGAGACACATCAATTGGTTGCCTCCTCGACCAGGATTGAGGATTGACCTGCAACCTTGATATGTGCCCCCAACTGGGAATTGAACCCATAACCCTTTGGTATGCTGGCTGATGCTCTAATCACTGAGCATACCAGCCAGGGCTACACTTACAATCTTGTACAACCATCCCAACTATCTAGTTCCGGAATATTCCCATTGCCAGGAAAGGAAACCCCGAAGCCATGAAGCAGTCACTCCCCATTGTGCCCACCCCCACCCCTTGGCAACCACCGTGCTCCTTCCAAAGGTATACATTTAGCTGTTCTGGATATTTCACAGAAATGAAAGTGTACAATATGTATCCTTTTGTGGCTGGCTTCTTTTCACTCAGCATAATGTGTTTAAGGTTCATTCATGGGTGTGTATCAGAATGTTATTCCTTTTTAGGGCTGAATAATACTCCACTATATGGGTGTGCCACATTTTATTGACAGACATTTTTGGGTGTTGTGAATAGTGCTGTGAACATTCATATGCAAGTTTTTGTTTAAACATCTGTTTTCTGTTCCATTGGATACATACTTAGAAGATTTGTTGAATCATGAAAATTCTGTCAGACTTTTTGAGGAGCTGCCACTACTTCATTTGGGGATGGGTACATGAAGCACCTCACTGAGCCTGGCACAGAGTGGTAATAAAAACACTATCATCCATCAGGTACTAAGTGCCAGGTGCTTTTTCTAGCATTTTACTTAGTAATGTACTTCATCCACACTACTCTGTGAGGTAGAGAGGATGATTATTCCCATTTACAGAGAGGGCCTTTGGCCTCAGGAGTTTTAAGTGATTTGTCCAAGATGCATTAATGCTATTCTGACCTAGGCAGAGTTAAAGCCCCTCGGGCAGTGTGAAGGCCACAGGGAGGCCAGTTTCAGCTCAATGGAAGGGTGTCCTTCCTGTTACAACTTGGCTGCTATAGAGGAACTGGCTCCTGCAGCAGTGAGCGTTTTGTTCCTGGAGCTGTGTAGGCTAGATGTCGAGCAAGCCTTGAGGAGTTGTTGGGCAGTGATTCCTGGATGCCAGCACCTCCGGGTCATGAGGTGAAGTCATGAAGGGGGTGGGGAAGGCTCCTGGTCCCTAGGGCCTCTAGGCTTTGGACTGGGTGAGGCCTTGGGAATTGGGCTGACCCCAGATCTAGGTTTCCAGCCCTTATGCTGCTGCACAGTCATTTCTGATTCTCCTTTTCTGACTTTGCAGCCAGTGGGGACACAGATAGCTCAGGTGCAGGCCCTGGAGCTGGCTGAGGCTCAACCTGTGGCCGTTGTACAGTCGGTGCCTGGGACACACCCCGTGCCGATGTATGCCTACTCCATCAAAGACCCCTCCTGTAGAGAGGTAAGTTTTCTGCAGTCCTGCCTCTCCTACTGAGAGCACAGATCCCAGCAAGCAGTAAGAGGAGCTGAGTGAGAATCCAGACCTTAGCACCTGCTGCTCTATGCCCTTCCTTCCTTTCCCTCGGCTGCCCTGTCAGGAAGTTCCCCTCTATACTAAGCATATGCGCCACTCCCAGGACAGGCAGAGGCTGGTGGTTAGTAGGCAGGGCCAGTGCGCATGGCAACCTGGGAGGACTTTTTGAGTGGAGAGAGGCAGAGAGGAAGGCACAGGCCTCTGCCACCCAGGTCTAGGTCTCTGCCCACCAGAGACCTTAGGGCCCCTGGAGGCTCCTGACCTGGCACTGTGATTTCCCACTGCACAGGAGGTTTCCAACACAGCCACGCCACAGAAGAGGAGGAAGTCCTGCCAGACCGAGTGCCGCAGGAAGGTTATCAAGATGGAGTCGGAGGAAGAGAAGGAGGCCAGGTTGTCCCTGAGCTCCCCCGAGCAGCCCAGGCCCAGCACCTCCAAGGAAGTCTCACCACTGCCCCTGGAGGAGTCCCAGAGCCCTGAGAGCCACACTGCTGGAAATGAGGACTTACTGCTCAACAGCAACCATGAGACTGGCGACTCTGGGGAGGCAGGTAGGGAGGTCAGGGACAGCAGAGGCTGAGGCCTGCATGCTGTTTTCCAGGGGCTGGGTGGGGCCCCTGTTCTGCATCCTGACCAACCCAGGGAGCCCAAAGCCAACAGCATTCCCTGTGTTCTGCCCTCAGCTGCTACCACACGGGGCAAGGAGAGCCCACAGTTTTCCTGGGGGTTGAGAGTGCATGTGGCTTATTTCACCATGTGCTTTGACGGGATTCCAGTGTGGGGAGCACCAGAAGCTGAAGTTAAGTTCCTTAGCTCCTTCCCCAAATACACTTCTGCAGAACCTGCCGTGTTTCCCCGAAAATAAGACATCCTCCGAAAATAAGACCTAGCGCATGGAAAAATAAGACATCCCTTGAAAATAAGATCTAGCGCATCTTTGGGAGCAAAAATTAATATAAGACACTGTCTTATTTTCGGGGAAACAGGGTAGCACCATGTCTCTGCACAGCATGGGTCTCCCCATGAAATGTTTGTTTGTGGGTGTCCAGCACATTCCCAGAGAGGACTCGAATAAAGACCATGGACCCATCTGTTCCCAAATTTTTCTGCAAAGGCTACCGCCTGATGGCCCCTCATTTGTCCTAGATGTCTTTCAGGGACACTGCCAAATAGGAAGTCCTTTGGCAAGACTAGCGGTCAACCCATAGAATTCTGGAATGTTCAAGACAGTCCAGCCTTGTTTTCATTCTAGGTCCCCCGCCTGGGCCCTGACCCTGCTGACACACCCAACCCTAACTAATATTCCTTGCTCACAAATGCTATTGGCAAATCAAAAGGTTTTAACTAGATATAGGCTATTGTTTAACTGAACATTCTCACAGGTCTGAGAATTGGAATACACCAATGAGCTTCTTTAGGATTACAAAAGGTTCTAAACCAGGTGGTGTTTGTCAGGCCTCCACAGGGAGCAAATTATGCTTACAGGGCCAGCAGGCATTTACAGATTTCGCAGGCAACACAAGGTGAATGTTGACATCCCCTCTTGCAGGCCACATATCACCCACCCAGTCCAATGGCCAACAAAGGTCCCCACGGGAGAACTGGGGCTGGGATGGGTAGGATTGGGTGTTCCTAGGAGGGCCTAACGCTGCCTCCCCTACCTTGTTTCAGAGGAGCGCATTGTGGTGATCAGCAGCTCAGAGGACTCAGATGCCGAAAACTCGGTGAGTGGCCCAGAAGTTTGGCCCGGGATTCCTGCCTCCCCCCATTCCAGGGGACACAATCACAGCAGGTGACTCTCAGTCCTGAGCTGTCCTAAGGATAATCTTCAAAGGCCTATGGGCCTGAACCACCCAGCCCTCCCTCCAGATGAGGGGCCTTCAGTAACCATATATTCTCTTCTAAACTGCTGATAGAGTAATTCCTTCCAGATCTGTCTCTTTTCTGAACTAGACATGGCCTTTGTTGGGAGCTTCCTTATGTATTTCTGTCCCCTTCTCAACAAGGAGGGTGGACACAAGTGAGGGCCAATTTGAGGATTGTAAGGGCACAGGGCAGCGCCACATAGGGCTCACACAAGAAATATCACTCCAGGTAAGAAAGAACTTCTTTAAAGCCATCCTGTAATGGGACAGTGGTTTGTGGGTTGTGTCCCTTCTGTCCCTGAGATTTGTTAATGGGCAGTCCCATGTCTAGGGGAAAAGAGGATCTGAACAGAGTAAAAGGTTGGACTGGGTGGTCCCTGAGCCCCTTCCAGCCCTCAATCTGAGGTTCTGTATTGGAAAGTGCTTGGAGCCCATGGAGACTGCTGCGACATACTCCCGGCCAGCCCACCCCCTGCTGAGAGCACTAAGAGCATCCCACACCTGCCGGGCCTCCCATCTGCCCCGAGGTGCATGCCACTTCCTGGCTTGGTCTCCCCACAATCCCACCAAGCAAGTCAACTCCGATGCCACATCTCCCAGCCAGCCTGCCGGGTACCAGGAGCATGCTGCCATCCATCGTGGGATCAGCCACCTGTCTCGCAGGATACAAAGAGCCATCCGCCTTCGTCACATCCACTTGCCACTCAAACCGTATCGTGCCCCCCTGTGGACTTGTTCTTCCCCAATGGCCGAAGCCACTACCCTTGCCGTTACTGAGCCCCCCAACCATTCTGCCAACCTCCAGGAGTGTCTTGCTTGCCTCCAAAAGCCAGCCATCCGCCAACCCCGACTGGTGCGGCAGGCAGGGCGGTCTCTTGGCCACTCCCTCCGGGGGTCCTCCCAGGTAGCTCAGTGGCTCAACAACTTCTTTGCTTTTCCTCCCTCCTCTGTTGCTCCCCAGATTGATGCCTCTTTCAGGGGAAGCAGGGCAGGAGGCCAATCACCCCAGACTCTTGGGGCAGGAATCTCCCTCCAGGATTCTGACAGGACCCCTGCAGAGAATCCCCAAATCCAGGAAGTCCCTCCAAATGCATCCCCATCACTCCTGTCCTCAGAGAGGCCCCCCACCAGCCCAGGTCCCCCTCAGACAAGCCTCTGAGAGCCCCGAGTGCCTCCCTCTACAAACACTGGCCACCATCCTCTTGTAACCTTGGGCCAACACCCACACCCTGCTCTGCCCCCTCCTCCATCCCTCTGCCCAGCCTAGCCCACACACATAAAGACCCTACAAGCAGTAGGCATTCATACATCTTGGTCAAAGAGTGAACTGAGGATGGAATGGTTGCATAGACTCTGGGCAAGGAGATTTTAGTCCTTGTTAGTTGAGAGGGCATGATAGATTCATGCCACCACTCCTCACATGTCTGGGCCTCTGCTCAATGAAAGCTTCTTTCAACCTTTGTACCTCCCACTGTCCCATCCCCCTACCCCAGGCCTTTCCACTGGGCTTCTGTCAGGATCTAAGACCATGAGGGCAGGAACTGTATCAATCCTACGACCTGGCAGATGTGGCTGCTCAATAAATGTTTGTTGAAAGACCGTGACCAACAGATTCCTTGCTGGACTTAGCTTTTGTCACTTCTCTGTCCTGAAACGTGGTTTCATGTAGGGTTACTCTGTCCCTCTTTCTGCCACATCAGAGATAGGAGGTGGGATCAAGGCCCTCTATGTCTCCTGGGCTGTTTCAGTCCCACCATCTGATAAGACTGCCTATGCCTTTGAGGTTCCAGATCTTGAGGTGAACCCCACTTCCCTAGCTCATATCAGATGTCTTCCTACTTTCCCCACATAGGGAAGACTCTGACACCTGCCTCCTAAGGTTCCTCTCTCTTCCTCTTCTGGGGATACAGCATCCTTTATCTCAGCCTCTCTGCTCCTTGACCTCTCTCCATCACTAGGCCATCCATGGAACCTCACCATCACTGAACTGTCCATCTCTAAACTGGCCCACTCAAGACTGACCATCGCCTCCTGTTCCTTGAGCTTTCCATCAGTAACTTTTAGTACCTCTACTCTCTCCCACCCAGCTCCTCCTGGCCTCCAGTTAGGCCTGCCCTTCACAAACAACCCTGGTGGGATTTAGTAGGTTGCCTCTGCATTGCTACCCAGAGCCGAATTCTGTTGGAGAAAATCAACGGGAGGAAAACCACAAAGAATAGTCAGTCAAAGGCTCTCTCCCACTCTCCACCTCAGCTCACTGAACCTCCACAGCCTAAGATCTGGGCCCTCATCCTCACCTTCACTCTCGGCAGGTGACCACACCCTCTGCTTTAGGAAGACAACAGGGGCTTTGGTGCTCACTGAGTCTTCCCCCTGAGTGTGTCCCTTATGGATCTGAGGAATTGTAATCTGGATGGTCCCACTCTGACCAGTGGGTACACTGGCTCTTGGATCACCAAGGAGGTGCTAATTTAGCCTCTGCCTGAAGCCACCCAGCAGGAGCTGTGGAGAAATCTGCAGATTCCTCTTCTTTGTTTGGGTTTTGGAGGTGCCCAGATGAGGCCCAGCTGTGAAGCAGTGCAAGCTGCTATGGGGCCTTGGACATTCTTTTGGATGTTCTGGGTCTCTCTGACTCAGCTGCAGTTTGTTAGGTAAGTTTAGATTTCAAAGGACCAAGCCATTCATATGCAAAAGCCTCTGTGCACAGCTTGGGTGGGGCAGGGTCTTAGGGCAGAGCAAACAGCAATGGCTGACTGTCAGCCCTGCCCTAAAAGCTCCAAGGTCTCAATGTCCCATGGTAATCACAGTAAGCACCTCTGAGAGAAAGCTGCCCTCGAGTTCTGCCTGATGCTAGACAGTCCAGTTTCTCCCCATATGAGTCTGGATCCCCAGAGTCTCACCTGGAACTGGAGTTCAGAGCATTTGGGAGCTTGTGTCTCCCTCCCACTTGAAAAAGACAGCCACACCTTCAGTTGCCAGCCCTCTCCACACGTGCGCCTCCGTGCCTCTGCCTTTACTTCCGCAGCTGCTCTGAATCTCAATATGCTTTTCTTTTTCCTTCTAGTCGTAGAATTTCCACTCAGCCAGCCTTCCTGTGGTTCTAGATGATGTCCGTTTTGTCTTTTAGTTGTAGTTTTGAAGTGGTTGTGTGAGGCAGCAAGTTCAGGTGTTTACCTATGCCGCCATCTTGGTTTCTCTGCCTTCAAGAAAGAGCTGGGGTTTTGTATATGCAAAAGCTAACTGTGCATGTCTTGCCAAACTGATCCCTGCTGTTGCTTAAGCTTGGCTGCTGAGAAAGTCCCTAAGCTGGGACTCTTGATAAGCAATAATGTCAGGTACTATGCAGATATCTTCTGGTTACTCGATGCTGAATATCAAAGGGTTTGGCTCCTATCTAGCTGATGACCAAACATGAACTTAAATCAGTAATTAAGACAATCCTTCACAATCCTGCCTGATACTGATCACTTGGGGTTTTGCCAAT
Organism: Pipistrellus kuhlii; assembly: GCF_014108245.1. NCBI lineage: Eukaryota > Metazoa > Chordata > Mammalia > Chiroptera > Vespertilionidae > Pipistrellus > Pipistrellus kuhlii. The sequence continues at coordinate 89,362,815 of NW_023425404.1, read as the reverse complement.
GACAGATTCCTAGGTCCCATCCACAGAGACCCTAATTGAATTGGTCTGGGATGGAGGCTGGGCATCAAGCATCTGTTAAGCTGCTAATGCAGAGCCAAAGGAGAGAACCCTGAAGGAGTTGGGGGACTCAGTTGCACAGTCCTGTCAGAGAAGTGCTGCTAAGATGTATATGTATCAGTTTTTAATGGAGGTGACAAATACCTCCTGGGATACTACCCAGAAGGGGAGAAGACAACTGGATCAAGGAAACATAGTCCATTAGCCAAGTATAATAGAAAAATAAATTCCTGTATCTCTTGGCATCTTTCAAAGGGATCCAACTCATAACACATAGCAGCACTTTAAAATTCCTTTCCCTCTTTCAGCTGTCATCATCTCACACTCATTAGGTCCTCAAAGTGTTTTTACCACTGCTCACTTTTTAGTCCTCACACAGGGACTTTCACCTGTCCCCACTTCATTTCTGCCCCCATTCCTTTCCCAGCCAAGTAACCTCAACTTTTACCAAGGAAAGATTCTTTCCTGGCTTCTTGGGTTCTGTTTTTACACACTGTCCCTTTCTGCTGCCCCACCCACTCAGTTATGCTGATTGTGGAATAGGTTGAGGTGTGGGGGGTGGAACATGAGGGTTTTCCTTAGTGAGCAGAGGAAGAAAGGTGTTTTGTGTCTGGTCATCCATATGCCTATAGCTCTTTAGAAAAGTCTTTTTTAAATGTACCGGTACTTCCCAGGGTGAGGGAATTGAATTTACAGATGGCTAGAGTTCAGTGAAAGGTGTTCCCATGAGACCAGCCCCTCTGAGAAGCCATATTTTATGTAAGTCCCCAAGGGCAAGAGGAATCTGGGAGCAAAAGGAGTTGGGGCTGGGAGATCCAGCTTTCCTTAATTGACAATCTCAGCAGAAAGGAGGTGGTGCCCTTTCATTAGGGCAGCCTGCAAGGTTTTCTGTAAATTCAGACAGGACAGTTCCATGACTGTAAAAGAAAATGACCCAGGACAATGGCAGGCTCTAAAATTGAGGTTCTGATGGCCATCATAAATGACCCCTCCCTATAAAGATGGGGGAGCAGGCCCAAAGATGGAGTTGTGCTGCTCTCCAGGGAGCTTAATTTGAAAGAGAATATCCTAAAGAAATATTCTGGTTCTAAGGTATGAAGAGACACTGCAGAAGGAAGGAGGCAGGTGGAAATCCTCAGGGCCACTGCATGTTTGGAGCCAAAAGAAGGTAGAAGAAAAAGCCTAGTGTATTATGTTAGTGGGTGGCAGAGAGGATTCAGCCAAGGGAATGGATCTTCAGCTGTTCATAAGAGATCTGAGGCTAAGGCAAGGACACAGCAAGGGGAGTTCAGCTCTCCACCAGCTATCAACTTCAAGGAAGATTCTGTAGGACTCCTTACGAGGGAGGGAGGAGGCCAGGACAGTGAGACAGAGTCAGAGCCAGTTATGTAAAATTAGCCTTGGACATGTGGCAGATTCAAGGATACTGATATGCAAGGCATTTGACAAAGTCTCTTATTAGCGCCTTCTGTCTAAAGGCCAGGAACGCAGGCTTCTCTAAGTAAAACCAGCTCTGGATGGATTACTATTGAATATTTCTCACTGATGGAAGAATTTGGTGATGAGCCTGGGATAGGGCTATGAGACACAAACAAAAGTAAAAATCAGCCACTCCTAAGAATATCCAGCACATGTTAGCTGTGGTTAATAATGACTTAGCTTTTGGTTCAATTTTTATTCATTAAATGTTTCACCTGGAGAGTAGAAGGGCCTATGAGAATGTGCTAATTGTCTCTCATTAGTCAGCCAGGGTTCATGGAGGCCTCATATAGTCCCAACTAAAGCCAACTCTATCAACCAGCCAGAGGCAGTCGATAGAAGGAAAGACCAAGGCCTGCTCTGACCTGGGTCCCAGCAGTTCCCGCAGCCAGCCCCGGACACTTGCCATGCCCTTCCCTCCTTGTCTCTGGCTGATCTCCATAGGTGGTATTCACAGGAGGTTCTGAGTAGGCCACCAAAGACAACATCTGGGTTTGGCAGCTGTGCAGATAATGAGCAATTAACTCTACATTATGAGAGAATACTTCTCCCTCTGTAGCCACAGCCCCTTGGAAGCTGGAGCCCTTCCCCTACACCAGAGACCTTCCAAACTGTTCTCGCCTCTTCCAATCTGTGCTCACCCCAGAGGAGCCTCAGGCTTCCCTGAGAAGCTAGCTCCTGGTTGCTGTCTGGCAGCATCAACTGCTCTCAGTGCTGGGCTCTGTGTGTCCACCTAGGTGTGTGTCCCAGAAGCTAAGTAGTCCTCCCCTCCCCTTTGCATAGGACACTGATACCTCAGCGGGCTTTTGGAACAAGAAAAGCCAGGCTCCTGGCCCCTTCCAGAAAAACATCTGGGATTCAAGATGAGAATCTTTCCTCCTGACCCCAGTTTGTGTTTCTTCTGAGTCTTCTCAGAGATCAAGTGAGGTACAGGCACCTCGAGCTGTACCCACAGAGCACTAGCCCCACTCCCAAGCCTCCACACCCCATACACACTTGTGTTAATACAGGTTCATAAATTCACACCTCCCTATGCATACCCAGATATACACACACTTGCCCACATGATCTCATCTTCTTACCCCTCATTAATGTACACTGGCTAAAACACAGCTTTGCACAAGTGCACATGTGTATCTGTGTCCTATCACGCACACACATTTCCATGCATATGTACTCACCTAGACATACACCTTCCCTTTCCCAATAACATGCCCTTGGTCATGTGCATCCAGATGCCTAGGCCGTGCCAACTTGCTCATGTTCACACACATGTGACTACACATACCTGCTTACCAGAACATGCTCCCATGACCAATATGCTTCCTCTCACCCTCCGGACCCCTGACCTGTTGGTTTTTCTGTGTTACAGTCTTTCCGAGAGCTGGATGACAGCAGCAGCGAGTCCAGTGACCTTCAGCTGGAGGGCCCCAACTCCCTCAGGGTCCTGGATGAGAGCCTCACAGACCTCCAATCAGAAGTCAGGCCCCTGGTTTTCTTTGACCTCAAGATTGACAATGAAAGTGGGTTCTCTAATGACCATTCCCACCCCTTTCTAACTTAGTCTCTAGGTCCCCAAGATAAGTACAGGCAGAGCTATCTGCAGGGTCCAGGAGAGCCCTGAGCTCTGGTCAGTGACCACAGCCAGAGAGGGAGGAGCAAGTGTGCACTGCATCTCCCCTGGGACTCCCAGGTGCCCTACTCTGTTGTTTGAATAAGGACAGCTGCCCTGACCAGTGCCTGAAAGTGTGAGGCAAGTGCCTCCAGGAGTTCACAACTCTGAGGAGTGCTTCTCTTCCATAGAGAGCCTTGGGAAGACACTTTTAAACAGAAATCCAGTGTTTGTAAAAAAAAAAAAAAAAAAAAAAAATCACTGCTATGAGACCAGCAATTCAAGCCAGGCATGGGACTGTGTAATTGCACATTTCTAGGTATAAGACCCAGTCCACTGGTGGGGGGTGGGGGGAGGGCGCTGCATGGAGAGGCCAACAGAACTGAGGTCATAAAGAGATATGACCTCTCTCCCAGAAGCCCCTCAATTCCTATAGAATTTGCTGAGGCCCTGCCTTATGGCACAGTCTCAACCTAGGGCTAGCTCAGCCAGCCAGAAGCAGTGGGAAGCTGTTTCCACAGGATAGGGAATTCACTCACAGACCTCACAAGTGGCTCTGGGCCACACTCTGAGGGCAGTAGATTGGGCAGGTATGTTGTATGTCTCAGGGCTCCAACTAGCTGGGAGCCTTAGCTAAGTGATTGATGGGACTGGAGACCAAGGATAGGAAGTAGAGAGCTAGGTATAAACTGTGAGGAGTCTCAGGGTAGTGGAGTAAGGCTGACAGAAGAGAAACGTGAGGGACCTGGGTCTAAAGGGTTTGGTGAACTCCGAGGCACGCAGCAGGGGATGGGGGAGCTGGACTCGCAGCCAGTGAACAAGGCATTTGAGGGCAGCAGACCTCCTCCCAGCCTCTACCTGCCTGAAAACTGCTCTCTATCCACTTCCCTCATATCTGCAGTGTGTAGTCAGCAGCTTCCCCTTGGGTTCTCCCAGGGGTTCTCCCAGCCTCTGCCTGCCTCAATGTGACCTCAAGATTGACAATGAAAGTGGGTTCTCTAATTACCATTAGAGAAGACTTGAATCTTCAGAGCCTGGGGCAGAGTTGCAAATGTTTGGAGGCTGATGTTTGGTTCCTGACAGAAGACCCCAAGGTGGGGTGTCTGGATAATGGGTCAGCAACCCTGTAGGTCCCCCAATCCCTCCTAGTGCCTCCCATGTCCCTAGGCCCTCATCCTGCCCTTCTCTCCTGCCCAGCCCAGAAGATTAGGCAGCTGGCAGCCGTGAACCAGGAGAGCAAATTCCGAGTGCTCATCCAACAAGAGGCCTTCAGCGTCTACTCCAAGGCTGTCTCCCTGGAGGTGGGGCTACAGCACTTCCTCCGCTTCCTGAGCTCCATGTGCCGTCCCACCCTTGCCTGCTATAAGCTGTGGGGGCCCAGCCTCCCCAACTTCTTCCGGGCCCTGGAGGACATGGACAAGCTATGGGAGTTCCAGGAGGCCATCTCCGGCTTCCTGGCCACTCGGCCCCTCATCCAGGAGCGAGTGCCCCAGGCCAGCAGCTTCAAACTCAAGAGTTTGGCCAAGACCTACCTGGCGAGAAACATGAGTGAACACAGTGCTCTGGCCACTGTGCTGACCATGCGTGACCTGTGCCGCCTCCTTGAGGTCTCCCCGGGCCCCCAGCTGGCCCAACATTTCTACCCCTTCAGCAGCCTGCAGTGCTTCGGATCCCTGCAGCCCCTGGTGCAGGCAGCCGTCCTGCCCTGGGCCGAGGCCCGCCTCCTGGCCCTCCACAATGTGAGCTTCACGGAGCTGCTGACTGCACACTGTCGAGACCCACAGGGGGGCTTGAAGAAATACAGCCTGTATCTACAGGCCACCTCATCGCCCCCTGCACAGCCTGCTCTCAACTTACAAGCTATGAGTACCTACTTCAAAAGCCTGATGGAAGGGCCAGCCTTGGCAGTGGGAGAGGGCATCTCTACCCCTCTTGCTAGCCACAGGTTGGCCCAAAGGGCTTCCCAGAACAGCTGAGATGAGAGGATGACTGACTTGAAACCTCTGGGAACAGAGGGATGTTGTCCTTTAGCCAGGCTTTCCCCATCACAGCATTCCCAGAATCTGGTCCCTAATACTCAGCTGACATTTGGTCCAGAATTAGGTCTTGTTCTCTGGGACCAAATTCCCCTTCTCTAAAAATCCCACAGAGAAAGTTTTAAGGCCAAGAAGCCACCCACTGGAACTACCAGATCCCTAATGCACCAGTGAGTTAACTCACCAGGCTGTTGGCCCCTCCCTTGCAGGAGCCAGACCCAGGGTTGTCCAGAGTAAAGAAAGCATGCCATTGCTAAGTGGCCTCCAGCCATCCAGCCTGCCACTTTCTGTCCCTATAGCTCCTCCCTGACTCCCAGCCACTTCCCAGGGGACCCACCAACAGCTCCCATGGACACCATCTGCAACATCATTGGCCCCACAGGTACTCAAAGTGCCTTTCAAACTAAACTGCCCCTCATGAGCTTGGGTTCTCTCAGCCTCTGCCTGCCTGCAGGCCGGCTCTCTGTCCACTTATATCTGCAGAGACAGAAGCTGCTATGCCATGCCTGTCTTCACTTCCCGCCACCCTTGCTTCCTTCCTCTTGGCCACACAAACACTCCTTAGTCCAGACTTTGCCCATTTGGTCCTCAGGCTACTGACCCCTCTCAGCATGGTCCTTGGCCAGTTCTGCACTGCCTGCCTCAGCCGTGCCAAGGAATGTCCTCTGACCCAGTGCTGCTCTCTGTGTAGTCCAGAGGCCCACACCTGATTCCCCCTGATAGCCTCTTCCCCAGACCTCTGGAATTGGACTGGACAAGCTATGGGAGTTCCAGGCACCCAGCAAGCTGTATAGTTTAGCAGGCTGTCCAGGTGTTGCTAAAGATGCCTGCTGAGTTTTAGGACCATTGCTGTGTAGACTGCACTTCAAAGGAGGAGTGTGGAGCAACAGAGAAAGTCCTGACCTAGGATAAGGCCCCTTCCTGAGTCCCCTTGTCTCTACCTATAAAATGGCTGTTTGGCCTGGTTGGTCCAAGTCCCATTCAATCCTGCCATTCTGGGATTTTAAGAATGGGCAGCATGCCACTAGGTGGTAGACAGATGGTTTCATTCTTGAACCCTAGCCCCCAACCCTAAGCTAAAGTTCCCAGCCCAAGGGCACAACAGAAAGCAGCAGCACACTAGCAGGTCAGAGCCATCCATCCCTTCTGACAGGGAGAACCAGTGTCCCCTCCCCTTCCCATCCATGTTCCTCGATTTTTGCTACTGGATGCAGCCCAGACTCCCAGCTTCTATGGGCTCAGCTTTCACAAATATGATGAAGTCTGGGTGCGCATTCCTCAGCTCCATCTTGTGGGTGCCCTGAAAACCCATTAAGGGATTACAGAGAATCTTGCTACAACAGCAAGAGCACTGGTTCTAACGGTGAACTCATGCATTTAAAGTAGATGCTGCCTCTGAAGCTTGACAGGAACAGACTGATGGAAATGGGGAGGAGGGGCCTGGGGCCCTGGGTGGGCTGTGTTGCCATCATCTTTTCAGCCACAAGGCAGCCTGGGCCTGGATTGGGCAGTGCTCAACTATCCTAGCACAAGCCCAGCCCCACAATGCCTGCTGCCTTCAGATGCATTTTGTCACAGCATTTATAATAAAGTCTGGTCTGCCCTCTCCACTTTCACAGCCTTTAATAAAGACTTGAATCTTCAAAGCCTCATGCTGCCCACCCTAAAGTCACTGAGCAGTATCCTGCCTGGTGAAGGGGGTGCTTCCAGGCCTCAGGGAACTGTTCTTTGTAGGGACCTTTCAGGACTTAGCAGAGCAGAAAGCCCCACGTTATTCACTGCTAAGGGCCTCACAGATGTCAACCTCCTATTCCAAGTGAGGAAATGAACATGGACCTGCCCATGATTATCTCCAAAGGGGAGAGCCATGTGGAGGGAATGAAGCACTAAGCTTTAAGGATTACCCCTAGAGAAAGTCAGGAGCCAGACACCAAGGTCTGTTGAAACTTCACCTCTATCTCCTGCTGGGTAATCTTGTCCCCTGTCTGTGCAGGCCCGCAGGTGATAAAACCTTTGGCAGATAGGGGAGACCTAGGATATCAGCAATGTGTGACTAATGCTTTGCTTTCTTGGGTGTCAGATTATAGTACTTGTAGGGATTACCGTGGCACAGGCAGTGTAACTGGTAGCCCTCCCCTGGCCTGGGCTAGAAGCCAAGTAATGAGATTTGGTCACTGTCACCACCCTTAACCCTATCTCCCTGTCCCAGGTACTCAGATTCCAGTCCTGAAGTTTTTAGTCTCTAAGAACAAGCACAAACATGTCACTGGTGCTTCAGTTTTGAATTCTCTGTCTGGTTTATCTATGTCAGCTATGTGGGGCTTGAGGTTAGAAGACTGAGTTTCAATCCTAGTAGCCTATGACTGGTCTGGTACATCAAGCACTGACTCTAAAATAGGGTAGAGGTCATTTTTACCTGATAGGATGTTATGTGAATCAGTGAGAAAATGTTTGTGAAAATAGCTCTTTAATATGTGGAGAATCACCAAATGTAAGATCTTATTTTACAGACAACTTAGATGACAGTGTTATTACTTTATAAGTTAGAAAAATAAACAGATATTAGAGCTCAGCAAGAAAAAGTACATGGGCGTGTCTTCAGAGGGATGAAGAATAAGAGTTATCTGTCAGACCCTGGGTCTGAGGGAGCTCTGAAGGAGAGCAGGGGAGTCCACCTTGAAGTGCTAAACAGTAGCTGTCTCTGTGTCCCCGGTACACCCAGATGGGAGAAGTCAGCCACACAGACCTGAAGCTGAAAGCAGACTTCCTGTGACAGCTCAGCACTGCTCCAGTGCTGCCTCCTGAGGCCCAAGGGCTCATTTACATCCAAGAAAGTTTGCTTAAAATTTTGCTTTAACTCCAGCCTTGCTCTCCTACCTGCATAACATCTAGCTGCTATCTGATTCTTAGCCCTTTTGTGCTCCTGCCATACCCCTCCCCTCATCCAGCATGGGCCTGCCTCACTCCCATTCTTATTCCTATCCTAGACTCACTCTGACCCCTGGTCCCAACCCTGACAATTCTCTATACCTCTGAGGTATCCTGAACCCCAAACCTCCCAGCAGGCCCAGGTCCTGTCCTGCCTTCTCTGACTTTAGACTTATTTCTATCCCATCCCAAGTGCCCCAACCCCTACACCTAGAGTAAGAGGATCCTTTCTCACCTTTTTTTTTTTTTTTTAAATTTACCATTATTGTTGAAAGGATTGTATTATAGAGGTCCCCATCTTTTTTTTTCTCATTGACCCCCTTCATCTGACACATACCTCCCCCAGCCTTTACCACACTATTGTCTGTGTATCATAACTTCATGGTTAATATTTCTTCACCTGCCTCTTTACCTCTGAAATTCATCAGTCTGTTCCATTGATCTATGTCTCTGGATCTATTTTGTTCATCAGTTTATTTTGTTCATTAGAATCCACATATGAGTGAGATCATGTGATATCTGTTTCTCTGACTGGCTTATTTCACTTAGCATGATACTCTCCAGATCCCTCCATGCTGTCTCAAAGGTAAAAGATCCTTTTTTTTACAGCTGCACAGTATTCCATGGTGTAAATGTACCACAGCTTTTTATCCACTCATCTTCTAATGGGCTCTTGGGCTATTAACAGATCTTAGCTATTGTAAATTGTGCTGCTATGAACATAGGGGTGCATACATTCTTTCTGATTGGTGTTTCTAGTTTCTTGGGATCTAGTTCTAGATGTGGGATCACTGGGTCAAATGGGAGTTCCATTTTTAATTTTTTGAGGAAACTCCATACTATTTGAGGAAACTCCATACTTGTGCACTGCTGGTGGGAATACATTCTGGTGCAGCCAGTCTGCATTCCCACCAGCAGTACACAAGGTTTCCTTTTTCTCCACATCCTCACCAACACTTGTTTGTTGATTGTTGATGATAACCATTCTGACAGGTGTGAAATGATACCTCATTGACATTTTAATTTGCATCCCTCAGATGATCAGTGACTCTGAGGATTTTTCATATGTCTCTTGTCCTTCTCTATGTCCACTTTGGAGAAGTGTCTGTTTAGGTCCTTTGCCCATTCTTAAATTGTATTGTTTGTCTTCCTTTTGTTAAAATTAACCCCTTATCAGTTGCATCATTGGCAAATATGTTCTCATGCAGTGGGCTCTCTTTTTATTTTGTAGATGATTTCTTTTGCTGCACAAAAGCTTATTATTTTGATGCAGTCCATTTATTTCCATTCTAGTTTTCTTTGCCTTAGGACCATGGTCTGCAAACTGAGGCTTGTGAGCTACATGCGGCTCTTTGGTCCCTTGAGTGTGGCTCTTCCACAAAATACCACGGTCTGGGCGAGTCTGTTTTGAAGAAGTGGCATTAGAAGAAGTTTAAGTTTAAAATTTTTGGCTCTCGCCAAAACCGGTTTGGTTCCATGGATAGAACATCAGCCTGAAGACTAAAGGGTCCTGGGTTCGATTCCAGTCAAGGGCATGTACCTTGGTTGCTGGCACATCACCAAGTTCCTGCACACCAGTAGGGGGTGTGTAGGAAGCAGCTGATCGATGGTTCTCTCTCACTGATGTTTCTAGTTCTCTATCCCTCTTTCTTCCTCTCTGCAAAAAATCAATAAAATATATATATTTTAAATGTTAGCTCTCAAAAGAAATTTCAATCATTGTACTGTTGATATTTGGCTCCGTTGACTAATGAGTTTGCTGACCACTGCCTTAGGAGATATATCAGTAAACATATTGCTATGAGAGGTGTCTGAGATTTCTTTTTAAAAAAATATATTTTCAATGATTTCAGAAAGGAAGGGAGAGAGAGAGAGAACATCATTGATGAGAGATAATCATTCATTGGCTGCCTCCTGCACACCTCCTGGGGACTGGGCCTGCAACCTGGGATTGTGCCCTGACCAGGAATTGAACCCCTGGTTCATAGGTTAATGTTCAAGCACTGAGCCACACCAGCTGGGCAGATCTCTGTGGTGTTGCACCTTACGGTTTCACAACTTAGATTTAAGTCTTTTATTCATTTTTACTTTATTCTTTTTATGGTGTAAATTAATGATCTGGTTTCTTTTTTTCTTTTCTTTTTTTATGTATCTGTCCAATTTTTCAAATACCATTTATTGAAGAGACTGTCGTTACTCCATTGTATGCTCTTGCCTCCTTTTTCAAATATCAATTGAGCATAATGGCTTGGGTCAATTTCTTGGTTCTCTTTACAATTCTATTGGTCTATATGCCTGTTCTTGTGCCAGTACTAGGTTGTTTTGAGTACAGTGGTTTTGTAGTGTAACTTGATATCTGGTATTGTGATTTCTCCAACTTTGTCTCTCTCTCTCTCTCTTTTTTTTTTTTAATCAAAATTGCTTAAGCTATTTGTGATCTTTTTTGATTCCATATAAATTTTTGGAATGTTTATTCTAGATCCATGAAATATGCCTTTGGTATTTTTGTAGGTATAGCATTGAATCTATAGATTGCTTTGAATAGTATGAATGTTTTAATGATGTTTATTCCTCTAATCCATGAACATGGTATAGTCTTCCACTAGTTTATATCTTCCTCTATCTCTTTTGTCAATGTCTTGTAGTTTTCCTCCTTGGTTAAGTTTATACTTAAGCATCTTTAGTTTCTTTTTTTGAGAGTTAATTATTGGTCTATAAAAATGCCATCTATTTCTGGGTGTTAATTTAGTATCTTGCTATGTTGCCATATTCATTTATTAAATCCAGTAGTTTTTTTGGTGGAGTCTTTAGAATTTTCTATGTACAGTATTATGTCATCTGCGAATAATGACAGTTTTACTTTTTCCTTTCCAATTTGGATGCCTTTTATTTCTTCTTTCCTGATCATTATGGCTAGGACTTCCAGTGCTATGTTGAGTAGAAGTAGTGAAAGCAGACATCCTGTCTTGTTTTTCTTTTTAGGGAAAATGGTTTCAGTTTTTGCCCATTGAGTATGATGTTGGCTGTAGGTTAGTTATATATCGCCTTTATTATACTGAGGTATGATCCCTCTATTGCCACTTTGCTGAGACTTTTTTTTTTTTTTTTTTTTTTTTTTATCAAAAACGGTGTTGGATTTTGCTGAATACTTTTTCTTCATCAATTGACATGACCATGTGATTTTTGTCTTCCAATCAGTTTATATGATGTATCACAGTTATTGTTTTGGGAATATTGTACCAGCCTTGCATTCCCAGAATAAATCCCATTTGATCATGGTGTATGATCTTTTTAATCTGATTTGCTAGAATTTTGTTGAGGATTTTAGCATCTATGTTTATCAGGGATATTGGCCTGTAACTTTCTTTATAGTGTCTTATTTGCAATTAGGTTAAAACTATTGTAGCTTTGTAAAAAGAGCTTAAAAATGTTCTTTCCTCTTGAATTTTTTTTTAAATAGTTTGAGGAGGATAGATGTTAATTCTTCTTTGAATGTTTGGTAAAATTATCCTGTGAAGGCGTCCAGACAAGGGTTTTTGTTTGCTGGGAGTTTTTTGATTAATGCTTCAATTTCTTCAGTAGTTATTAGCCTATTTAGGTTTTCTTATTCTTCCCGGTTGATTGTATTTTTCTAGGAATATGTCCCTTTTGTCCAGGTTGTTAAGTTTGTTGTAATATAGTTATTCATAATATTTCTTTCTGATCCTTTATATTTCTGTGGGGTAAGTTGTTACTTCACCTCTTTCATTTCTCATTTTGTTTATTTGGGTCCTCTCTGTTTCTTCATGAATGGCTAAAGGTTCATCAATCTTGCTTATCCTTTTAAAGAAACAGTTCTTGGTTTTATCGGTCTTTTGTGTTTTCTTTTTAGTCTCTATGTCATTTATTTCTGCTCTGATCTTTATTATGTCATTTCTTCTACTTACTCTGGGCTTTTCTTGTTGTGTTGTTCTGGTTAAGTTATAGGATTAGATTGTTTATTTGAGCTTTTTCTTATTTCTAAAGATAAGCCTGTAATGCTATGAACTTCCCTCTTAGGACTGCTTTCACTGTGTCCCATAGATTTGGCATTGTTATATGTTCATTTTCCTTTGTTTCCAGGAAGTTTTTTTTATTTATTCCTAGATCTCTTTGATAACCCATTCATTGTTCAATAGCATGCTATTTAGCCTCCATGTGTTTAAATGTTTTGGGGTGTTTCTACTGTAGTTGATTTCTAATTTCATTCCACTGTGATCTGAGAAGATGCTTGATATAATTTCAATCTTCTTGAATTTGTGGAGGGTTAGTTTGTATTCTAACATATGATCTAACTTTGAAAATGTCCCGTGTGGAATTGAGAAGAATGTATATCTGTAGCTGTCAACTAATTACATCTAATCTGTTTTGTTGTTTAAGCTCACTGTTTCCTTGCTGATTTTTTTTGTCTATAAAATGTGATTATATTATTGTCCATCTCTCCCTTAAAATCCTCCAGAAGTTTTATTATTATTATTATTATTATTATTAATTATTATTATTATATATTTGGATACTCCTGTATTGGGTACATATATGTTTACCAGATTTATATCTTTTGGTTGTATCAATCCCTATAGTATTATGAAGTGACTTTCATTGTCTCCTGTTATGGCCTTTATGTTTAAGTCTATTTGGTCAGATATGCGTACTGCCACCCCAACTTTTTTTTTTTTTTTTTTTTTTTTTTCATTTCCATTTGCCTAGAATATTTTTGTGGTACTTTCACTATCATACTGTGTGAGTGATATTGAAAGTTTTGAGGTGTGTCTCTTGTAGACAGCATATATATGGATCATGTTTTCTTATTAATTCAGCTACCCTATATCTTTAGATTGGCACATTTAAGCCATTTACATTTAAGGTTATTATTGATAGGTACTTACTTGTTGCCATTCTTTTTCTTTATGCCTGTGTTCTTCTCTTTCTTTCTATTTCTTCTTCTTACAACAGTCCTTTTAGCATTTCTTGCAGTGCTGGGTTTTTTGTTGTGTGTGGGTTTTTTGGTTTTTTTTTTTTTTGTAATTGTTATTTGTCTGTGAAGCTTTTTATTTCACCTCCAATTTTGAATGATAGCCTTGCTGGATAGAGTATTCTTGGGTTCAGTCCCGTGGTTTTCATTACTTTGTATACTTCATGCCACTCCCTTCTAGCCTGTAGTGTTTCTATTGAGAAATCAGCTGACAGTCTAATGGGAACTCTCTTGTAGGTAACTTTCTGTCTCTCTCTTGTAGCCTTTCAGGTTCTTTCTTTATCTTTAACGTTTGACAATTTAATTATTATGTACCTAGGTCTTGGGTTCATCTTAATTGAGACTCTCTGTGTTTCCAGAACTTGAGTGCCTTTTCCTTTACAAGGTTAGGGAAATTTTCTGCCATTATTTCTTCAAACAAGTTCTCTATTTCTTTCTCATATTCTCAGCTTCTGCTGCCTGAATGATATGAATGTTATTATATTTCATGTTGTCTCAAAGCTCCCTTAGACTCTCCTCCTCCTACTTAATTTTTTTTTATTTTATTTACATTTGCTGCTCTGAATGGGTGTTTTTTCTATCTTGTCTTCTAATTTGCTGTTTCAGTCCTCAGCTTATTCTAGTCTACTGTTGAATCCTTTCAGGGTGTTTTTATTTCAGCTATGTCAATTTTCATTTGCAATTGATTCTTATTTGTTTTTTCAACTCTCTTTTCATGTTGTTGTAGCTTTCATTATATTAGTCCCTTATATTACTCATTAAATTGCTTGTAGTTTTCACTGAGTTGTTTGAATATCTTTATTACCATTATTTTGTGTGTGTATTATGTGTTTTGGGGTTTTTTTGTTTTTGTTTTTCCAAGATGCTGGCTGAGGAGAATTTTTGTTACTTTTATGTACAGAAAACTCAACAGTGCATACTTAGCCCAGCTCATGCCAGCTCCTTAGCCTTGGCCTTCTCCAGCTTGGCGATGCGAGCCACTGACTTTGGACCCAGCACGTTGCCTCCCCAGTGGCGGCGGATCTCATCGTATCTGTCGTATCTTTCGTTGTAGTTGGTCCGGATGGCCTCCACCAGCTTAGCCAGAGCTCCCTGTCTTCCGACTTAACCTGTGTGAAGGCGACAGTGGTGCAGGTCTTTCTGTGGACGAGGCAGCCCAGCCTGGCCTTCCCCTTGATGATTCAGTAGGTGCCCCCCATCTTCTGGCACAGGGCGGGCAGGAAGACCACCAGCTCGATGGGGTCCACGTGGTGCGCTATCACCACCAGCTGCACCTTCTTGTTCTCCACCAGGTGGTGATCATGTTCACCTCTGCTCGCAGGACAGGAGGCCTCTTGGTGGGAACATCCCCTTTGCCCGCAGCTTTTTTCTCAGCCCTGGCCAGCAGCCGCTGCTTATTCTCTTGCTTGGTCTCGGGCCTGTACTTGTGGGCCAGCTTCAGCAGCTGAGTGGCTGTTTGGCGGTCCAGGGCCTGGGTGAACTGGTTAATGGCAGGCAGCACTTTGAGCCGCTTGTAGAGAATAGCCCTTTGCCGCTGCAGCCAAATGTAGCGGGGCCACTTGACTAAGTGGGTGATGTCCCTTTTGGGCTGGATGTCTTGTCCAATGACAAAGTTCTTGGGCCTTTTCTCAAACAGGGGGTTGACCACCTTCTTGGCTTCCTGCTTCTTCATGACAGCAGGGGCCGGAGCCACTTTCTTCCCCTTGGCCTTCTTCCCCTTCGGCATGTTGGGCGACAGGAGGAGAGAGCTGTTTTTATGGTTTTTTAAAATATATTAAAAAAATAATAAAATAAAATAAAATAAAATAAAATATATTTTATTGATTTTTTTACAAAGAGGAAGGGAGAGAGGGAGAGAGGACTAGAAACATTGATGAGAGAGAAACATCAACCAGCTGCCTCCTGCACACCCCCTACTGGGGAAGTGCCCACAACTAATGTACATGCCCTTGACTGCAATCAAACCTGGGACCTTTCAGTTCGCGGACCGACGCTCTATCCACTGAGCCAAACCGGTTTTGGCTATTACCATTATTTTGAATTCTTTATCTGACAAATTGCTTGCCACCATTTCATTTATGTTCTTTTCTAGTAATTCATCCTTTTTCATTTGGGGACTGTTTTATAGTCTCCCCATTTTTACTGTCCCTTTGTATTTGTTTTTATGTATTAGATCAAACTGCTATGCCTCCTAGACTTTGTGGGTTGGTCTTATAGTAGGTGTTTTATGGAACCTAGTGGTGCAGTCTCTTAGATCTGAGCGGGGTGCTCTAGGAAAGCCCCTTGCTTGAGTTATTTGTGTCCTCCTGTTGTAGTTGAGTCTTTAATGTTATTGTACTGTTCATGTATGGAATCTCCTCTCAGGCTGGTGGACGATGTGGCTCACCCTGGAACTGACCACACATCATGCAAGCTGTTGTGGAGGCGCTGACTAAAACAACAAAATACAATAGCAAAACACAAAACAAAAGAAACATTACAAAAATATGCACAAGATTCCTACAGCACCAACAAAAGCAACCACCAGAGAAGAGAGAATTAGAAAAGAAAAAGTAGAGCAGGAATGATAGAAGAAGAGAAAGAAAGAAAAAAAAATATGAGAAAACAAAAAAAAAAAAAAAACATAAAAAGGGGGGGAGAGGAGAAAAAAGAAATAAGTAGTTGCAGAGCTGAAATATCATAAGAATATTGGGTTAGGGAACAGGGGGAGGAAAACAGTTTAAAGTAAAGGTGGAAGAAAAGAAAAGGAAAATAGAGGAGAAAGCAAATAAACCCAATATAAGAAAAGGAAAAAAGATGAGAAACCAGGTGAAAAAGAAAAGAAAACATTTTGAGTAGGAAGAGGGAAGTTACATATATGAACAAAACAATAGAGTCTAAAATAATAAGTCAATAAAGAAGATTGGTAAAGAAGATAATTTTTTTAAAAAGTAAAAAGAATAAAGAAAAAAGGGGAAGGAAAAGCAAAACAGAAAGTGAAGTGAGTTCCTTTCAGCAGAGTGTAGAGCCCCAGGGAAGCTCCCTTTGCATCCTGCTCTTCTGATGACTGGCTGACTGCTCTGTCTGCCAATTCTGGGCTTCCCGTGAGCTGCGTGGGTGTTAACCACTATGAGAAACTGTCATCATTTGGCTTTCAGCAACCTGCTTGAAGCTTCAAGGGATCTTCAGTTTGTGTCTGTCTCCATAGGACTTGGCTGCACACAGGAGAAGCCAACCTGCCCTCTAAAGCAGCTTTGTTAGCAGCATGGGGCCCAAGGCTGGGTCAGCAAACTTCCCCAGGATCTCTGGGATCCCCCTCTGTCCACCTTTGCCTGCTAGCCAGCTGTCAATCTTAATCACTCAAAAGTCTATTTCTGAAAGGTCTGAGGGTGGGGCAGGCTGTAGCAGGTAGGGAGGGTTTTTTTTTTTTTTTTCCTGCCCTCCTGGCTACTGGGAGCAGCTAGTTCCTCTCAGGAAAAGTGACCATTTAGGTTTGGGGGTGTATGACCACATACAGGATTTCTGGCTGCTGCTTTTCCACATCTTCTTGCAATACTTTCCATCCCAGCCTCTTCTTAGGCACTTCAAGTCCACTCCGCCCTTCCTGCAACAAAGCCTCAGGTGAGTAGCTACAAATGAAAGCTCCTGTGCTCTGTTTTGTTGTTGTTGTTTTTATGAAAATGAAACAGGCTTTCTCTACCACCAGCTGGTCTGCCAGCTCCAGACTGTGATGGCCAGCAGCTCTGCTTCCTTTCACACTGGATGTTTCATTGGCTGCCAGTCTCGGCTCTGGTGTTCCAGGCTGTGGTTCAGAGCCTGGTTCTGGGCCTCTATCTCCTGAAGGAACTGACCCTCCTATAGCCAAGAGCTCCCTCCTCACTCTCAGTCTGCCACCCCTGGAAGTGGCTCAGCTCCTCTTGCAACATCATCCTTCCTTCCAGTCTCCAAGTGTTTTCTGTCCTTCCTTGATATAAGTCTCCTCCTCAGTTAACCAATTGGTAATTCTGGGTATATGTTCCCCGCTTTAGTTTTATTTTCAGTGTTAACATAAAAATCATTGAAACCTGTAAAGAATTTTTGTAAGTTTATTTCAGCCAAACTGTCAACATATGCAGGGAAGCAGAACCTCAACCAACTGAGATAATGCTCCAGAAATTGGAGGATTACATTTGTATTTATACATTGCAATCAAAGGAGGGACATAGGTGGGTTAATGAAATTCATTGGTGATAGACCAGAGAGGTGGGAGAAAGCAAAATGGTGGTGACGGGGAAGGACCCCTGGGATTAGATAAAAAGTTAAAATGATGGACACATACTTAGGTGAGTGCAGGAACAATTAACATGATAATGAAGGAATTTGTGGTATTTGTTCTGGTGCCCAGCACATAAGGTTGTACCCCAACGGGTCTGGAAAAAGAGAAGTTCCAAGTTACCTAGACATTTCAAAGGGTATATTATCATAGCTGCAAAAAGACAGATAGGCTCAGTTAAGGTAGATGTTGACCTTGTCAGTGAAGATACTGGCGTAGGAGGTGACTACCCACCATAACTGCTTTTAGTTAAAGTTTAATTTCAGACCATCCTTTGTGGTTACTTTAGGTCTCTGAGTCTGCAAGACTGCCATGCAGGCCTTCCCTGAGCCTGTCAGGTTAGCATGTGGCCCCTTTCATCCAGACATCACCCTTTTGGTCATAAATCAATCCAAAGGATGCATTGATGATCAACCTTTTGGTTGGATAATGGAATCCCATGGTTCTAGGAAAACTCATTCCTAGAATGTCTCAATGTCAGCATGTCTTGCTGAACAGGGTGGAACGCTGGGGATGGGGCAAGACCATAGACCTTAGATGTCATTTAAGGTCGAATTACTATTATTCAAAAGGGGGGCAGGTACCGTGTTTCCCCGAAAATAAGACATCATCTGAAAATAAGACCTACTTACAGGTTTCCTTCTGAGTGAAATATAAGGCATCCCCCTGAAAATAAGGCCCCCTCTAAGCTCTGTCTCAGAATGCTATTGCTAAACATGAGAGATTTGGTCCACTGATTCTGAAAGAAGTGGAGTCACAAGAAATTCACCAGGAAATTCAGGAATTGGATTGTTATGATGATGTTCCAGAAGATGATGACATGATTATCATTGAATAAATGAGTAAATTCTTGATACTGTAGGATTCACAGTTTGTTTGGTTTGTGTTGACAACTACCATACTGCCGTACCGTATACAGGTAATAAATTTCCTTTATTTTCATTTAACAATAAATGTATACCGTATTCTTCTTCATGGAAAAATAAGACATCCCCTGAAAATAAGACCTAGCGCATCTTTGGGAGCAAAAATTAATATAAGACACTGTCTTATTTTCGGTGAAACAGGGTAGTAACACCAAATCAGAGAGCACATTGTGGACCCCACCCAGAGGGAAGTGGAACTGAGCTAGAGCTTCTCCCAAACTCTACCAGCAGAGGGTGCAGCAGCCCCACCGGGCCTGGTGTGGTGGCCGCTGCTCTCCTGGATGGGAACTAGTGGTGCATGGGCTTTAAAGTGCCACTCATACTTCTGTATCATTAGGTAAATGGTGCTTGGAGAAACATTTTTGAAATCTTAATCATTCCTGGAATATACTTACTCAGAATGACTCTACAGTGAGCTTCTTTGAAAGTCTAATTTAAGGAAAAATATTAAGTAGCTATAAGATCAGAAGGAACAAAGGTATAGTAAAACTTGTGACTGTGGGAGTGAGTGGCTTAATTTTGGAAAATCCTGGGTTACCATTGGAATTAGAAGAGCATTATAGTTTGGAGGTGTGGGGAGTAAAGAGGATGGGAGTCTGCTGCTCAGAAGAGTGCTAGGGGCAGGCTGAGATGAGGCCTGGGCCTGGAAAGATGGTGTGTGTATGTGGGAGTCGGTAGGGGGTTGTTCCAAAGGTTATCCCCCACCCCCAAAAAAAGAATGAGGATTATGGATGAGAGTTAGAGCAAAGGTAAAGGCCCAGGTTAGAACTGGGGTAAAGATGGGGTGGATTAGGAGTTAGAGTGAGGCCTAAAGTTAGGATTTGGGATTATAATAAATTTAGGATCATATTTGGTGATTAAAGTTAGAAATGAAGTTAGGAATTTAATTAGGAATGGAGTTAGAGTCACTTTTGGGGCCACAGCTATTTGTCACTTTAGCAGCTGTAGGCCTATATGGGCAGGAGCTTCTGAGGAAGACCCTCTAATATGCCACCCAAAGGGCAGTGCCCTGGTCCAACAGCCTCTTCTGACTCACTGCTAGGGGTGAGGGTGGGGTGCAAACGTATAGTGAGAGCCTCTAGAAAAACCCAGTGACTAATGCTCCCAGATAACATGACTGGAAGATAATTCTGCGCCAGACACGAGATGTTTTCTCATTTAGCACAGGTGACTCATTTAGTTTCCCCCAAACCCTATACGCTCACATTCTCATCCTCACGTTACAGATGAACATAGGGTGGAAGGTTGTGCACCTTGTTCAAGATCTTAAGCTTGTATGTGCCAGTGTTGGGATTTGCCCCCCAGGGAGCCTGTGTCTAGACGAGCCATCTGGGGCCCATGCTGTGTGTTGAGGGAGTCAGTTTTCTGCTCTCTTCTTCCTATGCCCTTCTGGTCTTCTGGTCTCATCAGATGCAAAATCCAGGCCCCAGAAAGCTCACCCTCCATCCTGCCAGTACCAGCAGCTTCTCAAATCTTTTTTCTCCATTTTTGCTCCCATAAGTAGACTTTTTTTTTTTGACATTTTTTCCTAGTCATGACTCCTTGCAATGAAATTTTAATACCAAATGAACAAAAGAAACTGATGAATAAAATAGAATCAGAAGCACAGGAAACATGGAACAGACTGATGAATCTCCAAGGGAAAGGGTGAGGTGGACATGGGAAGAAATTAACCAAAGATCTTATATGCACCTATGGACACAGACAATAGGGTAGTGAAGGCCTGGGGCAATAGGGGGAAAAACTCTCAGCAATCAAGATCAAGGGTTTTAAAAAATAAAAATAAAGTATAGAATTTTTTAAACTGAATACCATAAATATACTATATACTATAGATTCTTTTAGGATTTTCTATATGCAAGATCATGTCACCTGCGAATAAAGAACATTTGACTTCCTCCTTACACAGATGTACTATATATCTGTTCATGTACTCTGGTCCTTTGGATGTACTATTCCACTGGAATATCTAAGATTGTTAGTGGCCCCCTTGAATCAGTTTTTATTCTCTGTGGCATAACTTTGCTCCTGTTGAGAATGTATGATTTCAGGAAAGGCCATATTCCCAGGCACGATGCAAGTCAGGGGTGTCTGCTGGGACTAACCCCTCCATTTGGCTCAGCTCAAAGAAGAGGGGAGGCAGGCTGCAGGGAGGTGGGAGGGAACATGGGCAAAGTTCTCCCTAGACTGAGGTGGGTGGCAGGTGGTAGAACATGAGGCTGGGGGAGGGGGGGAAGGGGATAGTGCCCTACCTAAAAAAAACAAACAAACAAACAAACCAGAAAATTTGGAAATCTCTACCCTCCTTTGCAAAATGCATTTGCTAACAAGTGAGGGGGAAATTCCTTCATTCTTGGCTCAAGAAACTTCCTTAAACTCAGCCCAGAGAAATTCTTTGAAGACTGAACTATGCTAAAGTCAGTTTATAAATATAAATATCTCAAATTTGATAACCAAGCAGATTGCAAAAGCTAACCACAGATATTTTCCTCAAAGCTAGCCAGCTAAACAAGTGTGATAGGAATTATTGTGAAATTCAGTGTCACTTGTCTGATTGTCTAAAACTGTGTTGCCCAGACTGAGTGCAGAGTGTCTGCGGGCAGAATTTACCCAAGGGCTGACTCTCCTGGAGTTCTACAGCCATAAAGCTTTGGCTGACACCAGCGGGACTACAACCCTAGGTATACCTGACCAACCAAGGAGGAAGTATCCAAGGTGGCGCCCTTTTTCATGTTTGCTTGGGAGCGGGAAAGAGTGCCATGTGGTAATTCCATGCCAGCTCTGCTGTGTGACCTTGGATAAACTGCTTAGCCTCTGTGGTTTCACATGCAAACTGGGGGTGATAATACATACTTCAGAATTTGTGAGGTTCTAAGATCTGGAAACAGCCTATGTGCCCATCAGAAGATGAGTGGATAAAAAAGCTGTGGTACATTTACACCATGGAATACTAGGCAGCAGTAAAAAAAGAAGACTCTCTTACCCTTGGAGACAGCATGGAGGAACATGGAGAGCATTATGCTAAGTGAAATAAATCAGTCAGAGAAAGACAAGTATCTCCTGATCTCATTCATATGTGGAATCTAATCAACAAAATAAACTGATAAACCAAATAAGTTCAGAGACATAGAATCATAGAACAGGCTTCAGAACCTCAGAGAGAAAGCAGGGGATGGGGGAAAGTAAGCAGGTGGGAAGAGATCAAAGAACTTAAATGCATATATGCATAACTCATGGACACAGACAACAAGGTGATGAAGGTTGAGGCAGTGGCGATGGGCTAGGAGAGGTTAATGGGGGGAAAGGGGA
Organism: Pipistrellus kuhlii; assembly: GCF_014108245.1. NCBI lineage: Eukaryota > Metazoa > Chordata > Mammalia > Chiroptera > Vespertilionidae > Pipistrellus > Pipistrellus kuhlii. Next base: position 89,341,187 of record NW_023425404.1, on the reverse strand, counting down.
CATATGCAATACTTTCAACAATAAAGATTTAATTTTAAAAAGAAAATTGTGAGGATTAAATGAGAAAACATACATAAAGCACTAAACTTTGTGAATTGGCAATACTCAGTGAAAAATAACTATACATCCAATACCCTAGAGGAGAATGCATTGTGCTGATCCTCCTCCTTCTCCTTCCCTCCCACCCCCTTCCTCTCCTCTCTGCTCCCACCCTTCCACTCCACTTCTCACCTCTCCCTCTTCCTTCTTTCCTTCTCTCCCTCTTTTCTTTCTCTTGGTTCTGGTTCATTTAGGATCTGGTGACTCTGTTCCCAACTACTACTCCTGGTACCTCTGTTCCCAGCTTTCTAAGCCTTCTGGACTGTCTCCTCTACCCTGATGAGGTCACCCTGCAGGCTGGGAGGATTTATAGCATGCCCTCCCTCAGCCCCCACCTGGCTCACCAGACACAGCATCTGCAGGAAGGTCACTTTCTTTCAGTGCCGGCAGAGAGGCAGGGATGTGAGTTGGACAGAGGAGGTCCTGACAGAAGCAAATAAATACATCAAGTTTCCAGCTGGGTCTGGAGATAAGAGCTCAGGGAGAGGAGGCTGAGGCACTCACCCTCCCTGTCCCCTCCACACTGGCTTTCACAGTAAAACCTATTTGGGGCCCTTCAGATAGGTTGCAGAGAGCTATGCCTGGGGGCTGTCCCTCATGGGAGGTCACTGCTTGGAGAGAACCTTCCACATTTTGGAATGGGTAAGGACAGATCTGAGTGGTGAAAATATGAGAAACCCAAGATACTGTCCTAGGTGGGTGGGGAAGGACATTTAGCCTAACAGCACAGGAGGAGAGATAGGTCAGGAAAAGAGAGACCTTTCCAGAGTCTCACAGAAAGTCAATGGAAAAGCAGGTACAACCTCCTGACCCTAATCTCCTGCTCCAGACTCCCTTACGCTGAATTGTACCTGGTTGTCACCAAGATGTAACCATTAGAACTGGCCTTGCCTGAGTGTAGCATTAGATGAACCTCTGCAACATGCCACCTCAGGAAGAGTTCTCCTTTCTCCAGATCTCTGCCCCAACCAGCTGCCTTGTTGGAGGTACTCTCTTTGCGGAGCCTGGCTGGGGGGCCAGCATGCTATTACTAGAGCTGCTGCAGTTGAGGCACAACCTCAGTCTATTGGGAAGTAAAGGGGGCTAATACAGATGTGAAGTGGACCACCTGTCTCATCCAGAAAAAACAAAACAAAACATCAGAGAGACCTCATTGGAGAGTCTCAAGAGCTTTCAAACCAAGGTCAGTGATGGCCACCGAGATTGGCCGGTCTTGGACCAGAGAAGCTGCACACTGGAGACATTTCACAGTCCTACCTATTCTGTGACCTCCATCTTGGCTTCAGTTTCTCCAATAAAGTGAAACAGTAGGGATAGAGAACCTCCAGGCTCCAGCTCTGATGCTCTGTGACTCTGAACAGCTTCCTGTTCATTACAGCGGGTGCAGATGTCTTTCAGGTAGGTCACCTATTGAAGCAGATGGAGCCTGTCCTGGGGATGCTAGCCTCCCAGAAGCCCCAAGGTTCACACAAAGGAAGCTCAAACATGCTGAGAGGTGCAGGAGCCTGTAATGTCTCTTAGAACAGAGATGCCGTCTGCCTGGTTCACAGTTGTACCCATTCCTGGCAACATGGGAGACTCAATCACTACTTGTGAAATAAATGACGTAGCTGACCCATTTCTGCATGCCCATCCCTTGGCTTCTGTGTGCTTTGCTTCTTCTTCTTCTTTTTTTTTTTATTAAGGTACTATATGTGTACATTTCTTACCATTGCCCCCCCACATCCCATTCTCATACATGCCCTCACCCCCCCCCCAATGTTTTGCATTCGTTGGTTATTCTTAAATGGATGCATATAAGTCCTTCAGTTGATCTCTTATCTCCCCCACCTCTCCCTAAACTTCCCGCTGTAATTTGACAGTCTGTTTGATGCTTTACTTCCTCTGTATCTACCTTTTTGTTCATCAGTTTATAATGTTTTTTATTATCCACAAATGAGAGAGATCATGTGGTATTTTTCTTTCATTGACTGGCTTATTTCACTTAGCATAATGTTCTCCAATTTCATCCAGGTTGCTGCAAATGGTAAGAATTCCTTCTTTTTATGGCAGTATAGTATTCCATTGTGTAGATATACCATAGTCTTCTGATCCAGTCATCTGCTGACCAGCACCTAGGCTGTTTCCAAATCCTACCTATTATAAATTGTGCTGCTCTGAATATAGGGGTGCATATATCCTTTCTGATTGATGTTTCTCATTTCTTATGATATATTCCTAGGAGTGGGATCACTGGGTCTAATGGGAATTCCATTTTCAGTTTTTTGTTTTTTGTTTTTTTTGAGGAAACTCCAAACTGTTCTCCACAGTGGTTGCACCAGTCTGCATTCCCACCAGCAATGCATGAGGGTTTTTTTTTCTCTACATCCTTGCCAACACTTATCGTTTGTTGATTTGTTGATGATAGCCATTCTGACAGGTGTGAGATGGGACAACATGGTCGTTTTGATTTGCATCTCTCAGATAATTAGTGACTTTGAGCATGTTTTTATGTGCCTCTTGGCCTTCCTTCTGTCTTCTTTTGAAAAGATTCTATTTAGATCCATTTCCCTTTTTTATTTTTATTTTTTTTAAAGAGCATCTTTAACAATTTTATTTATTTATTTATTTATTATTTTTTTAATATATTTTATTGATTTTTTTTGCCCCTCTCCCTCCCTCCCAGACATGCCCTCCCTCCCCAGAGTTTTGTGTCCATTGGTTGTACTTATATGCATGTATAAAAGTCCTTCAGTTGATCTTTTATCTCCCCCAGATCTTCCTCCCCTCCCCGCTGTAATTTGACAGTCTACTTGTTGATATACTGTCTCTATATCTATTTTTCGGTTCATCAGTTTATAATGCTCTTTATTATCCACAAATGAGTGAGGTCATGTGGTGTTTCTCTTTCATTGATTGGCTTATTTCACTCAGCATGATGTTCTCCAATTCCATCCAGGTTGCTGCAAATGATGAGAATTCCTTCTTTTTTATGGCAGAAGAGTATTCCATTGTGTAGATGTACCATTGTTTTTGGATCCAATCATCTGCTGATGGGAACCTAGGCTGTTTTCAAATTCTGGCTATTGTAGATTGTGCTGCTATGAACATAGGGGTGCATATATCCTTTCTGATTGGTGTTTCTAGTTTCTTGGGATATATTCCTAGAAGTGGGATTACTGGGTCAAATGGGAGTTCCATTTTCAGTTTTTTGAGGAAACTCCACACTGTTCTCCACAGTGGTTGCACCAGTCTGCATTCCCACCAGCAGTGCAAGAGGGTTCCTTTCTCTCCGCAACCTCGCCAACACTTGTCATTTGTTGATTTGTTGATGTTGGCCATTCTGACAGGTGTGAGATGGTACCGCATTGTTGTTTTGATTTGCATCTCTCGGACAATTAGTGACTTTGAGCATGTTTTCATGTGCCTTTTGGCCTTCCTTCTGTCTTCTTTTGAAAATGTTCTATTTAGGTCCATTGCCCATTTTTTAATTGGATTATTTATCTTCCTTTTATTTAGTTGTATAAGCTGTTTATAGATGTTGGAGATTAAACCTTTATCAGTGGTATCATTTGCAGATATGTTCTCCCACACTGTGGGCGTTCTTGTGGTTTTGTTGATGGTTTCTTTTGCTGTAAAAAAGCTTTTTATTTTGATGTAGTCCCATTTGTTTATTTTCTCTTTAGCTTCCATTGCCCTAGAGGTAGTATCAGTGAAGAAGTTCTTTTGGCATACGTCTGAGATTTTGCTGCCTGTGGATACTTCTAGTATTTTTATGGTTTCCCGTCTGATGTTTAAGTCCTGTATCCATTTTGAGTTTATTTTTTGTGAATGGTGTAAGTTGGTGATCTAGTTTCATTCTTTTGCATGTGTCTGTCCAATTTTCCCAACACCATTTATTGAAGAAACTGTCTTGACTCCATTGTATATTCGTGCCTCCTTTGTCAAATATTAATTGAGCATAGTGATTTGGGTTGATATCTGGGTTCTCGATTCAATTCCATTGATCTATATGTCTGTTCTTGTGCCAGTACCAGGCTGTTTTGAGAACAGTGGCTTTGTAATATAGTTTGAAGTCTGGTATTGAGATCCCTCCTACTTTACTCTTCTTTCTCAGGATTGCTGTGGCTATTCGGGGTCTTTTATTGTTCCAAATGAACTTTTGGAGAGTTCTTTCTAGGTCGGTGAAATATGTCGTTGGTATTTTAATGGGGAGTGCATTGAACCTATAGATTGCTTTAGGAAGTATGGACATTTTGATGATGTTGATCCTACCAATCCATGAACATGGTATGTTCTTCCATCTCCTTACATCTTCCTCTATCTCTTTTTTCAGGGTCGTGTAGTTTTCCGCATATAGGTCCTTTACTTCCTTAGTTAAATTTATTCCTAGGTATCTTAATTTTTTTGGTGTGATGGTAAATGGAATTGCTTTTTTAGTCTCTGTTTCTGCAGTTTCTCTGTTGGTGTATAGAAAAGCCATGGATTTCTTGGCATTAATTTTGTATCCTGCTACATTGCCAAATTCATTTATTAAGTCAATTAGTTTTTTAATGGAGTCTTTTGGGTTTTTTATGTACAATATCATGTCATCTGCAAATAAGGATAACTTTACTTCTTCTTTTCCAATTTGGATGCCTTTTATTTCCTCCTCTTGTCTAATTGCAATGGCTAGTACTTCCAGTACTATGTCAAACAGGAGTGGCGAGAGTGGGCATCCCTGTCTTGTTCCTGTTCTTAGAGGGAATGGTTTTAGTTTTTGCCCATTGAGTATAATGTTGGCTGTGGGTTTATCATATATAGCTTTTATTATGTTGAGGTATGATCCTTGTACTCCCACCTTGTTAAGAGTTTTTATCAGAAAAGGGTGTTGGATTTTATCGAATGCTTTTTCTGCATCAATTGATATGACTATATGATTTTTATCTTTCAATTTGTTTATGTGATGTATCATGTTTATTGATTTGTGGATATTGTACCATCCTTGCATTCCTGGAATAAATCCTACTTGGTCGTGGTGTATGATCTTTGTGATGTTCTTCTGGAGCCGATTTGCTAGAATTTTGTTGAGGATTTTGGCATCTATGTTCATGAGGGATATTGGCCTATAATTCTCTTTCATTGAGTTGTCTTTATCTGGTTTTGGTATAAGGGTGATGCTAGCTTCATAGAAGGAATTTGGAAGTGTTCCTTCCTCTTGGATTTTTTGGAATAGTCTGAGGAGGATAGTTTTTAGTTCTTCCTTGAATGTTTGGTAAAACTCTCCTGTGAAGCCATCTGGCCCTGGGCTTTTGTTTGCTGGAAGCTTTTTGATGACTGTTTCAATTTCTTCCCAAGTCACTGGTTTATTGAGATTTTTAGATTCTTCCTGATTGAGTTTTGGAAGGTTATATTTTTCTAGGAATATGTCCATTTCCTCCAGGTTGTTCAGTTTGTTGGAGTAGAGTTGTTCATAGTATTTTGTAACAATCCGTTGTATTTCGGTGGGGTCTGTTGTTATTTCACCTCTTTCATTTCTGATTTTGTTTATTTGGGTCCTCTCTCTTTGTTTCTTGGTTAGTCTGGCTAGAGGTCCATCTATCTTGTTTATCCTTTCAAAGAACCAGCTCTTGGTTTTGTTGATCTTATGTATTGTTTCTTTGGTCTCTATGTCGTTTATCTGTGCTCTGATTTTTGTTATTTCCTTCCTTCTACTTACACTGGGCTTTTCTTGTTGCTCTTTTTCTAACTCTTTGAGTTGTAGAGTTAGATCATTTGTTACACTTTTTTCTATTTTTTTGCAATAGGCTTGTAAGGATATGAACTTCCCTCTCAAAACTGCTTTTGCTGTGTCCCATAGATTTTGGATTGTTGTGTTTTCATTGTCATTTGTTTCCAGGATGTTTTTAATTTCTTCCTTGATTTCTCTGGTAACCCAGTCCTTGTTTAATAGCATGCTGTTTAGTCTCCATGTGTTTGATTTCTTTGGATTATTTTTATTGTAGTTAATTTCCAGTTTTATGCCATTATGGTCTGAGAAGATGCTTGATATGATTTCTATCTTCTTGAATTTGAAGAGACTTTGCCTGTGTCCCAAAATGTGGTCTATCTTTGAGAATGTCCCATGTGCATTTGAGAAGAATGTATATTCTGTGGCTTTGGGGTGGAATGTTCTGAAGATGTCAATTAATTCCATCTGGTCTAGTGAGATATTTAGGATTGATATTTCTTTGCTGATTTTTTGTTTAGATGATTTGTCGAAGGGTGACAGTGGGGTATTAAAATCTCCTACTATGATTGTATTGCTGTTAATCTCTCCCTTAATGTCCTCCAGCAGTTTTTTTATGTATTTGGGTGCTCCCGTATTGGGTGCATATATATTTACCAGGGTTATTTCTTCTTGTTTGATTGCTCCCTTTAGTATTATGAAGTGGCCTTCATTGTCTCTTGTTATGTCCTTCACTCTGAGATCTACCCCAGCTTTCTTTTCATTTCCATTTGCCTGGAAAACCTTTTTCCATCCCTTCACCCTCAGTCTGTGTGCATCTCTTTTTCTGAGGTGGGTTTCTTGTAGACAACAGATGTATGGGTCTTGTTTTCTTATCCAATCTGTTACCTTATGTCTTTATATTGGAGCATTTGAACCATTTACATTTAATGTTATTAATGATAGGTACTCATTTGATGCCATTTTTATTCTATACCCCTGTGTTCCTTCTTCTTTTTACAGTATACCCTTTAGCATTTCTTGCATTGCTGGTTTGGTGGAGATAAATTCCTTTAGTCTTTTTTTGTCTGTGAAGCTCCTGATTTCCCCTTCAATTTTGATTGATAGTCTTGCTGGGTACAGTATTCTTGGATTCAGACCCTTTCTTTGCATGACTTTGTATATTTCAACCCATTCCCTTCTGGCCTGATAAGTTTCTGTTGAGAAATCAGTTGTTAGTCTGATGGGGGTTCCTTTATATGTAACTTTCTGTCTCTCTCTGGCTGCTTTTAAGATTCTAACTTTGTCATTGGTGTTTGCCAATTTAATTATAATATGTCTTGGCGTCGGTCTTCTGGGATCCATTTTGCTTGGGACTCTGCGCGCATCTTGGATTTGTGTGGGTTTTTTCTTCTCTATCTCAGGAAAATTTTCTGTCATTATTTCTTGAAATACGTTTTCCATATCTACCTCGGTTTTCTTTCCTTCCGGAACCCCTATTATTCGAATATTGTTCTGTTTTGCATTGTCCCAAAGCTCCCGTAGGCTCTCCTCCTGCTTTTTAATTTTTTTTTTTCTAGAAGCTGCTCTAATTGGGTATTTTTTTCTATCTTGTATTCTAGCTCACTGATGCGATCCTCTGCTTCTTCTAGTCTGCTCTTGATGCTTTCTATTGAGTTCTTCATAGTAGTGATGTCATTTTTCATTTCATCTTGAGTCATCTTCATTTCCTCTTGGGTTTTTTTCATTTCCTCTTGGGTCTTACTCATATTGTCAAATTTGTCTTCCATCCTTTTTAGCCATCTTAAGATTATTACTCTGAATTCTTGCTCTGGTAGGTTGCTTGCCTCTATATCGTTTACTTTCTTTTCTGGTGAAGCCTGCTTTTCTTTCATATGCGGGCTGTTTTTTGGTCTCCCCATGATCTAGGATGTCTGGTTGTGTAGTTCTCTCTCTCCTGCTTTGATTTAAAGGCACAAAATACAACACAACCAGGTACAACACACAAGGCACTGAATAGAAATGTGTTTGCGATATTAATAACCACCAATAAGGGTGACTAGAACCCAGCTAACAAAAACATACAATCAAACAAAAAGCATAGGCAAATCAATCTTATAAAAGAAAAGCATACAACTTCAGTAAAGTTAACATTCAACATACAACTTTAAAGAGTTAGAGAGAAAGACTGTTTTTTGTTTGTTTGTTTGTTTTGTTTTTAGGACAACTGCGAGGGAGGTGTGAATGGGTTTGGAGCAGGTAGTTGGAAATTAGATATATACAAGTAGGGTGAAATTTTAGGAGGGAGTAGACAGAAGGAATGGGGGAAATCTAGAGCAGGAAAGGGTTAAGATAAACAGGGTATCAAAGGAAAAGATTGGAAAGAGGGTGAAGGCATAAAGGTAGGGTTGAGATAGAATAAAGCGTTGGAGAAAGAAGGATAGATAAAGACTGTAGAACAGTAATCCTGAAATTAAAATATATATATATATATATATATATATATATATATATATATATATAATCAAATGAAATAAAAATAATAAAAATAAACAAAAGAAAATAAGATGAAAAAGGTAAATTAGTAGTAGTAATAATGTTGATTACATATACAATGTAATAATTATCAAGATAAAATCAAGTGAGGAAAAAGAAAAAAAATAGTTTCTTGAGTAAACGTTGCAAATAATGAAAACAAAAATAAAAAACAAAAATTTAAAAATTTAAAAAAATAATAATAAAATTTAAAAAAATTTAATTAAAATTTGCAGTAATGAAGGTCATTCGCTTCCTCTCTTGTTATGATCCAATCCTGATTTTTAGGCAGGTTTTGCTTTGTTTTTATTACACTAGAGTCAATTTGTGAATTAGCCTCTGGGGGCAGTGTTTCTAGGTTGACTTCCAGACTCTAGAGTAGGGGTGTCGAACTCAATCAGAGAAGGGGCCAAAATCTAAAATCCAGCCTAAATCATGGGCCGAATGGTTTACTGAACAGTCATAAACTGTCATTGTGATGGAAATGCAGCGGAGTGCAGTGATGACAGCGCGGTGCGGGCCACATTGCAAGGCCTGGCGGGACGGATTTGGCCCGCGAGCCTTGTGTTTGACACATGTGCTCTAGAGCCTCTCCAGCTTTTTTTTTTTTTTTTTTTTTTTTTTTTTCGTTTTCTCTGAAGCTGGAACTACGGAGGGGTGGAGGGGGCAGGTCTGAACAACTGGAATCTCCCGCAACTCTCTGATATCCCTCCAAGCCGGATCCAAATGTGTTGCTCTTTAGATATCTCCCCTGTTAGGAGCCCCGTCCACTTTCAAAGGTGACAACAGCCCAACAGCGGGGGCTTCTACTTATAATCACGGCCCTTGTTCTCCAGCTTCCACGAGCGCGCCCTGTGCTCGCAGGCTTTTTGTTTTCGCCGCGAGCGCTCTCCACCCTCTCCCCAAGAAATCTGACCTTTTCGCTGAGCAGTGGGGCAATCCTGTGAGGGCAGGTGTTCGCGCCGCCTGGGATCCGCGCTCTGGGAGTCACAGATGCTTGGTGGTCCCTGCGGCTGTGGATATTCAGGCCTCTGACACGATCCTATCTTCCTCTCAAGATGGCGAGGTTTCCCCGTCCAAGCCGGTAGGTAGCTCCGGGCAGGGACACAGCCCTTGTGGGTGCTTCCCTGTGAGGGGCACCTCTGTCAGCAGCCCCCCAGCAGTTTCTTCTGGTGTTCACTGTCTCCCAGCTTGCCGATAAACACTCACAGCACAAGACCCTCAGTTGCTCTCTCTTTCTGCTTCGGGAGAGGGCTCAGAATCCGCCCATCTATTCTTCCGCCATCTTACCTCCTTCCCCATTTCCCTTTTTTTTTATTGGATCATTTATCTTCCTTTTATTAAGTTGTATAAACTGCCTATAGATGTTGGAGATTAAACCTTTATCAGTGATAACATTTGCAAATATGTTCTTCCATACAGTGGACTTTCTTGTTGTTTTGTTGATTGTTTCTTTTGCTGTGAAAAAGCTTTTCATTTTGATGTAGTCCCATTTGTTTATTTTCTCTTTAGTTTCCATTGCCCTAGGGGCAGTATCAGTGAAGAAGTTCTTTCAGTATATGTCTGAGATTTTGTTGCCTGTGGATTCCTCTAGTATTTTTATGGTTTCTCGTCTTATGTTTAAGTCCTGTATACATTTTGAGTTTATTTTTGTGTTTGGTGCAAGTTGGTGATCTAGTTTCTTTCCATTCTTTCTTTTTTTTTTTTTTTTTTTTTTTTTTTTTTTTCTTTTTTTTTTTTTTTTTTTTTTTTTTTGCATCTATCTGTCCAATTTTTCCAATACCATTTTTTAAATTTAACAAATCTTTATTGTTCGGATTATTACAATTGTTTCTCCTTCCCCCCACCCCATAGCTTTCTTCCAACTGGTCCCCAGCCCACCCTCTTCCCTTACCTCCCGCCTACCCCCATCCCCATTGTCCTCATCCATGTGTATGATTTTTGTCCAGTCTCTTCCCATATTCCCCACTCAGACACCACTTTCCCCCTGAGAATTATCAATCCCCTCCCATTTTATGCCCCTGATTCTATTATATTCATCAGTTTATTTTGACTTATAGATTCACTTGTTGATAGATATGTATTTGTTGTTCATAATTTTTATCTTTATTTTCTTCTTCTTTTTCCTCTTTTTAAAGAACACCTTTTAGCATTTCATATAATACTGGTTTAGTGGTGATGAACTCCTTTAGCTTTTTCTGAACTGTAAAGCTCTTTATCTACCCTTCAATTCTGAATGATAACTTTGCTGGGTAGAGTAATCTTGGTTGTAGGTCCTTACTATTCATTATTTTGAATATTTCTTGCCACTCCCATCTGGCCTGCATAGTTTCTGTTGAGAAATCAGCTGATAATTGTATGGGTGCTCCCTTGTAGGTAACTAACTATTTTTCTCTTGCTGCTTGTAAGATTCTCTTTGTCTTTTGCCCTTGGCATTTTAATTATGATGTGTCTTGGTGTGATCCTCTTTGGATTCCTTTTGTTTGGGGTTCTGTGTGCTTCCTGGACTTGTAAGTCTATTTCTTTCACCAGGTGGAAGAAGTTTTCAGTCATTATTTCTTCAAATAAGTTTTCAGTGTTTTGTACTCTCTCTTCTTCTGGCACCCCCCCTAATTCTGATGTTGGTATGCTTGAACACTATCTTCAACTTTTTTGATTCTCTTCTCTTCTTGCTTCTCTGGAGGAGTTTCCTTTGCCTCTTTGTATTCTAAAATTTTTACTTGATTCTTGAGTGTCTCTAGTCTGCTGTTGGGTTTCTGTATATTTATTATTTCAGTCAGTGTATGTTTAATTTCTAGTTGGTCCTTTTTCATATCCTTAAGGTCTCATTAAATTTATCCACCTTTTCTAGGAAATTCTTTTTTTTTTTTTCATTTTAAACAAGAAGTTTATTTAAACAACAAGACACTTGACTTGAAGAGAAAACTATCTAGGATTCATTTTTTAGAGTAATGTATCCCTACTTAAAGACAGATTGCCCTACATGTAACAGCTACGTACAAAAAAGTTATAAAATTGTCCTTGGTTTTACAATGATAAATGAAAAACATTAAAATTCTCCAATCAAACAAAGTATGCAAGAATTTTTATGTTGTTCTTTTTTTGTTAAACGGTGAGAGCAAAATAACTTACCGGAATATAAAGATAGAACTGAATGAGCATGCCACTAATGGAGAAAGGGGGTGTTTTCACAGAACCAGTATTTTTTCCCGTCCCATCTCCATTTAATGTAGATTAAAACATACCATTAGCCATTTAGTTAAAAAAAAAAAAAAAAAAGCAAATGCTTGTGCACATACACCAGTTACTTTATGTACAATAAAGGAATGGGGAAGGGGGAAATGAAAAAATAAAGAAAACTATACTGTAGTAGTCAGATGTGTTGAAACCAAATTGCAGTTTTCTAATTGAGAATGTCTTCTTGGTCTGGAGGAACAGAGTTCTGGAGTAAAGTAGCAGGTTCCCTTTTTAGTAGACACCTCCTGTCTGTTGCTGGAACACATCAATTGTATCTTCATCCTCCATTTCCAACTGTGCAGGCGTGTCTGTTTCATTGATTGGCTGCCCGTCAAATCAGAATCTGATCTGCCTCATTGACAAACCCTGTCATTCACAATAGGTTTTCATTAGTTTACTAAGTGGTGTATGCCTTTTAATCTTAAACTGCACCACAAAACCTTCAAATTAATATGGTCGCTGTTCTCAGTCTTGACTCCTTCCTTGGGCTTTTCGTCGGCCATGGCGAGCGCCGGGGTCTCCTCAGCTGCCGCTTCACAAAAGAGGCACCAGGAGGTCCGCACCAAACGAGCACACAGGCAGCACCAGGAGCGGCAGAAGAAGCCTAGGAAATTCTTGAAAAACCTTATAATCGTGGTTTTGAACTCTATGTCCAGTCATTTGTTCTCCTCCATTTCTTTTGTTTGTGATCTGTTTCTTTGTTTCAGCATTTTCGCTGCTTCCCTGAGTTGGTAGGGTATCGTTGTGTGCTGAGGGTCCTATATGATTCAATGGGTCAGCCTCCCAGATACCTGATGTGGACACTCTTGGTGCACCTCTTTGTGGACTGTCTGTACACCCTTGTTGTAGTTAAATCTTGATTGTTGTTGGTATCACTGGGAGGAATTGACCTCCAGGCCAAATTGGCTGTGAGGACCCACTGTGTCTATAATGAAAGAATTGCTGTGCTGGAGACAGGTTTATGGGGCAGGATTTGTTCCAGTAGGGCTTTGGTGCTCACTGAGTCTGTCTCTTGAATGTGTCTCTTAGGTCTAGTAATAATTAATGTCGTTTTCTAATACTTTTTTAAATTGAATTTATTTAAACAATATAACAAAATTTAATCAACAATATAGTTGCCGTTGTTTTCTACTACTTGTGCCCAATGCTCAGGAAGCATTTTAATCCCTCTGTTGTAAAATTCTTGTGATTTTGATGCAAAAAATTCGGTCAATGCATTTTTGAGGCATTCTCATTATTAAATTTTTTTTCCAAGAAGAAAGTTTTGCAAAGAACGAAACAAATGGTAATCGGAAGGGGCAATATCAGGAGAATATGCAGGTTGAGGGAGAACTTCCCATTCCAGCTGGCGCAGTTTTTCAGCAGTGATTCTTGCAGTATGCGGTCGTGCATTATCATGGTGAAGAATTACGCCCTTCCAATTAATCAGCGCGGGTTCTTTTTCTCTTAAAGCTTGGGCTAACCTTTCCAATTGGGCACTATACACTGCACTTGTAATGGTTTGGTTAGATGGTAAAAGTTCATAATGAAGAATTCCTTTAAAATTCCACCAAACACACAACATCACTTTTTTCGCATGCAAGTCAGGTTTTGGCGTGGGCTGCGGAGCCTCATTTTTGTCCAACCATTGAGGCCGCCTTTTCAAATTAACATCCAGCACCCATTCTTCATCTCTGGTAACAATTTGCTCTAAAAACGGCAAACGGTTTTGACGAGAGAGGAGCGAACTGCAAATTGTGACTCTTTGATTACGGTTGTTGTCGGTCAACTCATGAGGAACCCATTTTCCAAACTTTTGGACTTTGCCAAGTGCACGCAATTGATTGGAAATTGTTTTTTGTGAACAATTTAAAGTTGTCGCAAGCTCTTGTTGGGGAATTTGAGGATTTTGCACCAAAAGAGCTTGAAGAGCTTCTTGATCAAAATTGGACACACGGCCTCGACCACTCTTGTCATCTAATGAAAAATTTCCCTCACGAAATTTCTCAAACCAACGCTGGCATTTTCTGGCACTAACTGCATCTTGACCAAGAGCACTACAGATGTTTTTTGCAGCCTCACTTGCTTTTCTTCCTAATTGGAACTCGTAAAGCATGCAGTGCCGAATATGCTCTTCATCCGCCATCTTCTTAGCCCTAGTTTTGCAACAAAAACCAAACCAAACACAAACTTTTTCAAGCAAAACTTGTTAATTGCACTTCACACGTTCTGTAGATACCACGTGTTTGAAGGTTATGTCAATACAAGTCAACACCAAGCAAGATTTTAAACGAATGTTTAAAAACGACATTAATTATTACTAGACCCGATAGTTGAAATCTGGTGTCATCTCATACCAACCACTAGATACATTAGTTTCTGTATCTCCAATAGGGTACAGGTCAGCTTCTGTCTGAGGCCACCCAGCAGGAGCTACAGCAAGAACTACAGTTTTCTCCTCTTTGCTTAGGATTTAGTGGTTTTGGAGCAGTCTGACTGGAGCTGCAGTTTATTTGGTTAAGCTGCCACAGGGCAGGCCATTTATTTGCAAAAGCCACTGTGTGGAGCCTGGGTGGGTTTGTAGAATGTGTGGGTCACTAGGTTGGGGCATGGCAAACAGCAATGGCTGCCATCAGCAGTCACTGCCTTTCAGTGTTTCCAAGTCAATGATTGCTGCGCACACCTCTGCAAAAATGTCACCCTCATTCTCGGACGGTATGGCTGACAGACCAGCTTCTCCCCAAAAGTGTCTGGGTTTCCCTGGTGACCCTAGAAACTGGATTTCAGAGTGATTGGGAGCTTATTTCCCTTCGGGTTGAAAAAAAGCTGCATGCCTAGTTGCTTGCCACCAGCCCAATTTGCGTGCATACCTCAGCTTTTCAGTGCTGTGTTCCTTTCTCTTTTCTTCTAGTTGTAAGACTTCAGTTCAGCCAGCTTTCCAGTGGTTCTGGGTGATAGACATTTTGTCTTTTAGTTGTAGTTTAGAAATTGTTGTGCGAGGTGGCAGATTAGTTGTTTACCTTTGCCGCCATCTTGGTTTCTCCCAACATCATTTATTGAAGAGACTATCTTCACTCCATTGTACGTTCACGCCTCCTTTGTCAAATATTAATTGAGCATTGTGGTTTGGGTCTATATCTGGATTCTCTATTCTATTCCATTGATCTATATGTCTCTTCTTATACCAATGCCAGGCTGTTTTGAGAACAGTGGCTTTGTAATACAGCTTGAAATCTGGTATTGAGATCTCTCCTGCTTTATTCTTCTTTCTCAGGATTGCTGTGGCTATTTGGGGTCTTTTTTATTCCAGATGAATTTTTGGAGAGCTCTTTCTAGGACTGTGAAATAATCCGTTCATATTTTAATGGGAAGTGCATTGAATCTATAGATTTCTTTGGGTAGTATGAACATTTTAATGATGTTGATTCTACCAAATCCATGAACATGGTATGTTCTTTCATCTGTTTACATCTTCCTCTATCTCTTTTTTCAGTGTCCTGTAGTTTTCCATATATAGGTCTTTTACCTCCTTGGTTAAGTTTACTCCTAGGTATCTTAATTTTTTTGGTGCAATGGTAAATGGGATTGCTTTTTTAGTCTCTCTTTCTGTAAGTTCACTATTGGTTGCTTGTCTCTAATTTGTTTACTTCCTTTTCTGGTGATGCCTGCTTTTCTTTCATATGCGGACTGTTTCTTGTCTCCCCATGGTGTCTCTTCTCCAGATGCCTGGTTATGTAGTTCTCTCCTTACTGTGGGTGAGTAAAGAGCTCCTTTAATCCATGTGTTTGCGCCAATTGGGGACAGGTATTCTGGGGCTCACAGCTGTTCGGTAGTTGCTGCAGTTGTGGGTTTTCAGGCTTCTGATAAGATCCACTTTCCCTTTCAAGATGGTGTGGTCTCTGCTTCTGAGTCCATTGCTCTGGGAGGGGACCCAACCGCAGTGGAGGCTGCCCAGTTAGGGGAATCCCGTCTAGCAGTCCCTCACCTTCTCCTGGTGTTTAGCTGTCCCTTAAGTTGCCAACAAACACTCTCCATTTGACCCTCAACTGTTCTTTCTTTCTACTTCGGGACAAGACTTGGAACACATCTGTCTATTCCACCGCCATTTTCTCTCCCTGTGTGCTTTGCTTCTGACAACTCACACCTGCAACTTTCTTTCTAGGCCTGCCCCTTGGGCTACTGGAGCTGATTGCTTACAAGCACAGAGAGGGAAATGCTTGGAAGTTTCCATCCCCAGGGCACTCCCTGGGCAGTGTCTGGTTGCTGTGAGTTCATTGAAGCCACTACCAATGCCTAAATCAGGACAAACTTTGAGGTGTGTTTTCCCCACAGAGCATCCTGGGACAGGACAGGCAGAGAATTCCTGAACTTTTATGTTGCCTTGGATGAGTCTCAGAATCTGTTTATTGTGTCCCCTGAAGGCAACAGAGAACTGAAGGTCTCAGAGCAGAAAGCAGTGGCCAGAATTGCAAGCATCCTTTCTTCCTTCTGAATTGGGAGCTCCTTGCAGACTTGGCCTTTCTTCCTGGGCCCCTATACCTATTCAGTAATCAGATTTTATCTCTAATGATGTCCCCTTTCTACACCCCCCCCCCCAGTCCTGCTATGTGAAGGGCCTTCAGGAAGTGATTTGTAGCAGGAGGATCCCTGCCCCCCATTATTTTAGGGGAGAGGGTTAGCTCCTGGGCCCAGGTGTCTGATGACCTCACTAGATGAGACAGATGAAGTGTGATGGGATGGAAAACAAGGAAACTGCCCAGGGGCAAAGGGAAGCCCAGGTGTAGGCCTATAGAAGCCCCAACTCATCCTCAAATTGCTTCTCCTAAAGCTGCAGCACCCAAGGACCAGGGTGTCAGGGAACAGCAGCACTGAAAAGGCCTCAGAGCATATCCAACCCATTCTTAGGAGTTGCTGAAGATCACACAGTGAGTCTGTGGAGCTGGCAGCTTTGTGCTGCCTTCCTACTTGTTAAAGACCAGGGCAGAATTCTCCCTTCTATTTTTCATCTGGACAGTAGAGTGCTCCTCTTCTCAGCCATGGGACCAGGTAACATCTTCAGGATGTGAAGTCAGGTAGGAACAAATATCTTTGAGTTCTTAAATGTCTCCTGTTCATAAATACTCATAAAACTAAAGACTGAAGCTTTTATTGCTCTGAATATAGCTTTGGATCCCAGCATGGGCATTTCCAAGAACACATTTTTATACATTCAATAATATCTTCTAGCCGAAACTGGTTTGGCTCAGTGGATAGAGCATCAGCCTGAGGACTGAAAGGTCCCAGGTTCGATTCCGGTCAAGGGCATGTAACTTGGTTGCGGGCACATCCCCAATAGGAGGTGTGCAGGAGGCAGCTGATTGATGTATCTCTTCCATCGATGTTTCTAACTCTCTATCTCTCTCCCTTCCTCTCTGTAAAAAATCAATTATATATATATATATATATATATATATATATATATATAGAGAGAGAGAGAGAGAGAGAGAGAGAGAGAGAGAGAATATCTTCTAGTTTGTATGTATGACTATCCAAGAGAACCCTCTGATCCTGCTCACACACTGAACCCCAACCCTGTTTATATACTGAGCCCTACTTCTGCTCACACCCTGAGTACTGATCCTGTTCACACACTGTGGTTATAGACTGGTCTATCTCCAGATAAGAGGGTGTCTAATGTAGTTCATTATAATTATGGCCAGTCTCATTTAAATTCATTTTGACACAATATTAGATTAGTCTGATCATGCAATTTCCTTACACTTCTTTTTAAAGGGGATTTCTTCCTTATAGTGACTATTAAGATTGACTACTCAACATCCATTTCAGGACTAGATGATCATTACTCTAAATCAATAAATTCACCCCTTCTGCCAGTGACTGGCTCAGAGATGGAAGCCCTAAGTCAATGTGTTGATAAGACCTAAGAAGAGGCTGTGGCTTCTGGAATGAATCCAATCTCTCTATCCACCAGTCTGTTACCAATAAACATGTGACACCAGCTGCCACTGAGCCCTTTTTCAATGGCACCTAAGAATACAGTCTCAGGCTGCAACCCTTTTAAGGGTGGCAGAGGAGAAAGACAGAGAGAATCTGGGCCTGCCAATATCATTCAGTGTACCAGCCCTGCTTCTCGCTTGTGAGATGTACACTTAATCATCTAAAACCTTTTAAGATGGGAATTTTGTTAGCAGCAGATAAAGCATCTTGAAATGATTCCCTGCCCTCCCTTCCCTTCACCCTTCTATGGAGGGTGCTGGCTGCACAGGACTCCCCTCTGGAGAGAGAGCCAGTGGGTGCCTGCACTGGGTAGAACAGCTAGGCCTGTTGCCCCTCACAGGCAGTACTGCCTTTTCTCATCTTTAGTGAGGTAATTACACTTCCAGGAGATGCCACTGGAAGAGCTGTCATTAATTGTGATGGCAATAATGGGCCTTGCCAGCATGTTAAGCTAATTTCATGAAAGCTCTAGGAGGAAGGTCATAGACTGGATCCCAGATTATTAATAATGTCAAGCTTCATTTGAACAATTCAGGAAATTCCTCCCAGTTGCCACCAGCAAACTGCCACAGGTTGTTACTTTCCTCTGAATCAACAGTCTTCCCATATGCAGATGTGGATTCCCCCACCCCTAGAAAATAATTAAAATCACAGAACCCAATAAATACTTAAGCAGATTGTGGTTATAATTAAAAACCTTTGATCAAGGCTGTAGCTACAAGCCTCTCTTCACTTACAGGGGCACTGGAGACAGCCACAGCATCAGAATCTAGGTTGAAGTATCTCAGACTAGAAACCTTTATAAATCCTAATAGTAATTTCTGATTGCTATCTATACCAGGATAAGGGGAGAGGGGATGGGAGTGAAGAGAGACATTTGAGGGTAGGGCCAAGGTCCTTCCTCTGTGGGGAGTTAGGACAGAAGCATGTGAAAGCATGTTGCAGCAGAACATCTCATCCTATCTGGACCCCACTCCGCAAGGCATCATTATTAATAATGATGGTTAATTATAGCTATTGTTGAAAAAATAATAGCTCAGCCCAGCAGGTGAGGCTCACTGGTTGAGCATTGACCTATGAACTAGGAGATCATGGTTCTATTCCTGGTCAGGGCACATGCCTGGATTGGGGGCTCAATCTCCAGTGTGGAGTGTGCAGAAGGCAGATGATTAATGATTCTCTCTCATCATTAATGTTTCTATCTCTCTCTCCCCCTCACTATCTCTCAGCTAGTACATGGTGGAGTGTGATGGTAGAACTTTTCCTCCTAACCAGTAGGTAAAGTGTATATAAGGGAAAGATGAAATGGAAGGTAGGAGGGAAAGATGAAATGGAAGGTAGGAGGGAGGTTTATAAAAGCAGCTTTTGAAAGGGAACACTGTGAAGGTGTGGGGGGGGGGCAGTGGGGGTGGAGAGAGACTGGACTATAGAAGCTGAAAGGTAGGAAGCACTGAGTGTTTAGGAGATTCTGGTTGTAGGGCAGCTGTGGGAAGGGTCTTCTGAGCAGGCTGCCATGCTGAGCATATTTGATGCCCTCCTGGCTCTTTTATTTTTATTATTATTTTTTCGTTTTGGCTCTTTTATTTTTAGAGGCCCTTTCATATCCATTAAATCACCCCTATGCCGCAACGCATGTACAACTCTGCAGCAATGGTTGCAACTGAACCTTAATCAAATATCCACTACTTCCAACTGCAGTTTTCTTTTTGTCTCTTAGAGCCTAAAAACTTTATTTTTCATATCTCAGACATTTTATAGGTACCCAACAAAATCATGAGATTTAAGGACAGTCTTCAAACAGGGCTCAAAGAGAAAGAGCTCACGCAAGGAGGAGGATGGGGAAGGCACAGGAAGGTTCTGTCCCAGGAGGACTAAGTTCGTTAGTTTGTGCCAGGGACTATTCGTTCATGGAGTATTCAGATGGTGCCTATATTGTGTCTGGGCCCTGGAAACAGTAAGGTGCATGCGAGGGCTGTACTGTTAGATAGTCCCAGGAGGTTGCAGATTCCTGGGACTAATTTTTGCTGGGTGGACATGAGGAAGCAAGCTTCGGTGCCTTAGTTAAGAGTCCCCCACTTCAGAGCATTGCCGCTCTGGGAAACGGCGCGGGGGGGGGGGGGGGGGGAAGGGGGAGAAAGACGTCGTGTCGCGTAGACCTTGTTGCAGGAGTTTCAGCAGAAGCCCTTCTGGCCGGGTCCCCGGCCTTGGCACGCGGCAGTGTCCAGCAGGGAGCGGGCGCGAACTCGGCCTGGGCCAGACACCTTAAGTGAACTGCGCCAGAGAAGCCAATGCCCGGATCTACTAGATTCCGACCCACCCCACCCTTGGGACCGTCAGGGTCCGCAACGTCGCAGTTAAAGATAGTTCTGCAAAAAGCTGCCCAGAGCTCCAGCTCTCGGCCGCTGGGTCTGTCTAGGGTCCATACCCCAACTTCGCCAAAAATCCTCAGCCTGTATTCTTACATATTCTGAATTTGGGGACCCCGCGCCGAGTCCTTGAAACCTTATCTCTTTCTTTCTCCTCACACCTACTTCCACCCACCTGATAAGGGGCCTGTTTCTTTAACGATCAAGGACGTGGGCAGCGGTGGGGTGGAGTGGTATCTTAGTTCCCCGATTCTCCAGCCCCTCAGTAACTGTACCATTATTAACATTATAATCATTAGACTGCTGCTGCGCGCCTGGCGGCGCTAGACGACTAGCGCTCAGTCTTCTAGCTGAGCTCTGAGGCTGAACCCGGAGTCGTGGCTCCCACCCCAGTTATTGGCGGACCTTTCCAGGAGCAACTCGGGCTTCAGGCTGCCGGGTCAGGCATTGGGCTCTCCGTCGTCGACAGCTGGGGTAAGGGTTGTCTATCCCGAGGGCACGCTCAGGGAACAAAAGCGCTCGCGGTAGAGTAGGCGGGAACCACCGGAGCCCGTGGGAGTCCGCGCCCTCTCTGGGTGGCCACCGCGCCCTTAGCCGCCCGCGGTCCTGGCGCCTGGAGCCCTACCTCCTGCTGCATTCGCTCGGCTTCTGCAGCCCCGGCAAGAAAGCAAGGGAAAAGGTTCTTTCTTGGCCCCGCGGGTCCCGAAGGTTCCCGGGTCGCTGGCGGGACAAAACACTCCGTGGAGAGTAAGCGAAACCATTCTCACTTCCACGCCCTAGCCTCTGTCTTATAGTCCCTCAACCCTTCCAAGACGTCCCCTGCTCCCGCGCCTCTGCGTTCACCTCCTTGCAAAAAGAACCAGGAGAGAGGAGGAAACTGGATTGGGGGGTGGGGGTCCACAAACCATGCGACTACACCCGGGAGCCTGGATCCCTACCTCCGCGCCAGGCGCCTGCCCCACCCAGGAAAGGCTCCAGAACTAGACATCCAGACACTACTCTCCATTTTCGAAGCTGGGCTCTGCCTCTTCCAAGCTCCTCTTCCCGGGTCAAGCCTTTTTGAATCGCTTCCTCTGGGCTTCCAAGACGCAGACAACACTCCTAGGAAGATCCCCTTGCTCCGCAGACAAAGAGACTTTGCCCAGGTCCGCCGGCTGTGCCACTCCCCAACCCAGCCAGGCCAAACCGCAGGACTCACTTCCGAACTATGGATCCTTCCCCCATCCCACCACTGGGTCCAGGCGCTCTCACCCCTTCCCCCCAACCCCCCACACGTACACACACCGCCCCTCGGGTCTGCTGTGGGGACCACAGTAATAGGAGAAATGAAGTTCTGACTCTGGTTCTGGGCTGAGCAAATGCGCTGATCCCAGCCTGCTCGGCCTCCCGTAGCGGCAGTAGGAGTTGGAGAAAGGGCGGGACACGGAATGTGGGTGCGCCAGTCAGTCCATATTTAATTTACAAAAGATCCTCGGTTCCCGGATCTGGTAATCTCTTTAGATGCTGCGCTCACCGCTCGGCTCTCTCCCCCACCCCCCTAGCTCATTAAAATGCCCCACATTTAAATCTGAAAATTGAACTTCTCAGAGGGCCCTAACCCGCGTCCAACGACCCGCCGCCAGAGACCACCCGCCCCCCAGCCTGGAGTGAGGGCTGGGGGGCCTAGGACCACCCGAAAGCTCAGTGTCCACTAAAGGACTGGGGAACTCGGGAGCTTTGTGTGTGTCCGGGAACCTACACCCATTTTCTAATTCGGGCCAGCAACGCTGTCTCCAGAGCTTTAGTGGTTACTGCAGGGGGGCAGGAATCAACTTTTAGCCAAATTCCTGATATCTCCTCTGCTTCCTGGTCGCTAAAATAAATGTCGGGGTTTAGCCAGAGACTAGTGAGAGTCGGAAATAGCGAGTATTGTATGTGGAGGCTGGCTGTTGTGTGAGAGAGCGGTACAGACTGTGGAAATCCTGTGTGGGGTTGGCGGTGTGTTTGCTTGTGGGGCTGTGAAGAAGATAGCAAGATATCGGTGTTCCCAGCCCGCTGTGCTCAAAAGACCAGGAGTTTTGTAGCCATCCTTTTGATGCCTTTGCCCCAGGCATCCTTCGCCTCTAGCTGTCAAGACCTGAGGCGTTGGGTGTGCTCAGGCAAGCTTCCTGGGTGCGGAGTCCGACACCCTCGCGCCCCGTCTGGCCCCTCTCAGCGGCGCGCACAAGCCTGAGAGCTGGGCAGTGGGCTTCAGCGCTAGTGTAGCCACAAAAGACCAAGCGTAGAGTCGCTTAAATGGCTGGGCAGGGTAGGCGGTGGGCTGTGTGTGTGTGTGTGTGTGTGTGTGTGTGTGTGTGTGTGTAGTGGGGGGGAGGAGGAAGGCTTTGCTTCCCCAGTACGCCCTGCAGGGCCTGGCGTTCGAGTTGCCGGGTTTCACGGGCGGGGCGGGGCGGGGCTGGGCGGGGCGGGGCTGGGGAGTGGGGAGAAAGAGACCTAGGCATGTATCGCCCAGATCCTGGCAAAAATGGTAGGGAGGATGAGATGCTCTGCTAACACTATCAATTATGCATCGTGTTGAATGTGGCTTCAGGGAGGAGGCGGCTAGCCGGGTGGGGGTGGTGGAGGGGGTACACGCAAGCCCGGCCCATCCCACTCGAGGTCTGTCTGCCTCCTTACCTACATTTGTAAAAAGAGTTTAAATGCAAAACACAACCCCGTTAGTTGTGCTCCTTGCCTTCCCCCAAATTCCTTCAGGATGGTTTGTCTCACGTATTGTGGGGTTTGTAAACGGATCGGATTCAATTAGCAGCGAAGTTCCTGGTCCCTGGCGGACCCACTGCTGTGCGGGTGAGTACGCATGAATCTGTGTGCGTGCAAGATGGGGAAATGGTGAATGTCCTTGGTAAAGGTGTGTACCTTGGAAAATGTGTGTGACTCTAGTGAGAGCTCAACACATCGATTCGATTATTGCATGATAGATAATTATAACACCAGGAAATGAGGGTCTGGTGCTAATATGTGTGTGGGGCTGAGGGTGGGGGAGGGGCGATGTGATAAGAACTAGCAATAATGTCTGCAGATTTGTAAATATGGGGGGACATGGGTTATGGGGTGCGGTGTACTGCAAAGAGCCCAGCTGAGGGTGGTGGGTGTGGGGGCCTAAAGTGTCTGCGCCAGGGTAGAGCCTCTATGGCGTTCACAAGCATAAAGAATGCTGGAGGTGGGAGAGGCTGTGCGCGTCCCTGCCAAGCCGGAGCGCGCAGAAGGACTCTTCAATCTGCAGCCAGGGAGAGGTGGAGGGAACGAACACAAAAGGAAAAACTGAAGTGGGGCTGCAGGGCCAGGTAGACCCCAAAACTACCCGTCCCTTTTCCGTCTTCCCCACAGTCTCAGCAACAGATGTGGGAAGCGCCCTTGGGCTGTCTTCGTCTCTGAGAAGTCAAGTCTGGAGAAGGGGTTGAAGCCCCAGGCAGTGCTTGGGGAGACAACAAATGGCAGGTAAGCTTCAGAGGGCCCCATAACCTGCATCCAGGTGGGGGTAGAACCAGATTAACTAGCTGTACCCAATGAGACAATGGAGAGAGGGGGAGGAGCTTTCCCCTGGGAGCAAAGGTGGAGTGAGGGGCAAGGGTTCCTTCCTTCCCAAAGATAGGGTGTCTGCAGAACCTGCTGGAACCCTAAATGGGAAGGGCAGTCTGTGTGTAGGTGCATTTGTGTGGCTGAGGATAAGAAGGTTTTATCGGAGAGGGGGCTCTGGGGTGCCCTAGAGCTGCAAAAAAGAAGCAGAATCTTGAACCTTCTCCTACTTAGCTAGTGGCAGTCCCCAGGACCCATGGGCTAGGGACCCCCTCTGCTCCCTGGGGAGCTGCCTGGGCTCTGCTGTAGGGGCATGGGAGGGTTAGCAATGTTCCTACAATGCCCCTGATCCATGCATGTAGGAGGACCTCCTTCCTCAGATGGAAGGCTGGCTGAGCACCCCGAGTTCTCCCCTGACGGGAGCTGCAACCCAGAGCAGGCAGCTTAGGTTGCATCAGCTGAGGGGTCTGCCAGCAGGCTTCCTTGCCTCCCAGGGATCTTGCAAGTTCTCTACATTGCTAATCTGCTGGGATTTTGGTCTCGGGAGGGCTGTTTGCAAGCGCCAGGGCACTCTTGTGTCCCTATGTGGGGGTAGGTTGCATGAGGGTTTGTGTCCTTATGTCCTATTCAATTCCTACAATGAATAGGAAAGCATTTTGCACCGCTGCTGTGCAGAAAGCTATACAAATGCTAGGTTGGGCTGGAAGAACAATGAGGTCTCCAGTGTATATTGTGTTATGTCTGGGTGCCTCTGTTTGTGTGTCTACAAAATGTGTTGCTGAGTTGTGTTCCTGCAGAAGTTGGTGGTTTGATGGCAATGCCCCAGCATGTTTGTATTGTGGTTTGCTTGTATGGGCGTGTGTGCAAGTGCTGTATGTACATGAGACAAAGAGTACGAGGGAGGACACCGGTCATGGAGGAAAAAAAACCCCTTTCTGTGTATCCCTTTCAGAGGATTAAACAAAGGCTTTGAAATTCAGTGCAGAGTCCAAGGCGATCAGCCTAGCCTGTGCAGAGGGACTAGGGTGAGGGGTAGATAGAGAAAACAGAGCCAGATAGAAGGCCGCTGGAAAAGGAAGAAGGGGCTCCGAGATGGAGCAACCTTTTAATCCAGAGGCTTTTACTGAACTCAACCCATGCCCAAGAAATGCCCCTGGGCATAAAGGAGGTTATCAGAGGCCTACTCTAGGCTGCTTCTGGGAAGCAGAGCTTAATAGAAGGAAGCTGGGGCTCAGTGACTCACCTTCTCCCCTTCCCCTTCCTTCCCCTCCTTCCACCTTCAGGACCCGCAGTGGTGCCCTTTGGAGCAGTATGGCTAGTGTGGGCGCTGCTAGGAGTGGCGGGAGCGTGCCCGGAGCCGTGCGCTTGCGTGGACAAATACTCGCACCAGTTCGCTGACTGCGCCTACAAGGAGCTTCACGAGGTGCCTGAAGGATTGCCGGCTAACGTGACCACGCTTAGTCTGTCGGCCAACAAGATCTCCGTGCTTCGGCGCGGGGCCTTTGCCAACGTCACGCAGGTCACGTCGCTGTGGCTGGCGCACAATGAGGTGCGCACCGTGGAACCCGGCGCGCTGGCCGTGCTGAGCCAGCTCAAGAACCTCGACCTGAGCCACAACCTTATATCCAGCTTCCCCTGGAACGACCTGCGTAACCTGAGCGCCCTGCAGCTGCTCAAAATGAACCATAACCGCTTGGGCTCGCTTCCTCCGGACGCACTCGGTGCGCTGCCCGACTTGCGCTCTCTGCGTATCAACAACAACCGGCTGCGTACACTGGCTCCCGGCACCTTCGATGCCTTAAGCGCACTGTCACATCTGCAACTCTATCACAACCCTTTCCATTGCGGTTGCAGCCTTGTGTGGCTGCAGGCCTGGGCCGCGAGCACTCGAGTCTCGCTACCTGAGATTGATTCCATTGCGTGCGCCACGCCAACAGCGCTGCAGGGCATTCCTGTGCACCGACTGCCTGTCCTGCCCTGTGCATCACCCAGTGTGCGTCTGAGTGCCGAGCAGCCTATCGAGGTGTTCAGCAGCCCCCTGCGGGCCGGCATGGCGCTCATGCTGCACTGCATCGCCGAAGGACACCCCACGCCCCGCCTGCAATGGCAACTTCAGATCCCGGGTGGCACCGTAGTCTTAGAGCCGCCGGTCTCGAGCTGGGAGGACTACGGCGGCGTCAGGGACGACGGGGTGGAGGGAGGAGATGGGGAGGGGGCAACGCAAACAGAGGCTCCAACTCTGTCTCCGGCACCCGCTTGGCCCGCGCCTCCAGCAACCCCACGCTTCCTGGCACTCACAAACGGCTCCCTGTTGGTGCCCCTCCTGAGTGCCAAGGAGGCAGGCATCTACACGTGCCGTGCCCACAACGAGCTGGGCGCCAACTCCACGTCGGTACGCGTGGTGGTGTCGGCAGCTGGGCCCCCAAAGCACGCTCCTAGCGCCGGTGGGGACCCGGATATGCAGGCCCCAACCTCTGAGCGCAAGACCACAGCTAAAGGCCGGGGCAACAGCGTCCTACCCTCCAAGCCCGAGGGCAAAATCAAAGGCCAAGGCCCAGGTGGGGATGGCATCCTCAGGGAGACTGAGGCGGGGCTGGAGGCGGAGGCTAGGGAGGGAGAGGAGGTGGAAGACCAGGTCTCTGCAGACCCGGTGGTAGAGCAGCGCTGCGGCCACGGGGACCCCTCCCGGTACGTGTCCAACCACGCTTTCAACCAGAGCGCCGACCTGAAGCCGCACGTCTTTGAGCTGGGTGTCATCGCGCTGGACGTGGCCGAGCGCGAGGCCCGGGTGCAGCTGACGCCGCTGACGGCGCGCTGGGGCCCTGTGCCCGGCGGGGCTGCGGGAGGGGGGCGGCTTGGGCAGCGACCCCTGCGCCGGCTCTATCTGTGCCCGGCGGGGGGCGGCGCGGCAGTTCAGTGGTCTCACGTGGAGGAGGGGGTCAACGCCTACTGGTTCCGCGGCCTGCGGCCTGGCACCAACTACTCGGTGTGCCTGGCGCAGGCAGGCGAGGCCTGCCACGTGCAAGTGGTGTTCGCTACCAAAAAGGAGTTGCCCTCGCTACTGGTGATCGTGGTGGTGAGTGTGTTCCTTCTGGTGCTGGCCACTGTGCCCTTGCTGGGCGCCGCCTGCTGCCATCTGCTGGCCAAACACCCGGGGAAGCCCTATCGTCTGATCCTGCGGTCCCAGGTCCCCGACCCCATGGAGAAGCGCATCGCCGCCGACTTTGACCCACGCGCCTCCTATCTTGAGTCCGAGAAAAGCTACCCACCAGGCGGCGAAGCGGGCTGCGAGGAGCCGGAGGAGGGCCCCAGGGAGGGCCTTGACGAAGAGGCGGAGGAGGGGGACGCGAGTGGGGACCTGCAGAGGGAGGAGAGCCTGGCTGCCTGCTCGCTGGTGGAGTCCCAATCCAAGGCCAACCAAGAGGAGTTCGAGGTGGGCTCCGAGTACAGTGACCGGCTGCCCCTGGGTGCCGAGGCGGTCAACATTGCCCAGGAGATTAACGGCAACTACAGGCAGACGGCGGGCTGAACTCCTGCTCGCCCTGCCTTCCCAGTCTCACCCTCCCCCCTCTCCTTGGGTGCCTGGGGCTGGCAGGATTTATCTCCTCCCCTCCCGTCCCCCTCCCCCCCCCACATTTATTCTGCCCTTTCACCACCACCACCCCAATCTTAATTCTGGCGACTTCTAGTGGGTAGTGGAACCATTTCCCTAGTACCCACCACACCCACGATCGTCATTGACCTCGGGCTGAATTCCCTCTGGCAAGCACAGTTCTCTGCTCTCCTCTTATAAGGCACCATCGCTGACCTGGAGGCGAAATCCAGGCCTCTCCACTCCTGCGCAACTATCTTGGAAATCTGCCCCGCAGCCCACCCACTGTGAGCGGTGCAGCCAGAGTAAATGGTAGAAAGCGTTAACGCTGTAGCGCGGGCTTTGGGCTGGTACTTCCCACAGACGTCCCTGGTGTGGAGCGCCGAGGTCCCGCCTCAACCCTACCCTGCCCTTTCGGGGATGCACACCCTAGAAGCCAGGGTTCGGTGACAACGCCCCGTTTTTAGTTTCAAAACCCCCTAGCGACTGGGAACCAAACCCGTCTGCTCCCCCTCCCCCCGCTTCGTGTTCGGATTTTCATACTCTCATTGTTTTCAAAGACAGCGATGCTCGGTCTGGTGCTAACACTTTTCCCAGCCTCTCTGGGAAAAGTGTGTGTGTGTGTGTTGTGTGTTGTGTGTATGTCTGTTGTATGCGTGGTGTGTGTGGTGTGATGTGTGTGGTGTGTGTATGTGTGGTGTGTGGTGTGTGTGTGTGTGGTGTGTGGTGTGTATTATGTGTGGTGTGTGTTATGTGTGGCGAGTGTGTTATGTGTGGCGTATGTTATGTGTGGTGTGTGGTTTGTGTTATGTGTGGTTTGTGTTATGTGTGACGTGTGGTGTGTGACGTGTGGTGTGTGGTGTGGGGCGGGGGACCATTTCTCCCTATCCCCGCGCCCTCTCACCTAACTTAAAGCGCCTCGGAACCGCGAGCCCTTTTACCACCGAGGGTAAGCGCTTGGTCCCGAGCCAATTTCGTTGTGGATGAGTTGGGTTTTCCAGAGATAGGTGCACTGGACAGCTTCGCTTCCGCTGCTGCCCGGGATCCAGACTCAGCTCAAGAAGCGCGGGGTCCCTAGGAAATAACTGTGGCCTCCCGGGCTTGGTCCCTCCTGAGGGCGGACGCCCTGGTTCCCACAAAGCCCGTGGGTAGCGGCAGCAGGATCCTTGGTCCTCCCCCGCCCCATCCCTCCTCCCCCCTATAGCATTTGCCTGGCGCGTAGTCCTAGAAGAGCGCGCTCTGTAGGAGAAAAGTCTGTCTGTAAAGTGTGACCGTGAAGTGTAGGGGGCGGGCGGGCGGGCAGGTGGGCGGGAGGGAGGGAGGGAAGGAGAGGAGAGGGCAGAAGCGTCTAGCTGGACTCCCTTTTTAGTTCTTGAAGGAAAGCGTCGGATCGGGGTAGGGGTGGGGATGGGGGTGGGGGGGTCGGGCGTCCGGACCAGCCGGGTCCGTGAAATGCAGCACAAGTGCAGCCCAGGGCGGAGAAGCCTCGGGGCGCGCCCTTTTCTAAAGGCGTGTCTGTGTGTGCACAGTCAATAAAACAATCGATTTGAACCGGGCTCGGTGATTCTTTGTCAGCGGACTGAAGGAGGAAGCCTGGGGAAGATGCCCCAGGAAACCGCAGAAGGAAGGCGTCCGGAGGCCCCTTCCGTTGGGATCCTTTGTGAGATAGAGTGTTTGTTTGACTGTCCAGGGATTTTGTCAGGCGTTTACAGCCGGCGCCTGCTCCCTGTGCCTCCAGCTCAGGGGTAAGGGGCGAAACCACATGGGTGTGTGGGGCGGAGGAACTGGGGGAAGGCGGGTAGTGAGTGAAACAGGCTCGCAAGAAGCGGGGCGGGGTTGGGGGTGTCTCTGAAGATTAAACATAAATTCTGGAGTGTGTGCATAGATGTGTTGTGTGTCTGCACAATTCTCCTTGGGTTGACCCTGTCGCTGACATGGGATGTGGCTCTGTGAGTGTGTGTGTGTGTGTGTGTGTGTGTGTGTGTATAAGAGAGGGGGGGGACTGCCTAGTTTTTGTCTCAACACTAGCCTCTTAAAAGTCTCTGAGAAGCCAATGGAGAGATTCACAGGGAAGACTTCTGTGGTTTGCACAAAAGAACTCACAAATAATTAACTACAGAGCAGGCAAATGATAGAGATCAGAGAAGGGGCAACCTGGCAAGTTGATTCCACAGAACAAGTTGGTAGCCCAGGAGCCTAGTGCCTGTGCAGGAGCGTTGTGGGAGAGGGGGAATTGCTCAGTGAATGGTTAATGGACAACTGTAAGGGTGTGTGAGGCTGCCACGTGGGCTAAGGTGGAATCAGGTTGAAAACACACTGTTTAATATACTCAGAAATGGGGCTTCTTGGGTGGGCAACAGGAGAGAGAGGGGGGCCCTGTGCTGTGCTGTGATTTGACTGGCCATGTGTTTCATCTGAATCCCCCTGTGGGAAGATTAGAAAAGAATAGAAATGAGAGGAGCAAATGAAGATTCCATTCTACTCCCTCTGTGGGTGCTAGGTCTTCCTAATTGGACCAGTCCAGGCTGGGGGCCAGGCCCAGATCCAGACACCCAGCAGCTATCCAAGCCTGCATCCTGGCAGAGGTGGTGACTGTGACACTCCCCAGGACTGGGCCCAGGTTCCCTGCACAGACCCGCAAAGCTTTCTTGGGGGGAAGTTTCCCTTCTGAGAGCCACAGCCCAAACCCTGCCATTGGAGCCTACCCTCTTCTCCCCCCACCCCTCATCAGGAATGTAATCTTTTAGGAAAGGACTGCTTTATTCCGTCTGAAAATGCTGCCTTTGAGCAAGGGCAGGGACTGGCCCAGTTCATATGATTGGTTTAGGAATACACCCAGACGATTTTATTTGGGTGCAAGCATTGCTGTGGCCCCAGATGCTTATTATTTTGGTTTCACCCAATTCTCTGGCCAAGGGATGGGGGGAAGGGAAGAAGGGATCCTTCCTGCCTTCTTAGGATTCTGGGTACTCCCCTCCCTCCCCCTCCCCCAGGGAAATGTGCAGAGATGCTGAGCCTTCTGTCACTTCTTTGTTTTGGGCCAAGTTTCCTAAGGATGAACACACACTGCTCATTTGGCTTCAAGGTCAGGCTTTGCCCACAAGACAGAAATGGGTGGGTGCTGGAGGTGAAAGACCAGCGTGCCATGACACTCCACTGACTGCCCATTGAGATACCAGTCCTCTCAGAACTTTCCCATTTCTGTCTGAATATTTGGCACATGCACAAAATAGTTCCCAGCCTCTCGCATTCTTGTCTCCTTTTAAATTTTATTCTTTCATTACCTTCCCTTCTCTTTGGTCTCTTTTTCTTTTGCCTCTTTTTTTTCCTCCCTCAAGAATTTCATAAAATCCAGGAGTTGAAATGATGAGGAAAATAAGACTTTTTTTGGGGGGGTGGGGGGGGGGGCAGCAGCCTGATTCTATACCTAGTTAATCAGTGTCCCTAGTGCACATTCTGGTTAGCCTATGGTCGAGTCACTGCCCCTTCCTTAATTATCTGGTCTTGCAAGATCTGAACCATACACAACCCCCAGAGGGGGTTATCAGCACTTGCGCCAGGCCAGGCCTTTAGGTGTGGTCTCACGTCCTCAACACACAGGGCTTTTTGCAAAGCCCAAGAAAGGTCTGGAAGTCTAATCTTTATTTGGGGGACAAAGAGGTCAAAGGATATAAAGAGAAAGCTTCCTCCATATTGGTTTGCTCAGGATTTGGAAACAGGCTCACCTGAGTCATGGTCCTAGTACATCTAGAAATAAATGGGTTTTTCCTGTATCTCCAAGTATTCCTGTGTGTGTATGTTCCAGTCGTGTGGTGTGGGAACCCTTAACACAACCCACGTGATTCAGAGTCCACTCAGGGTCCGGTTTCTGGAGGAGGCCGCACACTAAAATGAAGAGACTGGAAAAGAGTTAATTTGGGACAAATGGGGGGGCAGGTGGGAGTCAACCTCTAGTGGGAAGACTACCACTGGGCTCTGGCCTTGCTATCCCTTTAATTGAGGCTATGGGATACACCCATTACTCTTAAGCAACTTTGGGAAACACCCAGAATCCTTAGCAGGTAATAAATGGATTATCATATTAGTAAGGATTTACATGATTATAAGATGGGGAAGTTGCCTCAGTTACCATTGTCTCAATTAGATAGGGAATGGTTGACTCTGACCTTTCGGGGCTTCAAGGTTGACCAGCCTCTTTTTATTAGTGAGACAATGATTGGTTTCCAGCTGTGTGGTAAATTCTCTAACAGAAAGGGACCCTGAAGACTTGCTAATCTATTTACCCATTTGAGGTTCATTCTTTTTCTACATTATCCCCATTAGCAGTTGTACTCACAGATTTGGGCACCATTCACACCCTCCCCTCAAAGAACCAATTGTTGAGCAGTGTAACATGTATCTCTCCCTTACATAACCCCTAAGCCTGACTCTATCACTGGCATGTGCCCTGTGAGAAATTGCAGCTCATTCCAGAGCTCCAAAGCTTTTCATTCACAGATATTTTATTATTATTATTATTTTTATATTTTTATTGATTTTGTACAGAGAGGAAGGGAGAGAGATAGAGAGTTAGAAACATCGATGAGAGAGAGTCATCGATCAGCTGCCTCTTGCACACCCCCTACTGGGGATATGCCTGCAATCAGGGTACATGCCCTTGACCGGAATCGAACTGGGGACCCTTCAGTCCCCAAGCCGACGCTCTATCCATTGAGCCAAACCGGTCTCGGCTCACAGATATTTTTTGAGCATCTAGTGCTGTGCTGGCTTAGCTTTCTCCAATGTGTTTTGTCAGAAAACTGATTTGAATGCAACATGGGAATGTAGTCTAATGGGTTGAAGAGTATGTGTGTGTATTAGGGGGAAGGGGGTAAATGGAAAATAGAGAATGCAATGATATAGCAGTAGCCTCGGTACTCAGAGCAATTTATCAGGGCCAGTCATTCTCTGAGCTGTATAAACCAGATGCCCTGTCCAGGAAGTAGCCTTGAATCATATTGGAAACCAATTGACAGAAAGGTGACTTGAAAAAGAGTGCCCCCAAATCCAGTGTCTCCTAAAAGATCAGCAGGAATGAAGACCATCCACGATCATTTGAGAACGCCCATTAATATAAAAGGACAAAGGGAGGTATTGCTTCACCGAGGAAGAAGCAGCTGTGTGGGATTCTCTGCTTCTTAATCTGGTACCTGGAATGCAACTTTCTGAATAACAACCACAGCTAAAGCTAACATCTCTAAGATTACTTGAATGAGTAAGTGTTTGGACTGTTATGACGGGATCTCTCTTTTCCACGTCCAGCACAGAAAGAGAGATGAACCAGTTCTGAATAAAGGCAGCTGGGGATTGAGAAATAAAAGAAAGAAAGAGACAAGACACAGAAATAGAAGGAAAAAAGCTGGGACCGGGTGGGACCACCATCCTCTCAGATGGAGGGACAGGGACCCTGAGTCGATACAATAAGTTTATTTTATAGCCCCCAAATACCAGGAAGTTTCACCAAAAGTTAGGATCAAAGAGATTATTTGCATTCTTGAGTAGGCCCTAGCATTCCTAGTGCTAGACTGGATTTATATATCAAAGTCCCACTACCCAACACCTGGGCAAAAGTAAGAGTCAGTGCCTTTTGGTAAATGTGTATCCAAGACATGGCTCTGCCTGTCACCTTGAATTCAGCTGACAATAATTTAAAGAATGCCCATGAGCCTTCCCAGGGGGCCCTCTACACATTATTACTCCTTCGTGAAGATGGTAACCTCAGTCTAAGAGCCATGCATTTTGACAGATAAAGGAAAGGAGGTAGCATGTTGCTATAATTGCCTCAGCTCAGACTTAACATCAGAGCCTCATTTATGAGACATTCCACAGGGGAAGGGGTGCCTGCAGTCTGCACAACCAGAGGCACCATTAGCAGAGAAAGAAACACAACTGCATGAAAACTGAGCAAGTGAAACTAAAGGGCCTTATCCTTTCAGAAATGAGGTGTGTTCTTCACTGAAAAAGCCAAGCCCAGGGACAGAAATCTAGGCCTCATGTAGAGGACATAAGTTGCCAAGTCTGACCTAACAAATAGTATCTTTACCTTGTAAATCTCCAGCATAAAGATATTTTTTTCTTAAATAAATCTTTATTGTTCATATTATTACAAAAGTTCCTCATTTTTTTCCTCCTACACCAGGTTCGCACCCCACCTTCTGCCCTTTTCCCACCCCCCATTGTCCTCATCCATAGGTGCACAGTTTATGTTCAGTCTCTTCCCGCACCCCCCACTCCTCTTTTCCCTGAGAATCATCAGTCCACTTCCCTTCCATACCTCTGATTCAACAATATTCAACAGTTAATATTGTTCATCAGGTTTTTTAATTCCCTTGGTTTTTAGATTCACTTGTTGAAAGTTACATATTTGTTGTTCATAATTTTTATCTTTATTTTCTTCCTCTTCCTAAAGAACCTTCTTCAGCAATTCATATAATTCTGGTTTGGGGGTGATGAACTCCTTTAGCTTTTTTTAATTTTATTTGTGAAGCTCTTTATCTGGCCTCTGAGTCTGAGTGATAGCTTTGCTGGGTAGAGTATTTTTGGCTGTAGGTTCTTGTTATTCATCACCTTGAATATTTTTTGCCATTCCCGTCTGGCCTGCATGGTTTCTGTTGAGAAATCAGCTGACAATCGTATAGGTGCTCCTTTATTGGTAACCACCTGCTTTTCTCTTGCAGCTTTTATTTATTTATTTATTTATTTATTATTATTTTTTAATATATTTTTATTGATTTTGTACAGAGAGGAAGGGAGAGAGATAGAGAGTTAGAAACATCGATGAGAGAGAGTCATCGATCAGCTGCCTCTTGCACAACCCCTACTGGGGATATGCCTGCAACCAAGGTACATGCCCTTGACCAGAATCGAACCCAGGACCCTTCAGTCCCCAAGCCGACGCTCTATCCATTGAGCCAAACTGGTCTCGGCTCTCTTGCAGCTTTTAATATCCTCTTTTTGTCTTTTGCTCTTGGAATTTTAATTATGATTTGTCTTGGTGTGGTCTTCTTTGGGTTCCTTTTGCTTGGGGCTCTGTGCACTTCCTGCACTTGTAAGTCTATTTCTTTCACCAGGTGGGGGAAGTTTTCTTTCACTATTTCTTTCAATATGTTTTCGGTGTCTTGCTCTCTCTCATCTTCTGGGATCCCCATAATTCTGATGTTGGTTCACTTGAAGTTGTCCCAGAGGTTTCTTACACTATCTTCAACTTTCTGGATTCTCTTGTCTTCTTGCTTCTGCGGAGGAATGTCCTCTGGCTCTTTGTGTTCCAAATCTTTTACTTGATTCTTGCGATCTTCCATTCTGTTTTTAGGACTCTGTCTAATATTTTTTATTTCAGACAATGTATTCTTTATTTCTAGTTGATCCCTTTTCATATCCTCATAGGTCTCGTTTATTTTATCTGCCTTTTCTAGGAAATTCTTGAAAAACCTTATAAGCATAGTTTTGAACTCTATATCCAGTCACTTCTTGTCCTCCATTTCTTTTGTTTGTGATCTGTTTCCTTATCTCGGCATTTTCGCTGCTTCCCTGCGTTGGTAGGGTGGCTTTGTGTGCTAAGGTGTCCTTTATGGTTCAGTCTCCCAGTTACCTGAGGTGGACACTCTTGGTGCCCCCTTTTGTGGACTGTGTGTACAGCCTTTTGTAGTTAAGTCTTAATTGCTATTGGTATCACTGGGAGGAATTGACTTCCAGGCCAATTGGCTGCGAGTATCAGCTGTGTCTATGCTAGGAGACAGCCTTATTCAAAAAGCCTCTGTGCTCAGCTTGGATGGGGCAGAGTTTCAGGGAGGATCCTACAGCCCTGGCTTCCTGTTAGCCCTGCCCTATGAGGTTCCTGAGTCTCAGTGTTCCTCAGTGTTCTTTAGTACTCACTGCAAGCACCTCTGAGAGAAAGGTGCCCTCGAGTTTCGCCCACTACCAGACAGTCTAGTCTCTCCCTCAGTGAGCCCAGAACTGGGGTTCAGTGCAGCTGGAAGTGGGGTTAAGTGCAATCCGGAGCTTTTGTCTACTTCCTGCTAGGGCAACCCAGCGGTACAGTCAACAGTCAGTCCTCTGTGTGCAACGTGTGGCCTCTGGGACTTTTTTTCTCCACTCCCCTCAGTTTCCACCTTACAGCCCAGATTTCCTCCATATGAGCTTGGGTCCCCAGGGTCAGGTCTACAACTGCGGTTCAGTGCAGTCGGAACTGGGGCTTAGCACAGTCCAGAGCTTTTGTCTCCTTCCCCCTACGGCAATCCCGCGGCACTGTCAACACTCCATTCTCTGCACGCAATGTGTGCAACTACAAGGCTCTGCTTTTTGCTGCTCTCCTGAGTTTCCGCCTTATAGCTTAGAATCCCTCTGTTTGAGCCTGGGTCCCCAGGGTCTCGCCCAGAACTGGGGTTCAGTGCAGTCAGAACTGGGGCTCAGCACAGTCCAGAGCTTTTATATCCTTCCCGCCAGGGAAGCCAGCCAGGCACTCAGCCTCCCCCTCCTCTCCAGCTCCGTCCTCTCCCCATGTGCGCAGCATGTCTCTGTACCTTAGGCTTTTACAGCTCCTCTGATTTTCCTCTGGTTTTCTCTTTTCTTCTACCCTGTTTCCCCAAAAATAAGATAGTGTCTTATATTATTTTTTTCTCCCAAAAATGTGCTAGGTCTTATTTTCAGAGGATGTCTTATTTTTCCATGAAGAAGAATACGGTACACATTTATTGTTAAATGAAAATAAAGGAAATTTATTACCTGTATATGGTACGGTAGTACGGTAGTTGTCAACACAAACCAGACAAACTGTGAATCCTACAGTATCAAGAATTTACTCATTTATTCAATGACAATCATGTCATCATCTTCTGGAACATCATCGTAACAATCCAATTCCTGAATTTCCTGGTGAATTTCTTGCGACTCCATTTCTTTCAGAATCAGTGGACCAAATCTCTCATGTTTAGCAATAGCATTCTGAGACAGAGCCTAGAGGGGGCCTTATTTTCAGGGGGATGCCTTATATTTCACTCAGAAGGAAACCTGTAAGTAGGTCTTATTTTCGGAGGATGTCTTATTTTCGGAGAAACCCGGTAGTTTTAGAATTTCCAGTCAGTCAACTTTCCTGTAGTTCTGGATGATGTCCACTTTATATTTTAGTTGTATTTTTTGAAATTGTTGTGTGAGGCTGCAGTTAGGCTTTTACCTATGCCGCCTTCTTGGTTTCTCTCCTACATCAAAACCCAGCATAAAGATATTGATGAGCAATTCTGCTGGAAAATTGAAGATGGAGCAAGCAGAGCCATTTCAGTTGTACTATGCCAATTAATTGATTTCATTTGCAACACACCCATCCACTCACATGTTCAATCTTGTCATTGAACTTAGTAGAAATAATAAGACTTAATAGAAATAACATTATATTGAAAATGAAAGATCTTCTGTAATTGGCATATAAAAAGATTGAATGTCTTGCATTTAGTTCAATACAAATGAGACTTGATATGGATTGTTTTTTTAAAGTCATCCAAACGCCCATGATAGGTAAAAAATAAAAACAACTTTGTTGGGTTAAATTATTATAGTTGGAAAGTCTTTGTGTCACCCTTTGGTTGATTTGTGCTAATTGTGTGTGCTTTGGACATGGGAATGTAAGCTTAATTAAGTTTAAGTCCACATGGATTAAGGAGAATAAAAACGAATATAAGAGCTGAAACTGGGCCGGGACCAGTTTGGCTCAATGGATAGAGCATCGGCTTGGGGACTGAAGGGTCCTGGGTTTGATTCCGGTCAAGGGCATGTACCTTGGTTGTGGGCATATCCCCAGTGGGGGGTGTGCAAGAGGCGGCTGATCGATGACTCTCTCTCATCGATGTTTCTAACTCTCATCTCTCTCTCTTCCTCTCTGTATAAAATCAATAAAATATATTAAAAAAAAAAGAAGAGCTGAAACTGGTTTGGCTCAGTGGATAGAGCATTGGCCTGCGAACTGAAGGGTCCCGGGTTTGATTTCGGTCAAGGGCATGTACCTTGGTTGTGGGCACATCCCCAGTAGGGGGTGTGCAAGAGGCAGCTGATCGATGATTCTCTCTCATCGAAGTTTCTAACTCTTTATCCCTCTCTCTTTCTCTCTGTAAAAAATCAATAAAATATATTTTATATAAAAAAGTTAATATAAGAGAAAGATACAAATTAACCATACCTCCATGACACCCACCAGCCAATTAGGAGTGACTATGCAAATTAACCTGCCAAAAATGGTGGGTTAATTTGCATATACAGGCACTAGCGGCCTCGGTCCTGGGAACTGTAGACCCATGTGTAGGCCCTGAGCTGCCAGGGTCCGAGAACTCCCCAGCCACTCTTGGCTTACAGGCTTTGGTGCTAAGCGGCCAGGGGTGAGGTGACAGAGGCTTGAGCAGGGCTGGAGTGGAGCTGGGGGATGCAAAGGAAGCACCTTTTCTGACCACTCATTGGCTAAGCTCCCTGTACCCCTCTGGTAATGTTTTTGGTAACTTGGGTTAATAAAAAGGTGATCTAGGGTTTTTCCACCATACTCCTCGAGGAAAAAACAAAGCTCTGCTGCTGGAGGGCTAAGAAATGTCATATCCTGCCCTAGCAGGTTTGGCTCAGTGGACAATGCCTTGGCCAGTTGACTGCAGGGTCTACCGTGTTTTCCCGAAAATAAGACATCCTCCGAAAATAAGACCTACTTACAGGTTTCCTTCTGAGTGAAATATAAGGCATCCCCCTGAAAATAAGGCCCCCTCTAGGCTCTGTCTCAAAATGCTATTGCTAAACATGAGAGATTTGGTCCACTGATTCTGAAAGAAATGGAGTCGCAAGAAATTCACCACAAAATTCAGGAATTGGATTGTTATGATGATGTTCCAGAAGATGACATGATTGTCATTGAATAAATGAGTAAATTCTTGATACTGTAGGATTCACAGTTTGTTTGGTTTGTGTTGACAACTACCATACTACTGTACTGTATACAGGTAATAAATTTCCTTTATTTTCATTTAACAATAAATGTGTACCGTATTCTTCTTCATGGAAAAATAAGACATCCTCTGAAAATAAGACCTAGCGCATCTTTGGGAGCAAAAATTAATATAAGACACTATCTTATTTTTGGGGAAACAGGGTAGGTTCAATTCTGATCAAGGGCATGTACCTAGGTGTCAGGCTCCTCCCTGGCCAGGACCCAGGTCAGGGTTTATGCAGGAGGCAACCAAAGTGTCCCTCTCACATTGATATTTCTCTCTGTCTTTCCCTCTTTCTTACACTCTATAAAAATCAATGGAAGCTGAAACTGGTTTGGCTCAGTGGATAGAGCATCAGCCTGTGGTCTGAAAGGTCCCAGGTTCGATTCCAGTCAAGGGCATGTACCTTGGTTGCAGACACACCCCTGGGAGGGTTGGTGTGCAAGAGGCAGCTGATTGATGATTCTCATCAATGTTTCTAACTCTCTATCCTTCTCTCTTCCTCTATGTAAAAAATCAATAAAAAATATTTTTTTTAAATCAATGGAAACATATCCTCAAGTGAGGATTAAAAAGAAAGAAAGAAAGAAAGAAAGAAAGAAAGAAAGAAAGAAAGAAAGAAAGAAAGAAAGAAAGAAAGAAAGAAATGGCATATCCTATGAAAGACACATCTTGAAAATGCCTAAAGAAAGTTGCCATTTTTTCATGGTGAAGGGACTGGAGTCCATGTTAACACCTTGGCAGCTGCGGTGGCTGGCAGTGGCTGCAGCAGAGTGATGGGGCTGGTACCTTCCCCTGATCAGCCCAGTTGCCTCCCGCAGAGGGAGGCCAGACTGCAGCTTAGGCCCATTCCCCATGGAACTGGGCTGAGGGACACCCCCCCCCCCCTGCAGTGCAAGATTTCATGCACCAGGCCCATCTCTCTCTCTCTCTCTCTCTCTCTCTCTCTCTCTCTCTCTCTCTCTATATATATATATATATATATATATATATATATATATATATATATACACATATATTCAACGTTTTGCAATATGTCCCCTTGTGTATTAGGAGTTAATATATATATTTGATATTTTGCAATATGTCCCCTTGTTGTGTATTTGGAGTTAATTTGGTTTTGACAAATTAGGTGCATTTTCTTTTAGCAATATTCTAGCAAACTGGTCTTTAAATTGAGTCTGAAAGCCATTTCATTTGAGAGGAAAATTGCACAATCTTGGAGATCAGAGAAACTTCATAAGAATTGATCAGTGTTATCTTGGTCTGTGGCTCAGTGGTTAGAGCCTGGGTCCTGCACACTGAAGGATTGTGGGTTCAATTCTCCTCCAATGGCACATATAGCTCCCCTCCCCTAGTCAGGGTGCATGTGAGGCAACCAGTCAAAATGGCTTTCTCACATTGATGTTTCTCTCCCTCCCTCCTTTCAGCTTTCTCTGAAAAAACAATGGGGAAAAAAATACCCTTAGATGAGGATTAACAAAAAAGAAATAATTGATCCATGTTGAAATGGGGAAAGAATGGGGAATGGAGGATTAATTATCAATGCTCTTTAATAAAAGTGGCTTTTATTTAATAAAATTACATTATTATTTTTTAAATGTAATAAAATAAAAATTTAGACTGGCTAAAAATGCTAAGGTCACCATGTATTAATATAAATATTGGCAATATTGACAGTAGCTAATATTTATGGAACTCAACATATTCCAGACATATAGAATTTATAAGCATTTTATTAATCATTTAGATTTTTCTTGTCTGGGAAACTCTTTATCTGTCCTTTGATTCTAAATGATAGCTTTGCTGGGTAGAATAATCTTAGTTGTAAGTCCTTGCTTTTCACCACTTTGAATATCTCATGCAATCTCTCTGGCCTTCAAAGTTCTTCTTGAAAAATTAGCTGGCAGACATCTTGGAGTTTCCTTGCAGGTAACTAACTGCTTTTCTCTTGCTGCTTTAAGATTCTCTCTTTGTCATTAACCTTTACTATTATAATTATGATTTGTCTTGGTGTGTATCTCCTTGGGTTCATCTTCTTTGAGACTCTCTGCACTTTCTGGACTTATGTGTCTGTTTCTTTCACCAGGTTAGGGAAGTTTTCCATCATTATTTTTTCAAATAGATTTTCAATTTCTTGCCTTCTCTCTTTTCTTTCTGGCACCCATATGATATGAATGTTGTTTTGCTTAAAGTAGTCTCAGACACTCCTTATGCTATCCTCATTATTTTGGATGTTTTTTCTTTTTGCTGTTCTGATTGGGGGTTTTCTACTTCCTTATTTTTCAAATTGTTTATTTGATCTTCTGCTTCATCTACCCTACTGTTGATTCCCTGTAATGTATTCTTCATATCAGTTAGTGTAGTCTTCATTTCTACGTAGTTCTTTTTTATGTTTTCTATTTCCATTTTTATGTATCATATATCTTTGTTAAAGTTCTCACTAAGTTCCTCTACTCTTTCCCTAAGTTCATGGAACATCCGTTTGACCAATGTTGTTTTTTGATGTTGTTGCTGCTGTTGTTGTTGTTTTGTTTGCTTATTTGTTTGTTTGGTGGTTTTATTTTTTTATTATTTTTTTCCAATTACAGTTTACATGCAATATTATTTTATATTATTTTAGATGTACATTATAGTGGTTAGACAATCATATACTTTACAAAGTGTTCCCCTGATATTTCCAGTACCCAACTGGCATCCTACATAGTTAATACAATATTATTGGCTATGTAAAGTATATTGCTATACTTTACATATCCTTTACTATTTTGTAACTACTAATTTGTACTTCTCAATCCCTTTACTTTTTTCATTCAACCTCCCAATTCCCCTCACCTCTGGCAATCATCAGTCTGTTCTCTGTATCTGAGAGTCTGTTTTTTTTTGTTTTGTTTTGTTTTGTTTTGTTTTGTTTTGTTTTGTTGTTGTTCATTATATTGTAACTAGTTATTTGAACTCTGCATCTGGTAGATTGTTTTTTGTTATGTTCTTTCATTGAGAACATGTTACTTTGCCTCCTAATTTTGGCTGACTCTCTGTGTTTGTTTACATTGTATTAAGTAGAGCTATGTCTCCTGTTGTTGGTAGAGAGGCTATATGTAGTAGGTATCCTTTAAGGCTCAGTGGCACAGCCTCCCCAGTCACCCAAGCTAAGTGCTTCAGGTGCACCACTGGTGTGGGTTGTCTGCACCCTTCTATTGTAGTTGAGTGCCAGAAGCCAATTCCAGCACGTCTAATTGCAAGAGTTTCATAGAAAAGTTGATGGAACTTGGGGGCTCAACAAGGGCTGAGTCACATTGCCTGCTGAAATGGCTAAAGGCATTTTCCCAAATCTGAAAGGGGTGCATAAATTGATTGCTTGCTGCCATACATCTCAGGGCATCTTAATCTACATGTTATTGCCTCCTGTTGGCCAAATACCTGAACAGCTGGAGGCAATTGTCCAATCTGACAATGGATTCTGTATAAAACCCTACCCTTTCAAGTGTATATCTCCACCTTGCATTTAGGACAATTTGTGTTAATAAAAAGCAAGGGGTCCTGAGACAAGGAGAACTTGGTTTCTTTAACCAGGCTCCTTTCTTCCGGCCCATATGCCTTTCAAATTTATGTTTCATCGCTGGATTCTTATTGATTTAGGCACAGCCACTTCTCCGGGTTTCCTTAATCATTCTAGATGTTGGATTAAGACCACTGATGTTAAATGCTGTCCAACGAGGGTGTTAGTTGAGCCTTGGTTGCTATTGGCTTATCAATGGGAGGGATTTATCCCCAGGCCAATCAGCTGCAAGGACTGACCACAACAAATGTGGAGGATCTGCTGTGCAGGTACTAACCCATGGAGCAGGACTCATTCAGTGGGGTTTAGATATGTGAAAAATTCACTCCTTTAGTGTGTCACTTGTGGAGATGGTTAGGTGTGGTTCAGTGTGGTCTGAAGCTGTCCATTGGGTGCATTGGCTCTGAGGCCTCCTGTGAGTTGCAGGCCAACATCAGTTTCCATCTGTTCCTTGCCCAGGGCCATCAAGCTTGAGCTACAAAACAATCTGTAGATGGCTACTACTCATGCTGGGCTTGGAGGTGCCTGGTAGAGGCCATACTGTGAACCAAGGCCAGCTGCAGATAGTGCTGAGCCTAGGGCTACTTAGCAAGAGGTACAGGGTATGCAGAGGCCAGATCCTACTTGTTTGAAGAATTTTAGGAAAGTAAGCAGTGTGAGCTAAGACAGGCTATATATATGGAAAAGCCACTGGAAAGGGCTTGGGTGGGCCTGAAAGTTGGGTTGGGTATGGTCTCAGAGAATCACCAGGGCTGAGCGAATAGTGTTAGGTTAATGGAGACTCTATATGGTGCTCTGCTGGCTCTGTGAGGGAGGGCTTAGCATGTTAATTGGTTTTTAAAGCCAGAATTTATGGGGACTTCTTATCTTGGCACTAGAACCCAGGACTGGGGCATTTGATATGAGGCTGAGTCCCCTGACTCCTCAGGGCAGACCTCCAGAGGTAAGATATCCATCCTGATTTTTAACAGCCACAGATGGGTATGAGATCAGCCTGTTCCTGTTCTCTGCCCCTCTTAATGTTCATGGTGGTTGAAACAGCACCAGGTATTAAAGTGGTGTGTCAGACTGTTCCTTGGCTCAGCATCCTGGGTACTTGAGTTCTGGCTAGGAAAGCATTCAGAGCCAAGATGCAAATTATAAGAGAACGTTTATTTAGAAAGTCACAGAGGTAGGAGAAATTAGTGGTTAAAGAAATGGTCAGGGAATAAGTTACAGAGGCAAAAGAAGGGCCCTTGGAGCTTAGAAAACAAGAAGCAAAGAACTGTGCCTGGCAGAAAGAAAAGGGAGAGGGGAAGGGAAAAGGCATGAATGTGCCCTCAGAAGGAAGGGGACTGGGTCTTCCCTCCTAAGAGCCTTTATGGGCCAGGATTTTAGGAAAGGTCTCAGGGGAGGATCCTAATAGAATATTCATCAGCTTCCCAGATGATATGGCCTTTCAGGGTCATGGTCTGCACTGATTGGTCATCACCAGAGCATGGGGTTATTAGTTAATGCAGCTGGCCTTGAAGTCAGCCATGGTGTCGTTTTTTCTGGTTTTTCTGCTTTTCTGGCCTGGGATAAAACACAACTGAGGCCTAGATGTATTTGATGGGGGTCAGAATCTCCTTGTCCTGGGACTTAATGCTTAAGGGTTATTCTACAGTGTTCCTGTTCCTTCTCTAAGTGGGTCTAACCTGCATGACTAGCTATAGGCTGGGGGTGGAAAAGTTACCTTGGGATGAGATTCTTGTTTTCTCAGTTTCGTCTGTTGCTATGGACCCAGGGCTTTTCCACCCTGGTGATCTTCTGTACCTGGCCTGTCATCCTGGCTCTGCTCATGTCTGTCTAACTGCCTACCATACTATCCAGCTCAATGTGGCTTCTTTATATCCTTAGTTATTAGGCTTTTGTTCAACTAGATTTCAGGTGCTTCTAAATAATGATTATTTGCATTTTAGTTGTAATTTTGATGTGGTTATGGGAGGATCTGAGTACTGCGTTTATCTATGCCGCCAGCTTGATGGAAAATCTATACCTTCAGATTTTTTTTTTTTTTACTTTTTTAACTTTTATTATGCATTACATAACACACTGTATAACCTTCTAGCAGGGGTAGATGAGCAAAACTGAGTTATTTTTCATTAATCAGGAAGTGCTTCCTTAATCAATATTCTCCAAACCCTTTACTTATAGTAATGATTAACTTCAGAGACACGCTTATCTCTTTCCATCAAAGACCAGTGATATGAATAATAGGCAACCCTTTTTTCCTTGCCGCCGTTGCAGAAGCGGTGGATGTGCGCGGTGGCGATGCCGGGGATGAGCAGGCACACGCCCATGACCTCGAGCCCGGGCAGAATCTCAAACCACATTGCGGCCAGGTGGGCAAGGCCAGAAAAATACCTCCAGGACCTTAAAAGTGACCCACTCTGATCCTTTCCCACTGCTTATACCTTCAGATT
Source organism: Pipistrellus kuhlii (assembly GCF_014108245.1). Lineage (NCBI taxonomy): Eukaryota > Metazoa > Chordata > Mammalia > Chiroptera > Vespertilionidae > Pipistrellus > Pipistrellus kuhlii. Next base: position 89,297,168 of record NW_023425404.1, on the reverse strand, counting down.
TTTTAAAACTTCAAAAGTAACCCTTGGAAATAATGAAAAAAGTGAATATGTATTTATTATAGAACTGCACTATTCTTTACAGTAGTCCTTAGCCACATGTGAATATTTATGTTTAAATTTTAATTAATTAAAATTAAATAAAAATAAAAATTCATTTTGTCAGGAGACATATACAATACTTTCAACAATGAATACGTTTTTAAAAGTTCAGTTTCTCAACCAAACCAGCCACATTTCAAGTGCTGAATAGCCACACTCTGTGAGTTGTTACTATATATTGGACAGCAGAAGAATAGAGCATTTCTATCATCACAAAAAACTTAAATGTAGTGCTGTTATAGAACATTGAAAAATACATAAGTGTATAAAAAATAACCTCTTATAATACACCCACCCAATGAAAACCATAGTTAACATTTTTAAAAAATCCTTGACAAATAATTTTTTATTGATTTTAGAGAGAAAGGAGGGGAGAGAAAGAGAGAGAAACATCAATATAAGAGAGAAACATTGACCAGTTGCCTCCCATATGTGCCCAGACCAGGAATCAAACCTGTAACCTTTTGGTGTATAGGATGACACTCCAACCAACTAAATCACCTGGCCGGGGCTATAGTTAATTTTTTATATTCTTGCAGTCTCTTTTAAATAATTTTTTACATTAAATCATGAGTAACATATGAATGCATTCTTATCCTAAAGGAATTAAATATTGATAAACTGAAACTCCCCCTCTGCAATCCCAGAGCTCTCCCCCGTGGTGATCACTCTTACCAGGACAGCATATATCTTTTCAGATTATTTTTTGCATGCACTTATAAACATGCATGTATCTGTATGGAAATATAAAGCGATGTCATTAACACCAACCTAGTTCAAGGAGCTTCCATCTGGTCCAGTTCACTCCCCTCAAGGTCATGTGGAGGATATTATCTCACCATCCACATCCCACCATGAGTATAGCGTTCTGCTTCTTCTCATCTCAAATTACTATGGTCCTGGGATATTGTAAAAACAAAAGGTCACATGAGACAAGTCAGATGAGCAGACAAAGCACAGTCTCACATGTGGGAACCCCTTTCATGTCCCGCGTGGTTCAGGGTTCAGGTTCTGGAGAAGGTCACACACAAATGGAAGAGACTAGAAAAGTATTAATTGGGAAATTTTGGGGGCCAGGCGGACTACCACCTTTAGGGGAAGGACTACCACCTTGCTTTGGCCTTGCTATCTCTTTTATTAAGGTTATGGGATACATTCATATCCTTTAGGCAGAAAATTCCAATAATAGCCAATCAGGAAGAATTTACATAAGACTAACAGGTAGAGGCTGCTTTAGCTACCAATGTCTCAACTAAACAATGAGTGATTAGCTCCGACCTTTCAGAGCAATTAAGGTTGACCAGCCTTCCAAATTCCCTGTCCACACCTCTCTATTAGTGACAATGATCGGTTTCTGGCACTCACCATGCAGAACTGACTACTCTTATCAGGTGTTCCCAGAGCAAGGTGTTGACTATAAGTCAAGTAGAATATTTATTCCATACTGACTATGTGGAGAGCTAGCCTGTGCATGACTCAGCTCCTACTGGTTCCTCCCACAAAGGATTTTGCTGCTTTAATGCCCCATTGGAGAAAGGAACTCTTTTGTGAGGCTGCCCAGAATTCTATTGGTACCAACGAAATAATTCTCTTTCTTGAGTAGCATGGCAGAATGCATGGTACAGACTCCCTCTGACTCAGACTAATACACTGTTCAAAGCTTACCTTTTGAATTCAGTTCTTAATTCATTAATTTTTAAGCTTTCTTCATTTTAAAATATGCCTTTAGAGCTATTAATATCCTCCTAACTCACACTTTATAGCACTCCCTCCTTCACCCCCCACCCCCAAGATTTGGTATAGTATTTCATTGTTATTTAGTTTAAATATTTTATTTTCATAACATTTCTTCTTTGGCTCATTAATTATTTTGACATGTGCTTTTTAATTAAATGTATGTGTTTTTTCCTTTCATTTTTGTTTTGTTGATATTAAATTCATTGCATTGTTGTCAGATAATATGGACTGTATGATGTTAGTTATTTGATGATTATTAAAATTTTCTCTGAAGAATAGTAAGTAGTTAATTTTTGTAAAAGTTGATATGTGTTTGATATGTGTTTGAAATGAATGTTTATTATTGGTTGTTAGGTTCATACATACATTCATTAGATCAAGTTTGTTAATTTTATTGTTTATGTCTTCTATTTACTCAACCTTTTTTTTATTGTTCTCCTTGCTCTATTGGTTTCTGAGAAAGGTATGTTAAAATCCATCTTTCTAAATTTTCAAATTTTCCTTGCAATTTTGATTATTTTGCATTGTTTATTAATTTCTGATTTTTATTTTTATTATACTTATTTTTTATTTCTACTTCCTTTTTTTTCATTTTTAGCTCTGAGAGTTGAGAGCTTAATTTAAAATCTTAATCTTTTTTTTATCCAGAAGCTTAATAAATCTTTATTGTTCATATTATTACAAATGTTCCTCTTTTTTTCCCCCTTCATTGCTCCCCCCCCACAGGTTCCCACCCCACCCTCTGCCCTTTCCCCACCCTTCATTGTCCTCAACCATAGGTGCACGGTTTATGTTCAGTCTCTTCCCACACCCCCCTCTCCTCTTTTCCCCCCCAAGAATCCTCAGTTCACTCCCCTTCCATACCTCTGATTCTATTATATTCAACAGTTAATATTGTTCATCAGATTTTTTTTTAAATTCCTTGGTTTTTAGATTCACTTGTTGATAGTTATGTATTTGTTGTTCATAATTTTTATCTTTATTTACTTTCTCTTCCGAAAGAACTCCCTTCAGCAATTCATATAATTCTGGTTTGGTCTTGATGAACTCCTTTAGCTTTTTTTTTTATTATTATTATTAGTGAAGCTCTTTATCTGGCCTTCGATTCTGAGTGATAGTTTTGCTGGGTAGATTATTTTTGGCTGTAGGTTCTTACTATTCATCACCTTGAATATTTCTTGCCATTCCTGTCTGGCCTTCATGGTTTCTGTTGAGAAATCAGCTGACAATCGTATAGGTGCTCCTTTATAGGTAACTACCTGCTTTTCTCTTGCAGCTTTTAATATTCTCTCTTTGTCTTTTGCTCTTGGAATTTTAATTATGATTTATTTTGGTGTGGTCTTCTTTGGATTCCTTTTGTTTGGAGTTCTGTGCACTTCCTGGACTTGTAAGTCTAATTCTTTCACCAGGTGGGGGAAGTTTTCTGTCACTATTTCTTTCAGTATGTTTTTGATATCTTGCTCTCTCTCATCTTCTGGGACCCCATAATTCTGATGTTGGTTCGCTTGAAATTGTCCCAAAGGTTTCTTACACTATCTTCAACTTTTTGGATTCTCTTGTCTTCTTGCTTCTGCGGAGGAGTGTCTTCTGGCTCTTTATGTTCCAAATCTTTTACTTGATTCTTGCGATCTTCCATTCTGTTTTTAGGACTCTGTATAATATTTTTTATTTCAGACAATGTATTCTTTATTTCTTGTTGATCCCTTATTATTTCTTGTTGATTCCTTATTATTTCTAGTTGATCCCTTTTCATATCCTCATAAGTCTTATCGATCTTTTCTAGGAAATTCTTGAAAAACCTTATAAACATGGCTTTGAACTCTATATCCAGTCGCTTTTTGTCCTCCATTTCTTTTATTTGTGATCTATTTCCTTATCTCGGCATTTTCACAGCTTCCCTGAGTTGGGAAGCCTTAAAAGTCTCTGTGTTCTGCTTGGATGGGGCGGAGTTTCAGGGTGGAGCCTACAGCCTTGGCTTCGGTCAGCCATGCCCTATGCAGCTCCTGAGTCTCAGTGTTTCTCAGGGTCCTCCGGTACTCGCTGCAAGCACCTCTGAGAGTGAGGTGCCCTCGAGTTTCGCCTGCTACCAAACAGTATAGTCTCTCTCCCAATGGGCCCGGAACTGGGGTTGGAAGTGGGGTTCAGAGCAGTCTTGAGCTTTTGTCTCCTTCCTGCCAGGGCAATCCCGCAGCACAGCCAACCATCCCTTCTCTGCATGCAATGTGCGTGCCTCCAGGGGCTCTGCCTTTCTCTGCTCCCCTGGGATTCTGCCTTACAGCCCAGGCTTCCTCTATATGAGCCTGGGTCCCCAGGGTCTGGCCTAGAACTGGGGTTCAGTGCTGTTGGGTCTGGGGTTCAGCACAGTCCAGAGCTTTTATCTCCTTCCCACTAGGGAACGCCAGCCAGGCACTCAGCCTCCCCCTCCTCTCCAGCTCCGTCTTCCGTGCGTGCGCAGCTTACCTCTGTAACTTAGGCTTTTACGGCTCCTCTGATTTTCCTTCTGATTTTCTCTTTCCTTCTTGTTGTAGAATTTCCAGTCAGTCGACTTTCCTGTAGTTCTGGGTAATGTCCATTTTATATTTTAGTTGTATTTTATTGAAATTGTTGGGTGCGGCTGCTTGATTGCTTTTCTAAAAATATGTTTTTATTGATTTTAGAGAGAGAGGAAGGGAGGATAGAAAGATAGAAACAACAATGAGAAAGAGACATCTATCAGCTGCCTCCCGCACACACCCTGCTGGGGATTGAGCCCCCAATCCAGGTATGTGCCCTGACCCAGAATTGAACTGGGGATCTGTTGGTTCATGGGTCGATGCTCAACCACTGAGCCACACCAGCCAGGCACCCTTGATTGCTTTTGAGTAAATTCATTGAAGGCTATAGATCCTCTGCATGCTGTTTTAGATCAATCTCACAAGTTTTACTATGTAATATTTTTGCTCTTTTAAAAGTTTGTGTTTCAGTATGGGATGATGAAAAACTTGTGGAGGTGGATAATGGTCATGGTTGCACAATAGCATGTAGTTAATGTCACTGAACTCTAAAATGAAAAATGGTTAAAATTTTATGTTAGTTATATTTGACCACAATAACAAAGTTTTTAATTCCCTCTTTATAAGTATATTTTAAATTTCTCAAGTATACAGTTGTATGGTGGTTGTTGCTATTGATTCATTTGGCTATACTGTTTTTCTTAATTCTAATTTTATTATATGTGGCTTGTGAAGGTGTTATGGTATAATTTCTTTTTTTAGTTTTATTGATTTTTTTGTGGCATAAAGAATATTTAATTTGTAAGGGAAATGTCATATATAGTTGAAGAAAATATGTTCTTTCCAATTATTGGGTAAAATATTTTAGGTCTCATTTTACATCAAGCTACCCTTATTTCCTATTTATCTGATCTGAACTTCTGAAAGATGTGTTAAAAATCTTTGACCGAGGAATCAAGATGGCAGCATAGGTAAACGCCGGGACTCACCACTTCCCACAACCACATCAAGATTACAGCTAAAATATAGAATAACCATCTTTTCAGAACCACTTGTAAGCTGGCTAAATGGAAGTCATAAATAATTAAAGAAGAAAGCACATTGAGACTCGAGGGGTGGAGGCACTGAATGGGCTGGTCAGGCACCCATGTTGGCCTTTTTTTTAAAATCAGGAGGGAAATTATCCCTGTGGAGGCCACCGTGAGGAGCAAGAGGTCCCAGCCCCATACCAGATCCCCTGCCCTCCTACTCAGAGACCTAGAGCTGGGAAGAGACATCCCTGTAACTTCAGGCTGTAAAAATCAGCCAGACTATGGCTAAAAGACACAGAGGCTGCCAGAAACGAAGGTATCCATTCCTCTTAAAGGCCTGGGCACAAACTTACTAAGACTTGGTTGCTCTGAGCTCAGCACTACTGTGGTTACAAAAATTGACTGCATACTATTCTTCAGAGTTCTAGCACCAAGAGATATATATGGGATGAAGTGGATTGTCAGGCATTGATGCAAGAACTTTGAGGCGGCTTTCTACTAGATGGAAGGCTCATAGAGGTCATTGTTTCTTGCTGGGACATACTCTGTCCCAGGGATGACTGGCAACCATATTTGAGTCCCCATGAGCCTGGAGAACATTGTTTTCTCTGCCCTGGTGATTTCCTGAGACCCTGCCACATCCAATTTGAAAGCTGTTTGCATATAGGTTTTCCATATGAATGGCCTGAATCAGGCTTCAGACTTTGATAAAACCTTTCAAACAAGCTGCAGCTGGTGTCACCATGCCCCAAACCTATCAATAAAAAGCCCAATACCCAGCACCAGAACCAGCACCAGCCTGCCTTGCGTTACAGCTGGGACTCGCCTGTGCACTTCCAAACCCAATACAAATAAGAGGAAGCTACAGATCTCTATATAGCTCCTGCTGGTAGGCCCCTGGCAGTGGCTGACCCTGCACATCCCTGGAGACCCAAGAGCCAGTACACCCAGTGGACAGCTTCAGACTATAACAGATTATTACTCTACACATCCATAAGCAACACACTCAAGGGGCAGACTCAGTGAGCACTGTAGCCCTAATGAAGCAAGTCCTGCTCCATAGGGGTGTCTTCTATACAGCTGTAGTCATAGCTGGTCCTCACAGCCAATTGGCCTGGAGTTCAATGCCTCTGCGTGACACCAATAGCAATCAAGGCTGAACTACAATAAGACTGTGCACACAGCTCACACAGGTGCACCTGGAGTGTCCAGCTCAGGTGACTGGGGAGACTGAGCCACTAGGCCCTATAAGACACCTACTACACAAAGGCCACTCTACCAATTCCAGGAATCATAGCAGTTCTATCTAATAAATTGAAACAAATACAGGGAAACAGCCAAAATGTAGAGACAAAAAAACATATCACAAATGAAAGAAATGGAAGCAAGCAAACTACTGGATACAGAGTTCCAAACCATGGTTATAAGGTTTTTCATGAAACTTTCAAGGATCTTAGAGAGAATGTCAAAGACATGGATAAGGACCAGTAAAAATTAACCATACACTAACTGAAATAAAGAATGATTTACATGAATTCAACAGTAGAGTAGATGATTCCAAGAATCAAATCAACAATTTGAAATATGGGGAAGCAAAAAACACCCAATCAGAAGAGCAAAAAGAAAAAAGAATCCAAAATTATGAAGGTAGTGTAAGAAACCTTTGGAACAACTTCCAGCATACCAACGTTTGCATTATGGGGGTGCCAGAGGAGAGGAGAAGGAGAAAGTAAGATATCGAAAACCTATTTCAAGAAATAATGACAGAAAAATTCCCCTATCTTGTGAAAGAAATAGACTTACAAGTCCAGGAAGCACAGAGAGTCCGGAACAAGAAGAACCCAAAGAGTTCTACATCAAGACACATCATAATTAAAATGTAAAAGGTTAAAGGCAAAGAGAGAATCGTAAAAGCATCAAGAGAAAAGCAGTTAGTTACCTACAAGAGAATGTCCAAATGACTGTCAGCTTATATCTCAACAGAAACTATGCAGGCCAGAAAGGAGTGGCAGGAAATATTCAAAGTGATGAATAGCAAGGACCTACAACCAAGATTACTCTACCCAGCAAAGCTTTTATTTAGAATTGAAGGTCAGAGGAAGAGCTTCTCAGATAAGAAAAAGCTATAGGAGTTTATCACCACCAAATCACTATTACATAAAATGTTGAAGGGTATTCTTTAAGAAGAGAAAGAACAAAAATATGAACAATAAAATAACAATAAATACATATCTATCAACAATTGAATCTAAAAATCAAAATAAGTGAATAAGAAATCTAAGGAGCAGAATAAACTGGTGAATAAAATGGAAATGGGTCAGACTGAGGATTTTAAGAGGGAAAGGGGTGAATGGGGACAGGAAGAGATTAAACAAAGATTTCATATGCATATATGTATTTCCTATGGTCACAGAAAATAGGGTGGCGAAGTCCTGGGGTAGGAAGGAAACCAGATGGAGGGGGACAATGAGGGTGTGGAAAGAGGAACATCTGTAATACTCTCAACAGTACAGATTTGTTTAAAAATCTCCCACTTTGATTGTAGATTTGTTTTCTCCTTATATTTCTGTCAAAGTGGTAGTAGATAGATAAATGTTTATGCCTATTATATAGTTCTTGGTGAACTATATCACCTATAATATAAAATAGCCTCCTTGTTCTTTGCAATGCATTTTTCCTTGTGTTTTATTTTTTCAGATGTTAATATTGCAATTCCTTCTTTAAAAAAAAATACATGCTTAATATATTTTTCTATTATTAAAATTTATTTCTACTCATATAATTCTCTTATTGTTTATAAGTTTTAAAAAGTCCTGTTTTCACCCTGGTTTCACTTCCCTAGGCTAAACACTTTCAACTTTTACAGCTATTTCTTCCAATATTTCCTACCATACTTAAAAACAAAACATGCTTTTCTGTTATTTTTTCAATTTTGTATATTACCTAACAACTTGACTTTCTGTGGAAGTTGAAAAGCTCTCTCACAAACACACACTTTTTTTTTTTTTTAATCCTAAAAGCTTTAAGGTAAAATCATAACATTGGAGATATATATATATATATATATATATATATATATATATATATATATATATATATATATAAAATACACAACTAGTCTGGGGCTTTTCTACTGATTAAAATCAAACTAAATTTATTCTTATCAGCAATTCTACTTAAAAATTGCTATCACATGTAATCTGATTATAAAAAGAGGTATCATTTGACTTCTCTCTCTCTCTCTTTTTTAATGTATCCATGCCAAAATATATTTGAAAAGAATAAGATGAGATTCTTACTCTCTTGTCTGAACTGGTGTCAATGACTTTTCAGTTTTCTTTTCTTGCTCCAGTGAGGAAGTCATTGGATTGCTATCTGGTGAAATATGGTAGCACTCATACTTGGGTAAAAACTGCTGTTTGGATTTTAACCTTGCTATCTGACTTTGACCTTCGATTACTTGCTTGAACAATAGGGTAGTTGCAGGAGATTGACTCCCACTGACTCAGTAGCTTCAGGGGTAGAAACTGTAGATAACCTTTAGTTCTGCTTTTGTATTATGGGCAAGATAGGGTCACATTCCAATGCCAAGCAGGGTGTGACTGGGAACTAACCCTGCTGGCTGTCCCCAGTCTTTAGAATTTAGTCCTGAGGGGCCAATCAGGGTTAGCTGAGGCAGTGACATCACCGACCTGAGTAAAACCCCTGGACTGGGTGAAATTCGCTCTCTTCTGCCATGCTGCCGGCGTGAGTGGGACAGCCCATGCTAGCATGGAGATGGCTCTTTTGTTTATTGCATCGGACTCGGCTCCCTGGTGGTCCTTGGGGATCACAAATTCATCTGGTATCCCCAGCCAGAACCATGAGGGACCCCGGTCCGGAGAGCCTGACTGGCCGAGGTAGGTGTGTGTTTGTGTTTTTTTGTGAGCGCTCTGGAGGGACTGCCCCTCCATCGGGGCTCTCACCTGGATGTTTACCGGCTGCTGCGTCAGCCAAGGTTTGAGCCCGGATTCGAATCTGTAATAAACTCTAGCATGCTTAATCAAATTGGCTCCGGTGGTCCATCTCTTGGGGACTCGCTCCGTAACATCTGGCAGGTAATAAATGAAGTCTCTCATAGTCATTTTTGAACGATCTGGTGTTCTCTGACTTTCATTTATGGCATATTTGTTTTTCCACTGTTTCTTCTCTTTTCTTAATTCTTCTTTTAACATTTCTCTCAGTTTCTGGTCTTTATATATTCGGTATCTGTTTGAGTATGGCTGTTTCTCTTTTGTTGGTTTTGGGTGTGTCTGTGGATCTTCTTGATTAACTGTAGATAAGGGTTGAGCACTGAAGGAACACTGACACTAGGCTTAACCAGAGTAGGAGTACTTGATACTCCCTTTCTTCTCTGTGAAACAGTAGGGGAAGATTTACTGGATTCTTCAACATCATTCTTACCATCAGTCTTTTCATTACTGCTCCTGGGAGCCTCTTTTTGTGGCTTTGTTTGCCCGAAATCCACCAGGGGCACATCTGTGATCTCCCTGGCTTTGGGTCACATGCCACTGCCGGTTTTGGGCTGCCTGGGAGCCTCCTGTCCTCGCTGGGGGTTGGTGGCGGTGGAGCAGCTAGCGCCCACACCAGGCCTGACATTTGGCTTCAGGCTAAGGTGTGCCCAGCAGGAGCCAGAGGACCCAAGGAGGGGTTGGGGAGGGCGACCCAAGGCCACTCTTAGCTCCGAGCTCTTCCTCATGATCCTCACAAATACTTGATTTCTCTCTCTCTTTTCCTCTCAACCTTCCTCCCTCTGTTCTTCCAACATAATTAAATGATTTCTTCTTAAATCAATGTTTAATGCTTACACTATGATAATTACACACCTTCACAGCTGGTTCATGTACTGAATATGCTTGCATTTATTTTCTTGTATAGCCTTTTGTTCTCCCTGGTGTTGATAATCTTATTTATGCATTTACTTATTTTCTTCATTTCAATTACTATATCCCAAAACTTATTGCAGAAATATATATTTCTTCTCTGTTTCTCTGCCTGTCTCTGTCTGTCTCTGTCTCTGTCTGTATCTCTCTCTCTCTCTCTCTCTCTCTCTCTCTCTCTCTCTCTCTCTAATTGACCCTCATGCCATCACAAAGGAGGGAATATGCTAATTTACTGCCACACCCTCAAAGATGGCAGAGTCTACAGTCACAATATGGCGGTGCCCAGTCCCCTCAGCCCAGTTGGGGTGGCAGGCAAGCAGCAAGGCCAGGCCCATCTCCAGGTGGCAGCAGCAGAGGTGTGATGGGTGTCGCCTTCCCCTGATGGCCGGGTTGCCTACCGTCCCTGAGGGCTCCTGGACTGTGAGAAGGGGCAGGCCTGGCTGAGGGTCTCTAGTGTATATACATACTAGGGGCCTGGTGTACGAATTGATGCACATGTGGGGTCCCTCAGCCTAGCTAGTGATTGGGGCCATCTCGCCCAGTCTAGATAGGGGCAGATGAAGTTTGGTGACTGGGTGGAGGAACTATGGGAGGTTGGCTGGCCCTGGGAAGTTGGCTGTGGGAGTGCACTGACCACCATGGGGAAGCTCCTGCATTGAGCATCTGCCCCTTGATGGTCAGTGCATGTAATAGAGACCAGTTGACTGGCTGTAAAGGTTGCTTGTGTGTGTGTACACATACACACACACACACACACACACACACACACACACACACAAACTGAATGGCCAGATTATGATCTCTGAATGCATAATAATCTTGCCATTCTTTATATATATATATATATATATATATATATATATATATATATATATATATATATATATATCTTAGAGGCCCAGTGCATGAATTCGTGCATGGGTGGGATCCCAGGGGAGGAAACATGAGTGGTTGGCCAGCCTGCCTGCTAGTTGAACTCCTGGTCAAGGGGACAATTTTTATATTAGCCTTTTATTATATAGTATATATACTGAGTGGCCAGATTATCATGCATTCAAAGATCATAATAATCTGGCCACTCAGTGTATTTGTATCTCAAAAGGGTACCAAAAGTATTTTAGATTTTGCTGGAGATCAACCACCTATTTGCCCCAAGCTTTCTATCAGCCAGTGCAAAGGGGAAAACTGATCAGGTGCATGATTTATAGTATCTTTGATATCAAATAAATGAGGTACTCAAGAGAAGTACAATGAGTGGCCTGGTGCATGACATTTGTGCACTGCGGGGCGGGGGGGGGGGGTTTCCTCATCCCAACCTGCACCCTCTCCAACCCAGGACTCATCAGGGGATGCTTAACTGCCAGTTTAGGCCTGATCCAACCAGCAGTTGGACATCCCTCTCACAATCCAGGACCACTGGCTCCTAACCACTCACCTGCCTGCCTGCCTAATGCCCCCAATTGTCCTCCCCTGCTAGCCTGGTTGCCCCCAACTACCCTCCCATGCCATCCTGATCACCCCAACTGCTCTCCCCTGCCAGCCTGATCTCACCCCCAACTGCCCTCCCCTGCGGGCCTGATCTCATCCCCAACGGCCCTCCCCTGCCAGTCTGATCTCACCCCCAACTACCCTCCCCTGCTGACCTGGTCATCGCCAACTGCCCTCCCCTAATGGCCTGATCACCTTTAACCCCACTGCCAGCCTGATCTCGCCCCTAACTGCTCTCCCCTGCAGGCCTGATTGCCCCTAATAGTCTCTGCCTTGGCCCCCACCACCATGGCTTTGTACGGAAGGAAGTAGGACATTTGGAAGATGGCCAGTTGACCCAGTCTAATTAGCATATTACCCTTTATAGATAGATTATACCCTAGATAGATTATATAGGATAGGATTGCTTAATGGAGTGAGGGGAGCCTTTTTAGCAGGAGGAGATGCTTTTGACAGACAAAAATACATAAACCCTATATTGAGCCCTTAAAAATATATTGAGGACTAATAGCCAGCCATATGCACTATATTGCCAAAGCAGTTATTTAAAAATTGTACTGCTTTCTTACATCTTACACCAAACAGCTGTTGCCCTTAAAACCCCTCCTAAGCCCCTACCTCAGGTTCTGATTGGTCAGTTTATATGACAGTCAGTGTCAAAAGCTCCTCCTCCTAGGCAGCCATTGGCTCCTCAAACATCACCCAGATTTGGTTCTGATTGATCAGTTTCTATGCTAGTCAGCTTTAGAAGCTCTTCATTGGCTCCTCTGGGAAATCCAGAATGGCCCTGCCTTCATGTTGGTACCAGCCCTTCAGTCATGCCCCAAACTGCTACCAGGTGTATCTCTGGCTGCTCTGAGAAGCAGCACCTCAGGTCTGTGCTGGTTGCAATTTTGAATTCTAATTCCTGACCTAACCTTGTTACAGTGTGAGCTCTGTGAAGGCAAGCCATTTGTCTTGTTCATTTGTCTTGTTCATTCTTAGTTCACTCATAGACTTTACCTGTGTCTATGCATCTATGCTAGCACCGCATGGTAACCAGTCAACTGAACATTTCAGTCATCCTGGTCAATGCCTATATTTGTTAATCCTCATACAAGAATATATATATATATATATATATATATATATATATATATATATATATATATATATATAGAGAGAGAGAGAGAGAGAGAGAGAGAGAGAGAGAGAGAGAGAGAGAATGGGAGGGAAGGAGAGAGGGGGAGAGATGGGAGAGAAATACATCAATGGGCTGCCTTCTGCACCACCCAGACTGGGGCAGAGATCAAATCTGCAACCCAGGAGGCCAACTCTCCAACCACTTAGCAACACCAGCCAGTGATTTTATATATATATTATTGATTTTTTTACAGAGAGGAAAAGAGAGAAATAGAGAGTTAGAAACATTGATGAGAGAGAAACACCAACCAGCCACCCACACATCCCCTACTGGGGATGTGCTTGCAACCAAGGAACATGCCCTTGAGCGGAATCTAACCTGGGATGGTTCAGTCTGCAGGCTGACGCTCTATCCACTGAGCCAAACCAATCAGGGCTCAATATATTTTTTAAATGAGATGTTTGATCAGTTTCTTGGAGATACTCCCCTGAAGTTCTCTATCTTTTTGTTCCCACCCGGCTGGCTATTCACTAGCTCTGATGCATTATTGCCAGCCTGGGACTTACATATATCATCATCCTGCAAATTACCTTTGCCCTATCTCATGGTGAACCTACTGTTTCCTGAATTTCTGTCTTTCTGCTTCTTGCTTTATCTCCTCCTCCACTACTACTTCCCTTCTTCTTCTTCTTCTTCTTCTTCTTCTTCTTCTTCTTCTTCTTCTTCTTCTTCTTCTTCTTCTAAATCTTCACCTGAAGATATGTTTTCCATTGATTTTTAGAGGAAGTGACAGGGAGGGTGGAGGGAGGCAGAGAGAGAGAGAGAGAAAAACATCCAAGTGAGAGAGACACAATAATTGGTTGCCTCCCTAATGTGCCCCTACCAAGACCAGGGAACCTGCAACTGAGTTTTATCCCCTTGCCCCGGAATTAAACCTGAGACCTTTGTTTCAATGGCCAATTATCTAACCACTGAGCTACTGGCCAGGGTGCTCTATCCCCTCTTTTTTGGTTTACAGGACAACAATCCAGCCACCTGATCAGGTATCCTCTCTCTCTCTCTCTTCTCTCTCTCTCTCTCTCTCTCTCTCTCTCTCTCTCTCTTTAATAGAGCATATTCTCTAGAGAAGCAGGAGGGGATCTTGGTTTTGTAAGGCCTAAAATGTAGTAATTGTACAATATTATGAGTGATAGCACATACTTATTTGTAATGAGAAAAGAAATCACAACAAATTGCAATGTTTAAAATGTTACAAATACCATAAACATCACAAATCCAGGAAATTAGTCTATCATTAAACCATGTGACACAACTCTATCATAATTTTCCTCCTGAAAGTTTAGTTGTATCTTTGATGATTTCTGTATTAGTTGAGATCCAATCAGAAGCACATCCCATTAGAAGGAAAAATTTCTCTCTATCTATCTATCTATCTATCTATCTATCATCATCATCATCTATGAATTTGCTACAGGGCTTTGCCCTTACACATGGTGGAAATTGGTTAAGCATGCTTTATAAGACTGTTGACTTTACATCTGCAGCTGGAGCTTGAAGTTAAGAGGACAGGCAGGGTGGAAAGGAAGATGAATGCAAAATGGGGAAGAGCAAGGACCAGCTGGCCCTGAGACTGAAGGGTCTCAGGTTCGATTTTGATCAAGGGCATGTACCTCAGTTGTATGTTTGATCCCCAGCCCCAGTCAGGGTGTATATGGGAAGAAACCTGTAGAGGGCCCCAAACATGACTGTTTCCTTTTCTACGATGGAGATGGATACAGAAAGAGAGAAACACCCCCCACAGAAACCAATTGATGTATCTCTTTTACATCAATGTTTCTCTCTCTGTCTGCTCCCTATGGCAGGCAGGGCTCCTTATCTCTCCCTGTAACTCATCATGTCTGACACAAAAGAGGAGCCCAGATAATCCCTCTCCTTATAACCTCAGGCATCACAGCAGGGGTTGGAACTGCCACAGGGAGCCTAACCATTCCTCTACCTACTTTGAAACTCTGTCTCAGAACCTACAAGAAACACATGGTTGCCCAGCAAGAGGCAAAACTGGGAAAATAAGAACCTCACACCCAGGGTAACCTGTTCTCCCTTTTTATATCACTAGTGAGGCAATTGAGACCCCTACTCTTTTCCCCCTAAAAATCACATCTAGGTCTCAGTTGTATTACCGCTCAAGGCCCAGAAAAGCAGCAAAACCAGACAAGTGACACTGTGGCAGGCTCAGGACCAGCTTTTACCTTCCAAGTGACTCAACAGAATCTCTCCCAAGACTTCACCAACCAGTCTCTTGGGAGAAATCATGCTGCTGAACCACTCATCTAGCACAGAAAACATTACCTGTTTTTCGCTCATTTACTCCATGGCTCCTCCCACTATTAAGCCCACTGGTATTTATTCTTTTAATTTTGCTCTTTGGCCCCTGTCTCATGTGCTGTTTCACTAGTTTCTTGTAGAACAGAATGCAAGTGTTCGCCAACCAGAAGGTGGGAGAGATCTATCTGGTATTGAATTCAGAACCTAACACCAGAATCCTTGAGACCCTGGATAGATGCCCCTAACGATGCCCCCTCTCAGCTGAAGTAGCTACGGAAGATGGATCTTCATCCCCCTGACCTTGCCCAGACTCTCAATTTTTAAAATATTACTAGAAGCCTGAAATGATAGGTCCTCCCTTCCCCTAACTGATGGACAGAGAATGACGTAAACTCCACCTGCACACCAAACATTCCTGAACACCTAACCAGGCACCTTATATGGACTGTACAGTGAACCACCAATCAGCACCTGCCAGATACCCTAAGCCCCCGATTCCTAAGTCCCTAATCATGTGCCTTATATGAGACCACCAATTGGCGTGTGCTGAGTGCCCTAAGCCCCATTCCTTCCCTTTCCTCCCCTCAAAAGGTGTGTTCACCCCAGCACATGTATCTTTCTCCTTTGGAAGGCAGCCTGGCAGGGGTCTTCTCCTCCAATAAAGCCTGTGTCCTGGTTCTCTGGCCCTCTGTCTCATCTTTCACTATCCACTGAGCCAAAACCAGTTAAGGCTTCCATCGATTTTTAAAGAGAGAGGAAAGGAGTAGCATGAAGTTTCCTCCTAAAAATAACATCTAGTTCTCAGTTGTACTACAGCTCAAGGCCCAGAAAAGCAGCAAAATAATGAAAACCAAGAAACTGAACTCAAGACTACTCTATTCAGTAGGATTATCATTCAAAATTGAAGGTGAAATAAAGGACTTCGTAGACCAAAAAAAAAGGGGGGGGGCCCTGAAAGAGTTTACTACCACTAAACCAGCACTGCAAGAAATACTAAAAGTACTGTTGTAAGAAGAAGAAATAGAAAGAGAAGAACAGAGGCATAAAGAATAGGATGGCACTGAAACTGGTTTGGCTCAATGGATAGAGCGTTGGCCTGTGGACTGAAAGGTCTCAGGTTCGATTCCGGTTAAGGGCATGTACCTTGGTTAAGGGCATGTACCTTGGTTGCAGGCACATCCCCAATAGGAGGTGTGCAAGAGGCAGCTGATCATGATTCTCTCTTATTGATGTTTCTAGCTCTCTATCCCTCTCTCTTCCTCTCTGTAAAAAATCAATAAAATATATATTAAAAAAAGAGAATAGGATGGCAACAAATAAGTACCTATCAATAATAACCTTAAATGTAAATAGTTTAAATGCTCCAATCCTATATAATAAAATCCTAGGTGGCACTGCAGGATGTCATCACAAGATGGCTGCTGTGATGTTGTCACAGGACCATCCAAATATATATATATAAAGAACAAACATCTGGAGGATTTTAAGGGAGAGATCCACAGCAATACATTCCCAATAGGAGACAAGATGGCTGCCTCTATGTTGTCACAAGATGTCTACTACAAGATGGCCACCAGCACATCATCACAAGATGGCTGCCCCCATGTTGTCACAAGATGGCCGCCACAAGATGGTCACCACAAGATGGCCGGCAGGAGAGCACAGTTATAGGTGATCAGGCCAGCAGGGAAGGGCAGTTGGGGGCAACCAGGCCTGCAGGGGAAGGCAGTTAGGGGTGACCAGGCCAGCAGGGGAGCACAGTGGGGATGACCAGACCTATAGGGGAGGGCTGTTGGGGACAAGGTCAGGCCAGCAAGGGAGGTCAGTTGGGGGTGACCAGGCCTGCAGGGGAGGATAGTTGGGTGCAACCAGGCCAACAAGGGAGGGCAGTTGGGGGTGATCAGGCTACAGGGAATTGGTTAGGGAGCAACCAGGCAGGCAGGCAGGCAAGCAGTTAGGAACCAGCAATCCCAGACTGTGAGAGGGATGTCAGACATTCCCCAAAGGGTTCCAGATTGGAGAGGGTGCATGCTGGCTGAGGGACACATAAATTTCACACATCGAGCCTCTAGTCTATAATGATAAAAGCACAATATGCTAATTAGACTGGACAGCTGAATATCTTTCTGGATGAAGTTGGGGCTCCAAGGGCCAAGCCCCTTATAAGAATTTCATGCATCAGACCTCTAGTGAATATATATATACTGTCTACAAGAGACCCACTTCAGAATAAAACACATAGAATGAAAATGAAGGGATGGCAAAAAATTTTCCAGGCAAATGGAAATGAAAAGAAAATTGGGGTGGCAGTACTCATCTGACAAAATAGACTTCAAAGAGAAGGCCATAACAGGAGACAAAGAAGGTCACTTTATAATATGAAAGGGATCAATACAACAAGAGTATATATATGCACCCAATACAGGACCACCCAAATATATATAAAAAACAAACATTTGGAGGATTATAAGTGAGAGATATATAGCAATACAATCACAATAGGGGACTGACATCACTAGAGAGATCTTCTAGACATAAAATTAATAAGAAAAGAGTGATCCTAAATTACACACTAAGTCAGATGGTATTAATTGACATTTTCAGAACATTTCACCCCAAAACTATGGGATATTCATTCTTCTGAAGTGCACATGGGTCATTTTCAAAGATAGATCACCACCTGGTCAGGCTGACAACACACATGCCTCTGGCAAGGTATGTTTACAGGGCATGGCTCTGCCGGGCACTGCTAGATTTAGATGACAATCAGCTCAGGGGCTTTTCCCAGGTGTTCTCTTCAAAAGGCCATATGTGACAAACCTATAGCCAACATCATACTCAATGGGCAAAAACTAAAACCATTTTCCCTAAGAACAGAAAGGAGACACGGGTGCCCACTTTCACCACCCTTAATCAACATAGTACTGGAGCCACAGCAATCAGACAAGAAGAAGAAATAAAAGGCATCCAAATTGGAAAGGCAGAAGTAAATCTGTCATTATTCACAGATGACATGATAATGTACATAGAAAATCCTAAAGACTCCACCAAAACACTACTAGATTTAATAAATCAATACAGCAACATAGTTGGATACAAAATCAACACCCAGAAATCAATGGTATTTTTATACACCAATAATGAATTATCAGAAAGAGAAATTAAAAAAAAAATCCCCTTTACAATTGCAACAACAACAAAAAATTAAGATGCTTAAGAATAAACTTAACCAAGGAGATAAAAGACCTATACTAAGAAAACTATTCCAGCCGAAACCGGTTTGGCTTAGTGGATAGAGTGTCGGCCTGCGGACTGAAGGGTCCCGGGTTCGATTCCGGTCAAGGGCATGTACCTTGGTTGTGGGCACATCCCCGGTGGGAGGTCTGCAGGAGGCTGCTGATCGATGTTTCTCTCTCATCAATGTTTCTGACTCTCTATCCCTCTCTCTTCCTCTCTGTAAAAAAATCAATAAAATACATTAAAAAAAAGAAAAAAAAACTATTTCAGAAACACTAATCAAAAAGAATACATGCACCCCTATGTTTATAGTAGCACAATTTACAATAGCTAAGATTTGGAAACAGCTGAAGTGCCCATCAGCAGATGAGTGGATTAAAAACTGTGGTACATCTACACAATGGAATACTTCACAGCTATAAAAAAGAAAGAACTCTTACCATTTGCAACAGCATGGATAGACCTAGAGAGTATTATGCTAAGTGAAATAAGCCAGTCAGAGAAAGATAAGTATCACATGATCTCATTCATATGTGAATTCTAATGAACAAAATAAACTGATGAACATAGTAGAACCAGAGATATTGAATCATGGAACAGCCTGACGAATTTCAGAGGGAAGGTGGGGTAAGGGAGTGGGTGGGGAGTGATTCACCAGGAACTTAGGGTGCATATAAGCATAGCCCATGGACACTGACAATAGAGTGGTGAAGCTCTGGAGGGGGGTGGTGGGGGGGGAAGGTGCAGGGCAGAGGGGATCAATGGGGAAAAAACAAACAAATAAAGAAACATAGAGGACATCTGTAATACTTTCAATAATAAAGATAATATTTTTTAAAAAGTGTCCACACATTTAATCAGTAATTTTTCTGAGTATGAATTCTAGAGTTGAGACCATTTTCCCTTAGTATTTGAAAGGTCTATTTTATAATATCTGGTATGTTCCTCTTAGGAGAAACTATTGGCATTGACCAATCTTCAATGAGAACTGAGCCCTCTCCTTACAATTTTGTATATCTGATGATGGGAAGAATGTCCCACAGACTAGCTTTGGGCTCCATACATTTCAAACTTTGTTTTTCCTCACTACTCATGTTCATAATTGCCAAATATTATAAGACAAATTCATAGTATGATACAATGTTTGGCCTTGCTTCTTCAAGTCACAGTGTCAAGTGGGTCAACCCAGGGGGTGAGAGAAGTATCCCTAAACATTATTTGTACAATCACATGTCTCTATAAGGAAGTGAGTGACACACATTTGTCACTAAACCCAAACTAAATGTATCCCCAGCTCAATATATTCTTTGTGTGTTTGTATGAATTATATAATTTATTCATTACATTAATTCTAAGTAATCTGATAGATTAGGAGTACTATAGTATCCTCTCATACTTTTATTACAGAAGAGAAAACTAAATCATAGACAGTGCGAGTTCAATTTTTTAAGATTATACAATATTATGTTAGTTTCAGGTGTACACCCCAGTGATCAGACATTACATAACTAATCATTTTTCAAGATTTATTAGAAAGTGATCATTCCAATAAATCTTGTACCTATTTGACACCATGCATAGTTATTGACTATATTTTTATTTTTTATTTTTATTATTTTTAATAAATATATTTTATTGATTTTTTACAGAAAGGAAGGGAGAGAGATAGAGAGCTAGAAACATCAATGAGAGAAAAACATCAATCAGCTGCCTCCTGCACACCCTCCACTGGGGATGAGCCCACAACCAAGGTACATGCCCTTGACTGGAATCAAACCTGGTACCCTTGAGTCTGCAGGCTTACACTCAATCCACTGAGCCAAACCGGTTTAGGCTTGACTATATTCTTATCTGATCTCAAATAATGCCTGTATTTCCTCTTACACCAGGTGACAAGAGCTAGAACTGTGACTGTTTTGACTAATCAAATGTGGCAGAACGATTCTGATAATAGATCTTAAGAGGCTTTGTAGTTTTCTCTTTCATTCTTTTGGAACCCCCTGATAACAATGCTGTGAAGAAGTCCTATCTAACCTCCTGCAGGACTAGAGGCCACATAGAAGAGAACATAGGAGACCCAGCCAACAGCCATTACCCACTGCTATGTAGTTTTGAGGACATCCTAGAATTTCCAGCCCCATCAGCTGACAGCAGCCACATGAGTGATCCCAGGCAAGATAAGCAGAACTGCCTAGATTGCTAACCACATGACTGTGAGAGGAAGAGAGAGAGAGTTCCATTTATGTATGCATTCATTGGTTGATTCTTGTATGTGCACTGACTGGAGATCGAACTCACAACCTTAGTGTATCAGAACAAAGGTTAAACTGACTGAGCTACCTGGCCAGGGCCAATTATTTTTGTCTTTAACCACTAAATTTTGGAGCAATAGATAACAACACTTGTAAATTACACACAACTGGATTTAAGCTCAGTTGCCATTGGTAACAACTTATTCACAATATATTTACTTAATGCTATGTTTGGATCTCTTCCAAACTCCTTATATTGAGTTTCCTATCTGTCATACTTTTCTCTTTCCTCCTATTTCTTGCCTTTTGTTAGACAGGCCAAGTTTCATTTATTGGGAGATGGGTTCCAGTCAGATGGCAAAGTAAGTAAACACTGAGCTCACTTCCTCCCATGAGCACAGCAAATTACAACTACATTATAGAACAGTCAACCTGGAGAATCTGAAGACTAGTGAAACAGATGTTGCATTGTGAGAGGCACCTCTCACAGACACCATAAAGGTGTTATAGGACAGCCCCCTCACTTGGAGGGAGAGAGCTGTCGCAACCTTGATTATGTCTTCTCATATAAATGAGAAGAGACCTTGACTGTGTTGTGATTAAGCAACTTATTAAAGAAATTAAAGCAAGCAAACTTATTAAAGAAGCAAGGTGAGCAAATCTCTACACCTGGCTTATGAAGAGTCCTTTGGAGGGTAGGGTATTACATACCCTCCTGTCTATAGATCTTAAAATTCCTCTCCTGAATAATTCTCAAAGTCCCATTTTACTTTGCTGTGACCCTTCCAGAATTCATAAGAAGCCCCTAGCAACTTTAACTTGCCAAGCTTTTTTTCCTTTCTCTTTCTCCCCTCCTTTCCTGCATTTTCTTGTTAGGGAGGCTTTTAATCATTTGTTCTCAAGTATCTTTGGTTGTGGAAGAAAATGGCTTGTTATTTACAAGCTGGCTGCAAATGGCCCACACTGTTTGATCTTGTTTTAACTTTTCTGTCTCAGTTTCCCTATTTCTCCTGCCCTAGAATCCTGTAACACTATAACTAAGGATAAAAGAAGAAGCTACGTTGGTATGTTGAGACCCGTAGGAGGAGTGGAGACACGAAAAGGTTCCTCCTCCTCCCCCGCCCCCACATGTGGCAGTTGAGAATTGGGAGGGATGTCTCAGCTGCAGTGGACTCCCCAGCCCAGGGCTCCAGAGTTGGGAAGAGGAATCACCATATCAGGTAGCTTTGAAATTCAGCAGGGATTCTATCTGGGTGAGATAGAGGGCTGCTGGTGGGTCAGACATCCTCTTAAAAGGCCCACACGGACATACACTCACCCTAAATTCCAGCAAAGGAAAAGCAACTTTAAAGGCACAAGAGACATATGAAGAGAAGCTGAATTGTGTGGCTTCAGGACGTGGAACATCATTGTTCATGTGTTCAGCCCTCCACCCACACACCCAGCAGACCGGTGCCAAATCTGAATTTGCATTAATCTAGTGAATTCCACGCACCTCATCCTGGTGACTCCCTGAGACACAGACACCCAACTCATGCCCTGCCTTTGGCTATTTCAGTGTCTATGACACATGGGCGGCCAGCCATTGCCTATGCCACAAACTTTCTAAAAAACTCTCCTTGCCCTGGCCAGTGTGTTCAGGGGTTAGAGTGTTGGCTTGTACACTGAAGGGTCATGGGTTAGATTTCCAACCAAGGACATATATCTGGGTTGCAGGTTCAATCCACAGCCATGGTAGGAGCATGTGCAGGAGGCAAAAATAGATGCGTCTCTCTCACTTTGATGTCTGTCTATCTATCTATCTATCTATCTATCTATCTATCTATCTATCTATCTTTATCTTTCTCTCCCCCTTCCTCCCTGCCTTCCACTCTTCTCTAAAAAAAAGGGGGGGGGGAGAATATCCTTGGTGAGAATGGACAAAAACAAAAATCTCTTCAAGTTCTGCAGGCCCCAGGCATGCAATGGCTGGCCTTGACATATCTTGTACCTCAGGCCCAGTGTGGTGGCAGCCAGTCTCTGGTCACTATGTATCCTCTCACATGCACCTCTAGGCCTAACTCAGGCAGCTACCAACTGAAGATGGCTTTGTAGCTCCTAAGAGATGGTCCCACGTTGGGCATAGGCAGTGGTTGATATCAGTCTGCTCCAGAGGCCTTCTCCCCTCCCCCCCTCCACAATAAGCCCCAGAACTAACACACCTGGTGGCCTTCTTCAGACCACAACAGAGAATCACCTGATTAGCTCCACAAACAACATATTCAAAGGTTGATCTTGGCAGGCACCAGAGCCCTGTTGGGGTGGGTGAATTCTGCTACATAAGGTCATCCCTGTTTCAGGATCTACTCCACATACTGGTATGGAAAGAGCAATTATGACTCAACTAAAACAGGAGGACATATACAAACCATAAAAGGGACATTCCTGGAGCACCCAGCCCAAGTCACCAGGGAGACTGCATCACTAGGCCTTATAGGACAGCTATTACCTAAGGCGACCTTCCCAAGACTGGGAAATGTAGCACATCTACATAATACATAGAAACAAACACAGAGAGGCAGCCAAAATGAGAAGAAAAAGAAGCATATCAAATTAAAGAACAAGAGAAAACTCCAGAAATATAACTAAATGAAACAGAGATAACCTATCAGATACAGAGTTCAAAACACTGGTTATAAGGATTCTTGACAAACTTGGGGGTCTTTCAAATCCTCAGGCTCCAGACTATAAAAACATCTTATGCATCTCCCACCCTGACCACCTGGCTACTTTTCCATATACCACAAACTACTCATAGATACAAAGCCAAGGGTGAAATTAACATGGTCTATTTGGAACCAGTAAACAGGAGAGCGATGAGATCTGATGAAGCACTTATGGGCAGAATATAGTTCACTGTGGGATTGAAATTCTTCAATATACAGAATAATGCAACAATGACCAAGGGCAGGAATAGAGTGTTGTTATAGAAGATAGAAAGTGTTGTAGCTTCATAATCAGCAACTTCATTCTTCTTCCACAAGATTCTTTGATCTTTTTCCTTCTAAGACATCTTTCTATTATCAGCTTCAGAAAGTTTTTGAGTTGTTTCTTTGGAAGCAGCATCTTCCCTCTTCTGTGCTACTTTGTGCTTGAGTACAAATTTCACATTTTTGTAGGCAAAGGCTACCAAATAAGTGTTCACCAGTGTCATCATGCTGTATAAATCAGCAGGCTGAATAAGATCCATATGCCATGTTTGCCAATATAACCAGATGGGGATGGCAGACATGATGAAGGTATTCCTGAAGAAGAGTTTAGAGGACTTGGCTGAGAGGTTGCATCTGAAATCCTAAAGGAGCAGGACCTCCTTGGACTTCTACTTGGAGCTGCCTTTGGGAGCCATGGTGGAGCTGTAGCTGGGAGCAAGTCAAAGATATAATCTTAAAAACAGCAACAGAAAGGCAGTTAGTAACCTACAAGGAAATCCCATAAAACTGTCCACTTATAGCTCAACAGAAACTGTGCAGGTCTGAAGGGATTGGCATGAAATATTCAAAGTGATGAAAAGCATGAACCTATAACCAAGATTACCTACCCAGCAAAGGTATCATTTAGAATTGAAGGACAGATTAAGAGTTTCCCAAACAAGAAAAAGCTAACGGAGTTCACCACCAAACCAGTGTTACAAGAAATGTTCAAGGGACTGCAGTAAGAAGAAGGGGAAAGCATAACATAAATATCCTACATAATAAAAGCCTAATATGCAAATTGACCAAACAGCAGAATGACCGGTGGAAGGACTGGTTGCTATAATGCACACTGACCACCAGGGGGCAGATGCTTAATGCAAGAGCTGCCCCGAGCTTGCAGGCCCCAGACCAGCCAAGATTGGTGCTGGGGGAACCACCAGATCACCTCACCAGACAACCCGCAGAGGGAGACCACCAGTGGCAGTGGCAGGGGTTGGGGCTGGTGAGCGGGAGGTACCAGGCCAGTTGGGGCACCCTGATCACCCCACTGGTCACCCCAAAGATTGGCATTGATTGCTGGCTAGGCCTAGAAACTTTACCCATGCACAAATTTTATGCATCAGGCCTCTAATGAATAATAAAGTGACAATAACTACATAACTCTCAATAATCATTTTAAATGTAAATGGATTAAATGCTCCAATCAAAAAATGTAGGGTGGCTAAATGGATAAGAAAATAAGAGTCATTCATATGCTGACTACCTGAGACTCACTTCAGATTGAAAGACACAGACTGAAAGTAAACAGTTTGGATAAGGCTGTAGACTGGGTGGGATAGGGTCTCAAGGTTGTGAGAGGGATATCTGACTGCTGGTTTAGGTCCACAGAAATTGGACCTAAACCAGCAGTCAGACATCCCCCAAGAGATCCCCAACTGGAGAAGGATCAGGCTGGGCTGAGGAAACCCCCCCTCCATCCACTTCATGCATGAATTTCATGCACCAGGCCTCTAGTTTTCTTATAATCTTTTGTATTCTGTAGTGTCATTTGTCACTTCTCTTCTTTCATTTCTTATTTTTTTATGGAATTAAAATTTTTTTCCAATATACAAAATAAATCTATTACCAGATTGTAAATACAAATAATAAGCCATTTATATGCAATATTTCAAGAAAAACTATTTTAAATATAATAATGTTACATGCAATAAACATTAATATATGAAGAAAACTATCTATAATAATAAAAGTATAATATGCAAATTGACCAAATGACTAACCAACAGAATGAACATACAGACGACCTTTTGGACAACCACGCTATGACATCCACTTTTACCAGGCCAGCCAAAGTGCATGTGATGTGATTGGTTGGGGGCCTGACCATTGTCCCATGATTGCCCTGCAGAGGGAGGCCCAGACCACTGGTCAGTGGAGCAATCAGTCAATCAGGGGGTTCCATGACTGCCCCAAAGAGAGAGGTCTAGGTCACCGATGGGGCACTGCAGTAGGTGGGCAGGGCCTACCTCTTTGGGGAGATCCATCGAGGAACCCTGGCCAAATAGGTGGGGTTTACCTCTTTGGGGTGATCATGGCAGGGCTCCCAGACTGTGAGAGGGCACAGGCCGGGCTGAGGGAACTCCACCCCTGAGTGCATGAATTTCATGCACCAGGCCTCTAGTTTTAAATATAATATTACATACAATAAACATTAATATTACAAGAAAAATGTTTTAAATATAATAATATTAACAAAACTGTACTAAATAGCATAATATCACAACAGTTGTAGGAAATATTTTTAAAATTGGCAAATAATAGGATTACTTCTATATTCCATTTTATATTCTAAAGCAGGGGTGTCGAACTCAATCAGAGAAGGGGCCAAAATCTAAAATCCAGCCTAAATCGCGGGCCGAATGGTTTACTGAACAGTCATAAACTGACAATGTTAACCAGAAATGTGAATTTAAAATGAGTGGAACAATCTTTTCCTTAACAGTGCTGTTAACCAACTCACATGCTATCAAGCAAAACAGTAATATTGGTATCAAGCAAAACAGTAATATTGGAATGTACCTAAAATGCTCATTGTTTTGTTTTCTGGCTAGATGTCTGACACCGTTTTCCCCGGATCAATAAGTCAATGTTCGGTTTTATTTCTTGGGCTGTAGCAACCCGCAAAACAGCATGGAGGTTGTCATCGGTAATGCGTGATCTGTGCTTGTTTTTGTTCAGATTCATTATTGAAAACATCTGTTCACAAAGATAGGTGCTCCCGAACATGGATAGAATACGGGCAGCATGAAGTCGGAGCTCTGGCATTGAGTCAGGGGGCAGTAGAGGGTAGAAGTCCTCAATTTCAACATCTTGAAACCTTGATTTCAGGCCACTGTCAGACTGAAGCTCGATTATCTCCATCTGAAGGTGACGGGGCACATTGTTGACATCAACTGTAAAAGGATTGGCAAAGATGTCAAAACCTGAGTGCTGTGTTCTAAAGTCAGAGAAGCGCCGCTCAAATTCACTTAGTAAACGGCTAACTTTGGTAGCCAGCCGACTGCAAGGAAAAGTACCAGAAATAGTGGTTGAGATACTCAAACAAACGGGAAAGTGGGCAAGATTGTCCTGTTCCAGTTGGGACTTCCATAGTTGAAGTTTACGCTGGAATGCTGTGATCATGTCAGACATCTTCGTGATGACTTGTTTGCGTCCCTGCAGCTTCAGATTCAGTTGGGCGAGATGCTCGCATATGTCACACATCATAGCAAAATCACATAGCCAGGCGGGATCCGACAGTTCAGGCAAGGGCTTTCCTTTACTTTCCATGAAAAGAGCAATTTGTTCTCTGAGCTCAAAAAATCTTTTGAGGACTGCGCTCTTGCTCAGCCATCTTACTTCTGTGTGGTATGGCACGTCTCCATGCTCTGCACCCACCTCCTGTAAAAACTGCTGGAACTGGCGATGATTCAGGCCACGTGCCCGTATAAAGTTAATAGTTTTAATGACTGTGGTCATTATGTCATTCATGTCCAGAACTTTTCCACACGTAGCCTCTTGGTGGATAATGTAATGATAAGTAATCAAGGGTGTGTGGCAGTGACTTTTTTGCATTCTTTCCTTCATTAGTCCAACCAAGCCTTTCTTTTCTCCGCACATTGAAGGTGCGCCATCGGTAGTTAGCCCCACCAACTTTTCCCAGGGTAATTTAAAATTATTTATAGATTTCTCCACAGCCTCAAGTATATCTCTACCAGTCGTCGTCCCATGCATGGCAGCTACATCCAAAAGTTCCTCAGTGACAGAGAGGTCGGTCTTCGTAGCACGTATAAAGATGGACAGCTGCGCTGTATCAGTGTTGTCTGTGCTTTCATCGATAGCAAGTGAAAAAGCGAGATAACTGCATGCCTGTTCGGCCAGCTGTGATGATAGATTTCCTGAGAGTTCTTGAACTCTATCTGCAATGGTGTTTCTTGACAAACTGACATTTTGAAAACTCTGTATCTGGTCTGGGCATACTTGCTCACACACTTTTAGCATGCATTGCTTCAAAAAGGCACCCTCTGAAAAACACCTTGAAGTACGGGCAATTTCTTCAGCCACTATAAAGCTTGCTTTCACTGCAGCATCATTTTTCGCTGTAGCCTTTGTAAACATTTGCTGCTGTGATTGTAGTTTGCCTTTTAGTTCTTTAACAATTTTATGCTTTTCTTCCAAAGTATATTTGCCATACTTAACATTATGTTTGGTGTCAAAATGACGACGTATATTGTACTCTTTCATCACCGACACTGTCTCATAACACAATATACACACTGGTTTGCCCTCTCTAAGCACAAACATGTATTCATTTTCCCATTTGTCATTAAATTGTCTGCCTTCACCGTCAACTTTTCTTTTCCTGGACATTTTGGGATCAATATTGGCAGTAAAAGATGTAGTTTATTGGAAATCTGCGTTAGAAGGAAAAAGTTGAAAACTGCACAGGGATAGCTTGATTTGGCAGATGGAGTGGAGAAAAAAAAAAGTCAGTCAATAAATGCCTGGCTGGGTACAGATAGCAGATTCTGTTGCGATTTTTATGCCTGCACTTTATGCCAGGAACTGGCAGCTTCTGCTGTGTATTTTTTATGCCCGCACACTCACTCTCTCCTCTGCTCTGCCACCCGCACAACCACATCGGATGCTGGACTATAGGTCACGCCTCCTGAATCTCGCGTGACTTGTTATCTATGCGCATGCGTAATAGATAGCAAGTACTGCGGCCGGCGAGGCGGCCGGCGAGATCACAAGCCTCCTATGTCACCGTGCGTCATTGTGATGGAACGCAGCGGAGTGCAGTGATGACAGCGCGGTGCGGGCCACATTGCAAGGCCTGGTGGGCCGGATTTGGCCCGAGGGCCTTGTGTTTGACATGTGTGTTCTAAAGTATTTTTTCCTCTGGCTCTATTTTTTTTTTTTTTCACCAATGTTCTGTCCCGCCATTTCATATAGGAGGAGGGCACAAATAGATCCTCTCTCTTCAGATCATGGCAATTTTAATCTATCCCATAAGCATAGCCACCAAAATCTACTAGGAGAAAATGTGGTAGTCAAACGGGAAGACTGGCTCTATTTTGGTTCATCAGTTTATGTTTTCATCATATTCCACAAATGAGTGAGATCATGTGGTATTTATCTTTCTCTGACTGGCTTATTTCACTTAGCATATTGCTCTCCAGGTCCATGCATACTGCTGCAAATGGTAGGAGTTCATTCTTTTTACAGCAGCACAGTATTCCATTGTGTAGATGTACCACAACTTTTTAATCCACTCATCTGCTGATGGGCACCTCGGCTGTTTCCAAATCTTAGCTATTGTAAATTGTGCTGCTATGAACAATGGGGTGCATATATCATTTCTGACTGGCGTTTCTGGTTTCTTGGGATATATTCCTAGAAGTGGGATTACTAGGTCAAATTTTTTATTTTTATTTTATTTTTTAAAATATATATTTTATTGATTTTGTACAGAGAGGAAGGGAGAGAGATAGAAAGCTAGAAACATCGATGAGAGAGAGTCATCGATCAGCTGCCTCTTGCACACCCCCTACTGGGGATATGCCCGCAACCAAGGTACATGCCCTTGACCGGAATCGAACCTGGGTCCCTTCAGTCCCCAAGCTGACGCTCTATCCATTGAGCCAAACCGGTCTCGGCACTAGGTCAAATTTTTAATTTCTTGAGGAAACTTCATACTGTTTTCCACAGTGGTTGCAACAATCTGCATTCCCACCAGTAGTGCAAGAGGGTTCCTTTTTCTTTGCATCCTCATCAGCACATGTCATTTGTTG
This sequence comes from Pipistrellus kuhlii, assembly GCF_014108245.1. Lineage (NCBI taxonomy): Eukaryota > Metazoa > Chordata > Mammalia > Chiroptera > Vespertilionidae > Pipistrellus > Pipistrellus kuhlii. The sequence continues at coordinate 89,267,677 of NW_023425404.1, read as the reverse complement.
ATTTGTTGATGATAGCCATTCTGACAGGTGGAAGATGATTTTTTCATTTTGATTTGCATCTCTCAAATGATGAGTGACTTTGAGCATGTTTTCATATGTCTGTTGGCCTTCTGTATGTCCTCTTTCAAAAAGTGTCTATTTAGGTCCTTTGCCCATTTTTTTTAATTGGATTTTTTATTTTCCTTTTGTTAAGTTGTATGAGTTCCCTGTGAATGTTGGATATTAAACCCTTATTGGAGACAACATTGGCAAATATGTTCTCCCATGCAGTGGGCTTTCTTGTTTTATTGATTTTTTGTTTGCTTGCTTGTTTGTTTTCTGTGCAGAAGCTTTTTATTTTGGTACTGGAGGCCTGGTGCATGAAATTTGTGCATGGGGGGAGGGTCCCTCAGCCTGACCTGCACCCTCTCCAATCCTAGAGCCCTCAGGGGATGTCCTACTGATAGCTTAGGCCCGCTCCCTGTAGTTCTCTGCTCTCTACAGGGTCTGCCTGCTTCATACCATGGTGATGGGCAAGCAGGCACTGCTGGGTGCTGCCTAATGGCCATGCTTGCCTGCTCCTGGTGGCCCAGGGATCAAGCCTAAACCAGCATTCAAACATCCCTCTAGCAATCTGGGACTGCTGGCTCCTAACTGCTCACCTGCCTAGCTGTCTGATTGTCCCTAACTGCTCTCCTCTGCTGGCCAATTTGGTTCTGATTGATCAGTTTCTATGCCAGTCAGTGTCAAAAGCTCTGCCTCCTATGAAGCCACTGGGTCACTACAGCACCCAGATTTGGTTCTGATTGGTTGGTTTCTATGCCAGTCAAGATCAGAAGCTCTACCTCCTAGATAGCCATTGGTTCTTCCCAGCACATTTGTTTCTGATTAGTTGGTTCCTAAGCCAGTCAGTGTTTCTGGGCCTATCAATGGGGCCTGATCAGAAAGGCAGGGTTGATCAGCAGTCCTGGTAGAGGTCTGGAGAGAAATGGAGCCGCAGTTGTTGGCCAGACTGGGAAAGAAAGAGGCAAGCACTAATCAAAAGCTCCCTCTGAGGCAACAGATCAGTCCCTGCTTCTATCTTCAGGCCTCTCTCTGATTCACAGCCCCCTTAGCAGTCAGTACTGGGGCACCGCTCCTGCAGCGGAAGCAGTCAGCACTGGGTTGCCATGGCAAACAGCCCTGAATGCAGGACTGACTTCTGGTTAGTCTAGCCATGGTCATTACTGGTCATTATGGCCCAGGGTTTTATATATTAGGATACTAGGAATAATAATATGCCAAAACATTGGACAATCTGATGGAAATGAATTCCTAAAAGCAGGTTGTCTTCTAAGAATGACTCAAAAAAGAATAAAAAAAATATGAACAGACCAATACCTACTAACCAAATTGAATCAGTAATAAAAAATCTTACAACAAACAAAATTCCTGGATTGGATAGTTGCTCAGATGAATTGTACTAAACATTCAATGATTAGTACATTGAATGTACTATCATATCCTCCTCAAACTATTCCTAAAAATTCAAGAGGTGGAAAGGCTCTCAAGCTCATTTTATGAGACCAGCATTACCTAGATTCTAAAAACAGACAAAGATATTACAAAAACGGGGGGTGGGGGGGTGGAGAGAAACACATTTGTAATAATCTGAGCAATAAAGATTTATTAAAAAAGAAAGAAAGAAAATAAACATATAAGTCCACAAAAATAAATGTATAGGCCAATACAGTAATAAACATAGATGCAAAAATCCTCAACAAAATATTAATAAACCAAACTCAGCTATACATCAAAAAGCTCATATACCATGATCAAATTATTTCTGGTATGTAATGTTAGTTCAAAATTAATGTGATATACCATATAAAGGAAATTAAAGATAAAATTCATATGATCATATCAATCTCTACTAATAATGCAAATTGCCTGAGACACCATCATAGTAACAATAATGACCGAAAAGCAGGCTGACAGGCTGTGTGGGGTAACAAGGCCAGTAGGGAGTTAGTGAAGGACAACCAAATGACTCAACAGCAGGCTGTGTGGAGCGACCAGCCTGACAGGGGTGTTAGTGAGGGAGACCAAATAACTGGACAGGATAAGTGGGGTGATCAGGCCAGCAGGGGGCCAATTGGGGGCAATCAGGCCAGCAGGTGGGAGCAGTTGAGGGCAACCAGGCCAGCAGAGGGGCAGTTGGGCATTACCAGGCTGGCAGGGGAGCAGTGGGGGGTGGTGGCCAGCCTGGCAGGGGGGAAGTTAGTGATGGCCAGGCTGGCAGGCAGAGGAGGTTAGGGCTGATCAAGCTGGTGGACGAGGGGGGGGGGGTGCAGTTAGGGGCGATCAGGCAGGCAGGCAGGCAGGCAGGTGAGCAGTTAGGAGCCAGCAGTTTCATATTGTGAGAGGGATGCCTGACTGCTGGTTTAGGCTGGATCCCACAGTGAAAAGTTAAAATCCTTTTCTTTAAGATCAGGAACAGCTGAAACTGGTTTGGCTCAGTGGTAGAGCGTCGGTCTGCGGACTGAAAGGTCCCAGGTTCGATTCCGGTCAGGGGCATGTATGTAGGTTGCGGCACATCCCCGGCGGGGGGTGTGCAGAGCAGCTGGTCGATGTTTCTCTGTCATCGGCATTTCTAGCTCTCTATCTCTCTCCCTTCCTCTCTGTAAAACATCAATAAAATATATTAAAAAAAAAAAAAAAAAGATCAGGAACAAAACAAAGATATCCCCTTTCACCACTTTTATTCATAATAGTATTGGAAGTTCTAGCCACAGAAAATAGATAAGAAAAAGAAATAAAAGGCATTCATAATGGAAAAGAAGAAGTAAAATTGTCATTATTTGTACATGACATGATACTATATAAAAAGAATCCTAAAGATTCTACAAAAATAATTAGAACTAATAAATGAATTCAGTAAAGTAGCCAGATACAAAATTAATATTCAAAAATTGGTGGCATTTTTATACACCATTAATGAAGTATCAGAAAGAGAGATTAAGGAAACAATCTCATTTGCAACTGCATAAAAAAATTCTTAGGAATAAATGTAACTGAGGAGGTGAAGTCCTATTTGGAAAATTATAAAACATTGAAGAAGATACCAAAAATATGAAAGCATATACCATGTTCATGAATAGAAGAAATTAACATTGTTAAAATGTCCATACTATCCACCCTGGCCAGGTGGCTCAATTGATAGGAACATTATCCCATTCATCAATAGGTTGTAGGTTTGATTCCCAGTCAGGGCACATACCTAGGTTGCAGGCTCGAGCCTTGGTCAGGGCATATATGGGAGGGCACCAATCGATGTTTCTCACAGCAATGTCTCTCTCTCTCTCTCAAATAAGTAAACATATCCTCAGGTGTGAAAATAAATAAATAAATAAATAAATAAATAAATAAATAAATGTACAAGCAACCTAGAGCCGTGGTTGGCAAACTGCAGCTCTTGAGCCACATGCGGCTTTTTGGCCCCTGGAGTGTGGCTCTTAGGCCAGCTTAGGAGTACCCTAATTAAGTTAATAACAATGTACCTACCTATATAGTTTAAGTTTAAAAATTTTGGCTCTCAAAAGAAATTGTTGTACTGTTGATATTTGGCTCTGTTGATTAATGAGTTTGCTGACCACAGACCTAGAGAATTAATAAAATACTGCTCAAAATACCAATTGCTAAAACAAATAATCCTAAAATTATATGGAATCACAAAAGACCCTGAATAGCCATAGCAATCTGGGGAAAGAAGAAAGTTAGAGATATCATTCTACCTAATATAAAAACTATTCTACAAGACTATCATAATTAATCAAAACAGCATGGTATTAGCATAAAAATAGACATAAATCAATGAAACAGAATAGAGGGCCCCAAATTAGCCAACCTATATAGTCAACTTTAATCTATAACAAAGGAGGCAAAAATATGTGATGAAGTAAACATAATCTGTTCAATAAATGGTGTTGGGCCCATCAGTTGTGGCTCAATGATTGTGCATTGACCTATTACCGGAACCAGCCGGTATTATAGGTCCTGAAGGTATGGCTAGGAGACTGAGAAAAAGAAAGAAAAGAAAAAAAAAGATAGGAACAGCGGGGCTTCAGGAGGACTGCAAAGCCTAATAGCACTGCAGCAAGTTTATTAAAGGCGCAAACTCTTTTATACACTGAAGCTGGGCATTCCTCCAAATGGCCTTCTCTCAGGGCATGATGGCTACATGCCAGTTCCTTAAGACCTACGCAGGAAGATATCTGCCTGGGAAAGTTCATCCAGCTGTACTCTACTATGTTAATTCAAGGACATGTTTACAGATTCCAATTTTGCACGCACAGCAGAACGAAGGACACTGTTGCTTGCCACGTCCCCAAGTGACCCGACTCCTGGGGGAGAGCAGGCAGGGCTACCTACCCTTGCTCCATCCCCCGATTCTCAGGTTGGCAGGGTCTCGGCTCCCAACAACCTATAAAGCAGGTTTGGGCTTGATCCCCAGTAGGGGGCATGGTTCTCTCTCATCATTGATGTTTGTATCTCTTTCTCCCTCTCCCCTTCCTGTCTGAAATCAATAAAAATATTTTTAAAGAGTATTGGGAACTGGACAGATATGTTCAAATATTAAAACTGGGCCACCTTCTTACACCATATATAAGAATAAATTCAAAATGGATTAAAGACTTAAATGTAAAACCTGAAACCATAAAACTTCCAGAAAAAAATATGGGCAGTAAATTCTTTTACATAGCTTTTAGTGTTATTTGTGTTTGTGTGTTGGGGAGGGGGGGGGTGCCTTCTCAGACAAGGGAAACAAAAGAAAAAATAAACAAATGGGATCATGTCAAACTAAATACTTTTTGTACAGCAAAGGAAACCATCAACAAAACTAAAAGACAGCCTACCAAATAAGACAAGATACCTGTCAACTCACACAACACCAAAAACAAGATCAATTTGATTAAAAAATGGGTAGATGACTTAAATAGATATTTCTCCAAAGGACATACAGATGAACAATTGACAGATGAAAAGATATTTAATGTCCCTAATCATCAGATAGATGCAAATTAAAACCACAATGAGACATTGCATCATATCTGTCAGAATGCCTACCATCAATAAATCAACAAACAACAAATGTTGGCAAGAATGTGGAAGAAAGGGAACCCTTGTGCACTATTGTTGGGATTGCAAATTGGTGCAGCCACTATGGAAAACAGTATAGAGGGTCTTCAAAAATTTTAAATTAAAACTACTATATGAGCCAGCAATCTTATTCTGGGTATTTATCTGAAGAAATCCAAAACGCTAATTAAAAAAGATATATGCATCCCTATATTCATTGCAGTCTTATTTACAATAGTCAAAACACAGGAGCAACTCAAGTGTTTATAGATAAATGATTGGATAAAGAACACATGGTATTGTCCTGGCCAACATGGCTCAGTTGGTTTGAGTATTGTCCCGGGTACCAAAGAATCATGAGTTCGATTTCTGGTCAGGGTATATACTCACATTAAGGGTTTGATCCCTGGTCAGGGAGCATAGGGGAGTTAACCATTCAATGTTTCTCTGTCACATCAATGTTTCCCCTTCTCTCTCTCCTTTTCCCTTACTCTCTCTCTAGAATCAATGAAAGACATATTCTCAGGTGAGAATTAAAAAATAAATAAATAAGAACATGTGGTACAGATATACAATGGAATATTACTCAGCCATAAAAGGAATAAAATCTTATCATTTGCCACAACATGGATAGACCTAGAGGGTATTATACTAAGTGAACTAAGTCAACAAAGACAAATTCTATATGATTTCACTTATCTGTGAAACCTAAGAACAAAACAAATGAATTAACAAAACAGAAACCTACTTATACATACAGAGAACAAATTGATGGTTGCCAGATGGTAAGGGAATAGGAGAACTGGGTAAATTTTTATTAATAAATAAAAATTGGGAGGGAATAGAAGATAGCTGCCAGTGGAAAAGAAGGCTGCAAGATAGTGTGTGAGTGAGAGAATGAAAGAAGAGTGTGTGGACATACGAGTAGTTTTTATTTGTGAGTGAGGGACAGCTATATTCCAAGGGACTATTGGGGACTGCTGGACCAGGCTTCTCTGGCAGGAAAGCCTCCACTGCTGCTGAAATCTCTACCGGAGCGACTGGCTCTGTGGCAGAGACCACACCATCTTGAAGGGGAGAATGGCTGTGATCAGAAGCTTAGCCTTACCTTCAACCAGGAAGAATTGGATACCTGCCAGGACCCTACAACCACAACACCCAGGGACCAGCTGTGAACCCACAAACACTGGGTCTGAAAGAGTGTGCACACACAGACTTGGACAAACTCTGAACCTTCTCATGGAAAAGTCAGATTTAGCCCAGAGAAAGTCAATGCATGAGAGAGAGAGTTAGTTAACCAGACACCCTGAGAGGAGCAAACAGGGGAGACAAAGAAAGAGCCCACATACAAAAGAAAAGGGGGCATCACCAGAAAAAGAAGTAACTTAAATGGAGGCAAACAATGTCAGAGAAAGAATTCATAGAGATGGCCAAAAGGTCGCTGAAAAGGTTGAAAGACAAATTCAATAATATGTGTAAGAACCAAGAAGAAATGAAGAAGAACCAAGAAAAAATGAAAAATGATATCACTGCAGTAAAGAAATCAATAGAAAGAATCAACAGTAAACGAGAAGAAGCAGAGGACCACATCAGTGAAAACAAGACAAGACAGGAAAAGAAAAACCCAAGCTAATGCAGTATCTAAAAACAGGAGGAGAGCCTAAGGGAACTTTGGGACAACATGAAATGAAATAGCATTTGCATAATAGAGTGCCAGAAGGAGAGGAAACTGAACAAGAAATAGAAAACCTGTTTGAAGAAATAATGACAGAAAACTCACATAAGTCCAAGGAGCTCACAGAGTCCCAAACAAAATGAACCCTAGAAGACTGACACCAAGGCACATTATAATTAAACTAGAGGCCTGGTGCACAAAATTCATGCTTGGGGAGGGGGTGGGGGAGAGAATTACCAGCCTGCACCCTCTCCAATTCCGGACCCCTCGGGATCAGGTCTAAACTGGTAGTTGGATATCCCTCTTACAATCCTGGAATGTTGGCTCCTCCTAATCACTCACATGACTGCCTTCCTGGTTGCCTGTAACTGCCCCCCACTGCCAGTCAGGTTGGCCCCAACTTCCCCCTCCCTACTGGTCTGGTTGTTCCTAATTGCCACCCTGCCAGCCTGGTCACCCCTTACTGCCCCCCAGCTGGCCTAGTCACCCCCAATGCAACTTCCCCCTCCCTACTGGCCTGGTTGCTCCTAACTGATCCCCTGCCTGCCTGGTAGCCTCTTACTCCCCCACCCCCACCCCACAGGCATGGTTGCTCCCAACTACCCTCCCCTGCCAGTCTGGTTGCCTCTCACAGCCCCCCACCACCACCCTGCTGGCCTGGTCATAGCCTGCTGTTCAGTTGTTTGGTCATCCCTCATTAACCTCCCTGCTGGCCTAGACAACCCACACAGCCTGCTTATTCAGCAATTTGGTCATCCCTCACTAACCCCCCTGCCAGCGTGGCCATAGGTAGCCATCTTGTGAATGCATGACAGTCAATTTTCATATTACCTCTTTATTATATAGAATTGGCAAACACCAACAACAAAGTAAGAGTCTTAAAGTGGTCAAGGAGAGACAGAACTTACAAAGGATCCCCCCCTTAACAGAAACATATCAGGCCAGAAGTAAATGGAATGAAATATGCAAAGTTATGCAAAGGAAGTGCCTGAATCCAAGAATACTGTACCCAGCAAGGCTATCAATGAAAATTGAGGGTGAAATCAGGAGCTTCACAGACAAAAAAAGGACTAGGGGGTATTTATTACCACCAAACAAGCAATGCAAGAAATGCTGTTAAAAAAAAAAAAAAAAAAAGGAAGCAAAGAAAGAACACAGGGGTAAAAAAGAAAAAATGGCAACAAATAAGTACCTACCAATAATAAATTAAATGGATTAAATGCCCCAATCAAAAGACAAAAAACCAAGGCGGTGGCATAGAAAAACACCTGATCTTGCTGCCTCGCACAACCACTTCAAAACTATAACTAAAAGACAAAATGGACATCATCCAGAACCACAGGAAGGCTGGCTGAGTGGAAATTCTACAACTAGAAGTAAAGAGAAAAGCACACTGAGACTCCAGGAGGGAGACACAAGCTCCTGACTGCTCTGAACTCCAGTTCTGGGTGAGACCCTGGGGACCCAGACTCATATAGAGAGAAACTGGACTTGTCTGGCATTGGGCAGAACTCGAGGGTGGCTTTCTCTCAGAGGTGCTTGCAGAGATTATTGAGGGGCACTGAGACCTGGGTCTCTTAGGGGCAGGGCTAAAGGTCAGCGATTGCTGTTTGCTCTGCCCTGTTAATTCCCTGAGACCCAGCCCCACCCAAGCTGAGCACAGAGACCTTTGCATATGAATAGCCTGGGCCTTTGCAGTCTAAAACTACCTAACAAACTTCAGCTGGGTAAGAGAGCCCCAGAACATACAAAAGAAGGCCCAAGTCCCCACAGCAGCTTGCATTGCTTCACAGCTGGGCCTCATCTTGGCACCTCCAAACCCTAAATAAAGAAAAGTAATCTACAAATCTCTCTGCTTGGTGGCCTCAGGCAGAGGCTAAATTACCACCTACTTAGAGATCCAAGAGCCAGTGTACCCAGTGGTCAGAGAGGGACCACCCAGATTACAAATCCTCAGACCCATAATGGACACACTCTGGGGGCAGACTCAGTGAGCACCAAAGCCCCATTGAAGCAAGTCTTGCCACATAAGGGTGTCTCCAGCACAGAACTTCTACTATTTAGACACAGCTGATCCTCACAGCCAATTGGAGGTTAATTCCTCCCAGTGATACCAACAACAATCAAGGCTTAACTACAACAAGACTATGCACAAAGCCCACAAAGTGGTACACCAAGAATGTCCACTTCAGGTAACTAGGGAAATTGAGCCACTGGGCCCTATAGGACACCTACCCCACAAAGCCACTCTATCAACTCAGGGAATCAGCCAAATGCAGAGACAAAGAAACAGGTTACAAATGACAGAAAAGGAGAAAAGCAAACTACTGAATATAGAGTTCAAAACCACAGTTATAAGGTTTTTCAATAAATTTCTAGAAACTGCCGATAAATTTAGTGAGATCCTCGAGGATATGAAAAATGACCAACTAGAAATTAAGCATACACTGACTGAAATAAAGAATAATATACAAAGATCCAATAGCAGACTAGAGGATTGCAAGAATCAAGTTAAATATTTGAAATATAAAGAAGCAAAAAACACCCAACTGGAAAAGCAAAAACAAAAAAGAATCCAAAAATATGAAGATAGTGTAACGAGCATCTGGGACAACTTCAAGCATACCAACATCCGAATTATGGGGGTGCCAGAAGAAGACAAAGAGCAAGATATTGAAAACCTATTTGAAGAAATAATGACAGAAAACTTCCTTTACCTGGTGAAAGAAATAGATGTACAAGTTCAGGAAGTGCAGAGAACATCGAACAAGAGGAATCCAAAGAGGACCACACCAAGACATAAATGCCAAGAGCAAAAGACAAAGAGAGAATATTAAAAGCAGCAACAGAAAAACAGTTAACTACAAGGGAGTACTCATATTACTGTTAGCTGATTTCTCAACAGAAACTTTGCAGGCCAGAAGGGAGTGGCAAGAAGTATTTATAGTGATAAACAGCAAGAACCTACAACCAAGATTAATTTACACAGCAAAGCTATCATTCAGAATTAAATGTCAGATAAAGAGCTTCACAGATAAGAAAAAGTTAAAGGAGTTCATCACCACCAAACCAGTATTATATGAAATGCTGAAAGGTATTCTTTAAGAAGAGGAGGAAGAAGAAAAAGGTAAAGATAAAAATTATGAACAACAAATACATATATATCAACAAGTGAATCTAAATACAAGTGAATAAAAAATCTGAGGAACAGAATAAACTGGTGAATATAATAGAACCAGGGGTATAGAAAGGGAGTGGACTGATCATTCTCAGAGGGAAATGGGTGAGGGGAGTGTGGGAAGAGACTGGACAAAAATCATACACCTATGGATGAGGACAGTGTGTGGGGGAGTATGGGCAGAAGGTATTGTGAGAACCTGGTGGAGGGGAGCTACGGGGAGGGGGAAAGAAGAGGAACAACTGTAATAATCTGAACAATAAAAATTTATTAAAAATAAAAAAATCTTATCACATCTGCACACCTGCCCAGGTTGTGGGCTTGATCCCTCATGGGGGGTATGAAGGAGATGGCTGATTGATGATTCTCTGTCATCGTTGATGTTTCTATCTCTCCCTCACCCTTCCTCTCTGAAATCAATAAAAACATATTTAGAAAAAAAAATAGACTTGTCTACAGGAAACCCACCTCAGAAAAAAAGGACTCACAGAGACTGATGCTGAAGGGATGGAAAAAGGTTTTTCAGGCGAATGGAAATGAAAAAAAAGCTGGGGTAGCAATACTTATATCTGACAAATTAGATCCCAAAGTGAAGGACATAACAAGAGATAAGGAAGGCCACTTCATAATACTAAAGGGGGCAATCCAACAAGAAGATATAACTCTAGTAAACATATATGCACCCAATACAGGAGCACCCAAATACATAGAAAGAAAACTCCTGGAGGATATCGAGGGAGAGATTGACTTTAATACCCCAATAACACCACTGGACAACTCCTCTAAATGAAAAATCAGCAAAGAAACATCAATCCTAAATGATCAGATGAAATTAATTGACATCTTCAGAACATTTCACCCCCAAACTGTAATACATTCATCTCAAGTGCACATGGGTCATTTTCAAAGATAGACCATATAATGGAACACAGGCAAAGTCTTTTCAAATTAAAGAAGATAGAAATCATATCAAGCAACTTCTCAGATCACAATGGCATAAAACTAGAAATCAAATACAATAAAAACAATCTAAAAAAATCAAACACCTGGCTATTAAACAATGACTAGATTACCAATGAGATCAAAGAAAAAATAAAAGTCATCATGCCAACAAACATCAATGAAAACACAAAAATCCAAAATCTATAGATTTTGAGAGGGAATTTCATAGCTCTATAGTAGTCTTGAGAGGGAATTTCATAGCTTTATAGACCTACCTCAAAAAACAAGAAATAATGGTAATAAATTATCTAACCCTACAACTCAAAGAGTTAGAAAGAGAGCAACAAGAAAATTCCAGTCGTAAGCAAAAGGAAGGAAATAATAAAGTTCAGAGCAGAGATAAATGACATAGAGACCAAAACAAAACAAAACAAAAACAAACAAACAAACAAACAAAAACAGTACAAAAGATCAATAAAACCAAGAGCTATTTCTTTGAAAGGATGAACAAGATTGATGAACCTCTAGCCAGGCTCACCAAGAAATGAAGAGAGAAGACCCAAATAAACAAAATCAGAAATGAAATGAGAAGTGAGGTAACAACCGATCCCACAGAAATACAAACGATTATGAAAAAAATACTATGAACAACTCTATTTCAACAAAATGGACAACCTGTGTGAAATGAACATATTTTTAGAAAAATACAAGCTCCCAAACTCAACTGAAAACAATAAAAAAAAAATCTGAATAGACCGATAAATACCGAAGAAATTGAAACAGCGATCAAAAATCTTCCAGCAAACAAAAGCCCTGGTCAGGACAGCTTTACAGGGGAGTTCTATCAAGCATTCAAAGAAGAACTAAAACCTATCCTCATCAAACTATTCAAAAAAAATTCAAGAGGAAGGCACCCTTCCAAGCTCTTTCTATGAAGCCAGAATTACTCTAATCCCCCAAACAGCTAAAGATACCACCAAAAAAAGAAGGACGGGTTAATATCCTTGAAGAACATAGATGCTAAAATCCTCAACAAAATTCTAGCAAATCGATTCAGCAATACATCATACATCATGACCAAGTGGAATTTATTCAGAGGATGCAAGGATGTTACTGCAAATCAATAAATGGGATACATCACATAAACAAACTGAGAGACAAAAATCACATAATCATATCAATTGATGCAGAAAAAAACATTTGACAAAATCCAACGTCCTTTCTTGATTAAAAACCCTGAGCAAAATGGGAATAGAGGGATCATACCTCAACAAAATAAAAGCCCTATATGACAAACCTATAGGCAAAATCATATTCAATGGGCAAAAATTAAACCTATTTCCCCTAAGAACAGGAACAAGAAAAGGATGCCCACTTTCACCACTCCTGCTCAACATAGTACTAGAAGTACAAACGTTTTTGTAATATCTTTGACTGTTTTTAGAATCTAGGTAATGCTGGTCTCATAAAATGAGCTTGAGAGCCTTTCCACCTCTTGAATTTTTAGGAATAGTTTGAGGAGGATATGATAGTACATTCAATGTACTAATCATTGAATGTTTAGTACAATTCATCTGAGCAACTATCCAATCCAGGAATTTTGTTTGTTGTAAGATTTTTTATTACTGATTCAATTTGGTTAGTAGGTATTGGTCTGTTCATATTTTTTTTATTCTTTTTTGAGTCATTCTTAGAAGACAACCTGCTTTTAGGAATTCATTTCCATCAGATTGTCCAATGTTTTGGCATATTATTATTCCTAGTATCCTAATATATAAAACCCTGGGCCATAATGACCAGTAATGACCATGGCTAGACTAACCAGAAGTCAGTCCTGCATTCAGGGCTGTTTGCCATGGCAACCCAGTGCTGACTGCTTCCGCTGCAGGAGCGGTGCCCCAGTACTGACTGCTAAGGGGGCTGTGAATCAGAGAGAGGCCTGAAGATAGAAGCAGGGACTGATCTGTTGCCTCAGAGGCAGCTTTTGATTAGTGCTTGCCTCTTTCTTTCCCAGTCTGGCCAACAACTGCGGCTCCATTTCTCTCCAGACCTCTACCAGGACTGCTGATCAACCCCGCCTTTCTGATCAGGCCCCATTGATAGGCCCAGAAACACTGACTGGCTTAGGAACCAACTAATCAGAAACAAATGTGCTGGGAAGAACCAATGGCTATCTAGGAGGTAGAGCTTCTGATCTTGACTGGCATAGAAACCAACCAATCAGAACCAAATCTGGGTGCTGTAGTGACCCAGTGGCTTCATAGGAGGCAGAGCTTTTGACACTGACTGGCATAGAAACTGATCAATCAGAACCAAATTGGCCAGCAGAGGAGAGCAGTTAGGGACAATCAGACAGCTAGGCAGGTGAGCAGTTAGGAGCCAGCAGTCCCAGATTGCTAGAGGGATGTTTGAATGCCGGTTTAGGCTTGATCCCTGGGCCACCAGGAGCAGGCAAGCATGGCCATTAGGCAGCACCCAGCAGTGCCTGCTTGCCCATCACCATGGTATGAAGCAGGCAGACCCTGTAGAGAGCAGAGAACTACAGGGAGCGGGCCTAAGCTATCAGTAGGACATCCCCTGAGGGCTCTAGGATTGGAGAGGGTGCAGGTCAGGCTGAGGGACCCTCCCCCCATGCACAAATTTCATGCACCAGGCCTCCAGTACCAAAATAAAAAGCTTCTGCACAGAAAACAAACAAGCAAGCAAACAAAAAATCAATAAAACAAGAAAGCCCACTGCATGGGAGAACATATTTGCCAATGTTGTCTCCAATAAGGGTTTAATATCCAACATTCACAGGGAACTCATACAACTTAACAAAAGGAAAATAAAAAATCCAATTAAAAAAAATGGGCAAAGGACCTAAATAGACACTTTTTGAAAGAGGACATACAGAAGGCCAACAGACATATGAAAACATGCTCAAAGTCACTCATCATTTGAGAGATGCAAATCAAAATGAAAAAATCATCTTCCACCTGTCAGAATGGCTATCATCAACAAATCAACAAATGACATGTGCTGATGAGGATGCAAAGAAAAAGGAACCCTCTTGCACTACTGGTGGGAATGCAGATTGTTGCAACCACTGTGGAAAACAGTATGAAGTTTCCTCAAGAAATTAAAAATTTGACCTAGTGCCGAGACCGGTTTGGCTCAATGGATAGAGCGTCAGCTTGGGGACTGAAGGGACCCAGGTTCGATTCCGGTCAAGGGCATGTACCTTGGTTGCGGGCATATCCCCAGTAGGGGGTGTGCAAGAGGCAGCTGATCGATGACTCTCTCTCATCGATGTTTCTAGCTTTCTATCTCTCTCCCTTCCTCTCTGTACAAAATCAATAAAATATATATTTTAAAAAATAAAATAAAAATAAAAAATTTGACCTAGTAATCCCACTTCTAGGAATATATCCCAAGAAACCAGAAACGCCAGTCAGAAATGATATATGCACCCCATTGTTCATAGCAGCACAATTTACAATAGCTAAGATTTGGAAACAGCCGAGGTGCCCATCAGCAGATGAGTGGATTAAAAAGTTGTGGTACATCTACACAATGGAATACTGTGCTGCTGTAAAAAGAATGAACTCCTACCATTTGCAGCAGTATGCATGGACCTGGAGAGCAATATGCTAAGTGAAATAAGCCAGTCAGAGAAAGATAAATACCACATGATCTCACTCATTTGTGGAATATGATGAAAACATAAACTGATGAACCAAAATAGAGCCAGTCTTCCCGTTTGACTACCACATTTTCTCCTAGTAGATTTTGGTGGCTATGCTTATGGGATAGATTAAAATTGCCATGATCTGAAGAGAGAGGATCTATTTGTGCCCTCCTCCTATATGAAATGGCGGGACAGAACATTGGTGAAAAAAAAAAAAAATAGAGCCAGAGGAAAAAATACTTTAGAACACACATGTCAAACACAAGGCCCTCGGGCCAAATCCGGCCCACCAGGCCTTGCAATGTGGCCCGCACCGCGCTGTCATCACTGCACTCCGCTGCGTTCCATCACAATGACGCACGGTGACATAGGAGGCTTGTGATCTCGCCGGCCGCCTCGCCGGCCGCAGTACTTGCTATCTATTACGCATGCGCATAGATAACAAGTCACGCGAGATTCAGGAGGCGTGACCTATAGTCCAGCATCCGATGTGGTTGTGCGGGTGGCAGAGCAGAGGAGAGAGTGAGTGTGCGGGCATAAAAAATACACAGCAGAAGCTGCCAGTTCCTGGCATAAAGTGCAGGCATAAAAATCGCAACAGAATCTGCTATCTGTACCCAGCCAGGCATTTATTGACTGACTTTTTTTTTTCTCCACTCCATCTGCCAAATCAAGCTATCCCTGTGCAGTTTTCAACTTTTTCCTTCTAACGCAGATTTCCAATAAACTACATCTTTTACTGCCAATATTGATCCCAAAATGTCCAGGAAAAGAAAAGTTGACGGTGAAGGCAGACAATTTAATGACAAATGGGAAAATGAATACATGTTTGTGCTTAGAGAGGGCAAACCAGTGTGTATATTGTGTTATGAGACAGTGTCGGTGATGAAAGAGTACAATATACGTCGTCATTTTGACACCAAACATAATGTTAAGTATGGCAAATATACTTTGGAAGAAAAGCATAAAATTGTTAAAGAACTAAAAGGCAAACTACAATCACAGCAGCAAATGTTTACAAAGGCTACAGCGAAAAATGATGCTGCAGTGAAAGCAAGCTTTATAGTGGCTGAAGAAATTGCCCGTACTTCAAGGTGTTTTTCAGAGGGTGCCTTTTTGAAGCAATGCATGCTAAAAGTGTGTGAGCAAGTATGCCCAGACCAGATACAGAGTTTTCAAAATGTCAGTTTGTCAAGAAACACCATTGCAGATAGAGTTCAAGAACTCTCAGGAAATCTATCATCACAGCTGGCCGAACAGGCATGCAGTTATCTCGCTTTTTCACTTGCTATCGATGAAAGCACAGACAACACTGATACAGCGCAGCTGTCCATCTTTATACGTGCTACGAAGACCGACCTCTCTGTCACTGAGGAACTTTTGGATGTAGCTGCCATGCATGGGACGACGACTGGTAGAGATATACTTGAGGCTGTGGAGAAATCTATAAATAATTTTAAATTACCCTGGGAAAAGTTGGTGGGGCTAACTACCGATGGCGCACCTTCAATGTGCGGAGAAAAGAAAGGCTTGGTTGGACTAATGAAGGAAAGAATGCAAAAAAGTCACTGCCACACACCCTTGATTACTTATCATTGCATTATCCACCAAGAGGCTACGTGTGGAAAAGTTCTGGACATGAATGACATAATGACCACAGTCATTAAAACTATTAACTTTATACGGGCACGTGGCCTGAATCATCGCCAGTTCCAGCAGTTTTTACAGGAGGTGGGTGCAGAGCATGGAGACGTGCCATACCACACAGAAGTAAGATGGCTGAGCAAGAGCGCAGTCCTCAAAAGATTTTTTGAGCTCAGAGAACAAATTGCTCTTTTCATGGAAAGTAAAGGAAAGCCCTTGCCTGAACTGTCGGATCCCGCCTGGCTATGTGATTTTGCTATGATGTGTGACATATGCGAGCATCTCGCCCAACTGAATCTGAAGCTGCAGGGACGCAAACAAGTCATCACGAAGATGTCTGACATGATCACAGCATTCCAGCGTAAACTTCAACTATGGAAGTCCCAACTGGAACAGGACAATCTTGCCCACTTTCCCGTTTGTTTGAGTATCTCAACCACTATTTCTGGTACTTTTCCTTGCAGTCGGCTGGCTACCAAAGTTAGCCGTTTACTAAGTGAATTTGAGCGGCGCTTCTCTGACTTTAGAACACAGCACTCAGGCTTTGACATCTTTGCCAATCCTTTTACAGTTGATGTCAACAATGTGCCCCGTCACCTTCAGATGGAGATAATCGAGCTTCAGTCTGACAGTGGCCTGAAATCAAGGTTTCAAAATGTTGAAATTGAGGACTTCTACCCTCTACTGCCCCCTGACTCAATGCCAGAGCTCCGACTTCATGCTGCCCGTATTCTATCCATGTTCGGGAGCACCTATCTTTGTGAACAGATGTTTTCAATAATGAATCTGAACAAAAACAAGCACAGATCACGCATTACCGATGACAACCTCCATGCTGTTTTGCGGGTTGCTACAGCCCAAGAAATAAAACCGAACATTGACTCATTGATCCGGGGAAAACGGTGTCAGACATCTAGCCAGAAAACAAAACAATGAGCATTTTAGGTACATTCCAATATTACTGTTTTGCTTGATACCAATATTACTGTTTTGCTTGATAGCATGTGAGTTGGTTAACAGCACTGTTAAGGAAAAGATTGTTCCACTCATTTTAAATTCACATTTCTGGTTAACATTGTCAGTTTATGACTGTTCAGTAAACCATTCGGCCCGCGATTTAGGCTGGATTTTAGATTTTGGCCCCTTCTCTGATTGAGTTCGACACCCCTGGTTTAAAGAATAAGAAAGCAGTTCAATTTTTTAATGACTGGTTTGGCAGTATAGTGCATATGACTGGCTATCAGTCCAGATATAGGGATTATGTATTTTTGTCTGCTAAGAGCAACTCCTCATGATGAAAAAGGTTCCTATAGTGGTGTTTCTCTCTTTTCCATGTCCATCACGGAAAATGAATGAGTCTGGTTGCTGAGTGGAAGAGCTTGGATTAAAAAATAAATGGAAGAAAGAGACCAAGACACAGAAATAGAAGCAAGCTGAGAGCTAGGTGGGATGTCATTCTCTTTGATGGAGAGGAATTGACTTCCTGAGCTACGCAGCACATTTATTTTATACCCCCAATATAGGAAGTAACACCAAAACTTAGGATCAAAGGAGCTTATTTGCATTCTTAAGTAGGCCAGAGCATTCCTGGAGGTTGACTGGATTTACTTATCTAGACCCGCCCCTGCTGACACTTGAGCTGATATGAAGGTCAAGCTGATTACATGTCTCTGCCTTATTGGGGAAACTTGTATCCTAGATGTGGCTCTGCCAGTCGCCTTGGACTCAGCTGACAATTTAAAGAAATGCCCATGTGCCTTCCCAGGTGGCCCTCTACAGGCTCCCGCATCCCATTTTGTTGGAGACCGGGTGTAAGCTGACAGGGTCTTTGCATTTGAGGGGGCTAGCAGGGCTGCCCCCCTACCACACAGTTTTCCCAGACTTGTTTGGTTGGCTACTATCAGTAGAATGAGAACTTGCCAAGAAGTTTGTAACTACTTACTGAGACTTGTTGTTCCAAGAATTTGTTCTTCTGCTCTGTCTCTCCCTTAGAGATTAAGAGGAATAAACAATACATTCCTCTTGACAGACTTCCTATTCAGTGTTTTGTGTATAAAAAGCATTGCACAGTTAATAAACTTGCTACAGTCGGTCAATGGCTACCTGTAGTCTTCCCGACCCTGCTTTCCTGACTTTCTTTTCTCAATTCCCACCCCCCTACCTCATCCCAGTTCAACTGTCAGGCTGGCCCTCCATTTAAGCAATCCTATCCTATATAATCTATCTATACTACTAAAAGGGTAATATGCCAATTAGAGAAAGTTAAGCCAGTCAGAGAAAGTTAAATATCACATGACTGGGTCAACTGGCCATCTTCTGGACATCCAACTTCCTTGCAGATAAAGTCATGATGGTGGGGGTCGAGGCGAGGCCATTAGGGGAGATCAGGGGAGGGCAGTTAGGGCTGATCAGGCAGGCAGGCAGATGAGCAATTAGGAACCAGCAGTCCCAGATTGCAAGAGGGATGTCCCTTATTGGAGAGGGTGCAGGTTGGGCTGAGGTAACCTCACCCCCACCCCCATGCATAAAATTTGTGCACCAGGCCAGTAGTCCTATATAATAAAATGCTAATATATAAATAGATCAAATGGCAGAACAACCAAATAACTGGTTGCTATGATGTGTGCTGACCACCAGGGGGCACATGCAAAACATGTAGGTAGCAGCCGCAGTGGGATGGTGGAGCAGGTGAACAGGAGCGCCAGACCAAGCCAGGGTGCCAGTCACTGTCATTGGAGCAAGCCTCTGGTGGTTACTAAAAATTCTTTGCTCCTGTGCGCCATGGTCCTGCCTGGCACTTGAACCTGCTGCTAGCACTGGTCCCACTCACACCCAATGCTGGTCCTGATCTCTTGGTGCCATCAGCAGGTGCAAATGGCATCTGCTGGCCCCAATTGCCCCTCAGGGCTTCTTCGTCTCCCCTGGCTTCTGAGGGGAGATCAGAGCTGGCAACCGCCACTTTCACCCACTGCTGGCGACAGCCCTGCTCACACCTGCTGCCAGTGCCTGAGCCACCACTCACACCCACTGCTGGTGCCTGGCGCTGGTCCCAACCACTCAGTGCCATCAGCAGGTGTGAGTGGCGGCTCCTGGTCCTGATCACCCCTGAGGCTTCTCCACCTCCCCCTGCTCCTGAGGGATGATTGGGGCAACAGCCGTTACTCACACTTGCTGACTGTACTGGCCCCGCTCGCACCCATTGCTGGCACCAGCTCCAATCACTCCACACCTTCAGCAGGTGTGAGCAGTGCTGTGCTATCAGTGCATGGAACCGCTGCGGCAGGAGCAGGGCTACTGTCAGACAAGGGGACTATGACAGGAGGGGCCCGGACAGGGGGGTAGAGGATGGGCCGAGACTCTCCCATGTGCTTATCACAACCTCGTGGCCCATAGTTCCTTTCAAGGTGCACGATTCATGCACTGCGCCCCTAGTTAAACAATAAAGAATTTAAATTAAAAGAAAAAGATTAATATTGGTATCTTTATACAAGTGTTGTGTATTAATTCCCTGTTACAAATGTTAACTGTAATTGAAACAAACAATCATAAGTGTAGTTCATAATTCCCTATAAAGTTTCATTTACTGTATTTTTTCCTCTACATGCCTAAAAGTTACAAATTCTATGTCCATCTTCTGACTGTTCTACTCAGTAAACAAAGTAATATATATGAAACATTTCCCTTCTTTTCTTTGGCTATAGATTAGATTAAATTTTACTCATCAGAGGGGAAGATATTGTTTGTGGCCCAGAAAGAAATATAAAATACTGAATAAAGTAAAGCAATCAAAATCAGCACAGGATATGAGCCCAATGGGTCTCTTTGTATGTGAGTGGATGGTTATTGGAACATGTCTGGGGAATGAAATTTATCACAGTGGTCTTGTATTTGACACTTATCATAAGCACCAGTCCCTGGAGATAGGCCAGGTGTCCACTGTCGCCCATGGCTAACCCTCTTTTTTGCCTTGACTACACTTAATCAGGAGTAACCCTCTCCTACAGGTCCCTGAACTCAGCTTTCTCCAAAGTTTGAGCAAGCACAAAAAGGTGGCACATGTTCCCCTTATCAGCCTCTCCTGGGAACTAGCTGACCATAATGACATATTTCACTGGTATTTTGCCTTGCTTGTTCAGCTTCTCCTCCAAAGAGATTGCATCTATCTGTTGCTCTCCTTTCCTCTACCCCATGAAAAAGAGCCTTTTCTTAAAAAAAAAAAAATTTTTTTTTAATTGATATCAGTGAGGAAGGGAGAAGGAGAGAGAGATAGAAACATCAATGATGAGAATCATTGATCGGCTGCCTCCTGCATGCCAAACACTGGAGATCGAGCCTGAAACCCGGGCATGTGCACTGAGCTGGAATCCAAATGTGACCTCCTGGTTCATAGGTCGAGGTTCAATCACTGAGACATACTGGCCAGATAGAAGAACATTTTCTATTTGACATTAACACACTCACAGATCTCTGAAGTGGTTGTGTTCTCCCTATTGCATAATCTTTTTTTCTAATTAAAGTCTCTCACTGAGTCTGGGTTTGTATTTGTTTGATAAGTTACAGACATTGTTTGTTGGGAATAAAAAAAATTGGATAACATCAGCAACCTGAAAGTGTACTCCTGCAGCAGGCAGAGTAGTACCTGACTCACTGCTCTTTCCTAGTGCTTAGACTTCAATTGAAGCACAGGTGCTATTGAATGTGTGATTTCTGGATGGTTAGATGATGGATGGATGAATGGATGGATGAGTGAAGTAACAGTTGCTCAATTCAGGAGACAGAGAAGGAAACCTGAAGAAGGAAAGTGAGGTTTTCCCTGCTCACAGCTGTAGCAACCAAGAATTCTAAAAATACATCCTTCATCCTTATAAATATGTGTAGTCACAGAGTGGGAAACTTTAAGTAACTTTTCTTTTTTAAATATTAGTATATTGATTTACAGAGCAAGAGAGAATGTGTTGTTCCACTTATGTATGCATTCATTGGTTGTTTCTTGTATGTGCCCTGACTGGGGATTGAACACATAACCTTGGTGTATCAGGACAGTGCTCTAACCAAATGAACTATCCAGCCAGGGCTTAATGTTATTTTTCAGATCTCTGAATGTCTCACTCCTGGTGGAGTCAGTGACTAGGCAACAATAATGGAGTTGACATGGTTAATACAGTCTTGCATGAAGTAAAAACAGCTGGTTGGAGATGCAAAAATTATTGCCAGTTTTTTGGTGGTTTTTTTTGGTGTTTTTTTTTTAGTTCTCTGCCAGCCCTTGCCTTTCTTTCTTCATGTTTACCTTCTCCAACTTCTTGCAGCTGGATGTGTACATGTGTCTGCACAGCAGCCTGGCCTACCTGTGACTAAGGGAGGAAGTAGGTCTGTTAGTCAGCTGGTCTTGACAAAGCAGGTCAGTTAAAATCTGTTCACCTTCCCCAAACTGCTGCTGAGCCAAGTCCTAGCCCCTGGCGGTTTGGCTGGGCTCATTTACCTTTTCATCACTCTTCACTGGTTCTGGACTATTATATTTCTGGATCCTCTATCTGTCCCCACATTTCTTTTTTTTTTTTTTTAAATATATTTTATTGATTTTGTACAGAGAGGAAGGGAGAGAGATAGAGAGCTAGAAACATCGATGAAAGAGAGAGTCATCGACCAGCTGCCTCTTGCACACCCCCTACTGGGGATGTGCCCGCAACCAAGGTACATGCCCTTGACCGGAATCGAACCCGGGACCTTTCAGTCCCCAAGCCGACACTCTATCCATTGAGCCAAACCGGTCTCGGCTGTCCCCACATTTCTGCCAGCTTCCTGGAGTCTATGACTTCTGAAGGCATAAAAAAGACATTGTCCAGCAGAATTAGCATCCCACTGTGGCAAAAAATTAACTCGTCAAAAGCAATTTGAGCACACATGAATGTTCCTAGTCACTTAACATCCCAATCACTGGTTTTCCCATGGAGAGTTTTGTGTAATGCCCAAGTGTCATAAACCCCAAAGACTACCAGGGAGCCGAATCCGATGTAATTGCAGAAAGCCTGTATTTATTTCGAACTAGTCTGAGCTCAGTCCCACTTACACCAGCGAGGGCATGGCGAGAAAGAGAGAGAACTTAACATATCAATGGGTTTCATAAGGAAGGTGGTGCCGCTACTTTAGCTGACCTGATTGGTTGGGTTAGGCCTAGGGTCCCATTACCCGGAGCTGGACCCACCCCACCCTGCCCTCTCACCCCGCCCTGCCCCCTCACCCTGCCCTGTCCTCTCATTTTGTAAACACTTATTCATCATTAAGCATTTTTATGGGTTGCTTTTAATATTGATAGGTTTTCCACTTTATTTCTTTTACTTAAAAATTATTTTTAGATGGTTACTCCTTCTCTGGGCTATCTGGAATGGCCACAAGCTAGAAAAATGTAATCATCCAACAGTAAGAGACATTTCCCCCAACTTGGTGGGTGCTTTCTGGTACTCAGCTGTGAGGAGGTTCACTTTTTTCTGTCCACTGGCTGAGTCTGTAGCTAGCCCTCTGCGTTTCTCAGGAATCTATCTAACCAGCTGACCTCTCCTTAGTACATCCCAATCTAACAGAGCACATTCTGCTCCCAGGAGCTGTATGGAGCAGAGTCATATTCTATCTGGGCACCCAACTTGCTCCCTGACCGGGGAATGTCGACTGCACCCCAGGAGCTGAATCTGCTCATATCCCTGCCCCCTTCAACACAGAGAATTCAGGATATTATATTAATGAAATCCTCCCATCACTCATGTTGCCAAACATGCCCCCACTTCTCTCAGTCACATGTTAGGCTGAGAAGCAGCAATGATAATTATAGAATCACCTCCTGCTTTTTCATCTACACAGATGATAAGTTGTGCATCAGTCAGAAAAGTCACCCTGAAAACCATCTCTAGTTTGGGGAGGTGACACACTCTTATTTTGTTCAGAGATGTGCTTCAGTTGTTCTCACAGTGTGGGGAAACATGTTGGGCTGTGAGCAGAAATCTCTCTGGGGAGAGAGGGATCTGTTCATCACAGATGGAGGCTAAGTATCACAGATCAGAGTTTTTTATCCTCCAAAAAGAAACTAATGATGAGTTGAACATAGCAGCCACTGAATTAGCCTAGGCATATCACACAAACACACTTGTTATTATTTTGTTTCTTTGATTGCTTTATGAAACTAAGTAAAGTTATATGTCCTGGTTCAGAGGCTTCAACTGCCATAAAATGTTCTGCTGAGAAAGAAATGGGGGAAATTTTGCTAGCAGAAGTAAGGTCCTATACAGTGCAGAGCAAACCTGGGCACTATTCCAGCAGGCATAAATTCTGCAATGGATCAAGCAGTGTTGAATATGGCAATGAAAAGCTGTTCTCCCTAACTCAGGTATCGATATTTTGATTTGAAATATGGAGTTGCAAATTGTTGTTCTCATTCCTATGAAGATCTCCATGAAATTGAAGATCATATAAAGCAAAAGATTGTTGATATCTTGTCCAAATGCAAACTAGACTTTGCTCATCTATCTGCATATTTGGCAAATGGTGAAAATGTAAATTTTGGGAAATTCAACTCAGTCTATGAACTTCTTATCGAAGAAAAAAACTGTAAGTCTTACCTGCTAACTGTCCTGTACACCTTTTACATAACACTATTAAAAAGAGGTGAGATTTACCAGTTCTATTGAAATGTTCATAATGACATCTTGGGTCACTTTTCCGTTTTCTCAAAGCATGAAGAAACAGTTAATGAGTTTTTTTTATTTATTTATTTATAGGTGTGGAAGGAGATAGCCTTGTTAGACATATGTCTACACATGCCTTGCAGAAAAGATGTAAATGCATTGGCCTGTTGTAAAATGATATTTTCAAAATGTGAAAGCTTTCTGAATTTGGAAGTATATTGGGAATGAGAAGGGGTTACTGCAAAATGAAAAATTTTATACTGTTTCCCCAAAACTTTTTAATCATCTTTGAAGAGACCATAGAAAAAGATAAACTCTGTGGACTGGACTAAGTTCCATTTAGGTATACGGGCTGTGCAAAAACTCATCCAGTTGAAAAATGACTAATTCCTTGGAAATAAGACTTCTTTGGAAACAAAAAGTTATCCCCAGTTAAACACAGTCAAGTTAAAAGGACTTTCTGAATTTTATTACTAAAATGGAAATTTATTTGAACTCCAACTTTAATTTCACAAGTTCAGATGACCTCTGTGCTTTAAAATAATTTTTCCTGAGAAAAGAGATTTAATGTGTGATGATGCACTTTGATGCACTTTGAAATGTTTTTAACTTATGGACATTTAGACATACAGAGCTTCTATGGGTGCAAAGAACCTGACTGACAAACAGCTGGTCTACCAAAACAAGCCTTTGAATACAGAGGATGGACATTTTTGGAGAGGTGGAAATTAATTTCTGTAAGTCTAAAAACCTGTTGATGTTAGTAAGTGAAATCCAAAGTATTCCATGCTCAAACACTTTTGCTGAGAGGATATTTAGCGTGCTGCCATCACATTGATCTGACTCTAGGAACTGTGTAATGGGGACCTGGAAAGAGCAGAGCTGAAAGTCAAACTGAATTTTACATTGGTCTCTACTCAGTTTTACCAGCAAAGAAAAGAAGGATGTTCTAAAGGCTGCAGGAAAGCAGGAGAAGTACTTTTTGGAAAGGAAGCTGGAAGAGTAAATGTATTCTAATGTAGCAAGGGACAGAAGGAAACATGCCATCTTTTTTGTTAAATATACATTATATTTGTTCAATTAATACTATTATTTTTACATTTTTCATTTTTTAGAAGTCTTACATATATGTATCTTGGCAGTATACAATAATTAATCTATGGGATTTAAATATCCAATAGAGCTTAAAAGTTAAAATAAATTGATATATTGAAGGAATAGAGAGTATTAAAAATTTTTATATTTTTCTTATTCATTGTATATTTTTAATTAGTCCTACCATTAGTACTAATTTACACTGTTAAATGCATAGTTTAAATAATGGAATTTATGTAACAGAAAGTAAACAATACAGAATAATATACAATTGCATATAAACACTTATTTTTCATATTTGTGTAATAACATTTAAAAAGTAACAGCATTGCCCAGCTGGTGTGACTCAATGATTGAGTGTTGACCCATCAACCAGGAGGTCACGGTTCGATTCCCAATAAGAAACCCAGGTTTATGGCTCAATCCCCAGTAGGGAGCATGCAGGAGGCAGCCAATTGATGATTCCCTCTCATCATTGATGTTTCTCTCTCTTCCTCTCACTTCATCTCTGAAGTTAATAAAATGTATACATATTTAAAAGTAATAGCATGTGTGGATTTAGGGGGCCTAGCCTGGCATGGCTGTTTTAGGTTATCTTTCTAAAATGTAGATTACCTTACTTGTCACTAAGCATAATGCTTCTGAGATTCATCCATGTTGTGTGTCTCAGTAGTTCAGTTCTTCTTTTTGCCAACTATTATAGTATTTCACAATATGGATGTAACACTGTTTTTTTTAAGTCCATTCACTCACTAGCTGGATGGACATTTATGTTGTTTGAAGTTTTGGGTGATTGTGAATAATCCTATATAATAAAACTCTAATATGCAAATTGTCCCCATGGGCTGTCATTCTACCAGGAGACTGGGAGTTCAACTGATTGCTATGATGTGCGCTAACCACCAGGGGGTGGCACAGAACATGGCAGACGTCAACAACATGGTGCTGGCAGCAGGCAGCAATGGAGGTGCTGCCAGCCCCAATGGGATCTGATGAGAGCAAGATGGTGGAGCAGGTGAGTGGGTGACACCAGGCCAAGGAGGGGTGCCAGGTGGGGTTGCAGGGCTGCAAGCCTAGGGGCATGATCTGCAGGCCACGCTAAAGAACCCCACCCATGCACAAATTTGTCCGCTGGGCCTCTAGTGATTTTATAAATGTGTAGATATAGGTTTTTGTATGAACACATTTTATTTTCTTTAGTAAACTACCCAAGAATGAAATTAATAGGTTGCATGATAAATGAATGTTTCACTTTGTGAAACTCCCTACTTGTTTTCCAATGCAGCTGTACCATGTTGCATTCCCCCAGCAATGTATGAGATCCTCTGGATCTTTGATAATTTCAGTTTTAAAAAGACTTATTTTTTCAATTACTCTGATAGATGTATGGTGGTATTTCATTATTGTAACACTAAAGGCCTGGTGCATGAATTCATGCACGGATGGAGTCCTGCCAGCTCACTCTGATGGGGGCCCATCGGGCCAGACTGGCATGGGAGAGGGGCCACAGGTGGTTGGTCATCCAGGCCTGCCCCCTATCAAGGTGTTGGGGGCCGATTGGAGGTCAGGCTGTTGAGGGAGAGGAAGAGGTGGTGGGCAATAGGGCCCAGATCAGGCTGGTTGGCTGTCACAGTGCGCATCATAGCCACTGGTTGTTCTGGTCATTCTGCGGTTCTGGTTGCTGAGCTTTTATATATATAGATTTTGAGGCAGCCATTTTGATGGGACTGAGACAAAAAGAAAACATGAGTAAAGAAAACTCCTGTGAATCTGAAGGATGGGACGGATGTGAAAAGCTCCAAGGAAATGTGTGACTGAGCATATTCTGAGTAAAGACTCAGATTTTGGCAGATGAGTAGGAAGGGACATCTACCAGGCTCTCCCCTCCCCCAGAAGCTCCCACCCAGTGCCTTAAAATTTCTCCAGCAGAAAGAAGTGGTGGCAAGAACTCTTGATCATAAAGGTCCCTCTCAGAGGGTGGTAGCTGTTGTCAATCTTGTCCCCTTCTCTATCCCAGAACTAGGCTCACTGCCTACCTCATAAAGGAGCCCAGGAGTTACTGTGGAATGAATGAATGAGTGCCTCTAGTCTAAGTTGCTCCCTCTCCTCATCCCTTTATGAACATCACCTAGAAACAGTGACTGCACTCCGCCAGCCAGGGGGGAGGAGGGGGTCCAGTCCTCTTTGCTCAGCCCAGTCCAATTAGTGGCCCATCTGTGGTCATGTCTCTTTACGACCTCTTATATAGGTCTACCCACTACTCATCCTCTGGTGCCTGACACAACCTACTAACAGTTCTCCCTTTCTAATATATCTTGTCTGAAGTGGATGCTGAATTCATGACTGCAGCTCTTATATTACATTGATCACACCTAAGCACCTGCTCTAGCTCCTAGATGCCCACAGGAGAAAAACCAACAGTCAGTCTAGCCCTGGGTCCCTTCCTACAACTCACTTCCCTCTGGCTTACATGGAACTTGAGGTTTGGGTTGAATTCCACCTTCCTGTCTTTTATCCTATCCTTTCTTTTCTTTTTTTTAAAAATCTTTGTTGTTCAAATTATTACAATTGTTTCTCCTCCCCATCCCCATAGCTCCTCTCCACCCAGTTCTCACCCCACCCTCTGCCATTACCTGTCTCCCACTGTCCTCATCCATAGGTTTATGATTTTTGTCTAGTCTCTTCCTGCATCCCCATACCCCTTTTCCCCTGAGAATTATCAGTCCACTCCCTTTCAATACCCCTGACTCTATTATATTCACCAGTCTGTTCTGTTATTCAGATTTTTAATTCACTTGATTTTTAGGTTCACTTGTTGATAGATATGTATCTGTTGTTCATAATTTTTATCATTATTTTTTTCTTTTTCCTCTTCTTAAAGAATAACTTTCAGCATTTTATATAATACTAGTCTGGTGGTGATGAACTCCTTTAGCTTTTTCTTATCTGTGAAGCTCTTTATCTGACCTTCAATTCTGAATGATAACTTTGCTGGGTAGATAATCTTGGTTGTAGGTTCTTGCTGTTCATCACTTTAAATATTTCTTGCCACTCCCATCTGGCCTGCATAGTTTCTGTTGAGAAATCAGCTGACATTTATATGGCTGCTCCCTTATAGGTAACTAATTGTTTTTCTCTTGCTGCTTTTAATATTTTCTTTTTGTCTTTTGCTCTTGGCATTTTAATTATGATATGTCTTGGTGCTCCTCTTTGAATTCCTTTTGGTTGGGGTTCTCTGCACTTCCTGGACTTGTAAGTCTGTTTCTTTCACCAGGTGGGGGGATTTTTCAATCATTATTTCTTCAAATAGGTTTTCAATATCTTGCTCTCTCTGTTATGGCACCCCCATAATTCGGATGTTGGTACGATTGAAGTTGTCCCAGAGGCTTCTTACACTATCTTCAACTTTTTGGATTCTTTTTTCTTTTTGTTTTTCTGGTTGAGTGTTTTTCTGCTTCTTTGTATTTCAAATCTTTGACTTGATTCTTGTTTTCCTCTAGTCTGCTGTTGGATCTTTGTATAATATTTTTTATTTCAGTCAGTGTATGTTTAATTTCTAGTTGGTCCTTTTTCATATCATGCTGATATGATTCTCTGCTGAGAATCATGCTGATATGATTCTCAGCAGAGAATCATATCAGCATGATTCTCTGCTGAGAATCAAATCTCACTAAATTTATAGGCCTTTTCTAGGAAATTCTTGAAAAACCTTATAACTGTGGTTTTGAATTCTATATCCAGTCATTGTTTTCCTCCATTTCTTTCATTTGTGATCTGTTTCTTTGTCTTTGCATTTTTGCTGCTTCCCTGAGTTGGTAGGGTAGTTTTGTGTGCTTGGTGTTCTGTATGGCCCAGTGTGTCAGCCTCCCCAGTTATCTGAAGTAGACACACTTGGTGCACCCCTTTGTGGACTGTGTGTACAGCCTTGTATCGATAGTTAAGTCTTAATTGTTGTTGGCATCACTGGGAGGAATTGACCTCCAGGTCAATTGCTTGTATCAGCTGTGTCTATGCTGGGAGACCCTCTGTGCTGGAGACAGCCTTATGGGACCAGACTTGCAAAATTGCAAAAGCCTCTGTGCTCAGCTTGGATGGGATAGAGTCTCAGGGCTGAGCAGACAGTCTTGGCTTCTCGTCAGTCCTGCTTGAGGCCCCTGGGTTTCAGTGTCCCTCGGTAATTGCTGCAAGCACCTCTGAGAGAAAGCTGCCCTTGAGTTTTGCCCGCTGCCAGACAGTCCAGTTTCTCTCCCAATGAATCTGGATTCCCAAATTCTCTCCCAGCACTGGAGTTCAGAGCCCTCAGGAGCTTCCAATTCCCTCCAGCCAGTGGTGCAGTTAGCAGTCGGTCCTCTCTACGCACACTTGCAGGCACACCTCCAGACCTCTGCCTTTTGTGGCTCCCCTGAGTTTCCACCTGACAGTCCAGATTCTCTCTGTAAGAGCGTGGGTCCACAGGGGCTCTCCCAGAACTTGGGTTCAGTGCAGTCAGGAGCTTTCGACTCCCTTCTGCTAGGGAAAGCCAGCAGCAACCTCGCAGTTTTCTCTGTGCGCACTCATGCACACCTCCAGACCCCTGCCCGCCATGGCTCCCCTGAGTCTCCAAGTCTCCATGTGCCTTTCTTTCTACCTAACAGTCCAGACTCCCTCTTCCCCCCACCCC
This sequence comes from Pipistrellus kuhlii, assembly GCF_014108245.1. NCBI lineage: Eukaryota > Metazoa > Chordata > Mammalia > Chiroptera > Vespertilionidae > Pipistrellus > Pipistrellus kuhlii. The sequence continues at coordinate 89,238,043 of NW_023425404.1, read as the reverse complement.
CACTCCCCCACCCTTGTATGAGCCTGGGTCCAAGGGGTTTTGCCTGGAATTGGGGTGCAATGCAGTCGGGAGCTTCCTTCTTCCTCCCACCAAAGAAAGCCAGCCAGGCACTCAGCCGCCCTTCTTCTCTGTGTGCGTGTCTCTGTACCTCTGCCCTTTGCAGCTCCTCTGATTCTCCATGAGCTTTTCTTTTTCCTTCTAGTTGTAGAATTTTCACTCAGCCAGCTTTCTTGTGGTTCTGGATGATGTCCATTCTATCTTTTAGTTGTAGTTTTGAAATTGTTGTATGAGGCAACAGTTTAGGTGCTTACATATGCTGCCATCTTGGTTTCTCCTTATTTTATCCTTTCTTATTGAAGCCACATCTATTCAGCCAGTAAGATCTGCTGAGAATCAAACTGACTGGGTTTGAACTCCAGTCTCCTTATTTCTTAACCAAGGGGACATTGACAAATTTTTTAACCTGAACCTCACTCAATGTTCCCTTCTCTAGAATTAACAATACAAACAACTGCCTTTTGCGTAGTTGTAAGATGATGGTATGAATAAAGGAATGGTACATAGTAGGTATTTAAATAATGGTAAATATGATTTTTGGTGATTCCTGGCTTGAATAATAGAGAAAGGTTAAAAATGGGTATAATTAAATAACTTTTTCTGATCTCCTCCTAGCCAAAACCTAGAGAATTCTTCCCTAAAAGCATCAGAGAAACAGCCTGTGAGAGATAGGGTTCAGGTGTGGGTGCTGCTATCTTTAAGTCCCTTCACCCTGGCATTTGGGGTACCCGAATGGATCACACACCTAAAGAGAAGCTGGTCAGTCAAGATGTTCCCCCCAACTGCCTTTTATCCATTTTTCCCTGCTGGTTGGCCTTCCTCCTTGGGAGAGAGGTCTCTTGGAAAGGCCAAGTGCACAATAGAAACATAGCCAATGCAGGAGGACTTGCATTCCCCAGTGTGGGCAATTGGAGTCACTTCAGTGTGAGCTTCACGAAGGAGTAGTATAAAGATAACCCAACAGAACATGGTCCCTCAGCAGCTCCCAGAGGGCAATTCTTGAGGCAGGACTGGGCACAGAGGGTAACAGAAAAGATGAATGATGATGGGAGTTTTTCCAAGAAAGGGACCCTCAAAACTTCTCCAAAGCCATGGACTCCTAGGAGTAGAAAGTTCCTAGCAGTGATGGTGTTTTAGTGAGAACATTATGATTGAGTATAGGGGTGGGAGGTACAGGGAGTGTGAAGCTTCATATGGCTCTTTGTTCTAGCACATCCCCTGCCTCAATCTGGGGCCTACCACAGAGAAGGCCTTAGGGTTTCAAAGAGCTTCAAATCACTTGGAAAGCAAAAATAAACAAATGATTCTCATATGTCAATAAGGTAAGTAATTAAGGAAACTAAGGGCTTTTGATACTAGGTGATCTCAGCACAAGAAAATGTATACAAAGTTGGGACAGCTTTAGTACAGCAGATCCTCAAATAATATCACTTTATTATAGTGTTGGTGAGAAGAAAATATTGATTCCTGGCCACACATTTGTCTGTGTGGAGTTGGCTTGTTCTCCCCATGTCTGTGTGGGTTTCACATGCATGCACATCCCAAATAGTGCATGTATGTGAGGAGAATCATTGTGACTCCATTGTCCCAGTCTAGTGAGTGTGGAAGAGGGTCCTGTCCAGAGTGGGGTCTACCTAGTACCCTGAGCTGCTGGGTGAGACCCCAGCATCCTCTTGACCCCTTACTTGTTTTTATTCATCTCTCTTAAATGTATATATACTCACATTTATATCAATGTTTAATATTAGGAGTGTTTGGGGTCTTTATTTAGGAATTTAGTGACCCAAAATATGCCATAAGAACTTAAGTTTTGTGTTGGGAGCCAGCAGAGTTGAGACAAGCAACTCAGTCTTAAGAAAATAGAATTAAGTTCCTTCTAGCAGAAGTTATGTGGTGCTCTAAGGGTTTGGCCAGAAGATAAGATTAACCTGCCGCTTAGCATCTTCCTGCCGCTTAGCAACTTCCCCTTCCTTATCCTCCCCCCTAGATAGCCCAGCCTTGGAATGTTGCACCTTGGAATTTTACACCTCCCTGGCAGTTAGCCAATCCTGTGTTGCCAGATGCCAAAGACCCCTCTGCATAGGCAACCCTGCCCCTCTTTGTTTCTGCTGTATAAATACAGCCATTTCAAAGAATAAAGTTGAGGCTTGATCAGAACCTTGTCTTGCCTCCATTCTTTCGCGTTCCTTGTTTGCTTCATTCTCTTAGGTGGTTCCTGTGTGCCCCCATTGTTGCCCCGTGGGCCGAGACAGTTTTGTTTATATCAGCCTATGATAAAATTGGTTTCCTTCTATGTCATTTTGCCTAAAATCACAGTTTCCAAGAACCTATCAATTATGTTAAGTGAAGACTTAATATATTTGGAGAAGACACATTATTCTTTTGACAATAAGAATAAATAAAGAAAGCCATTCAAAACGCCAAGAAAGTCAAAAGCTGTACAAAGAAGTCATTGCCCAAATATAAAGGAAATGAAGTGCGCTCTCATCAATGTTTCTCTCTTTCCCTCTCTCTTCTTCTCTGTAAAAAATCAATAAAATACATTTTTTAAAAAGATTTATAACTTTAAAATATTTAGACATGCCCTAACCAGTTTGGCTCAGTGGATAGAGCATCAGCCTGCAGACTGGAAAGTTCCAGGTTCGATTCTGGTCAAGGGCATGTACCTTGGTTGCGGGCACATCCCCAGTAGGAGGTGTGCAGAAGGCAGCTGAATCAATGTCTCTCATTGATGTTTCTAACTCTTTATCCCTCTCCCTTCCTCTCTGTAAAATATCAATTAAATATATTTTTTAAAGTAAGTAAATAAATAAATATTTAGACATATGCTTTGTACACCTTTAAATGTACTTTTACACCAGGCTGCACATGTTATGGGCAGGCCTGATGTGTATTGGGTCTAGTAATAATTAATGTCGTTTTTAAACATTCGTTTAAAATCTTGCTTGGTGTTGACTTGTATTGACATAACCTTCAAACACGTGGTATCTACAGAACGTGTGAAGTGCAATTAACAAGTTTTGCTTGAAAAAGTTTGTGTTTGGTTTGGTTTTTGTTGCAAAACTAGGGCTAAGAAGATGGCGGATGAAGAGCATATTCGGCACTGCATGCTTTACGAGTTCCAATTAGGAAGAAAAGCAAGTGAGGCTGCAAAAAACATCTGTAGTGCTCTTGGTCAAGATGCAGTTAGCGCCAGAAAATGCCAGCGTTGGTTTGAGAAATTTCGCGAGGGAAATTTTTCGTTAGATGACAAGAGTGGTCGAGGCCGTGTGTCCAATTTTGATCAAGAAGCTCTTCAAGCTCTTTTGGTGCAAAATCCTCAAATTCCCCAACAAGAGCTTGCGACAACTTTAAATTGTTCACAAAAAACAATTTCCAATCAATTGTGTGCACTTGGCAAAGTCCAAAAGTTTGGAAAATGGGTTCCTCATGAGTTGACCGACAACAACCGTAATCAAAGAGTCACAATTTGCAGTTCGCTCCTCTCTCGTCAAAACCGTTTGCTGTTTTTAGAGCAAATTGTTACTGGAGATGAAAAATGGGTGCTGTATGTTAATTTGAAAAGGTGGCCTCAATGGTTGGACAAAAATGAGGCTCCGCAGCCCACGCCAAAACCTGATTTGCATGCGAAAAAAGTGATGTTGTGTGTTTGGTGGAATTTTAAAGGAATTCTTCATTATGAACTTTTACCATCTAACCAAACCACTACAAGTGCAGTGTATAGTGCCCAATTGGAAAGGTTAGCCCAAGCTTTAAGAGAAAAAGAACCCGCGCTGATTAATCGGAAGGGCGTAATTCTTCACCACGGTAACGCACGACCACATACTGCAAGAATCACTGCTGAAAAACTGCGCCAGTTGGAATGGGAAGTTCTCCCTCAACCTGCATATTCTCCTGATATTGCCCCTTCCGATTACCATTTGTTTCGTTCTTTGCAAAACTTTCTTCTTGGAAAAAAAATTTAATAATGAAGAATGCCTCAAAAATGCATTGACCGAATTTTTTGCATCAAAATCACAAGAATTTTACAACAGAGGGATTAAAATGCTTCCTGAGCGTTGGGCACAAGTAGTAGAAAACAACGGCAACTATTGATATATTGTTGATTAAATTTTGTTGTATTGTTTAAATAAATTTGATTTAAAAAAGTATTAGAAAACGACATAAATTAATAATACAGCAGAACTAAATACAGAAACCATCACAAGTTGTTGCCTCTGGGGAATGGATAAGGAAAGGAAAGATGGGGGACAGAGAAGTGAGGCATTTTGTTATAACCTCTCTGTCAAACTGATTGTTTTATCATTTGCATTATTTGGCTTGTTATGAAAATCATTGAGGTCCCACCTTCTCCCTCAAGTCTTCCTGTTCCATAGCTCTCACTTCCCCTCTCCCAACTTCTTTTAACCCTAAGTGCTGTGCAACCTCCTGCCTTGCCTGGGAGACTCTTCTGAGTCCTCTACAACCAAAGCCACATCTCCAAGAAGACTGGCTGATTAACTCCCTGAGAGGTGTAGAGGTCAACATGTCTTTATGTCCTGGCCCTCCCCATGGTCAGCAGCCTCTGCCAGAGCACCTCTCCATGCTCCCATCTCTAATGAGGACTCCCACTTGCATCCTTTGGTCAAGTTTGGGAAAAGCCTGGTGGCCTGCTTGAAGCCCCTTTCTGGTGGTTGGTGTGTAGCAGAGTTGCATGAAAACTGCGTTGCAGCCTGACATGCTGATGAGAAGCAGGTATCCACTGTGCCAAATAGCTTTCTGCCATAGGCGAGAATTGACCTTCCTCCTTACTGTCACTGTTCTCTTCGTGTCTCAGCCTCTGTCTGCTCCTCTCTCTTTGCCCCATCTTCCTGTTTCTCCCTTTGTCTCTCCTTCTGCATTACTCTCCACCTTTTTGCTCATGAACTCGATTCCACTTTCCTTACAGAAACAAGCACCACTGCTACTCTCACATTCCAGACCCCAGGTCTGTGGGATTAAACTACTTGCCCCACCTACTTAACCTGCACCTCCATCTGATCCTGGCTTTTTCAGCTGACCCCTAACAAATGACTCTTGGCTAGTGCCTGGTGCCCAACAGCTAACATGGGGATTAGGATCTTGACCCTGTGACCCAGGCCCCAGTCTAGAAGTTTAAAACTCATTAACATTCATAACATTCCCAATCCTACTCTTAGCCAGTGGGAGGCACTGGGGCCGAAATTAAAGATCTGCTATGTGCCCTAGGTGTGTGTTTGGCCAATGTCTGTGTTCCTGGAAGTTGTGGGATTGGCCTGAGAAAGAACAAAAAATAGTTCCTATAAAATATGTTCTATTGTAGTTAGTGTAACTGCTGAAAATAGTCTCTGTGGACTAAGGGAGAGGTCAGTGAGGATGACACTAGGAGGGGGACTAAAATGCTGGCTGGAGAGGGGCCAGTGAGAGGGAGGGCAGTACCACAAGGAAGGGAGGGGCTGGCAAGCCCTGGCATATGGAAGAGAGGTGGTGGTGGTGAAGGGGTGTGTTAGGGGTAGAAGGGGGGAGGGAGCCTTTCTGCTGGATGCCCAGGGGTCATTCTTCATTCATTCATTCAGCAACTATTTATTGAGCACCCACTTAGTAGATGGCCCTTTGGTGGACTGAGGGTAGCAGTGAACAGAACCAAGTGCATACTGATGTGGAGCTCACATTCAGACTTGAGAGATAGATAAGACATATGCTCACAGACATGTCAGGAGTAAGTGCTAGAAAGAGAGACAAATAAAGCAGCAAGAGGGAACAAAGCAACAGGTGCTATCCTCCAGGGAGTAACAGCTGAAAATTCAGGCACTCTCTTAAAGGGCAAAAAATAAAATACTCTGTGGAGCTCTCTACCTTGTATTACAGCAGAGGGAGGGTGAAGTAGACTGGAGCTGTGAGAGCAGAACCCAGGACTGGGGATTTGGGGGATAGAGCTCAGGAGGCAGATACCCCAAGTTTCCTGTGCTGAGGACATCTTTGACACATAGACATTGCCTTGCCTTGGGGGAACACAGTTAACATACCCTATTGGAAAACACTTTGCCCTGAGGCCACTTAAGAGATTAAAAATAACAATTAGCCTCCAGGCAGAAGCCCCACCGGGGTGAAAAAAACTCTTGCCTGGGGGGCAATTCAAGTTGGAGCCCTATCAGTCTGTAGGGAGAGGTGGTCTCTGCAGACATTGAGTCTTTGCCTGATCTAATTAGTCGGAAACAGTCTTGAATACTCTCCTGCACTGAGAGGTGTAGAGGATCTACCTAATACATAGTTATAAACCAAACAGACAGCCTCAATAAGGAGACAAAGAAACAAATCCCAAATGAAAGAACTAGAGAATTCTCCAGAAGATGAGATAAATAAAGCAGAGACAAGAAGTTTTTCTGAATCAAAGGTCAGAATAATGATGATAAAAATTATCAACAGCATGAAAAAAGATATAGTAACTATGAGAAAAAGAGCAGTCTAAGATTAAAAATGACAACACAAATAAAGAACACATTGGAAGGAAATACATAGCAGATTAGGTGAGGCTAAGGATCGAATCAGTGAATTAGAAGACAGTTGAAAATATCACTTAATCAGAGTACCAAAAAGAAAAAATAATTTAAAAAAACAGGAGGACAGCTTATTGAAGTGGTGAGACAACATGAAATATAACAATATTAGAAGAGCAGGTATATCAAAAGAGGCAGAAAGGGAAAAAGAGATAGAGAAGGTGTTTTAAGAAATAATGGCAGAAAACTTCCATTAGCTGGTAAAGGAAAACTTCGTACAAGTTCAGAGGGCACAGAGAACCCCAAACAAGAATAACCCAAACAGGCCCATGCTCAGACACATCATAATTAAAATGCCAAAAATTAAAGACAAAGAGAGAATCTTAAAGAAATAATGACAGAAAATTTTCCTTACCTGGTGAAAGAAATAGACTTTCAAGTCCAGGCAGCATAGAGAATCCTAAACTAAAGGAATGCAAAGAGGACCACACCAAGACACATCATAATTAAAATACCAAGGGCAAAAGACAAAGAAGGAATATTAAAAGCAGCAAGAGAAAAACAGTTAATTTCCTACAAGAGAGCACCCATAAAAATGTCAGCTGGTTTCTCAACAGAAACTATGCAGGCCAGATGGGAGTGGCAAGAAATATTCAAAGTGATGAATAGCAAGAAGCTACAACCAAGATTACTCTACCTAGCAAAGCTGTCATTTAGGGGAAGAGTTATATCTGTAATAATCTGAACAATAAAGATTAAAAAAAAATTTTCTGGATAAATGACAATGAACACACAACAACCCAAAATCTCTGGGACACAACAAAAGCAGTCCTGAGGGGGAAGTTCATAGCACTATAGGCATACCTCAAAAAATAAGAAAAATCAGCATTAAACTATTTAACCCTACAACTTAAAGAATTGGAAACAAGAACAACAATAAAAGCCCAAAGTAAGTTGAAGGAAGGAAATAATAAAGATTAGAGCAGAAACAAATAACATAGAGACTAAACAAAGAATACAAAAATGTCAGTGAAACCAAGAGCTGGTTCTTTGAAAGAATAAACGAAATTGATAAACCATTAGCCAGATTTGTCAAGAAGCAAAGAGAGAGGACCCAAATAAATAAAATCAAAAACAAAAGTGGAAAAGTAACCACTGACACCACAGAAATACAAAGGATTGTAAGAAAATACTATAATATGAACAAATATATGCAACAACCTGGACACAGTGGATGAAGTGGACAAATTCCTAGGAAAATCCAATCTCCCCAAACGGAATCAGGAAGAATAAAAAAACCCTGAATAGGCCAATAACAACTGATGAAATAGAAGCAGTAATTAAACAAACAAACAAACAAACAAACTCCCACCAAACAAAAGCCCAGGTCTGGATGGATTCACAGGGGAGTTTTACCAAATATTCAGAGAACTAACACATATTCTCCTCAAACTATTTCAGAAAATCCAAAGGAAAGGAACACTTCCAAGCTCTTTTTATGAGGCCAGCATTATCTTAATTCCAAAACCAGATAAAGACACTATAAAGAAAGAGAACTACAGGCCAATATGCCTGATGAACATAGATGCTAAAATCCTCAACAAAATATTAGCAAATAACATTCAGCAATATATTAAAAAAGATCATACACCATGATCAAGTGGGATTTATTCCGGGGGTGCTAGGCTAGTACAACATTGGCAAACCAATAAGTGTGATACATCACATAAACAAACTGAAAGACAAATATCACATGATCATATCAATAGACCCAGAGAAAGCATTCTACAAAATCCATCACCCATTTTTTTATAAAAACTCTCAGCAAAGTGGGAATATAGGGAGCATATCTGAACATAATAAAGACAATATATAACAAACCTACAGCCAACGTCATACTTAATGGGCAAAAACCTAAAATAATTTCCCCTAAAAACAGGAACAAAACGGGGATGCCCATTTTTACCACTCCTGTTCGACATAGTACTGGAAGTGCTAACCATAGCAATAAGACAACAAAAAGAAATAAAATGCATCCAAATTGGAAAAGAAGTAAAACTGTCATTATTCACAAATGACACGATATTGAAATAGAAAACCCCAGTATGGAGTTTTTTCAAAAAATTAAAAATGGAACTCACATTTAACCCAGTCATCCCATCTCTAGGAATATATCCCAAGAAATCAGAAACACCAATCAGAAAGGATATATACTGAGTGGCCAGATTATTATGAAATCTGGCCTCTCAGTGTGTGTGTGTGTGTGTGTGTGTGTGTGTGTGTGTGTGTGTGTAAACATAAACATAAAATAAACATAAACATAAACATAAACATAAATTAGAAGCCCAGTGCATGAATTTGTGCATGAGTGGGGCCTCGCCAGCCTGGCCAGGGCGAGGGGACATGGGCAGTTGGCTGGCTTGCCTGCTGGTCACACTCCTGGTCCAGGGGACAATTTGCATATTAGCCTTTTATTATATAGGATATACACTGCATGGTGAGATTATTATGGGTTCAGAGATCAGAATAATCTGGCCACTCAGTGTATGCACCCCATTGTTCATAGCAGCACCATTTCCAATAGCTAGGATTTGGAAACAGCTTAAGTGCCCATCAGCAGATGAGTGGATTAAAAGCTGTGGTACATTTATACAATGGAATACTACACTGCTATAAAAAAGAAGGAACTCATCATTTGCAGCAGCATGGATGGACCTGGAAAGCATTATGCTAAGTGAAATAAGCCAGTCAGAGAAAGACAATATCACATGATCTCATTCATTTGTGGAATATAATTAAAACATAAACTGATGAACAAAAATAGAGCCAGAGTACAAAAAATATTTTAGAATATAATAGAAGTAATCCTGTTATTTGCAGATTTTTAATATTTCCTACAATTTCTGTGATATTATACTGTGTTAGTTTTGGTAATATTATTATAATTAAAAATTTTTTTTGAAATATGAATGTTTATTGAATATAATATTATTATATTTAAAATCATTTTTCTTAAAATATTGTTATTGCATGTAAATGGTAATTATTTTGTATCTAAAATCTGGTAATGATTTATTTTGTATATTGTAAATAAAATAAAGAGTTAAAAAAAAAAAAAGAGTTCTCAGACACGCAAGATCTCAAAATATGTATCTCCCATGCACCGTTTCTGGAAGCTATGAGATTATTGTATAGATATAGATATTAAAAAAAAAAAAAAAGCAACTCCATCTCTGTGTCTAGGATTTAATTTAATTTTTAAGTTTTATGCTGGGCCTTTGATCAAATTTACTATATTTAGTAAGCATATCAAACAAAGCCTGTGTTTATGGTGATCTGTGGTCCTTTAAATGTAGCCATAAATATTCTTATTAGTAATAGCCAGAATGACATGACAACTGAGATAAATATCAAACTGTTAAAAGTATCAATTATAAACCATCATCTGTCACAAGACCACCAGGAGGGATAGCCCCTGTTCTGCTGCATTCCTTATCCCCTTGTCTTGTCAGTCATTAGTACCTGAGTTATACTGTAGTAAGTACAGAGACAGGGGTCTGTATAAGAGAATAATTTGCATAGAATTTCTGGGTTGTCTGTTCCATTCCCACCCAATCTTTCCATAAGCAAATTACCCTATAATAAATTCTATTATATTTTACTAGAGACCCAGTGAACGAATTTGTGCACCAGTGGGGTCCTTCAGCCTGTCCAGTGGGATTGGGCTAAAATAGGCCTTCTAACATCCCCTGAGAGGTTTTGGATTGTGAGAGGGCACAGGCCAGGCTGAGGGACCCCAGCTGTGCATAATCAGGGCTGAGGAGGGAGGCAGGAGGTTGACCACCTCGCTCAGTTCTGATTGGCCCAACCCAAGGAGCAAGCTAACATACCAGTTGGAGCATCTGCCCCTGCTGGTCAGTGTATGTCATAGCGACTGGTTGACTGCCCCCTGGTGGTCAGTGCATGTTATAGCAAGTGGTTGAGTGGCCTTAGCATATCATTAGCATATTACTCTTTGATTGGTTGAACAGATGACCAAACAATCAGACACTTAGAATAATAGGCTTTTATTATATAAGATGGAGTTGCCAAATTCATCTTTTGGTCTAAAGAAGATACCTTTCATTATCATGGCCAGTACACTTTTGTTTCACTGTTGAACAGATGAATAAACTAGTGAGGGATGAGGTGGGATCCAGGAAGCAAGAAATCAACCCAAGAGGTGACAGGGAGCCTGAGTAATGGAGGAGGCTTCCCTGTGAGCATCCGGACACAGGCCTCTAAAGAAACCGAGCTGAGCGGGTCAGAGGCTCAGCGAGGGAGTTCTTCCAGAAGACGACAGAAGAGAAGTTCTTCCTTTGACAGAGGACTTTACTAGTATGTGTTTACCTAGGTCCAGAGGAGATTTATCCTGCTTAGATTGAATTAGTGATATGTATTTTTAAAAGTTAATAAATATATTATATATATTATAAATATATTATATATATGATAAATAAAGCTAAGCCTCCAACATCACCCCATCACACACACCCTTCAAGAAAAAGACAATTAGTAATTCTAGGGGAAACAAAAGCTGTCAAAAAAGATGATAGTAAGGGCATTGAAGAAAAAAACAAGGAGTCTGTGAGTGTACTTAATGGGGGGACCTACTTTAGCCTGGGAGGTATCAGAAGGGATGTTCTGAGGAGGTGATGTATAATGGAAGCCTGAAATGCCAGAAGGAACCAGCTGCAGCAGAAGGGGCTGAGGTTTGGGGAGGATCTTTGCATTCTAAAGCCCTGGTGTGCTTCGGAGGATTGGGGGGGGGGGGGAGGAGTTCAGGGGGTTTAGAGACTGTGAGCTCCTCAGAACATCTGGGAGGTGGCATGGCCCTTGCATGAGTGAGAGGGTGTATGCGCTGTGCAGAAGCACAGTGAAGCCCCTCTGCCAGGAAGCCCTGCCTGACTGGCACAGAAGTCACTGATTTACTGAATTCTGGATGTATGTGCTTTCAGCTTCTGGTTGGCCCACCAAATTTAGGACTTTCCCCAAATTCTCTACACAATAGTAATGATAACAGTCAGGGCTTCACCTGCAGTGGGAGGGAGCTCAGTTAGACTCTAAGAATATCTTTAGCATCAGACCAGGGCGTTTTTCAGGCAGCACACTGCTTCCCAGAACTTCTGCAGCCTTGCTTTGTAGCAAGGGAATGAGGATGTGATGAGATGGGATGGGGCTCTCTGGAGATAGTTTCAGCCTCAGATGATACCTTTCGACCTTGGCCCTGCCAAGAGGGTAAGTTGAGTCATGAAGAGAATTCAGCCAGGTATACAGAAAGAAGGAAATGAAACTTGGGGAGGAGGACTGAAGGGACATGAGTAGACTTGTGCTGTGGAAAGCAAAAATATTCCATCTAGAAAGTTTTCAAGGGCTCCTTCATGTTTTGGCTTTTCTTCTAGCTTTGGTTTGGGGTCTCTTTCTTATCCTCATTCCCTCTTTCCTTGGGCATCCAGTTTGGAATAAAGGGATCAGATATCCTCACCCTGAAGGCATATGTCCCTTTCTTACAGGTAGTGTTAGGACATGGAGCTCAGGGATTCCAAGCATAATAGGAGGCTACAGAGAATATTCCAGAATGAGTGAAGTTCCTCCACCTCACCTCTGCCTGCCAGGTGGGCAGTCCTGGGCAATGGAACCACTTCTGTGAACCTGGGTGTCTCATAGTCCCAGCAAAGGAAACAGAAGTCCAGCTGGTTCTTGTCCCCAGCTTCCTACTATTGGATAGGAGCAAATTACTTCCCTGTCTGCCTCCCTAGCCCTACCCACCACTCAGTGCGATGGGGAATTGGGGCTGAGACTGGAGACCTCCCTGGATAGCAGCATGTGTTTAGGGCAGCCCAATTGTAGAGCCAGCAGGCAGGCCCAACACAGGGGAAAAGAATGTGTTTTCTTATAAAAGCAAGTCTTTTTTGGCTTCTCACTGAAGCTTTGAAGCCTGATGAGTGTTTCATACATTTGGGACTTCCAGCTTTTCATTGAGACACACCCTTCACCCAAATAGACACACGGATGCAGAGATTCATACTCACTCTTAACACAAATGCATACATGCACCCATGCCCAAATACACGTACAAACTCACACACAGAGACCAAAACACGCAAAGACAGTCTCACACATACTCAAACACAAATACACTCAAACATTCCCAAATAAACACACAAATTCACAGTCTCACACCCACATTCACACACACACACATACAAACTCATTCCCATACTGAGCTGTCACGCCCACATGTACATGCACATATAAATATACACATAACCACTCACATGGCCCCAGCTTAGAAAACGGTCTCCCATTTTTTCTTATTTAAAGTGAGATTAGAAGTCTCTTATCTTCCTTAAGATTCGGTTTCTTACCCTTCCCAGCATAAAATCCCTCTGCCTGTCTTTTCTTGGGTCTTGCCAGCTAGTGTGTGACTTTAAGGAAGCTGAAGCTGCTGAAAGTGAGAGACAGAGGGGGAAAAAGAGAGAGAGAAAAAAAATTGGCATCTTCCCCTTCAAGTTTCTGATGTCACTTATGAAAAACAGATCCTGGTTGTGCAGAGCAGCAGTTGTTTTGCTGGAGGAAGGGAGTGTGCAGGCTGCCTGGGCCCCTTCCTGGAGCCTCCTCTTAGCAGCTGGTCCCAGGCTTCGGGGTGCAGGGACCAGGCTGCCCCTTCCTCCAGCAAGCCCCTCTTCCCTTTGTGTCCTTGGCCCTGAAGACGGTCCTGGTTAACTCTGGCTTTTGTTGCTTTCTGGTTCCAAATTAAGAGAGACTCTCCTTGGCCAAGAAAGAGCACTTTGAAGGTAAGCCAAGGGGAAGAGGACTCCAAGGGCCAGCAGAAGGGGGCTGCTGGGCCCAGGGGTTCCCTGGGCATTCTCCTGTGGTTTAGGGTGCTTTGGACAATCCCTTGTTTGGACCTATCCAGGGGCATCTGCAACAACCACAACCCCGAAATCCCAGCAGCATTTGGGCTGAGCCTCTGGCCTAGCCCAAGCCAGCTGAGAGGTCCCGGCAGGGTTTATTTAGTCAGCTGCCTGGCATAGACTTAACAGAACAGGCCACAGGGGTGATTCTGTAGAAAGGTGTCTACCGTGGTCAGGGCCAGTAGGAGCAAGAAGGGGGTGGGGTGGTGTGCACCGCACCAGGGGCTTTGTCTGGGCTAGGGCAAAGCATGCCTTTTGGGCGGCTCCTGTGGGAGGGGCTATGGCCTGGATGCCTAGCAGGAGGGAGGTTCTGCAGAGTGCTGGGGGAGGGGTGGACTAGAAAACAGATTTCAAGTCATAAAGTCAGCTAGGAACTAGCCAAGGCAAGGCGAGGAGCTAGGATTCTCTTCCATCCTGTTGTCACCTCTCCTGGCTGCATGACCTCAAGCAAGTCCTGGCCCTTCTTTGGGCCTTGGTTTACCGTTCTGTAAAATAAGGGTGCTGGGCTAAATGGTGTTGGGTTTTAGCTGGCTTGTGTGGGGCAAGACCTTCTGATGGGGACGAGCTCTGGGTTGAGCTCGGGACTGGCACGGCTGTCTTCCACGGGTCCTTGGAGTCACCCCGGTGGCATGTTCTTCCCTGCAGGAGGGAGGATGCAGGAGCTGTGTCTGCTGTGCTGGGCGGTCCTCCTGAGCCTGGGGCAGGCCTGTCCTGAGCCCTGCGACTGTGGGGAGAAGTACGGCTTCCAGATTGCCAACTGTGCCTACCGCGACCTGGAGGCTGTGCCGCCTGGCTTCCTAGCCAACGTGACCACATTGAGCCTGTCAGTCAATCGGCTGCCCAGCTTGCCAGAGGGTGCCTTCAGGGAGGTGCCCCTGCTGCAGTCTCTGTGGCTGGCACACAACGAGATTCGCACAGTGGCTGCTGGCGCTCTGACTTCACTGGGCCATCTCAAGAGCCTGGACCTTAGCCACAACTTCATCTCTGACTTTGCCTGGAGCAACCTGCACAACCTCAGTGCCCTCCAGTTACTCAAGATGGACAGCAATGAGCTAACCTTCATTCCCCGAGATGCCTTCCACAGTCTTCATGCCCTACACTCACTGCAGCTCAATCACAACTGCTTGCACACACTGGCTGAGGGCACCTTTGCACCACTCACCGTGCTGTCCCACCTGCAGATCAATAACAACCCTTTCCAGTGTACCTGTGGCATCATGTGGTTCAAGACATGGGCCCTGACCACAGCTGCTTCCATCCCAGAGCAGGACAACATCACCTGCACTTCACCTGATGTGCTGAAGGGCACACCGCTGACCCGCCTGCTGCCACTGCCTTGTTCAGCACCCTTGGCGCAACTTACCTACCAGCCCAGCCAGGATGGTGCCGAGCTGCAGCCTGGCTTCATGCTGGCACTCCATTGTGATGTGGAGGGGCAGCCAGCCCCGCAGCTCCACTGGCACATCCAGATGCCTGGCGGCACGGTGGAGATCACCAGCCCCAACGTGGGTGCTGATGGACATGCCCTGGCAGCCAGCAGCCAGCCACGCTTCCAGGCCTTTGCTAACGGCAGCCTGTTCATCCCTGGCTTTGGCAAGCCGGAGGAAGGCACCTACAGCTGCGTGGCCACCAATGAGCTGGGCAGTGCAAAAAGCTCAGTGAACTTGGCACTAGCTGCTCCAGGCGAGAGGGACAAAGATGTGCTGGGGCGCAAGTTCAATGGCAAAAGTGCCGAGGGTAAGGGATGCTATACGGTCGACAACGAGGTACAGCCATCAGATCCTGAGGACAATGTGGTCATCATTTACCTCAGCCGCAATGGAGGCCTGGAGGCTGCAGAAGTAAGGGGTGGGGTCTCTGGGCAGCAGCCCCCAGGCCTGCTTCTGCTGGGCCAGAGCCTCCTTCTCCTCCTCTTCACTTTCTTCTAGCTCTGCCCCACCACCCACCACCCAACTGAGCTGCCCCAGCCCCAGGGCCTCCTTGACTCCTCCCCCTGACTCAGGGGATGTCCATGCAGAAGTCTGGGGTTGGCAACTCCCAAGACCTGCTTGAGGATATCACATCTTCCTACCTCCCCTTCTCATCTCTTCTGGGGCACTCACCACATCCACTTCTAGACTTGCTCAGTGCTGGTGACTAGGTCAGAATTTGATCCCATAACTCATGGGCCTTCAGTATACCTTGCTGCTAACAACATAGCCCATGACCCCCTAGCATGCTAACAGGGCACCACCCTAAACAACGGGGGAAAGCCTCACCGGTGGAATCCAGGGACTGGGTCTGACCAGCTGGTGAAAGCTGGGGGCTTAGGCCTTAGCAGGGAAATAGCCTGAAGCAGACAGGGCACAGGAGAAAGGAATGGGATAGAGGGATAGAGGCTGGTGTGGCTTTGAGACTCGCAGTGACCTGCTTGAGCTCCTGCTGCCCTGGCTCGTTCCCTAATAACTTGGGGGCTCCAAATTCTCTACCCCAGTCTCAGACAGGACAGGAGGATCGCGGGGCCTTCCTCTTCTCACCCTTCCTCCTTTAGCCTCTGTCCTGCCATCCTGAACACCTGCCCTGCCTTTCTCTCCAAGTGTGCATCTGTAGCCTACCCCTCCGAGGAGGCCAGCCAGCCTGGAGACAGCGGAGGAATAAATAGCATTTCTGACGCTCCCCTGTGTCTGCCTGGAGTTTCATCTGATTTAGAAGCCTCTGTCAGGGGTAGGACAGGGGCTGGAGAGTCAGGATGGCCAGCTGGCCTGTCTACATGGGACAGGCCTGTGAAACACACATTGATTATGTGGCAGGCAGTAGCATGGGTGGCCCAGTGGAGGTTGAGCCCCCAGCTGAGCTGAGTTGCAGATGTCCTTCCCCCCAAATTAGCCCACGAGGCAAATGGTGGCACTAGCTACTGAGACTTCCCTGGGACCTTGAGTGGTGCTGTATGCAGTAAGTGTGTGAGGAGGCATGGTAGAGATGGGGAAAGAGCCTGGATTGTGGTCCTCTTGCTGTTCCACTCCATGTTAGAGATGTCAGGGAGTGTAGGTGGAAGGAGGACAGGTTAGGCAAGATGGAGAAGTGAGAGAAGGGAGAGGATATAAGACATAGAGGAGAGGAGGATGGAAGGAAGAAAAAGGAGCTAGGAGTCTGAGGAGAACAAAGTTGAGGGAGAAGCCAAAGGAAATGGATGTCCTTCCTCCCACCTTTTCAGGAAGAGGAAATGGCATTTCTGGAGGAAAGTCCTTTCATAGGAGTCTTTTCCCACAGAACAGATGGACCAGTAACTGACTTGGAAGGGAAGGGGGCAGATAGGATGAGGGCGTGGCAGCAGCCTGCAGATCTCTTAGGATGGGGAGCAGGTAGATGGGGTCAGGACCTGGGGATTGTAAGAACGACCTATCTGTGCTGGGTCATATATATCTCCCTTCTGCTTCCATCCCCGTCCCTTTCCAAATCTAAGGGTGTCACACATAGGACAAGACCCCGTGGGAGAGGCTCTGCCACCTCTGCCCAGAGCTCTCAGGACTGCTGAGCACAGCAAAGTAGAGGCAGAGAGACCAAGGAGCCTGAGGTAGCAGCTATGAGCCTTGGAGGCTGGCCAGCCTCCCTCTCCCCTCCTGCTGGTCTACATTTGGCACTTCTCCACCCCCTCTTCAGCTTGCAGCTCCCACTGAACAGATGACACCAGCAGCACATGTCAAGGACTGTGTATCTGGTTGAAAAAACAGCAAGAGCCCCTGTGCTGTGCCACCTTAAATAAGTCACTACCCATCTCTGTACTTTGTTTCCTTGGGGGGTAACAGGGGGCGCAGGGGGGAGAGACAGACACTGTCTGTTGGTTGGAGCATTGTCCTGTATAGGGAAAGGCAGTCAGTGTTCCTCTCCCTGTCCCCACCCCCCTCTGTCTTTCTTTCTCTCCCCCTTCCTCTCTCTCTCTCTTAAAAAAAAAAAAAAAAATCAATAAAAGCATATATCCTTAGGTGAAAATTAAGATGCCATATTTCTGAATAAAAGAATGAGTACAATTTAAAAAAAAAAATGAGGTAGGACATGGTAGTGCTTAAGGGTCCAGTTGACTCTGATTCACTATGGCTTGATAACTCTAACCTGACTTGGACCTCTGTTGTCTCTGTGGCTCCATACAGTTGAACAGGCCTGGCCTTTTGGAGTAGGACATGGCCCCAAGGCCTGAGTCAGGGGCGATGGGGAACAGCTGTGCTCCAAATGAACTGGCTGCTCTCCTGCTTTAAAGTCATCCATGGCGCCCACTGCCTTGGGAAGCTCTGAGTTCCCCAGCCAAGTATTCATGGCCACTTTGACTGGCTCTCCCAGGTCCCCCACCCCTCCTGGCCTCCCTTAGAACTAATGACTTGTTTTCTAAATGCTCTGAGATGAGTCTTCTTCTGCACCGTTATTCATGACTTGGCTAGTCAGCCTTTGAGACTTGGCTCAGGTACCACATCCTCCAGAAAGCCTTCCTGGATGCCCTGCCACTGCTTCCCAGTGCATACTATGTCCCCTCTTCTGGTTCCCACAGCACTGGGCGTCCAGTGTCCCAGCCTGATCACATTCTGTTGTGTCTGGTTCCTTATTAAGGGCTGAGACCCAGTCTCCTCAGTCATGGACACAGGGCCAAGAAGACATTTTTCATGGGCTGCAGTGGGATCAGAGCCTGCCTTCTTTGTCCTCCTCACAGGAAGCCTGGAAGGTGGGTCTCAGCTCCCTGGCCCTGACCCTACCCCTGGTTTCATGTGTGGTTTTGGCTGTATTGGGGTGAAGGAACATGGAGAAGGAGTTGGTCTCCACTAATTGTGCAGACATTTTTTTAGGCCCCACTGATATTTACCTCTGGAGTGGCCACATTTCCCTCACCCTCTGTAGCACCCAGCCCACAATGGACCCACACCTCACCTACACAGCCTCAGACCTCCACCAGTCTCCAGCAGGGAAAGGGCCACCCCCACCCTCTCTGCTCTTCCCCTTTGCATCCTCAGTCTTCTACCATCAGGGCAGCTCCCTCACTGCATGCCCCCACCTTCACACCTTAATTCACATTGTCCCCATCTTCCTTAAATCTCTTCTGCTCCCCAAGTCTTGTTCATTCTTGAGGACCCTGAATAAGTTCTACTTTCTAAAGCTAATGTCCCCATGGCTCAGGGGTGGCATCATAAGGTCCCTAATCTCTCCACCACCTAAAGGGATGCAGCTAAGGGGAGGGTCTTCTCTGCCCCAACCCAGGGGGGCCCAGCCCAGCATGTGACCAGAATACCCAACCCCACCCAAGTCCCATAAACTTTGTGGGCAGTTTTCTCCACATGACCCACCCCTACGGAGGACTATTTCTCAAGGACAAGTTTATTGCAGGGAGCACACTGACCTCTTTTATAATACCTAAAGGCATACCAACTACAAAAATATCAGCTCTCAGGTGTGAGCAGCTCGGTGTGGGGCTTGGTGTGAGCTATGACTTTATTGACAATAGGAGCTTTCTCCTGGGCTGCTGAAGCGAGGCTGTCCCAGCTTGAATCACCAATCCAGGTCAGCAGAGGCTTCAATGAGGTCTTGGAGGCTGGCAGCAGGGCCAGTGAGGGGAGGGACCTGAGTGTACCTTTTTTTGTTCCACTGGCTCCTGGACCAAGGGCCTAAACCATTGATTGCTTTCTTCAGAGTCCTTAACTTCCCAAGGCCAAGGGAGCAGAATAGAGCCCTCCCAAGGCTCACAGTGTAGAGAACCTCCACACACCCACAGTGACCTCCAGCCTCAGGGGCTGGCACTGGGATACTGATCCTGGAACCTGCTGGCAGAGCTGGTGCTAAGCAGAGAGCCTACCATGGCTGGGGAAATGCTGGGAGAACCAGGGAAGGGATGGACTGGGAAGAGGGGAAGCAGTACACAGATGGGGACACATCCTTGGCATTCCCCACCCTCAGGACTGGGTGCCATTGGCCCAGGCACCTGACAGGGCCCTCTTCCGGAAGGTCTGTAGGGCAGGGTTGTGCAGCAGCGTGTAGGTCAGACCCCAGCGAACCCTGCCTCGGCGGGCTCTGGGCCCTGTTCCCTTGGCCACAGGGTCATTGGTCTGCAGCAGCTGCATCCCTGAGAAGGGGAGACCTTCTGTTAGTCACTGCGCAAGCTCAGTGAAGCCTCCTGAACCCAGATCTGAACAGTCTGAAAATCCCCTGGGTGAGTGAAGACTAGTGAGACTGGAGTTCCAGCTTAGTGTTCCCCTCCCTACTACACACTTCCCAGATAGTGGGGGAGGAGACGAGAGAACAGACTGCCTGAGAGGGAGAGGTGGAGGGTGGCCCATAGTGGGGAAAGCCAGAGCCTCTTGGCAAGATGGCCATCTCCTCCTCTGTGAGAGGATGTCTGAGCATGCGGAGTGAGAAAGTGTGTGCATGTGTGCACATGCATGCATGTGATGGGAAAAATGGACCAGGAAAATTCTCACTTCTCTTTCCCACAGGCAGCCTAGGAACAGAAAGTAAGCATTTTCTTGCTCAGTGGTGCATGTTGGGGAGGGATGTATCCCTCCTTCCTGGGAGAAGCTGAGTGGGCCCAACTCTCCCAACCCCAAAGGGAAGGCACACCTTCTTCTTCCATCCTGAGTATGAGGTCATCCTGGGGGACTGGATGGGACTGAGGCTTCTGTGTTCGCAGGAGCAGGGTACAGAAGGCTACCATGGCTGGATGCGACTGGTTGACCTCAATCTTCAAGAAGTTATAGTATGTGCGGTAGCCTGGAGTGGGTGAGGGATGGCAGAAAGAAGAGCCCAGATAGTCCATAAATACACACACCTACACATCTACACATCTACACACACACACACACACACACACACACACACACACACACACACACACGTGCAGGCACCTTGCACACTGCATGAAAGCACATAGATACACCTGAGTACATGGCACATGCACTGCACATGGGCCCACTGCACACACTGATGTGGCAGCCCCAGACATGCTCAGAGAACAGGTTTGAACATAGACCTAGTCAGGGCATCAGGGCAGACCCTCCCTTGGAGCTTGGGCAGCCTGAGCATCCCCCATCCTGGCCCTGCCTGTGACCTTACCAGGGTCGAGAGTGGCAGCTCTAGGTGGCAGCAGGCTGAGGTTCATCTGACCAAGGTGGACAGCATTGTAGAGGGCAGAGAGGACCACTCGCCAGATGGCCACCATGATGCCCACCAGCATGTTGATGGGGAAGAGAAGGAAGGTGGCTGCATAGAGTGCGCAGCTAGAGTGAGGGAGAAGCAAGGCTAAGTCAGGTCCCCACATCTCCAACCCCTTCATCAGCTGATGACCACAGCTGCTGTGTATTTATTGAGTACCTCTGTTTATTGAGTATACTTTGTATGTACCCCACATCCTGTGCTGGGCCAACTCTCAACCCAACTGACCCTCCCCACCACTCTGGAAGACAGGCCACGCAATCCCTCCTATAGAAGGGAAACTGAGGCCCAGAGGAATTGGGTGACTTAGCTAAAGCTGCCTAGCTAGTCAGTGGCAGAGTTAGGATTTATGTTCAGTTCTACCTGAATCTTCCTATGACCCTAGTGTCTCCCACCTCCCTTCCCTGGTTCCCTAGTCCACTGACTCTGTGTCTCTCTTGGGGCCAAGGTCCTCCCACAGCCTTACCATCTAACAGGAAATGTTTCTGTTAACCTCCTTCCTGCAAAGAGGGAGGCACATAGTGTGAAGGGCATAGAGGATCCATGTTGATCCTTTGGGCTGTAATTAGACTGAGAGTTCTAATTTGTTAGAACAATGTTGACCTCAAAGCAGGGGAGAGCAATGTCGATCTCAAAGCAGGAAATGCTATGGGCTGACTCTGGTCCTGTGACCAATGTATGTGAAGTAGGCTTGGTTATTGTCCCATTCTCTGTGGGTAGGGCAATCTCTGTTTACTACCCACTGGTATTCCTGACAGAGAAGGGAGAGGTGGCAGTGGAGGAGGAAGGATACAGCTAAAGACAGGAAGGAGAAGAGGCTGAGGACCTAAAAGAGCCACAAACCCAGGATCTGCCTTACCGGTTGGTCAGCTCTGGCCATCCATGGTGAGTCTTCAGAAAGACCCAGTGGGCTGCCATGTTCTGCAGGGTTACAGCCAGGGCTAAGGTCAGCCAGAAAGGCCTGCAGATGGGAAAGGAGGGTGTAACTGTTAGTGGCCCTCTGGGAAAGGGTCCCAGAGCCCTCAGCCCTTTGCCTCTCTCACCATAAGGATGCCAGTGATTGGAGGAGCAGAAGGTTGCTGCCATAAAGAATAGGCATAAATACCAGGAAGGCCAGGGCCATCGTCCCCAGGAAGAAGATGATCTGCTGTATCAGGAGCCCTGCCAGGATGAGGAGGGAACAAACATCAGCCTCTGCAGGATCCAGTCCTCCCCTGGCACTCTCAGGAGCCCAAAGACTTTGGAATGGGCAGACCTAGTTTTAGATTCCTGCTCTGATGTCTCGCTGTGCCACCAGCAAATTCGTTTTGAGCTTTGGTTTCTCCCTCTGTAAAATGTGGAGTGTGGCCCCTACCAGGGCTGTTGTGAGGACTCAATGAGATTATGTCTGTGCAACCCTTTGAAAACCAGTAGGTACTTTGTAAATGTTATTTTCCCTCCATTGCTCCTGAGTCCCTGGGGAGCAGACTACATTTTAAAGTAATGCTTGCATTCTTACTGGCCAGAGTTGAATACAGTAGGCGCCCCACAGTTGTCTGATGAAACAACTGGCTAATTGTTTATGTGGGGACATGTACACAGGGTTTGGGAGATACAAAGTCCACTGAGATGATCAAATCTACTCCTTGATCATCCTTCTGCCCTTGTTCTAGAGGGCAGGGTGAGAACTGAAGGAACCAGAAGGGAGAGAAAGCCGGCCCTGGCTTTCACAACACCGACCTAGCTTTCTTGAACTTCAGAAGGCTTTATTCACTACAGAGCCAGGCCATGGGGAGAATCAGAAAGTTAGGAGCTGGGAGGGTCCCAGGAGTTAATCTAGTCCAACTCCCTCAAGAACAGACCCCCTTTGAATTCCCATCTATGGTCATGGAACCCTGCCTGCATACTCCCAGTAACATGGATCTCATCGCCTCCTGAGGTAGTCCATCATGGCATAGCTTTCCTCACCCAAGCAGGAATGTGCCCCCTTAAGCTTCCCACCTTCCAGCCCTGGTTCTATCCCCTGTGTAAACAACTGGTGGTACCCCAGGACCATGCTCGTGTTAGGGGCATCCTTTCCCCAAGGGCTCCTGTGTCCCCTAGCACCACCTGAGTAAGCTTCCTGAGTCCGGGGAAGGCCAGCCAGGCAGGTCCCTCTTTTCACTCTTATGCCAGAACTTGCCCCAGCACAGGCAGACACCCAGGGGCAGTCAAGAACTGCTGACCACTCTCCCCTCACTCACTGCGGTCATTATCTGGGGCCAGTCAAGGCTCAGAAGGGTGGGCTGAGGGGCTCACCAAGGCAGGTAAAAGCAGTCTGGTAAGCGCTGAAGTGCATCCAACAGACGATGGCCTGACGAGAGAGGTGAGGGCTCTGAGGTAGGGGACCAAGGTCCAGGGCAGCCCCTCGGTGTAGTGCTTGCAGGTTGGCCCTGGAATGGGGGTGAGAAGGCAGGGATCTCAGGGAACACATATACCTCCTAAAGTCTTCCTACTGGCTGAACTCTCAGTCTAATTACAGCCCAAAGGTAGGGAAGCTCAGAGTGTGGGAACCCATTGGAGGCCACTAATCCAGCCTGGAGGTCAGGGAGGCCTTCCCAGAGAAGGCGAGGTCTGAGTAGTCTTAAAGGATAAATACGAGTGTGAGTAAATTGGTGAGCTTGGGATCTAGGGAAACATTCAGGTCGAAGGTTAAATGTGAGCCAAGTCAAAAAAGTGAGAAACAACAGAAAAGATGGAAAGTGACTCATAGCTCAGCCACCAGGGTGGGAGGCAAGGTTCCCCATCTATGGCCATAAAACCCTGCTTGCATACCCCCTGTGACATGGATCTCATTACTACGTCCTGAGATAGACCATATTGGCACATGAACAGGAATGTGCCTGAACATAATGCAATGCAAAGGTTTGAGGGCCTGGAATGTCAGCCTCAGTAGGGCTACCTACCCCTGTGAGGAAAAAGGGGTAGGATGACCTCTGAGGCCCAATGAATGTGCAGGTCATAGGAACCAATTCTCTGACATGGACCACCCCTCCCACCCAACAGAACCTTCTCTCTCTGCTCACATTTCCTCAGTGCTCCTTATCATTTTCCATGAACAGGCAAGGTGGGCAGCCTGACATTCAATGTCCCGTAACAATCTCTCCAGTACCAGTCAGATCACCCCCTCACCCACCCTTACAAGCATCAGGCTCATGCAGCCTCTGTGCCCTTGTCATGCAGTTCTCCTGCCAGTGGCACCTTCCTCCCTCAGCTCCTTCTTCCTCTCCCATTCCCACGTGCCTCCCATCAAATCCAGCCCACCCAGGTGGCCCCTCTCAGTATGGGCAAACTCTACACTTCAGCCCCTACTCAGTGTTGCCCTAGAATCATTCAAGGATGATCACCCACTCAGACTGAACCGCCCGACTTCTCTGACCAACACAGGGCAGCTGGCTCAGTGGCAACCTGGGCCTGCAGAGACTCACCCTCCCTCTAGCCCCAGGCCTTTCCCCACAGCCCTTCTGAGTCAGGGGTCTTATAAGCCCATAAGACACTGACCTCCTCCCCACTTCTACACTGAGGGTCAGGCCTGCCACTGACCTGTGTGTCACCAGGGAGCGGGTCAGCACGAGGAAGGTGAGTGAGCAGGACAGGACCAAGGCCGAGATGTAGCAAACTGGAGGGTAAAAAGGAAGCAAAGTGGAAGGCCATGCCTGGAGGATCTCCTGGCAGCTTCTAAACTGCTACCAGGGTGTGCCTAGGGGAGTTACCTTGCCCCTCACCACACTGTGAGCAGAAGCCTCTTGCCACATTCCCTGTTCTCAGACCCGATGTAAGCTGACAGCCCCGGCTGGCCTATGGTGCCAGGTGACACAGGGTGGCCAAGATGAGGAGAGGCCACCTCTGAGGTTGTAGACTTGACCCTCACCCGGGTCTTTGTGCGTCCATTGCTGTGTGACTTCAGTGAGAGACAAATTCAACCTGGCATCTGCCTCCAGCTCCACTGCTCCCTGATGGTGTGGCCTTCAGGGGTCATTTCATCTCCCAGCCTGGCTTGCTAATGCTGGGCACACCGCTGTGCTGCCCATCCCACAGCATGATGTGAGCATAAAACCCCTTCTAGGCCTGCATCAGCGGCCTTTGTTCCAGGCACAAGGATGCACATGTGTGGCCTGAGTCCATCAGAATGAGGGGAGGTGACCACTGCTACCCACCTCTACCCCATCTCCCTGGCCACCAGAGCCATGATTACAGATCATGAGTCTGCTGTCTCACCAGCAGCTGGGAGAGAATGCATGGTTATGAGCAAGCCTGCTACTTAAGCATAGTGAGGATGGAGGCTGCACCCCTTTCATCTTACATCCACATCCAGCCTTGCCCTGCACCCTCAAAGCAGCCCCACAGAAGGAGCATGTGAGAACATGGAACCAAGAAAGAGGCTGAAACTCTGAGAGGTCTGCCCCACAGCCACACTGTAGGAAGTGATAGAGCAGGAAGTGTAACCATTCCCAAGCAAACCCAGAGAGAGCCAGGTGCCTGCACCCTGCTCTCCTCAGCCATCTCAGGGAAGTGTTCCTGGTTTCCTGTTCCACCAGAGCAGGGCCAGTGGTTCAGGGGGAGGGGCTGCAAATGCACGTGCAAAAGGCAAGCACTAGTTGCACATAACTACAGGCACTGCTGAAGGGCACTGGCAGCATGTTCGGGTCACTTGGAGATATTAAAAGCCCCATGGACCAGGCTACACCCCCAACCAATTAAATCAGAAGTTCTGTGGGTGGGACCCAGGCCTTAGCTTTTTTTTTTTTTTTTTTTTTTTTTAATATATTTTATTGATTTTTCACAGAGAGGAAGGGAGAGAGACACAGAGAGCTAGAAACATCGATGAGAGAAAAATACCGACCAGCTGCCTCCTGCACACCCCCTACTGGGGATGTGCCTGCAACCAAGGTACATGCCCTTGACTGGAATCGAACCTGGGACCTTTCAGTCTGCAAACTCTCTATCCACTGAGCCAGACCGGTTTTGGCAAGGCCTTAGCTTTTGTAAAAACAGCCTTGGCGATTTTGGCATGCAGCCAGCATTGAGAAACACTGTCCTGGGGGCTTTCAGAAGATAGAGCCTTAAAGGTTTATTTCAATCAGCAATGGAGTAAAAGTAATCAACGGACTGACATGTATAGAGTGCCTGCTACAGTGGTTCTCAAACAAATGTAGGCTCACATCTGAGTTACTGGGGTTTCTGAAGTCAGGCCTGGAGCTTGAGCCTTAGGGTTTTTAAAGTTACCAGGAGATTCTTAGGGAAACTATTCCAGAAACTGGAGTCTCCCTGCCTGTCCTGGGCTCACTCCTCCAGGGGCAGGAGGTGGTACTTTTCTGAAGTGAAACTTCAGGAGCCAGTTTTGCACCAGCAAGGATGCATTCAGACCATTTCTGCCAGGAGGTAAGGAGCCTGCCTGCTGAGCCACCCCAGGGCCCCAGGCCCCACCTTGATCTCCATCTACCTCCTGCTTTACCTTTTTTCAATTGGTTTCAAAGTTGGGTTCCTCCTAATCCTGATGCCCATAAGATCTTCCTGCATTTTGTCTCCTTTGGGACACTGCAGCTGCTTCCTTCTGGTACATGTTTGGTGGACCCAACTATCTTCCACACCAGATCCAGGGCCTCAAGGACAAAGTTGCCTTTGTTGCTGCAGCACCATTTTGTAGATAGGGAATTTGAGATCCAGAGAAGTGTCTTGCCCAAGGTCACACAGCTAGTGACAGTGCAGAAATTCTAATCAAAGTGAATTTTCTGTGAACAATGCCAGGTTTACTAACCAGGTCCAGGGAAGGAGAGGGTGGTAGCCCTAAAATAGGCCCTCAGTGCTCAGATAGCATATTAGTTCCTTAGGCTAAGAAC
Organism: Pipistrellus kuhlii; assembly: GCF_014108245.1. Taxonomy (NCBI): domain Eukaryota; kingdom Metazoa; phylum Chordata; class Mammalia; order Chiroptera; family Vespertilionidae; genus Pipistrellus; species Pipistrellus kuhlii. The sequence goes on along the minus strand of NW_023425404.1, from coordinate 89,211,514 downwards.
ACACCAAAGGGTCCCAAGGCCAGATCTAATCACAATTCCACTCTGGCTTACTGTCTGCTTTGGACATATCTCTAATGTCCCCAGGCTTCAGTTTTCCTCATCTTCGAACTAGGAAAGTAAACACTGCTGTTTGACCCTGCATCTGAGAAGATGCAAAATGTGAACCTTTGGGTATGGAAACCACAGCATCCTATTTAATAAAAAGGGAATATGCTAATTTACCATCCCTCTGTCACAAAGAAGGCTGCACCCACAGCTGAGGCCAAGTTCCCATAAGGAGCTTTAATGAGCAATCAGCAGGGACCTGAGGCTAGGCCCTCCCCCAACCCTGTGGGACTTGACAGGGGACCTCAGGCTGCACCCCCACCCGCCGGGCTTGATGGGGGACTTCAATGTGCACTTCCTATCTTGGTGCTGGGCTAGGGGACCTCAGGCTGCTCCCCCTGCCCTAGTGCCAGGGTGGGGGACCTCAGACTGCATCCCCCACTAGGTGGGGCTTAACAGGGGACTTCAGGCTGCAACCCCCATCCCGTTACCAGTCTGGGAGACCTCAGATGGCACCCCCCACTCAGCAGGGCTTGATAGGGGAGCTCAGGCCATTCCCCCTTGCCCCACCACCAGGCCAGGGGACCTGAGGTTGCACCCTCCTGCCTGGCTGGGCTTGACAGGGAACCTCAGGCTGTGCCCCCCACCCAGTGGGGCTTGACAGGGGATTTCAGGCCATGTCCCCCACCTAGCAAGGCTTGACAGAGGACCTCAAGGCACTCCCCCTACCCGGTCTGGGCTGGGGGACCTCAGGCCACACCTCCCATCCTGATACCAGGCCAGGGGACCTGCCTGGCAGGGCTTGACAAAGGTGGGACTGGCAAGATCTGGATCTAGCCCAATGGGGAAGAGGGGATGGACGGGTCTGGGTCTCATGTGATTTTGAGGTGCATGTGAGTGGGCAGGGCCTTGACTCTGGGTTCCATGGTGAGCCCCAGACTCTGATAAAAGGAAGGATTTCATATACATTTTAATAAATTTCTTTCATCTCTTCTTGGGAGCTGCCCTGAAAACAGGGGACTTTTTCCTCGGAGCTGCCCTGAAAGCAGGGGTCTCTTGGTGGACACAGCTCTGGTAGGACAAAAGTCATATCTCTGATGAGAATGTGCTGTTCATCTTGTTTTGCAGCTTGTTAATGTAAAAATACTACTGACCTTTGTAAAGAATAACATATACTGTTTAACCTGCTGCTTGCGTATAGATTAGGAAACAATTCTCTGCTTACGTGCAGAAACAAAGATGTGGTGATGGGTAAATACTTAGCCTAAAGGTCAGCAGATGTTTATCTGCTGACCTGTATCTTATACCTCCCTGCTTTTGCTGTATAAAAATGAGCTAAGAAATAAACTCGGGACTACAGACTTCAGTCTCAGTCCTCTCTACCCAATCTTTTCTTGTCTTTCTTTTATCTCATCCTCACCCCCTCAATCAGGTACTATTTGTTTTCGGCAGGTTCCGGCAATCTCTGACATTTCTACTATAAAGGGCAAATAGCAATATTAAATTATTTTCTCTAATTAATCCCCTTTTAATGTGCACGAATTTCATGCACCAGGTCACTAGTGTGATTATAAATGCCAGGTGTATATGAGCAGAAGCAGAATTCATAGAATCCATTGTCCTGGGCATGTCACTTCCTGCCTCTGGTCCTTGATTCCCTATTCTGAGCTATGGCATCAATGATGTTAATCTAACAGGGCTGTTGTGAGATCTGTGCTTGGCTGTGGACTGATGTGAGTCATGTCTACTTCTGCCTATGGCCCAAATTGTAGCCAAGTTGGAAAATCTCCCTGGAGATGTCATTTCAGGCCACCAGAATTTGTCACCTGTCCAGCTTGTGGGCCTCAGCTGCAATCCAGGGAGGACTCTGGTATGGCAAGAGAGTTGCTCAGGAAGGTGGTAAGGCTGGTGTCAGGGAAGGAAGCAGTACCATACACACCTCTGCCCCTGCCCCTCCCTGCTCTCAGCATGCCTGATCTGTAGTGAGGATACTGATGGTCAGGAACAGTGGCAGAGCAGTCACACTTCTGCCTGCAATACTTGCAGCCTAAGCTCCAAACATCACATGTTACTCCTCAGAAGACAGGATACTCATACCAGCCAAGAACTCCAAAGTCAGCAGAGAGTACAGGTCCTCTGACTCCTGACCACCAGGCTTTGGTCTCACAGTGGTGAAGAGAGTCCCAGCAGGGGTATCAAAAGGTTTATTTCTGCCCTAACCTGTTTGACTCAATGGATAGAGCATTGGCCTTCGGACTGAAAGGTCCCAGGTTCAATTCTGGTCAAGGGCATTTACCTTGGTTGCGGGCACATCCCCAGTGGGGGGTGTGCAGGAGGCAGCTAATAGAGGTTTCTCTCTCATTGATGTTTCTAACTCTCTATCCCTCTCCCTTCCTCTCTGTAAAAAATTAATAAAGTATTTTTTTTAATTGATTTCTTTTCTGCCTGACTGTACCACCTGAGGTGAGTCCTTCCCCATTGTTAAGTGGGGACACTTCTCAGTCTCCTCCAAGGGCTATTGGGAGGGCCTGGAAGGTGGGGAGGTGGGTAACTCAGAGCTAAGGGATGAAGGAAGCTTCTAATCCCAGAAGGAAAGGCTGGTATGGTTCCCCAGCCTGGGTCTCATCATCAAGGGAGAGAGGGAGAAAGGAGGACAGGGATTGGGAGAAAAAAAAGCATCTGCTGAGCCCAATCCCACCCACCTGCCATTAGAATGAGCTCAAAATTTTGGTGCTCCTTCCATCCCCACAGCTCCACCTCCTCTCTTCCTCCCCAGCCTCAGCAAAGGCCCCAAGCTCACACTCCATGGCCTTCCCCATCTGCAGAGCTGAGCAAAGCCATTTTGGATGAGGGTGGGAGACAACACACAAGCTGACAAGGGGCTACTGAAATGACCCCTTCAGGTCTCAGAGACTTGGGACTGGAAGCTCCAAGCCCCATCTCATTTGGGTTATTGAGACCCAAAGAGGGGAAGGAATGTGCCCAAGGGCAAGCAGCTCAGGTATCCCAGCCAGCTCACATCCCCCCACTGCAGGCCCCCAGCGGCCCCCTTTCCCCCAGAGACCTCACCTTCCAGAGTCCACAGGTGGTACTTCACCAGCTCCACCACCTCCTGCCTGTCCTCTGAGAGCACTATCCCAAAACCAGCCAGCAGGTAGGAGATGTCCGTGGTGATCCCCGCCCTCACTTTCTGGATGGTAGGTACCACACCCACCAGCAGCAGCAAGGCCACCTGGAAGAACCCCAGAATGAGAGCACCAGGGTCTGGCTGTGCCGAGTCAGGCACTCCCATTCCAGGAAAAGTGTTTTCTGAGTCACAGGGAAGACTCTAGGGAGCACACTGGCTGTATCATTCATGGCACCCATCTACTGATCTGTTCCCAAAAGCAGTGTCCTCATGTCTGTGGTCAGCATGTTACAAAAAAAATCTAAGTTTAGCTAATAGGCCAGAGGTGCAGGACAAGTGTTCATCTATGACTGTTTGTCAATCTATATCAGTCATCTATCTTAAATTTCAGAATATAAAATTTCCAACTTTTCTACATTGGAGAAAGCAAAGTGTCCTATATATGAGCAGAGGCATTGAAGCTAGACAGATTTGGATTCAGACATTGAATTTGGCCAAGTCATATTCACCTCTCTGAGCCTCAATTTCTCCCCTCTGTAAAATGGAGAAAAACCATACCTACCTTCTGAGATTTTGGTTGGTTCGTTGGTTGGTTTGTAAGAGTTGGTGATGATAGTAGTGGGGATTTATCAAACACTTGTTATTTCACTAAATCTTCCCAAATTCCCAAAGATGAAGGTAATTTCTTCCACTTTTGGCTGAGCCAATGGGTTTAAGGAGGTTGACTAACTTATGTAAGTCACACAGGAGGTAAATAATGAAGCTAGGATGTAAACCTTTGTTCATATGACTCCAAAACTCATACTCTAACTGTGTGAGTCCAACAAGAGTTAACGCTTCCTCCCTCTGGGTAGGCCAGCACTCTCAAGACATCAGAAACAGCTGTACAGGGTTGTGGGTCATGCTTTTGGAGAGCTGAGCTGGGCCAGAGCCACCTGGACTTGGGAGTACAGAGGCAAATGGCACATACCTGGTAAGTGGCGGTCCCTGTCAGGGTGGCTGAAAGCACAAGCATCACTGGGAGTCGGAATCCTGCAATTCCCAAAAAGAAGGGCATGATGAGCCTAGCACCGCCCAGGCCCAGGAGCTCCCACCCCTCCCTGGGGGCCCAGGAAAAGGGCCAGCACTCATAGGACCCTGATCACCAAGGCCAAGTCAGGCCAGGGGCTCAGGGCTGTTCTTTCCAATGACAAAGTGCTGGGGGTGGCAGGAGCTGACCTGCCACTGCAGCTGCTTTGTGCATGGGAAGGGGGAGGTCACCTGTCACTCTGGACCCAGCTCCCCACTCCATACCTCGCTGTGGAGTGTAGATGTAGTGTCTGAAGCAGATCCAGGCCTGGGACAGGAAGCCATGTTTGGATGTGTGGGAGCTGCAGAAAGACCCATGAAGTAGAAGAGACTCAAGGGAAGCCCCTGCCCTGAGACCCAGAGTTTTGTCAATTCATCTCTGCCGCACAAGCCTGCCCATTGCCAGCCTCCCAAATAAGCCTGCCTAGCTAGCCCTGCCAACTGACCCAGAGGGTGTGCCTAGGACCTCACCTGCTTCTCAGCTTCTTCAGGCAAAGGAGGGTCCTCAGGTATTCCTCAGGGTAGCTGCTTTGCAGCCTCTGGGGGGACAGAGAGATGAGACCTGCTTTGAGCCATCCCTGGGGCCCTGGCTTAAGGTACCACAGTGGGCACCCAGTAGGTGCTCCATAAAAACCTCTTGGTTGTGGTGGAGTGCAGAGAAGGGCCAACCTATGGGTTGCAGCCCATATCCCCCAATACTGCCCTTTCCTCCTCCATAAATACAAGATTGATTGGTCTCTTATCTAAGAACACTCAATGCTAGGAAGTTCTTCCTAAGGTCTAGCTCCAACCCTCTCCTGCTTTACACAATCACATCTTATCATTGTTTCCCTCTTGGCCCTCACACATCATCTAACTGAGACTGGGACAAAGAGAGACTATGCTCCATGAGCACATCTCTGATCAGGACGCAGGATGGGGCCGTTCCAGGTCAGATACCCAGGCCTCTCCTACTTGAGGGAGAACACAAGGGTAATTGGATTTGTCTGAGCCACATTCCAGGCCTTAAGCTGACTTCCAAGTGGCAAAGACCAATGGGAACAGGGGGTGAGTCCCTGCCCCCATTATTAGGAGAATATAGGCCATTGTCACCTGTTGCCATAGCAACCCTGGGATCCAGGACAGGTATGACTCAGTTCAAAGCTTGGCTGTGTCCTTTGAGGCTTAAACCTCTATGACTAAGGGCCAAAAGAGGATTTTATTTCTCCCAAGACTTCTCAAGAGAAAACACATGCAATAGGGGGAAATGCAAGGCAGAGAAGGTGCCTGGAAGAGGAGGGGGACAGATTCAGAAAGGCAGGGCCATGCCCGGTGCATGTGTATCCTGGAGAGCCAGCTGTAAAAATGAGGGGACAACAGGCTTCCCTAGATGATAAGGAGGAAATAGTGACAAATATTCAGAACTCTGCTGTTGCTATATGAAAGCTAAACCCAGTCAGGTGAGCTCATGGGGACCCAGGTGGCCCCTGTAGAACCTGAGCCCACTCTGGCCTTTTCTCCCCTCATCCTCCATCCCTCCTCAAGGACCTCACTCCTTCTTGAGCTTCAGTCCCAGGCCCTCCCCTGAGCTCCAGGCTCATCAGTTGCTCATCAGACCCTCAAAATGCAAACTGACACACACTGCATGGTCCCTTGCACCCCTGCTCTCATCCAGTGCTCCATATGTCAGCAACTGGCACCACCATTTTTCTGCTCTGTCCTGGATGCCATCCTTCAAGCCTTTCCCCAGCTGCAAAGTAACCAGTCTTTTTCCTCTATATCCTCAGGTTTTCTCAAGTGCCTCTGTGAGCAATTTCCTCTTCCTTCTCTCTCAACAGGAAGAGTACCTGGTCCCATCTCTGTCTGCACTCCCATGCACTTGGATGAGCCCCAGTTGTTCCTTTCACCTTGCTGTAAACATGTGCTGTTCACTGGGAGTTCCGGGGTTAGATGCAGTCAGTCAGCTCCTTGTCCACAGCACCCAGCCCCGGGCCTGGCACTTGGTAGTTGCTCAGAAGTCTTCTTAATAAGATTGTCATATCTCTTGACACAATGTGCCCATCCATCTACCCCAAACTTCAGAAATATTTGCTGAGTGTCTATTGTGTACTAAGACTTGCTGAGTGCTGCCAATCAGGCATGAACAAAACAGATGAAACCCATTACTGAGACCTGATGCACGCTGAGTCCTCCACCAAGTATCACCACATATAGGGGACCAACAGACAGGGGGAGCCCAGCCCAGTCCCTTTACCTCCGAGCCCAATCCTGTCCTATGGCTGAAGCTTCTCACTAGCTGCACCGGGTACCAAAGGCTCAGGAATCCAAGGCCCAAAAGGAGAGGCATGGAAGCCAGCAGGGAGTAGTACTTGTAGATCTGTATGGACAGACAGACACCAGACACACCTACCTTCTGCCTTCCTGCCCAACTGAAGGCCAGGGTCCATTTCCCTCCCAACCTCACCCAGGACTCTGTGGGTGGTCTGGGTGCCATGGTTCTACCACCATCACCCACCCCAACGAGGGCACTCAGGACAGTCACTCCCACTTCACCTGCTCAGGCCCTGCAAGATGCCTGCCCCTCCCCCAGGCTCTTGGACTCCCAAGGCCCTTAGAGGAGCCAAAAGGAGGAGATTATATAATCCCCTCTCCCCCACCTGGGGAGCTGCAATGGAGCCTGAAACAGGTACCCACTTTCTGTGTTCCTATGTTGTAGCCTTTGGACATAGGCACCTGAAAATTAGACAAAGGCCTAATTTTGTCTATGCAGTTTGCAGCATGGTCATCAAGGAAGTACATGCCCTACTTCCTGGCTTTGAGGTATTTGTCCCTGAAGCCTCAGGGCTAGACTTCTCATATATTCACTCACTTATTTGTTAGGAAATCCTTTTTATTATGAGTTTAGTATGTACCAGGTTCTGGGTGGTGAAAAAGATCAATCAAGTCCCTGCTCTCTGAGAAACCAACAAATCTTCACCTCTACCCTTAAGGACTGGTAATAACAACTCCATTTACAGGAAGTTGACATGGTTTCCTCAAAGCACTTAGTACCATGTGGAGTCATTCTGTACATTTGTTTGTTTATGTCTCCCCTTCTGAAATAGTGGCTCTTAGGATGCCAAAAACCTCATCTGCCTTGTTCACAGCTGTATTCCAGTGTCTAGAAATGTCCCTGGAATGGATTTTGTGCTTTAACTATGTTTGTTGAATAAATGAATGAATTAATGAATGAATGAATGAATGGATGAATGAATGAATCTGGATTCAAACTTGGATTGCCTGACTCCAAAGCCTATATCTCCACCCTTTGGGCTCTAGACTGGGCAGCTTCACATCCCTAGCCAATGGCCAGGAACCACATAAGGTTTTGGAATTCTTTAAAACCATCCCCTACTCAGTGCTTGCCACCCTCCATCTGTCTTCATTTCCCCTCCAGCCTGGTCAACAGAAGGCTAGAGGATCAACAATGGGGGGATTTCAGGCTCCCTTTTCCATCTCTTCTATTCCCATCTCCTCTCTACTGCCTCCAAGAAGCCTCTGATGGCTGGTCCAGCTACCTTGTCCCATAGAGGGGCTGTGTGCAATGACGTGTGTTTTAAGAAGTGGAATCCTGTGTACAGTAGAAGGTGGCAGGAAAGCCCAGCATATAAATAGAGATGAAAGGACCCATCCTGGTATAAGCAGCTCCTTCATGTCCTCTTCTGCCCCAGGCCCTCATGAATCAGTGGTTACCTTGGGTGCCTGGGGACACTCTGCCTTCTGCCAGATCTGGACTCCAAAGTGAACCCAGGACAACACACTGCCGAGCAGGTATGCAGCTACATGCCTGACTGTGGCGCAGGCGGCCAAGGAGTAGTAGAAGGCAGGGTAATAGAGCAAAGCCAGGATCTTCCAGGGTCCTAGAAGGCAAGAAAGGCAGAAAGAAAATTATAGAGGGACAGGTGTGGACTGAATCCAGTCCACCCAGACCTCTCTCATGCCTCCATCTTCCAAGACTCTCAAGTGGTTCAGTAGGTAAGAGCCTGATATTCAAATCCAGGCTATGACTAGTATCAGGTCTGTGATCTTGAGCCAGTTACCTCTTGGAGCCTCAGTTTCCCCATCTGTAAAATAGAAGTAATAGGACTAAATTAGCAAAAACAAAATAAGAAGTTCTACATACAGTGCTCAGCATGGTGTCAAAGTTACTACTAAATATACAAGCTACTACTTTATTATTGTCTCTTTCTGACTCTCAGCATCCTTCACTATAGAGTGGGGCTAATGTCCACACTTTGTAGAGTCATTGGGAAAACTGGATGATCTAAAGATGTCATGTCCCATGCCTCTCCATGGCAGCTGTCCTTATTACCATCACCTTCTTGAGTTCAGCTCAATTCTCCTGGACTCCTTCCTATGTCACTCCCCACCCTCCTTCATTCTCACTGTTGGGTGGGGGGAACCTGAGTCTTGGGGACTCAGCCTGTGCCCATGGAACAAGAGCGTTCCCTATATCTTGGAGGTGGGGTTTGCCCAAGAATAGAGGAACCAAATAGGGCAGTATTAACCCAATGGCTGGGACCAACAAAGGGAAGCTTCAGGTATTGTGGAGGGACAGTGCATGAAATATGTATCTTTTTGGCAATGGCTCATGAATGTAATGGGGAGCAACTTGGTTCACTGTAGAAGAGCCCTGCTCTGATAGTCCGGATTCCCACCCCAACCCCATTCCATCAATCCAGGCCCACACCACTGGGTACCTTGGCTAGATGGTGAAGTCAGGATGAGGAAGGGCAGTGGGAACTCAGCCGAGAGCAGCAGACACAGGGAACTGAAGAGGACCATAAAGATAGCAGTGGGTACGGTCCAGGGCCCATCCATAGCCAAGAAATCCACAGGGCTAGTGCAGGGGCAGGGACAGGACAAGAGGGAATTGCTCAGGCCTAGTACCCCATTACCTCCTGCCATGTTCCATAAACTGGGGCAATAGAGCCGGTCCCACTTTCCAACCCACTTTCAAGATAGGGAATTGGAGGCCCTTCATCCATTCATTCTACAGACATTTGTGGAGTGCCTTCTATGTATCAAATTCTGGGCCCTGTGGCAAAGTGACTTGGGAACATCCCACCAACACAACAACAACAGTAATACACACACACACACACACACACACACACACACACACACGAACAAGCTTGCACACAGCTCCCTCCACCCACCCTGGCAGCTCCAGGAAACAGCTGCCTCCACACTAATTGCTCTGTCTGGGCTGGCAGACTTTCAGAGAGTTCCAAGAGTCACAACATCCTTGCACAATGTCAACGCCCTGGCCTGAGTGTGACCCTGGGTTGGAGGGTAGACAGAGGACATAGCTGTCCTAGGCAACACCACCCTGGCTCAGGTCAGGCCACAAAGACCCTCTGCTTCTATGGTCCATCTTTCCCTCATGTCCTGAGATCTCCATCCTGCTTCACCCTCCTTCAGTCAGGGCAGAAACCCAAGTTCCCCAAAAAAGTCAGCATGTAGGACCCACCTTGGTGTGCAGCCTCAGCCTGAGGTGCAAGGTTGTCTACACTGGGAATCCATCCACCACCTCCCCCAACCCTTTGGTTTCTCCCACATAAGTCGGATCAGGCTCTTCTCAGGGTCATTTCCTGCGGTTCATCCCTGCCCCAGGCTCTGGGGTTGCAGGGCTGAAGAGTCAATGGGAGAAAGTCCCTCAGAAATCTGCCATTAGCATCAAGGTCCAGATGAAATCCTCAGGGGAAATGAGGGTCATGATGGTGCAGAGTGATCATGGCCTGTCCAGACCATGAATCGCCTGACAAAGTGTGTCCTGAAGCCGGGCTCTGTTGGGTTCTGGCTCCTTGGGGTTTGGAACAGGAGCAGGTGAACCTGAGGGGGTCCCTCCCCCGCCCTCTGGTCATTCTGACTAAACCTGAAGTTCTGGGTTGGGATGAGAAGTGCCCCAGGCTGAGAGAAGAGGGAGTGTCCTGAGGCCAGAGCTGGTACCTAAAAATCACCCCCCAAGCCGGACCCCCTGAGTGGGACTGCCCAGGCCATGGCACCAACCTGGGCAGCCCAGACCTGCTGTGTCCACCATGGAGCCAGAGCTGTCGGCACCTCACCAGCATGGCCAGCAGCAGCAACACAACCACCTAAAGGAGAGCACAGTGGAGAGTATAGGGTGCCCAGGCTTTCCCTGATGGGCTGAGTCGGGAGGCTTGGCCTCAATACCCAGGAAACTCCCCATTCCTCTCTGCATACTCATGTGGCATCTTGAGGACTGGCCAAGAGGTTACAAAAGTCTGGGAGATTGGACTTGGCCTGCATTTTGGTTTGGGTTCCAACCCTGTGAGAGCCCCCTCCCACATTTTGGGCTCCTGGTTACTCCCTTTGTCAGCTCCAGCAAGAAACACAAGTCATGTTGCCCAGGCTGGCAGCATATTGAAAGCCAGTTTAGACTTAGGTTAGACTCACCGACAGCACGGCCAAGCAGGTATGGAGGAGGCCAGGCGGCACACTGGGGTGGCATGAAGGCACTACCCTGCAGATCAAGTGAAGGTTGGTCATGTCTGAGTAGGGACTCCCCACATAGGCCACCAGGTCTGGGGTTCCAGGTTGTCTACACTTGGGCTCCATTTCCCTCAACCCTTTGATCTCTCTTACACAAGCCTACCCAGTTCTGCCTTCTCGGGGTCATTCCAGGGCTCTCATGCTTCTGTAGTATGCCAGCCTTATGCCAAGCTCTGAGATTCCAGGGCTAAAGGAGACAGGGGGCCTCCAGGGGAAGACTAGGAAGAAACAGATTGAGCCAGCTAGGCTGAACCTCTCTTCTTTCTCACCAGGTCCTTCCTATCCTTCAAGGCCCACTTGATTCCCCTGCTCCTCCAGAAAGACTCCCCGATTGCTCCAGGCATCACAGACCTCTTCTCAGAACTGTGGCTGAGCATACTGCCTACTTCAAACAATCAAGTATTTGGTCCTATAATTTGCCCTCCATTGACTGGTATCTGAGTTTGGTCTGTATCTGACTGGAATGATCTTCCTTAGTCTTTAGAACTTATGTCTCTTTCTGTTTCCCTTTCATTAAGGGCTTCCATGTACAGCTGAGCAGTTTGCATACTGCACAAGGATGCCCAGCCAAGGGAATGAGTGGGGTCTGAAATCCAGGCCGCACTGCTCACTAAGCACTGTGCCTAGTGAGTTGCATTCATCTCTGTTTCCGCAAAGGCTTCCATGGCCTGGCAGAGGACCTACACTGGCCATAGCTGAGTACAGAGGTAGGTCCATGGTTGAGATAAAGAGATCAGTGGGCACAAGAAAGGCTTTTGTTTCCTCAACTGGATCATGACAAAGAAAGGGTAGGATTCCTGAGCTCAGAGCTGAATCTGGACTCGGCAGAGCAGACAGGACTGGTCCCTGGGGAGGAGGAGACTGCTGAGTTTGCCCAGCTAGAGCCTGGGGGGACACCTGTGAGGGCAAGGCCAGCAAGGTGTTGCAGCTGGGCCCTCCCTGCCCAGCCAACCACATGGGTGCCCTCCTGTTCTGTGAGGAGGACTCCCAAGGTCTTGTCTGCAGGATGATCTCAGAGCCCTATGACTCCTCTGGAACAGCCCAGTCTTCCCAGAGCTTGCTTTCTCTCAGAAAATCCCAGAGGGTGAGAAGCAGGAAAGAACCTGGTCACTGGGCTTGTCCTTGGGGTAGAGGGACAGAATAAGTCTGTTTTGTGCAACTTATTGGCCAGGGCAGAGCTGGCATCTTCCCAAAACAGAACTATACTCATAGGTAGGGCAGGTGCCATGTAGGGAATCAGGTTCCCCCTGTCTGAGCTCAGGCCTTACACTCCCCACTTCTAACTCTGAGGCCCCTTACTCCAGCATATGGGGTGGGGCTTTTGGTGAGAAAGGGCCTCTCTCAGCCCCAAGAGCTCATAGCCACCTTTGTAAGCCCTCTCAGTATGCATCTCCGCATCTGACTAGGTCCTGTTCAAACCTGTCCCCTTACCCCACTTACCCAAATCTAAAGCTCCCACATGGATCCTCTCCAGGCCCTATCTTGGGGAACCCCTGGGCCTTTTGTATCTTCTGGGCCTCCCATCTACCTCTTAGCTCAGTTTGGCTTAGGCTCATGGACCCTCAAATGACTGAGGTCTGAGCAACAGAAATTTGGCCAATGGCTCATGGGCCGGTGTTATATACTGTGGGACAGACTGAATGGCACAGACACAAGGAACACCACCTCAGGGAGGGTGGGGAGCTTGATCCTGGAAGACACACAAGCAGATGCTAAAGGATGCAAAAGAGGGAGAGAACCTTGGGGCAGGTGTCAGAGGCAGTGGTATTTGCTTTAAGTTTGAAAGATGGTTAGGACAGTGTTCAGGATTTTAGGAAATTTCTTTTTGTGTGTGTGTTTTTTTAATCCTTACCTGAGATTATGTTTTGTTGTTGTTGTTGTGTTTTTTGTTTTGTTTTGGTTTTTTATTGATTTTAGAGAGAGGACGGGAGAGAGAAAGAGAAAGAGAGAAACATGGATGTGAGATAGAGACATTGATCAGTTGCCTCCCATATGTGTCCTGACTGGGGATCGAACCCACAACCTAGGTATGTGTCCTGAAATCGAACTCACAATGCTTTGGTGTACAGATGATGCTCAAGCTATGAGAGCCACCCAGCCAGGACAATTTTAGGAAATTTCTGTTGCTAGACTTGAATATAAATAACAACAGTAGCTAGTACTTACTAAGCACTGACTAAGTGCCAGGCACTGTTTGTTCCATGCATTAACTCAGTTATTACCTAAGAGGAGTATGCTATTGGTATCCCTCTTGTGTAGACAAGAAGGCCAATCTCAGAGAGGCTAAGTATGTTGCTCAAATCACTCAGCTAGTCAAGTGGCAGAGTCAGGATTCAAACTGAGATAATCTGGCTCTGGCACCTGATCTGACTGGGAGGTGAGAAGTTAAGTTGAACCATCTGAAATTGCCATTTCTGTACATCAGAAACAGTCGAATATTAGCATTTGCAAATGGCTCCGCATGTATAGTTGCTGGGGAGTGGAAATGGCAAGCTATATCTCAGAGGTATTTACGAGGAAGAATGTTCCTGCTTTGATGTGGAGAAGCAGAGGGAAGGCAGGTTTCTGGAATGACTGTAGTGAGCACCTGAACCAAATGAGGCCCAAGGATCTGAGGCTTGGTCTTGGACACTGAAGGACAGAGGCCGATTGCAGTGTGGGGAGGACACAGAGACAGAACCAGACAACTGTTTCTAGAATTCAACTCTGAGTGGGAGCCTCCAGGGGCCCCACCCAGAGGGCGGGACAGAACACATCTCTGAGGGTGAGAGGGAAAGGCTGACTGCCTGGAGTGAGGTCTGGGGCTGTGAGGTCCCAAGAAACCTGAAGCCCTGCTTCCTGACTTCCCCCACTCACAGCAGAATGGCCTGCAGATGACCCTAGCACAGCCTCACCCCTCCTGTAGGGAGTTTGTGAGGAAAGCCTCTGATTCCGCCTTCAAGGCAGCCCTTTGAAGCTGTGGGGAGGTGAATGACATTCTTGGCAGCTGCCACAGGCATATTTGTGTCCCCAGGCTCTGGCTGGGATGCTCAGTATTGATGATGGGTGGATAGCAAACAGGCACATGTCAAACTGAGCACATGACTGGCCAGAGGGACCTCTGTGGTGGAAAAGGCCAGCTCAGCTTATACGGATCAATCCCTTGCCCATGGGAGATTCAGTGACACATCCCATCCCCATCAGACTCACCAGCCCTGCCCTGACATCTTCAACCAGATCCTGGCACCATAGGAGCACAAGGTAAGTGTGAACAGGAGACTGAGTCCATCCCAGCCAAGGTCACCAGGGCCTACCAACCCCAACTCCAAGCCTGCTGGGGCTAAAGGAGTCGCAGAGGGGGGCCATTGTCAGAACTCCTCAAAGCTTTGTGCTCCATCCCCCTGGGATGTCTGACTCACACAGGCTGGTGAGGTGAGCCCAAGTTCACCTCCTTGGGATTCCCCTGAGCTACCTGCTTCCTGATCCCACCTTAGAGGGGGTGGTGGAGAGGAGGTAGGCAGCTTGACTTGGTTTGGCTAAGTGAGTAAGTTCAAACAAATTTCATTCTTCCCTGCAGCGTGAGAAGTGAGCTCTGCATTTTAGATGCCACCCATATTAGAAGCAGTACTCTCCACTGCCCAGTCCCTGCCACACACCAACTTTGTTCTGGGGCCATACCTAAATACCCAGCCACAGATCTGGCACCAGGTGCATGGCCCCAGCCAATGACCAGACCGGGAGGCACCTAAGGTTACAGCTTCACATTAGGGCCTTAACCCAGGTCAGGGTCTGTGTCCTCTTGGGGCTCCTAGGCCTCTCCCCATTCTGCTGCTCCCCCGACTCCATACAAGTGCAGCAGGGTCAGCCAGAGAAGGAGAGGAGGGACACACCCTTGCTGACAGCAAAGTTGCTTTCCCTGTGGGCAGAGCGCAGAGTCCCACAAACAGCTCCTTCCTTCAGGCCTGGGTGGTCTCCCCGCTCCTGCCAGGTGACCCAGGGCTGGCCAGGCCATGGCCCAGCCCCTGAGAAGGCTTAGGAACATTTCTCCTTCTCCAATTTCTTGTTGATGAGAAACAGATGTGCACACATCTGACATGGCAACCCCCAACCTCACCTTTCCAGTTCCCCCAACCCTCAGAGCAGGGAGGTGGGGGGTGGGGCCAGGGATAGAACAATGAGGGGACCACTGGGCTCTGGGACCCTCATGTGGGGGCACAGGGAGGCCCAGCTCCCCCACCAGGATGCCCAAACTAAATAAATGTAGAAATGGACTGGGAAAAGGCAGCTGTGGCCTGCCTCCTCAGGGGA
This sequence comes from Pipistrellus kuhlii, assembly GCF_014108245.1. Lineage (NCBI taxonomy): Eukaryota > Metazoa > Chordata > Mammalia > Chiroptera > Vespertilionidae > Pipistrellus > Pipistrellus kuhlii. The sequence continues at coordinate 89,196,453 of NW_023425404.1, read as the reverse complement.
CACTAGCTGCGCTGAGGCAGTCTCCCTCCCCTGGCTGACCCCAGCACTCCTGCTAAAAGGAATAGGATCTCCTCAACCTCATAGATTCTGAGGCCAGCCAAAGAAAGCAGGTTTGGCCTGTCTCCTCATATTCTCCCCTCCCCCCAATCTCCACCTTCTTCCTTGGTTCTCTGCCTCTCCCTTCCCCCAGCATGCCCAGACAATCTGACATTTGCTAATACCACACCCCAGGTGGTCACCACAGGAAGCCCTTTAAGGCAGGCCCACCTACGCTCAACCACTCACCCAGGACTCTCCATCCTGGTTACAGCCCTATCACCTACTTTGAGGATGGGCCCAGGGATCAATGTGAAACACACCACACAGGTGCTTTTTAGGTGACTAGCCTGGGCAATTCCCCACCTCAAGTATCTTAACACGTGGACAAGGGCTGTTGTTCCCATGCAACTGATGGGGAGACGCAAGCCCAGAGATGCTGCGCTTTGCTGTGGGTCACACAGCAGATGAATGGCAGAGCCCATCTAAGCAGCCCTTGCACAAGTCTTCCCTGTTCCCCACCAGTGTCTCTGCCTCTGCACCACGCTGGCCAGAGCCAGGGGCTCCACTTACCCTTCAGGCTGCAGCTCCTGGCTGTCCTGGGTCTCATCGATGTACCAGCTGCCATAGGAATAGTCTTCTGTGGCCCCAGAGGAGGTCTGGTTCCCTGTTGCTCTGGACATTCTCTGGCTCTTCCTTCTCTTCTGACCCCCAGACAAGACGGGGTGGGGGGGGGGGGAAGGGGGGGGAATCTACAGATGTGAATAGAGGCTTAGAAAAAAATAAAAAGAAACCCAAACAAAGAAGTGTTTCTCTTTAATCCTCAAGGTTACTTTCTTGCTCTTAGCTCTCTGGGAATGTAGGCCTGGTGGCTGGCACAGGAGGAGGGAAAGGGCTTCTCTTGACCTTTCTTGTCACCTCCCGCCCAGATTTTTCTGGTGCTGCAGAAGTAGTTGCCCTGAGAGTAGTTGCCTTGAGCTCTTGTCTGTTTGTCTGCCTGACTGACCACCAGCAGGCCTTTGTTCAAAGGACCATTTTCAAAGAAGTTGTGTCCAATCAAGACCCTCTCTTCCTTCCCCCTCCTCAAACTCACCCAGACCAACCCACAGACACACTCTCAAGGAAGGGCCAGGGAGGAAGGAGCTGCAGAGATGAAAGGATGGGCGGGCTGCTGGGCAGGCTCAGCCAGACTGCTGGAACCTCCCAGCTGGATTCCTGGCCCCGCCTGCTCTTGGAGATCCAGCCCAACCCCCCCCCCTCCCCCCCCCCCCCCCCCCCCCCTCTTTTCAGGCTTTCTCTAGACCACCCCTTTGGATCTCTGTGGTGAGAACATACCACGGTCCTGACAAAGAAACCTGGGAGGGGGTGGTGCTGATCTCTACTGGCTCCCAGCCCAAGGGGAGTGGCCAGGAGGGATCTGTACCCGGCTTCAAACACAAGTACCTGCTTCATACCTGCCCCAAAGCTCCCACACCTTTGCCCACCATACCTGCAGTCCTCCATGCTCACTCAAGTCCAGTATGGCCATCTGGCATTTTAGCAGCCCAGAGAGACAGGTGGGGCTGCAGGACGGAGGCAGGGAGGGAGCCTATGCGTTGCTTCACCCTATCTTCCATGAGGACGCAGCATGTGTCTCACTGGTAAAACTTTCTTTTCCAACTTGATTTCATAGGGAGATAGCTCATCTCCATAAGGCAAGAATTAGTCCTTTCAACAGGAACCAGACCCACATTAGGCAAGAACCTCATCTGCCTCCTGCCCCTTTGCAAAGTGAGGGCCTGGGGATACCTCTCCATCCTGTTTCCCCTAAGAAGCTGCTCCTATCCCTGTCTGCTCCCTTCCCACTCCTTTTTCTAGCAGGGGATAAGAGTGGGAAGGGGGGGGGGGGCAAGATGCAGAGACCAGTTAGTTCTCAGGCTTCTATCACTGAGTGGGGGTCAGGACCCCTGAATCTTTGAGGGTCTGTGTCCTTCCAGTACCCCACAGGGGCCTGGCCCCTGGCCCTACCTAGCTTAGGCTTTTGTTCAACAAGCTTTTTAAAAAAGATATTTATCTATTTAGTCTTTTAACATAAATTCATTGAACACCTACTAAGTGCCAGCACTGTTCTGGGCCCTGGGATGTAAGTGTTTATAGTTCAGGGATCACAGATGAGTAGGTAATTGACCTCCCAAGTGTCTGAGGGTCATAAAGGGAAGGCAGACTGTCCCATGGGAAACTGAATTTGGTCCAAGGGGGAGTGAGTAGTCCTGAAGGAAGTAATCTCTGAGTGAAGCAGACGGTGGAGGGTTAGATGGAGGGTTAGGACTTGTATTCCAATAGAGGGAATAGCATCAGTGAAGGCTCAGAGGGGACAGGGCTTAATATCCTAAAGACTCCCATCCAAATTCAGTAGTGGGCCCGAGTGCTCTGTTAGCCTTGATTCCTCCCTCTCCTTCCTAAATGATTCCTCTTCCAGGATGAAGGTTCTGACCACCCCCCTTCAACCCATAGAGATGTCAACATCTGCTGATTCAGAGCTAACCTTGAACTTTATTTGATGCAGTGCCCCCAAAGGGACTTCCCATGGTATCAGCCCCCTTCCCAAGGATAGCCCAGTCCCCAGGATATGCCCTCCCTCTTCAGTGGAGCAATGCAGAGGTCACCTCAGGGCTGGACTGGGAAAGGGAAGGAGTAGATCCAGGAGGCAAGAGCAGCATTTCTATGTCAGTGGGAAATGCCCTACCTGGGTTTGGGGCCTGGTCTCGACCTGCGACCCTCAGTGAGTCCCTTCGCCTCTCTGGGCTTTAGGCTGTCTCCATTCCAGGAGGGGTGAGCCACCTAGCTTGGAGACACTTTGGTGGTGTGCTCTCCTCTCCCTATCTTTAATGACATTAAGACCCAAGAATATGGAGCCAGCACACTAGTCACTGGTTGTAGCAAGAGGTCAAAGAGAGCAGCTGTGACTGCCCAGGCATCCCCCATTGCCTTATACCCACACTCCTGACCGCCAGACCCTCATCCAATCTGGTGGGGGCAGGGAGGCAGGCCCTTGTAGATATATTGGGGCTACTTTATCTATTCTTAACCACACCCAACTAAGTTGCCATCTCCCTTTGAGTAAAGTTTCTGTGCAAATAGTAGGGATTCATAATCAGCCAATGACTTTTTATTTTTCTAATTTGTTGTTGACAGTATTACAGATGTCTACCAATTTCTCCTCCTTTGCCCCACTCCACCCAGCCCCTGCCTCACCTCAGGCCTTCTCCACACTATTGCCTGTGTCCATGGGCTATGTCTATATGCATATATGTTCTTTGGTTCATCTCTTCCCATCCCCTCCATCCCCATCCACTCTGAGATTTGTCATTCTGTTCTATGCATCCATGTCTCGGGACATATTCTGCTTGCTACTATATTTTATTCATTAGATTCCACATCTAAATGAGACCATGTGATATTTGTCTTTCTCTAACTGCCTTATTTCACTTAGAAGGATACTCTCCAAGTCCATCCATGCTGTCTTAAAACGTAAGAGCTCCTTTTTTACATTCGCATAGTATTCTATTGTGTAAATGTACATCTTTTTTGATCCTAATAGGCACTTGAGCTGTTTACAGAACTTAACTATTATAAATAATGCTGCTATAAACATAGTGGTGCAAATATTTTTTATTGATGTTTCGAATTCTTAGGATATATTTCCATAAGTTGGATTTCTGGGTCAAAAGGCAGTTCCATTTTTAATTTTTTGAGGAAACTCCATACTTTTTACAAACGTGACTGCAACAGTCTGCATTCCCACCAACAGTGCACCAGGGTTTCCTTTACCCCACATCCTTGCCAGCATTTGCTGTTTGTTTATTTATGGGAAATAGCCATTCTGGCAGGTGTGAGGTGATAACTCGTTGTGATTTTAATTTGCTCTCCCTTATGATTAGTGACATTGAGCATATTTTCATGTCTATTGGGCATCTGCATGTCCTCTTTGGAGAAGTGTCTATTCAGGTCCTTTGCCCATTTTAAAATTGGATTGTTTGTCTTCCAGGTGTTGACTTGTATGAGAATACTTTGTATATTTTGGTAATTAGCCCCTCACCTGATGTAGAATTGGTGATATGTTCTTCCATAAGTGGGTTCTTTTTATTTTATTTTTGTGGTGGTTTCTTTTGCTATGTTTTTAGTTTGATAGAGTCCCGTTTCTGTGTGTGTGTGTGTGTGTGTGTGTGTGTGTGTATGTTTCTTTGTTTCTCTTGCCCTAGGATATGTATTCATAAAAATATTGCTATGTGAGATGGCTGAGATTTTCTTCTACGATTTTTATGGTTTTGTGACTTACATTTAAACCTTCTATCCATTTTAAATTTATTCTTGTGTATGGTGGTCTGATTTCCTTTTTTTTTTCTTTTTTTTTTTTTTTTGCATGTACCTATACAATTTTTCTAACACCATTTATTGACTAGAATATATTTCCTCCATTGTATTCTTGTTTCCTTTGTCAAAATGAAAAGCTTTTTTCACAGCAAAAGAAACCATCAACAAAATAAGAAAGCCCACTGAATGAGAGAACATATTTGCAAATGTAATCATTAATAAAAGTTTAATCTCTAATATCTACAGTCAGCTTATACAACTTAATAAAAGAAAGATAAATGATCCAATAAAAAAATGGGCCATAGACCTAAATAGAATCTTTTTGAAAGTAGACAGAAGAAAGGCCAAGAGACACATGAAAACATGCTCAAAATCACTAATTATCTGAGAGATGCAAATCAAAACGACAATGCAGTACCATCTTACATCTATCAGAATGGCTATTATCAACAAATCAACAAAGGACAAGTGTTAGCGAGGAAGTGGAGAAAAATGAAAACTCATGCATTGCTCGTGGGATGCAGACTGGTGCAGCCACTGTGGAGAACAGTATGGAGTTTCCTCAAAAAACTAACAATGGAACTCCCATTTGACCCAGTAATCTCACTCTTAGGAATATATCCTAAGAAATGAGAAACACTAATCAGGAAGGTTATATGCACACCTATGTTCATAGCAGCACAATATACAATAGCTAAGATTTGGAAACAGCTTAGGTGCCCGTCTTCAGATGACTAGATCAGAAAACTATGGTACATCTACACAATGAAATACTATGCTGCCACAAAAAAGGAATTCTTACCATTTGCAGCAACCTGGATGGAATTAGAGAACATTATGCTAAGTGAAATAAGCCAGTCAATGAAAGAAAAATACAACATGATCTCACTCATGTATGGATAATAAAGAACATTATAAACTGATGAACAAAATGATAGATACAGAGGCAGTAAAGCATCAGACTGTCAAATTACAGCGGGAAGGTTAGGGAGAGGTGAGGGAGATAAGAGATCAACTAAAGAAATTGTATGCATGAATATAAGCATAACCAATGGATGCAAAATGCTGGGGGGTGAGGGCATGTATTGAAGTGGGGAGGGGGCAATGGTAAGATATGTACACATATAATACTTTAATTTAAAAAATGGAAAAAAAAATGGCCCACCTTCTATATGTCCTATTAAAGTCAAATTTACTTGATCTAATTCAGTGGAAACCAGAAGAGCTATGAAATCTCTAAAGAATTACCTAAAAGCTCCCACAGAGACACCTTAATTATTAACTTTCTAACTTTTTATACGTGAAAATAAAGAAAATACTTTTAGAAGTTCAACTCAAAAACATAGAGATCATCATAGACCTACAGATTATTATTATCAGCAACTAAACTCAGTAGCCAAAAAGCCCTTTCTGCATGACAGATATCTCTGCTAGACATGATATGCAAACAAACAGAAAAGATAGTTATGGGCCCTCCTTTGTTTATGTTCCTCATTTGTTGAATCTCTTCTGAATTTTCATTACATTCAACACTTCTGTCAATCAACTGTCTCTTGCACCTAATATTACTTGAACTTAATGTAACAGTCTTAGCTCAGCAATTTTCCTACTTTCTTTGCAGAATGAAGACATCCACAATTGTGTTTTGCTTGTTTCTAGGAATAATTTACAGGAAACTCTTATTGATAATGCTTACTTAATTTGGTTTACAAATGGATCTTTGAAAGATAAACAGAGATGTAACCTAGCTAGATATGCAATAACTTCTGTGGTAGACATAATTGAAAGTTCTTGCCTACCTACAAAAAATAAAAATAAAAAAAACAACAAAAAAAATAAATCTGCCCAGCAAACTGAATTGTTCTAAATCAGGTTTGTCAATTAGCAAAGATCAAGTAGCCAATATCTACATTGATAGTAGCTATGACTTTGGTATAGTTCAAAATTTCTAAAACTTGATTAAAGAAGTGAGACTTTTTTTTTTTTTAATGAGGTTTATTCTCTCTCTCTCTCTCTCTCTCTCTCTCTCTCTCTCTCTCTCTCTTTATATTTTATTGATTTTTTTACAGAGAGGAAGGGAGAGAGATAGAGAGCTAAAAACGTCAATGAGAGAGAAACATCGACCAGCTGCCTCTTGCACACCCCCTACCGGGGATGTGCCCGCAACCAATGTACATGCCCTTGACCGGAATGGAACCTGGGACCTTTTAGTCCGCAGACCAATGCTCTACCACTGAGCCAAACCGGCTTCGGCAAGAAGTGAGACTTCTTAATTTTCTCAAGGCAGCCCATAAAGAATGGAAAATAGGTTGCAGAATTATTAGATCTCATACAAAATTGAAACAATTAGCAATTGTCAAAACTCCAGGACATTCTAAAGCCACCACCATGGAAGCAAAAGGATATTATTTAGCTGATGCTGCAGCTAGATAGGCAACATTAAACAGCCAAATTATCCAGACACAGGAACACTCCTTGCTTTCTATTAAATCAATAAGTAGATAGTTCCAATGGACAGCTGCAGAAAAGAAAGAGGATATGGCAACAAAAAGGGGGACCTTTGTCCCAGACAAACACATATGACTTGTACCCAATCAGAAACTAATCTTACCTATAGGGGCTTAATTTCCTATACTTTAAACATGAGCTAATACATTGGGGTCCTAAAAATATAATTTCATGAAATAAACAATATTACTGCTAGCTCTAAAAGTGTATGTTCTATCTGTCCAAAAGATAACCTTGGAAAATTATCCCACAGGTCCTAAGGACATTTTCACTTCCTTTAGATCCATTTGAGGAATAGTAATTGGATCTTATCCTAATTACCATTTGCCGCAACCTGATTGGAATTGAAGAACAAAACCACTGCGAACAAATATGTTAGTTATGGTTTGAGTGGGTTAAGGTGTTCCTTTGCAGGAGAGCAATGGCCATAATGGTAGGTAAACTATTATTGGAAAAACAACAATTCTTAATTGGGGAAATCCCTTTGAGTTAGTGACCGAGGGACTCATCTTACTGGGCAATCCATTTGTAATATTTGGCCTATTCTGCAGTATTTTCATTGTGTGGTACATACAAATACTACAATTAAAACTCAGCTAGGTAAATTTTCAAAAGCTTTTCATTTCCCTTGGCCAAAATGTCTCCCTTTACTGCTCCTCAACCTGAAATCTACTTCTTTTGGTAAACTTAGCCTTTCTCCTTGGAAAATAGTTACCAGGTGTCCTTTGAATCTATTAATAGATGAAGGGACATGTGAACTAACCTTACTAAAAGGAGAAATTCTGCATTATTATGAAGGACTTATTATCCACTAATGACTGATAAATTAGTGACATTCATTTCACAAGTGCACTCCAGTAGACAAAGACTTCAAAGATCATATCTTATAACCAGAAGACTTTTGTACATTGGAAAAGACATTAATTAAACACTCTTTCCAACAGTGCGTAACTTTGAATGGACATCTATCCATCTCTGACACTTGCCTCCACCTAATAGCAGAGATTAAAGACTTCTCAAGGATGAAAAGCTCATCAGAGATACACAGCTATCCCAAGACATTGACAAGGCCTGTATACCTACAAATTGATGTTGAACTTCATTAGATTGTCTTTACTGCTAATATTAAACATCATAATAGTTACACTTGTTCTTTAGGCTTTTCTCAAACCTTGTGTATATAGTCCAACTGTTAATAATTGCTAAAGGTGCACAAGATAACTTTTACCCTATTAATAAAGAGGTAATATGCAAATTGACCATCCTGCCCTTGCACAAGATGGCCACCCCCATGTGGACACAAGATGGCCACCACAAGATGGCTGGCAGGAGAGGGCAGTTGGGGGTGATTGGGCCTGCAGGGAAGGGTAATTAGGGGTGACCAGGCCAGCAGGGGAGGGCATTTGGGGGCAATCAGGCCTGCAGGGAAGGGTAGTTGAGGGCAATTGGCCTGGCAGGGGAACAGTTAGGTGTCAATCAGACTGGCAGGGGAGTGGTTAGGGGGTAATCAGACTGGCAGGCAGAAGCAGTTAGGGACAATCAGGCAGGCAAGCAGGTGAGTGATCCTAAACCAGCAGTCTAACATCTCCCAAGGGGTCCCAGATTGGAGAAGGTGCAGGCTGGGCTGAGGGACACCCCCTCCCCAGAGCAAATTTTGTGTTCTGGGCCTCTAGTGTTATCAATAATGCTCTTTTTATGGTTTATCCTGAAATTTAGAAGAAACACTATTGCAAAAAGAAGGAAAGTGGTATTTTTTTAAGAGAAGTTAAAAGGAAGTAGTTTGTCCTAATAAGCTGGTTATTTCTGAATGGGTAGAAAGAGACAAACTAAGAACAAGGGAAGTTGTAGAAAATGTGGAAAAAGAATATTGAGAAAAGAATCTTAATGCATAAAGGCCAGTACCTAATCATGGGAACGTACTTACCCTCTAACTGAGCAAGTACTACTAATTATATCAATTTAGATGGAAGCTGAAATGGCTCTAAAAACATGGCCCTATGATATCTGCTGCTGAGGCACAGAAAATTTACTTAAAAACTTTTATCATCTTTCTGGCCTCTGGAATTTTTAGATGACAATTGCATTTTGCAGCATTGTGTTCTTACCCCAATTAAAAGTTAAGTTTACAGTTTCCAATTGCACAACTAGTGGAAATCAGATTAATAATGAACCGAACTTGTGTGCTTCCAATAGAAAAAAAGATGGGCCATAGTAAATAGTCAGATTATGAAAACTGAAGAGGTGTGTAGTGTGCTTTTAAACTATAAGTAAATGTTATACTAGATGAAAAATATAGAAAAGTGAGACAGAGGACAAAAATTGGATCCTGATAGCTTATAGGTTAAAATGGTGCAATTTTTCTTAATGAAGGCCTGATTGTTTTCCATGTACCTGCTTTTTACTTTTGAGAAAAGAAAATTCTGCCTTGATTTCCATCCCCAATGGTCCATTGTTCAGCAAGACAAACACACTGAGACTTCCTAGAAATGAGCCTTCCTAGCACCATGAGACCCCATTATCCAACTAAAGGTTGGTCATCAAAATGGGAAGTGTGGATGGAAAAGGGGCCAAATACTAAATCTGAAAAGCTCAGGGAAGGCCTGTATGGTGGTCTTGCAAACTCAGAGACCTAAAGTAACCACAAAGAATAATCTGAAATTAAACTTTAATTAAAAGCTTTTAAACTATAAGTGGGTAGTTATGTCCTAGGTTGGTATCTTCACTGACAAGGTCAACCTTTACCTTAACTGAGCCTATCTGTCTTTTTGCATCCATGATAATATACCCTTGAAATATCTGGGAAACTAGTCATTTCCCTTTTTCTGGACTCCTTAGGGCACAACCTAATGTACCTGGATACCAGAACAGATACCACAAATTTCTTCATTGTTATTGTTATCATGTTAACTATTGACTGTTAATTATTCTATACCCACCTATCAGTATGTGTCTATCATTTAATTTTTACCCAATCACAAAAGTCTCTTCCCCCCACCTTGCTTTCTCCTGCCTCTCTAATCTATCACCAATAGACTTCATGTAACCCACCTACGTCCCCTCCTTTGATTGCAATGTATAAAAATAGATGAAAAAAAACACCATTCTCTGGTGCATTATCCCAATCAGTTGAGATACTGCTTTCTGGCAATTAATTGTCAACAGTTTGGCTCAAGTAAACTCACAAAAATTCTTTACAGGTTTGAATGTTTTTATGTTAACATCACTTAGTTTTATAATTTTCCATTGAAAGAGGAGATGTAAGTGGGTTACATGAAATCCATTGATGATAGATTAGGGAGGTGGGAGTGTTGTATCACAAATCAGTGAGCTGGACAAGACACCTAATGAGCCAATTAGTTAGGAGTCATCTTTATGACGATGAGCAGATTACCTCTATCAAATTCTGAACTAACACAAGAGGGAGTATTTCTTTTTTTATATCCTTCTAGTTCTTTGTGTAAGACAGCTTGTAACGTTAAATACCTATTATATATAATCAAACACCTGTAATATCTATACAGACAACTTGTAACTTTGAGTACATATCATAACTATATAGACACCTGTAACCTTGGATGAACAAACACTTGTCAGGCTATGTGAATTAATATAGTGTATCAGCCCTTTAGATGGCTTGCTTGCAAGGTTTATCTTTTTCTATTATTTGAACTAAAAAAACAAAACCAAAGTAATTTTACAGAATAACAGACTGTCTTAAAGTGACAGTTTATAATGACAGAGTTTACAGAACAAGGGATTATCAGAGAATTCAAACAGCAGTTTTCTATACAAGATGGAAGTTACTATGATTCAGGAGAAAGCAAATCAGGGAAACCGCTGGGATTGGATAAAAAGTGAAATGATGGATACATGCTTCCTTTGCATAGGTCAGTACAGGGTAGTTAACAGTCGACAATACACAATAACAATTAGAATGAGGAAATTCCTGTCGGGGTGCCATTTGTTGTGTCCTGGGGGATCCAGAAAAAGGGAAGTTGTAAGTTACCCTGACATTCCACAGGTGTTATCTAGGATGCAAAAAGACAATAAGGCTCATTAAAGATCGAAGCTGATCTTTGTCATGGGAGATCCTGCCTAGGACATGACTATTCACTATAAACTGCTTTTTTTTTTCTTTTTAAAATATATTTTATTAATTTTTAGAGAGGAAGGAAGAGGGAGCGAGAGATAGAAACATTAATGAGAGAGAGAATCTTTGATTGGCTGCGTCCTGCACGCCCCCTACTAGGGATCAAGCCAGCAACCTGGGCATGCGCTCTTGACTGGAATCAAACCTGGGACCCTTCACTCCACAGGCTGATCTCTATCCACTGAGCCAAACTGGCTAGGGCTAAACTGCTTTTTTTAATTAAGGGTTTTAATTTCAGACCATCCTTTGTGGTTACTTTATGTCTCTTGAGTTTGCAAGGCTGCCACACAGCCCTTTCCTGGTTTAGTCAGTTTAGTGTGCGACCCCTTTTCATCCACACTACTCAGACTCTTCTGATGTCTCCCTGCTTTTTGAAGCTCATATTAGCTTTCCAGTGTCCTTCAAATACATCCACCTCCGAGTCCTCAACCTCATTCCTCAGAATTGCTAACCCTAGCATTCCTGCCCCCTCCCAACCTTCAAGCCTTTGCAAGTGCTCTGTTCCTCCAGTGTGCCTTCTCCCTGCGCCCCCACCAGTTTTAGTCCTACCTGACCCACCTCCACCAGGTGCTCTTGACCTCTCCCTTCTCTGCCTCTTCTTATGGATCACTCTGGGGAGTCCAGTCCCACTAGGCAGTGTGCTCCCCAACAACTGGAGCCTCCTCTGAATGCCAGCACCAGCCCTTGCTGGGATCCCAGAGGGCTGGCTGGTTGTGCAGTCTCAGCACTTGGCTCTGAGCAGCATCTCCAGCACCTGCTTTCAAAAGTGCTCAGTTTTCTCCTCCCAGAAAAGCAACTTCTTCCAGCCTTCCAGGTCTGGCCCAAGTCCCTCCTCCCACCTGTAATTCCAGAATCAAAGAAGCCCATCCCACCCCCACCTCTCCAGGGCAGGCTCACAGCGGGTCTGCGGGGCCCCACACAACAGACAGGACAGATTATCTCCAGAGAAGCCTCTCTACTCCCAAACCATTTGCCGGAAATTTGATCTCCTTGGCCCTCAGAGTCACTTTGGTGGAGAAGTCTGCAGAGTACTTTGATGGCTGAGTTCCCCAGCTGTGGTTGTGGTGGGCTAAGGAACCCCATACCTACTCTCATTTGTTACCATCCATCACATTGGGGGAGGGGTAGAGGGGGAAAGACATTGCCTGAAGAGTTGCATCAAGCCCTAGGGTAACCACCAGCTAAGCCTTTAATATCCCAAACCACACCTTAGCTGCCCAGCTGGGCTGATGACCCTGAACAGGAGGGGGAAGTTCATTGCACTTTCAATAGGGCTTTGGAGCTCAATTTTAGATATGATCCATTTCAGGAGGACCAAAAGCCCACTCAGAGAACTTTCTCTTCAATCCCTCATAGCCCAGTCCATGCCCAGAAGAAGGCTGACGTTCTGGGGTAACTGTGCTCACAACCACACTCCCTCAAAGCTGCAGGGACAGTCCCCTGATCCCCATCACTGAGCCTTGGATGGGCTTAGGCACACCATGCTTATATCCCTCTAGGAAGGTATACCTTCCTAGAGGGATATAAACAAGACTAGAGAAGGGAAAATGACTCATAAGGTGCTAAAACGTGATGCTAGGCAGGCAGGAGGGATGGGAAGTAAACATGAGGGCCCTAAATTCCCAGAAGAAGGACACCTGAGGCATCTTCTTCCTCCCAGAAGGAGAAAGAGGGGAAGCTCAACAATCCCAAAGTTTAGGACATGAGATTGGCTTCCAATGATGGTAAAGAACCCAGAATAGCGGACACAGCAATGAGGATGGTGTCAGGGCTGTGTCTACTCAGTATAAGGAGGGGTGGGGAACCAGCCCAAGCAAAGCTGAAAGGGATCCATTGGCTCTGACCTGACCAACTGTCTTGCCCTGGGAAAGGATATTTACACAAAAAGAGTTAACCCCACAATACAAAGAGAGAATTAAACTTTGCCCAGTTTTAGGACTACCCTCTAGGAATACCTGCCTATACTGTATATGCAGAGAAAATGCTCAAGGCTGTTGGTAACCAAGCCCACTATATATCAATAAGCTTTGCTATGTTAATACAGTAGATACTACTCAGCTGCCACAAAGAAGGAGGCAATATTTCCTTACAGATTGACTTGGTAGAACCTCCAAGATATAATGCCGTGTAGCAATAACTAAGAATGCAAGTTGCTAAACAATATGTAAATCACAATCCCATTTTATGTTCCTTTAAGCTAGCTATACATAAAAAATTAATCTGTCAGACACACAGAAAATTTTCATAGTGGTCACATGCAGGGAAGGAATAAGTTTGAGGAAATCAAGAGGATATCACTTGTTTGAAATGTGTACTTAAAATCTAGCTGTGTAATAAGCAAAAGACATCATGAGACTGTGTTGAAGCCTATTGTAAAGGCATCACTGAGTTGTATGAAATGGATTCCATCCACAGCTTTCCTCAAAGCTAGATGCAGTCCTGAAACTAAGTATTAGCCAATGAGATGGAGAAAGAAGTGTTTACAATAGCTTCTAATAGAGGTGTTCTTTAAAAGAGAGGTGAATTCTTTCCCTTCCTCTTTCTTCTAGCTAGTTGACATGTAGTTGTGATGGCTGAATCTCAAGCAGCCACCTTGACCAAAGAGGTGGAGGTAGTGAGTTAAACATGATAGAGCAGTAAGTTAGCTATAAAGACAGAGTATGAGCTAAGACCAGATCTTGGGACCAGAGGAGACCTCAGGGACCACCATTCTATCCATACTTATCATCAGACACAAAGGAAATTGAGACCCAAAGATTTTCCAGGGACAGCAACTGAGCTAGATGTTTTGCCCAAGATTCCCACCATCATCACAGCCCCACCCACAGGGCTCTTTCTCTAGAAACCTCTTTCCCAAACAAAGTAGGAGATTAAAAATGGCAGCAGAGCCAAAACCAGTTTGGCTCAATGGATAGAGCATCAGCCTGCAGACCTAAAGGTCCCAAGTGGGCTGAGTGCACAATCTTGTTGTAGTTAAGCCTTGATTGCTATTGATATCACTGGGAGCAATTGACCTCCAGGCCATTTGGCTGGGAAGACCAGCTGGGTATACACTGGAAGATCTGTAGTGCAGGAGACACCCTTATGGGGCAGGGCTTATTTTAGTGAGGCTTTGTTGCTCATTGAGTCTGTTCCTTAGTGTGTCTCTTATGGATATGAAGAGTTGTAATCTGGATGGTCTCACTCTGACCACGATTCTTGGATCTCCAAGAAGGTGCAAAGTCAGCCACTGCCTGATGCCACCTAGTAGGAGCTACAGAAAGGTCTGCAGATTCCTCTTCTTTGTTTGGGGTTTGAAAGTGCCCAGATGAGGCCCAGCTGTGAAGCAATGCAAGCTGCTGTGGAGCCTTGGGCCTTCTTTTGGAAGCTTTGGGGTTCTTTGACCCAGCTGCAGTTTATGCTTTAAATTGTAAAAGGCCAGTCCCTTCATATGCAAAAGCCTCTGCCCACAGCTTGAATGGGGTTGTAAATTGGGTGGGGTAGGGTATCAGGGACTCACCAAGGCATGCAAACAGCAATGTCCCAAAGAGGCCCCCGGGTCTCTGTGTCCCACAAAACCATGCTGGAATAATGATCTTTGCAAGCACCTCTGAGAGAAAGTCGCCCTCATGTTCCAGACCGATGCCAGACAGTCAGTTTCTCTCCATACGAGTCTGGATCCTGAATTTCATCTGGAACTGGAGTTTAGAGCAGTCGGGAGCTTGTATCTCCCTCCCAACTGAAAAAGACAACAGCATACCCAGTTGCCATCACCTTTAGCGTGCATCTCCATACCTCCATACTTCCACACCTCCACACTTCCTACTGGACTCAATGCACTTTTTTCTTTCCTTCTAGTTGTAGAATTTTTACTTAACCAGCCTTCCCATGGTTCTGGATGATATTTGTTTTGTCTTTTAGTTGTATTTTTAAGATGACTGTGCATGGCAGCAAGTTCAGGTGTTTACCTATGTCACCATCTTGGTTGTCCACATGTAACATTATTATATTTAAGATCATTTTTCTTGAAACATTAAGGTTTATTGCATCTAACATTATTATATTTAAACTGGAGGCCTGGTGTACAGCTCTTATGTGATACTTGGCCTGCTGGGGCCACCTGTGTGAGGAAAATAAATGAATGTAAACATGTGATCTCCCACAAACTGTTCACTTTCTTTTATAAATACTAGAGGCCCAGTGCACGAAATTCATGCACAGAGGGAAAGGGGGTCTCCTCAACCCAGCCTGCACTCTCTCCAATCCAGGACCCCTTGGGGAATGTCTGACTCCCAGGGATCAGGCCTAAACTGGCAGTCGGACATTCCTCTCACAATCCGGCACTGCTGGTTCCTAACTGCTCACCTGCTTGCCTGTCTGATCATCCCTAACTGCCCTTTCTGCTAGCCTGATCATCCTTAACCACCTCTGCCTGCTGGCCTGATCAGCCCTAACTGCCCGCCCCCCTACTGGCCTGGTCACCTCTCACTGCCCCCCTTTGCCAGTCTGATTGCCCCTTACTGCCCCCCTGCTGGCCTGGCCACTCCCAACTGCCCCCTGACAGCCTGACCACCCCTCACTACCCCCCATTGGCCTAGTCAGCCCTCATTGCCCCCTGCTGCCAGTCTAGTTATCCCTCATAGCCCCCTCTCCCCCCCTGGCCTGGTTGGCACCAACTGCCCCCCTCACCCCTCACTGCCTCTGCTGCTGGCTTTGTCACCTCATGCAGTCTGATATTCAGTTGTTTGGTTGCCCCTCACTGGCCCTCCCCCCTCTCCCCCCATTGGCCTGGTTGCCCCATGTAGTTTGCTGTTCAGTTGTTACTATGAGGGTGTCCTGACAATTTGCATATTACCCTTTTATTAGTATAGACTTGTTTTTCTTGAAATAAAAAAAGGAAAAAAAGAAATGCTAAAGAGTCTGCTGTAATGAGAATAAACAAAGAGCAAAACATAGGCATACAAAATTAGAATGGCATTAAATAAGTACCTATCAATAATAACTCTAAATAAAAATGATTAAGTGCTCCAGTCCAAGAGCTTAGTGTAGCTGAATGTATATAAAAACATGGCCCAACTATATGCTATCTAGAAGAGTCTGATCTTGGAACAAAAGACACACAGAGATGAGAGTGAAGGGATGGCAGAACTAATTTTCATGCACATGGAAATGAAAAAAAAAAAAAGCTGCAGTAGCAATACTCATATTTAACAAAATAGACTTCAAAATGAAGGCCATCACAAGAGACAACAAATTACATAATACTAACAGGATCAATCCAACAAGAGGATATAACCCTGGTAAACACATATGCACTCAATATTGGAGAACAAAATATATTTTAAAAACGTATAGAGGACTTTAAGGGAGAGATCAACAACAATACAGCCACAATAGGGAACTTTAACACCATGCTGACTTCACTGGATAGATTTTCAAGACAAAAACTTAACAGAGAAATAGTGACTCTAAAGGACACACTGGATCAAATGAATTTAATTGACATTTTAGAACATTGTACCCCAAAGCATCAGAATAGTCATTATTCTCAAGTGCACATGGATCATTCACAAAGACAGACCATATGTTAGGACACAAAACAAGTCTCTACAAGTTCAAGACAGTTGAAATCATATCAAGCATCTTCTCAGAGAATAGTAGAATAAAATTAGAAATCAATTACATTCAAATACATGGAGGCTAAATAGCATGTTATTAAGCAATGAATTGTGCCAGAAGCCAATTCCAGCATGTCATAATTACAAGAGTTTCATCAAAAGGTTGATGAAACTTGGGGGGGCTCAACAAGTTACATATGAGTTACATATGTAATTACCTGTTGGAATGGCTGAAAGGCACTTCCCCCAAACCTTAATAGGATGATTGTTTGCTGCCAGACAGCTCAGGACATCTTAATCTACATATTATTGCCTCCTGTTGGCCAAACACCTGAACAGCCATAGGCTATTCCCCAATCTGATAATACTTCTGTACTCTACCCTTTGAAGTGTATTATCTCCACCTTGCCCTAGGACAAATTGTGTTAATAAAAAGCAAGGGTCCTGAAACAAGAACTTCTTAGCTCCTTTAGCTGAAGCTCCTCTGACCCCCAATTGCCTTTCAAAAGTATCTTTCATCTCTGGACTCTTATTTAATCTACACACAGCCTTTCTCCAGATTGCTGAACCCTTTGTAATGCTGGAACAAGAACCCCAGCATTAGAATTGGTTATCAATGAGATCAAGAAAGAAATCAAACCTTCTTGGAAACAAATGAAAATGAACACACAACAACCCAAAATCTCTGGGGCAGCAAAAACAGTCCTGAGAGGAAAGTTCATAGCACTACAGGCCTACCTCAAGAAATAATAAAGATCATCAATAAACTATTTATCCCTGCAACTTAAAGAACTGGAGAGGGAATGAGAAAAGCCAGAGTAAGTAAAAGGAATAAAATAATAAAGATTAGAACAGAAATAAATAACATAGAAACTAAAAAATATATATACAAAAAAAAAATGAATGAAACCAAGAGCCAGTTCTTTAAAAGGATAAACAAAATTGATGAACGGTTAGTCAGACTCATCAAGAAACAAAGAGAGAAGACCCAAGTAAATAAGATCAGAAATGAACGTGGAGCAATAACCACTGACATCATAGAAATACAAAAGATTGTAAGAAAAATGCTATGAACAACTATATGCCAACAAGCTGGACAATGTGGATGAAGTGGATAAATTCCTAGAAAAATACAATTTCCCAAAACTGAATCAGGAGAAATCAGAAAATCTGAATAGGCCAATAACAACTGATGAAATAGAAGCAGTAATTTAAAAAACTCCCAGCAAACAAAAGCCCAATTCAGAAGGCTTCACAGGGGAGTTTTATGAAATATTCAAAGAACTAACACCTATACTCCTTAAACTATTTTTAAAAATCTGAGAGGAAGGAACACTTCCAAACTTTTTTTTTTAATGAGGCCAGCATTATCCTAATTCCAAAATCAGATAAAGACACTACAAAGAAAGATAATTATAGGTCAATTTCCCTGATGAACATAAATGCTAAAATCCTCAACAGAATATAAGCAAATCGTATCCAGTAATATATTGGAAAGATCATACACCACAACCAAGTGGGATTTATTCCAAGAATGCAAGCATGGTATAACATTTGCAAATCAATAAACGTGATACATCACATAAGCAAAATGAGAGATAAAGGTCACATGATCAGATCAATCAATGCAGAAAAAAGCCTTAGAAAAATCCAACATCCATCTATAATAATAAAAGGGTAATAAGGATGTCCTTCCAGTCAAAGCCAGGATCGGATCAAAGGAAGCCAAAGGGAAGCCACCAGAGTCCCAGGTGCTGGAGGGAAGCCAGTGCTGGCAGCTGGGGGAAAGAAGACCTACTCTTGCATGAATTTTCATACATCAGTCCTCTAATATTTAATAAAATCTCTCAGCAAAGTGGGAATAGAGGGATCATACCTCAACATAATAAAAGCCATATATGACAAGCCTACAGCCAACATCATACTCAATGGGCAAAAACTAAAACCATTTCCCCTAAGAATTAGAACAAGACAAAGGTGCTCACTTTCACCACTCTTAATCAACACTAGAGGCCTGCTGCATGAAAATTCATGCACTGGAGGGGGTGGGCGGGAGGTGACCTGGCAATTAGGGGAAGGTGACACCCCCATTACACCCCTGCTGCTGCTGCCACTGCCAGCAGTGCAAGCCTTGGCCCAGCCCTGGTTACCTGTGCCTCGGGCTGGCCCTGGGCAGCTGGGCAGTCACCATTCAAGGTTTGCCTGCACCTTGGGCTGGCCCTGGGTGGCTGGACAGCTGCCATCTGAGGCTTGCTTGTGCCTTAGGCCAGCCCTTGAAGGCTAGGGGACTAAGGGGATTGGGAGACTCTGGAGATAGGCATGTGTCATGTGCCTGCCATCCCAGTGGGGCTGAGGGGACTGGGTGTCACCATCTTGTGGAAGTGGGTACCTCCATCTTGTTGCTGTGGATGCTGCCATCTTTGAGGGTGTGGCTGTCAATTAGCATAATCCTCCTTATTGGCTATGGGTGCTGCCATCTTTGCAAGGGTGTGACAGTCAATTAGCATATTCCCTCTATATTTGGTAGGATATTACTAAGATTCATAGCCACAGTAATCAGACAAGAAAAAGAAATCAAAGCTGTTCAAATTGGAAAGGAGGAAGTAAAACTGCCATTATTTGCAGATGACATGATATTATACATACTAAACCCCAAAGACTTCACCAAAAAACTATAATACTAGATTTATTTTTTAAATAAATCTTTATTGTTCAGATTATTACAAATGTTCCTCTTCCCCTCCACCTCAATTGCTCCCCTCCACCAAGTTCCCACCCCACCCTCTGCCCTTTCCCCATCTCCCATTGTCCTCATCCATAGGTGCACAGTTTTTATTCAGCCTCTTCCCGTACCCCTCACTCCCCTTTTCCCTGAGAATCGTCAGTCCATTCCCCTGCCATACCTCTGATTCTATTATATTCACCAGTTAATATTGTTCATCATATATTTTTTTAATTCCCCTGGCTTTTAGTTTCACTTTTTGATATTTACATATTTGTTGTTCATAATTTTTATCTTTATCTTCTTCCTCTTCCTAAAGAACCTCCTTCAGCAATTCATATAATTCTGGTTTGGGGGTGATGGACTCCTTTAGCTTTTTATTATTTGTGAAGCTCTTTATCTGGCTTTCAATTCTGAGTGATAGCTTTGCTGGGTAGAGTATTTTTGGCTGTAGGTTCTTGCTATTCATCACCTTGAATATTTTTTGCCATTCCCATCTGGCCTGCATGGTTTCTGTTGAGAAATCAGCTGACAATCGTATGGGTGCTCCTTTATAGGTAACTACCTGCTTTTCTCTTGCTGCTTTTAATATTTTCTCTTTGTCTTTTGCTCTTGGAATTTTAATTATGATGTGTCTTGGTGTGGTCCTCTTTGAATTCCTCTTGTTTGGGGTTCTGTGCACTTCCTGGACTTAAGTCTATTTCTGTCACTATTTCTTCTAATATATTCTGATTTTGGTTCTCTTGAAATTGTCCCAGAGGTTTCTTACACTATCCTCAACTTTCTGGATTCTCTTATCTTCTTGCTTCTGGGAAGGAGTGTCCTCTGGCTCTTAATGTTCCAAATCTTTGTCTTGATTCTTGCGATCTTCCAGACTGTTTTTAGGACTCTGTGTAATATTTTTTTATTTCAGACAATGTTTTCTTTATTTCTAGTTGATCCCTTTTTATTTCTAGTTGATCCCTTTTCATATCCTCATAAGTCTCATTTATTTTATAGGCCTTTTTTTTTTAGAGATTCTTGAAAAACCTTATAACAGTAGTTTTGAACTCAATGTCCATTCTTTTCTTTTCCTCCATCTCCTTCCTTTGTGTCCTGCCTCTCCTCTGCATTTTAGCTTCTTCCCTGATTTTATGGAATAGTTTTGTGTGCTAGGTGTTCTGGTAGAGCTCAGTAGCACAGCCTTCCCAGTTACTTGGAGTGGACAGTCTTGGTGTAGCTCTTTGTGGGCTGTGTGTGCAGTCTTGTTGTTAAGCCTTGCTTGTTGTTGGTATCACTGGGAAGTGTTGATCTCCAAGCCAATTGGCTGTGAGGATCAGTAGTGTCTCAGCTAGGAGGGCTTCTGTACTCTGCTTGGATGGGGTGGAGTCTCAGGGTAGTGCATACAAGCTTTGGAGAGTCCAGCAAGATTGGTTGCAGGCGCGCGCACCTCTTTGTTATAGGCGAAGACAAACTTTGGATTCGTCCCTTCTCCGAAGATTTCTATTCACAGTGAATGAGAAAGCCAGCCTCCAGGAGGGCTTCCGTGCTCCGCTTGGATGGGGTGGAGTCTCAGGTGGTGCTGACAAGCTTGTTTCTTGTCAACCCTGCAGTAATGGCTGCTGGCTTCACACACCTCTGAGAGATCTCTGCCCACTGCCTGATAGTCTGGCCTCTCCTGACTGGGGCTGTCAATCAGAGCAATAGGGTGGTTCTATTTTCCTCCCAAACAAGAAAGCCAGCTGCGTAATAGCTGTCCACCCTCTCTGCGTGCCTGGAGTGAGCCAGCAGTGAGCCAGTGGCTGCCTTTTCTCGCACACAGTTTTCTGCACCTTTACAGTTCTCGAGACTCAGTGTGCCTTCTTTCTCCTTCCCAGATGGTACAGCCTCCTCTCAGCCAGGCATCCAGGTGCTTCGAGGCGATGTTTCCCCTGTTTTCCAGCTCTAAATTCAAAATTGTTGTTATAGGCTGCATTCAGGTGGCTACCCTATGCCACCATCTTGGTTTCTCCTACTAGATTTAATTTAAATGCACTTGGTAATGTAACAGGATACAAAATCAACACCCAAAAATCAATGGCTTTTTTTATACACCAATAATGAATTCTCAGAAAGAGAAACTAAAGGAACAATCCCATTTACCACTGCAATTTAAAAAAAAAAAAATTAAGATACTTTAGAATAAACCTAACCAAGGCAAAAGACCTGTGCTTGGAAAACTACAGGACGTTAAAAAAAAAAAAAAGACCAGATCAAGGAAGGTGTAAACAAGTGGAGGAATATACCGTGCTCATGGCTTGGTAGAATCAACATTATTAAAATGTCCATACTACCCAAGGCAATCTACAGATTCAATGCAATCCCTATTAAAACACCAATGGCATATTTCACAGACCTAGAACAAACTCTCCAAAAAATTTATATGGAATCTAAAAAGACCCCGAATAACTGCAGCAATCTTGAGAAAGAAAAACTAAGTTGGAGGAATCACAATATAATATTTCAAGTTATACTACAAAGCCATTATAATCAAAACAACCTGGTACTGGCACAAGAACAAGCATATAGATCAATGGAACAGAACAGAGAACCAGAAATTGATTCAAGCTGTTTTGCTTAATTAATATTCGACAAAGGAGACAAGAGCATACAATGGAGTCAAAAGAGTCTCTTCAATATATACTGAGTGGCCAGATTATTATGATTTCTGAATGCATAATAATCTGGCCACTCAGTGTATAGTGTTGGGACAATTGTACAGGTAATACAAAAGAATGAAACTAGATCACCAACTTACATCATACACAAGAATAAGCTCAAAATGGATAAAAGACCTAATGTAAGTCATGAAACCATAAAAATCCTAGACGAAATCATAGGTAGCAAAAATCTCAAACATCTCTCATAGCAAAATATGTATGGATACATCTCCTAAGGCAAAGGAAACTAAGGAGAAAATAAACAGATGGGACCACATCAAAACAAAAAGCTTCTGCACAACAAAAGAAATCATCAACAAAATGAAAAGAGAGCCCACTGTATGAGAGAACAGATTTGGTAATGATACATCTGATAAAGGCTTAATATCCAAAATATACAAGAAACTCATACAACATAACAAAAGGAGGACAAACAATCCAATTAAAAAATGGGCAAAGGCAGGCTGGGAGCGTCCAGGCCAGGAGCGGCCGGGTCGGGTGCGGCCAGGCCCGGAGCAGCAGCTGCCAGGCTGGGAGTGAACAGGCCCGGAGCAGCAGCAGCCAGGTTGGGTGTGGCCAGGCCCTGAGCAGCAACAGCCAAGCCCGGAGCAACCAGGTTGGGAGTGGCAGTGGCCAGACCCGGAGCAGCTGGTTGTGGAACGAACCAGAGCAACAGAGGCCAGGCCTGGAACATCCAGGCCCGAAACAGCTCGCTCCTTGCCTGCCCCCGCCCCAAGGCTGCCTCTCAGACATGGCTGGAAACTTTTGCAGGAACTTGAGGGTCTGCTGAATCAAGTGATGAAGGCTTAGATCTAGATATGTTGAGTTAGTATAGCGCTGGGGTGTTGATCTGTGAGTGCCTTGTGCGGGGCCTGGATGAGGTTGGTTGACCTATTTTGAAGTGTCTTTTGTTTGAAGTGTATCTTTGGGCATGTGGAGGTATTGTTGATATCAGAAAATGCTAAGTAACTGATTTACTATCTGAAAAGGGATTTACTATCAGGGAAAGGGAGGGAGGAAGAGACTGAACATAAACTGTGCACCTATGGATGAGGACAATGAGGGAAGGGGGCGGAGGGTGGGGGGGGGAACCTGGTGGAGGGGGAAGAAATGAGGAACCTTTGTAATAATATGAACAATATAGATTGATTTATTAATAAAAAAAAAGAAATCAAGTGAAAAACAATTTAAGGATCTTACAATGTAATATTCTCAACAAATACTTAAACAAGTTGATTGGTAAAGACAAGAAATGCTGGATATTTTCACAAACCTCACAATTATAAAAATAAATAATTTTCTTGAATCGTAAAAAAAAAAAAAAAAAAAAAAAAAAAAAAAAAAAAAAAAGACAAAGGACCTAAATAGAACCTTCTCCAAAGAGGACATACAGATGGCCAAGAGACATATCCTATATAATATCCTATATAATAAAACCTAATATGCAAATCGACCAAACGGCAGAACAACAAGCGGAACTACCAGTCGTTATGACACACAATGACCACCAAGGAACAGATGCTCAATGCAGGAGCTTCCCCTGGTGGTCAGCACACTCTAACAAGGGGAGTGCCACTCATCCAGAAGCTGGGCTCATGGCTGGCGAGTGGAGCGGCTATGGCAGGAGCCTCTCTTGCCTCCACTGCAGGTGGGCAGGTGGGTGGTAAGGAGCTAGAGGTCCTGGGCTGCAAGAGCCCCAGACTGCAAGAGTGATGTCTGACTGCCGGCTTAGGCCTGGGGGAATCAGGCGTAAGCCAGCAGGCAGACATCCCCCAAGGGGTCCTGAACTGCTAGAGGGCACAGGCTAGGCTAGGGCCCCCCTCCAGTGCACAATTTTGTGCACTGGGCCTCTAGTGAAAAAATATTCAGCCCTAGCCTGTTTGCCTCAGTAGATAGAGCATCAGCCTGTAGACTGAAGAGTCCCAGGTTCAATTCCAGTCAAATCAAGCCTGGGTTGTGGGTTCAATTCCCAGTAGGGGCCATGCAGGAGACAGCTGATCAATGATTCTCTCTCATCATTGATGTTTCTCTCTCTCTCTCTCTCTTTCTCTCTCCTTTTCTCTCTGAAATAAATTTAAAAATATGTTTTAAAAAATGTTCAAAGTCACTGATCATCAGAAAGACACAAATTAAAATGACAATGAGGTATCACCTCACCCTATTAGAATGGTTACCATAAACTAATCAATAAATGACAAGTGCTGGTGAGGATGTAGAGAAAATGGAACCCTAGTACATTGTAGGTGGGAATACAGACTAGTGCAACCATTATGGAAAACAGTATGAAATTTCTTCAAAAGATTAAATATGGAACTGCAATTTGAGCCAGCAATCCCACTTCTAGGAATAAATCCTAAGAAACCTGAGGCACCAATTGAAAAAAATGTATGCACCCTATGTTCATAGCACAATTTACAACAGCTAAGATCTGGAAACAACCCAAGTACCCATCAGTAGATAAGTGATTAAAAATGCTGTGGCACATTTATACCATGGAATACTATGCAGCAGTTAAAAAGAAGAATCTCTTTCCCTTTGAGACAGCATGGAGGAACCTGGAGAGTGTCATGCTAATTGAAATAAGTCAGTCAGAGAAAGACAAGTATCACCTGATCTCACTCATATGTGGAATCTAAGTAACTAAATAAATTGATGAAAGAGTGGATCCAGAGACTTGGGAGCATGGAACAGAGTGTGGAATCTCAGAGGGAAGGTGACAGAGGGTTGGTGGGTAGGAAGCAATCCATGCATGGCCCATGGACACAGACAATTGGCTAAAGGCCTGGGGCAGGGGAAGGAGAAGGCTAGCAGGGGTCAATGATGGAAAAGGGGAGACATATGTAATACTTTCAACAATATACAATTCTTAATTTTTTAAAAAAATAAGAAAGAAAACTCCCTTTCCAGAGCTTGGAAACTACCCTCTTCTGTGGCTGGGAGCCAGTCCATGGGGGTGGGCAAAGGCCTCCAGAGTTGGTTAAGTGGCAGGCTGTGAGATACCTCTCAGCATTCTGTTTGGTGAGAATACAGCAGAACTTCTGCCTTCTGATGCCCACTGGTGGGTTTCTCTGTTAGTATCTCCTATTTGGCTTCTTTTTCTCTCTATCTCTGTCCTTCTGTCTTCCTGTCTGTCCCAGTCGTCTTACTTTTCATCCCTAGTATTGTCTCTCTCTCCCATCCTCCTCTAATTCAGTTGGCTTGTCCCCTATCTTTCAGTCTCTCCTAACTCTCTGTCTGTGCCTTTCTCTCTATTGATCTCTGTGCATCTCTTTCCTCTCTGTGAAGTTGGGCTCTCCTCCTAAAGATTTTAAGCAGTGCCTTTTCTTAGACTGTGATATGTGCCCACTTGGTACTGCCCCTGCCCACTCCTGCCCCCACCCCCTTACCTGCTCTACATGTCTCCGATACTGTAGGACTGAACTCAGGACCCCCAGATTCTGCAGGGCCCCCAAGCAGGGGTTTGGGTACTTAGAGCCAGTGAAGCAGCAGGGTAAATGGGCACACGCTAGGCAAAGGTCAGTGCTGTCAATGCTGTCAGAGAGGCTAGCACCCTCTTCCTTTTGCGACCCCAGGAACTTTATCCCTCCCAGCCAAAGCTAGCAGAGGTGGCTGACAGAGTGAGCCCTGGGATCATGGGTGTGGCCCAGCTCCTGGCCAGCTGAAGGCCAGAGCTAGAACTTCAGGAATGACCCAAGAGTCTCCTGATTGTGCTCTGTGCTAGAGCCTGGAACATGGGTCCAGGAGGGGAAGGGTATGCAACCTGAGGGGACAGGGTCAGAGTTACCATTCAGAGGACAGAATTACAAAGTAGCCAGGTCCTGGCCCTAGCCACCATAGTCAGTGGAAGGAAGAGATTAGGTTTCTAATTTTGCCTTTACCACTTACTAGCTGAGTGGCCACTCAAGGCCCTTTTCTGCTCAGGGCCTCAGTTTTCACATTTGTGCAATGAAGAGAGACTGGCGGCCATACTTCACTTTACCAGTCTGAGTCTATGATCCTATCCCTCCATGAGCCTCTGACACTGTGGACTTTGAGGGTGTGAGATGTGGCCTGAGATGATCACGCTGCTGGAGAGGTTGGGTACTGAGGTCTCAGTGTGGAGTAGTAATGATCACATTATCACACTGGCCTTGAATCCAGAGGCCTGAGGTGCAGAGCCATCCCTTCACTCACACCTATTTCTCTGTGCCTCTGTTTCCCCATCTGTAGAAGAGATAATAATCCTAGCTCCCACTCTTGAGAGGTCCAGTAAATTCACAAAATCTAGGATTCAGTTCTGAGCAGATGCTGGGAGTGGGGTGGAGTGAGCTGAGTTGAAGGTGGGTCCTTAGGATGGGCATCTGAGGGCCCACAGGAGCCAGAGGGGCTGACAGTGGGGTGGAGGCTAAAAGGAGCCATTGTAAGAAATAGGAAGGGGGAGGGGTGTGTGTGGGGGGGTGAAGAGCATGCTTATCACAGGCCCAGGTTTTTCCAGAAAAAGCCAGCAGCCTCTGAGCAGCCATTCTTCCTGGGAAGAAAGAAGACTGGAGGGCCCTTAGGCCTCTTACGCTAGGCTGTGGGAGGAAAGCGGTTTGAAAATCAGCATTGTTGCCTCCTCTGCTCACCCCATACTCCACCCCATCTTGACTATTTCTGTGGGAGCCAGGCTTCAGCCTGGAGTTTAAACTTTTGAAAATCACAGAAGGCTAAACCAGGGAGGCAGCTGGGAGTGGAAGGAATCCTGGGAAGGAAGTAGGGATCTGGCCCTGCTCTACTATTCTGAGCTCAGTTTTTCCATCTGTAAAATGGGAATGCTATCCAGCCCTGACCCACTAAAATTTATTGCAGTTTCCATGTGGGACTGAGACCAGGCAAGGAGTAGCCTGAGCATTGGAAATGGCTGACTCTGGTTTGCCGCTTAACCCTAGGTCCAGCCTCCTGGGCACCAGGATGCATCTCTGAATCCAAATATGGCTCAAAATTCCCAAATGGTCTTCATTTCTCAAGTAGAATTAGGATGAAAACAGCCAAAAAGAACCATTTCTTATTCTTTTATGCACAAGCAAAAGCTGGGTCAAGTTTATTCATTAATTCATTTACCCTTCCATTCCTTTGTTCATTCATTCATTGTATAATGATTTAATGGTCCCCCAAGCACCTACTTTGTGCCCTCCCCTGTGCTGGGCATGCAGTCATGGCCCCTGAAGAATGGTCAGTCAAGTGTGGGCAAGTCATCATTAGAAACAGGAGAAGAAGGTACAGTGTAGCAGAGAAGGGAGTCACTGACCAGGTTCCAGAACTAGGCTTTTGGCTGTGTGGAGAAAGCTTAGGATAACATCAGGTAGGTCTGCAGTTTGGTTCAAGGACAAAGCATTTACAAAGGTGGGGAAGGGAGACAGGGCAGAGCTGGCTTGGGGCAAGAGTGACCCATCCCCAGAACATAATGCTCAGTGAAGTAAGCTGGTCACAAAGGGACAAATGCTATGGGATTCCACTTTTATAAGATGTCTAGAGTAGTCACTCATAGAGAGGGACAATAGAATACTGGTTGCCAGAGGCTGGGGGAGGGAAAATGGGGATTTTAATGGGTGTAGAGTTTTAGTGTACAAGATGAAAAAAGTTCTGGAACTTGGTTGCACAACAATGTAAATATACTTAACACTACTGAACTGCACACCCAAAAATAGTTAAGATGGTAAATTTTTTGTTATATGTACTTTACCTCATTTTTTAGAAAAGTAACCATACATTCACACACACACACACACACACACACACACACACACACACACACACACACATGAATGAGCCTTCCCCAGAGACTGAGAATGGGAAGGGGGCCAGAAATGGAAGGGGTGGGGGTCAGAAGTAGAGGGCCCTTAAACCAAGCTAAGACCAACCCAGTCACCACATATCCTTTGTAGAAGGTTGGAGGGAGGGATAGAAGCAAGGAAGAGTGAAGTGCTATGGTAAGAACAGTGTGTGTGTGTGTGTGTGGGGGGGGGGGGTTGTTTTTCAGGGACATGAGGCTGGGTGCAGTGCAAAGAGTTTGGACCTAAGGTAGAAGAGACTGACTCCGACCTTATAATATCCCTGAGGGCCCTAGCTGGGTAGCTCAGTTGGTTAAAGCATTGTCCAGATACCCCAAGGTTGCACATTTGATTCCCAGTCATGGCACACACAAAGAATCAACCAATGAATATATTAAAAAATGGAACAATAAATCTCTCTCTCTTTCTCTCTCTTTCTCTTTCTCAAATCAATTAATAAATTAGAAAAAAAACAAAACACATCTCTAAGGATTCCTTCAAACATGTAAGGGAAGAAAGCTGCTTTTACTGAACTACTGAATCGCTAAGACCTTAGACCTAGCAGAGGACATCCAGGCTGGTTGGCCAGGCAGCCCCAGCTGTTGAGGTAAAGATTTCCAGATAGCCTCTGCTGCCCACCTTCTCCCCCAGTGGCTAGACTGTGCCCTTTCCCAATATGAATCACAGAATTTCAGACCACAAGAGCTGTGGGACAACATCTACCAGACTCCCAACATCATATATTAATAGATATGGCTACTGACATCCAAAGAAGAAAAGAGATCTTCTTCTGCAAGTCAGGTGACAAGAACGCTGATATTCTGAACTCTCTTTGCCTTGGGTTCTCCCTGGGAGACCTTAAACTGAATTTTAATCATTGCAGAGGAAACTTCCAAATACATTGCAGCCTTTAGCTGGTCTGGCCAATACCATCTGCAGACTGGTTATCTTTTACTTTATGAAAATGATGCATTCCAATCAAAGTGACTTCAAATAAATCTTTTGAATGAAATCTATGCTGTTCTCTTCAGAACTGTACCTCTACAATTTGAAGGTATAGATGTCTCTAATCGAATAAACCCTTGAGCCAGTCCCAGAACAGGTTTAGTAGGGGAAAGTACAGATAGAATCTCTAAGTTCAGCTCTGCTTCTAAGATTCTCCCAGCCTCAGCTTCTTCATCTGTAAAATGGGAATAATTAAATCTACTTCAGAGTCATCTAGAATACTTGGTACTCAATAGCTGTTCAATGACGTGTATTGTAAATGATGATGTGTTGGTTAATGATGAGAATGATGATGATGGAAGTGATACTGGCTTGAAGACAGTCAGACATAGTGTGGGCATCATGTGGTTCTAGAAAGAACATGCTGGGGAGCTCTGGAGGGGGTCGGGGGACAGGGAGGGATGTGTCTGATTTTGAAGCTTCAGAAAGAGATTTATTTTGAGATGAATCTTTCATTCATTTGTTTACTCACTCACTTATCCATTCATCCATCAAATATTCATTAAGTGCCAACTCTGTCAGACCCCACTTAGGAATGGCAATTCTGGGCTTTGGGGAGAGTATTCTAAGAGGAGGGACCAGAATAAGCTGGCTGAGGAGAAGGAAAGGTTTTGGCTGGCAGCAGGAGAAAGAGCTGAAGTTGAAACCAAAAGTTTACAGAGAAAGGTAGCTGGCTCTCCTTCAGTACCTGTCTCCCAGCAGTGCACTGATTTGGGGCTGAAGTGAAGCCCAGGGTGCTGAGCTGAGCTGGGCTGGGAGAGGGAGGGTAGGAGACAGTGGAAAGAGTCAGGGCACAGTGACAGAAGAGAAATGTGGCCATTCAGTTCAGGGGGCAACGGGGGACCACTGGAGCAGTTTGTGCAGAAGAAAGATAGGTTCTGAACTGTGATTTAGACAGAGTGGTCTGGCAACATGCGCCAGGAGAACTGCAAGGACAGGTCAGGACCCAGGAACCAGCTTCTCTTGCCCCCATCTCATCCTGTTCCTACATGCTATTCTGTTTCCTCAGACTGCAAGCTCCCTGACTTCAGGTCTTGTCCAAAAGTTTGTCACAGGACTAGATATGCAGAGCTCAGGGAGAAGTATGCCTGGCCACCGGAGCCAGAGGCCTCAGGGACAGAGCTTTGCAGACTGCAGTTCTGAATGGGTGTGAGGGAGGGGTGGGACTGCTTTGGGAAAGAGGGCTGAGAGATGGCTGAGCCATCCTAGGCAGCTCTAATTTCTGTTATTTAATGCCATCATCTCCCTGCCATTCTCCCTCTTAAAGTGTCAGATGTCTGCTTCTAGCAAGACAAGAAAATGGCTTTAAAGGAGAGGAAAATTGCTTCCCTCCTGGGCAAAGGAAGGGCAAAAGGAGGAGGTGTCAGCAATCACAACTCTGACAACAGGGACAGCAGCCCGTGGTGCACAGACAATGGGGAGGGATCCTTCAGAGAAGAGAAGAGATGCTGCTTTCAGCTCAGCTGTTCCCCCTGAAGAAGGTGGGCACCTCTCTGGGGTTTCCACTTGGAGCCTCAAAGACGCAGCTGGAAGGACAGAGCAAGACCCAGGCAGGACTCTCAGTGAGGTGAGGTCCACAGGTTGTCCTGATATGTGGCCAGCTCTCTGGGGAAGTAGATGTGGCCTGTGATAGATCCTCCCTTCCCCCAACGAATGGATGAAGTATGACGTAAACTGCACCTGCGGTCTGGACATTCCTGAGCACCTAACCAGGCACCTTATATGGACTGTACATTGCACCACCAATCAGCACCTGCCAAATACCCTAAGCCCCCATTCCTAAATCCCTAAGTGCCTAATCATGTGCCTTTTATGAAACCACCAATCAGTGTGCGTTGAGTGCTGTAAGCCCCATCCCTTCCCTTTCCTCCCTTCAAAAGCCGCCTTCACCCCTGCACCTGTGCTCTCTTCCTTTGCAAGACAGCCCGGCAGAGTCCTTCTCCTCTAATAAAGCCTGTGTCCTGGTCTTCAGCCTTCTGTCTCATCTTTCAGTCTGGAACTACAAGAACCCTTAAAACCACCCTCCCCACTTTGTAGATGGGGAAAAAAAGGCCCAGGAGGAAAGGACTTAGCTTAGACCTCTTTACTAGTAGTTCTCAACTGAAGAGAAAAGAGGCCCTGGCTGGGTAGATCAGTTGATTAGAGAATCATCGTTCCAAAACACCAAGGTGGCAGATTTGATCTTCCTCCTCTTAAAGTGTCAGAATCAACCAAGTAATGCATAAATAAGTGGACCAACAAATCTCTCTATCTCTCACTTTCTCTCTCTCTTTCTCTCTCTACCCTCCTCTCCAAAATCAATAAATTGGAAAAATAAAATAAAAATAAAGAGGAGGCGAAAGGGAGCTGAAAGTGGAGTTTTTAAGGAGAGGAGCCAACTTTAGCCATATTTAATTCAAGGCAGGAACAGACTTCCGGGTTCCAGATGCAGATGGATAGGCTCAAGACCACCTTCTCCAGGAAGCTGTCTCTGCACTGATATTTGTCCCTTCCAAACCATCCTGTTGTGTTTATATCAAGTATTTGGTGTAGAACTTTATCATAAGTTCACAAGTTCTTCAACTTGTGTCATTTTTAAAAAGCAGACCGCCAAAGGTCATGGAATGAGAGTTGGGATGAGAGTGGTGCAGGGGGGCCAAGGACATGATCCAGAATAAGTAGCAAGCATGAGGCAGGGTTCAGTCTGAGTGTCAGTGACTGGCTTAGGATCTGAATCAATTACTTTGCTTTTTTGCATGGCCCACAGGTTACGTAGGCCTACACCAATGCTGGTCACAGCCTTCTCCAAATCCTGGCAATTCCACTGGTACAATAAATTCACCCGAACTAACATTAGATGGACATAAACACCTACCCATCTCCAGTCTCCAAGTTTCCGTTTGTGTGTGTGTGTGTGTGTGTGTGTGTGTGTGTGTGTGTGTTGGGAGGTCATCCTGGACCCATGGGTGAAGGTACTGGGCATGCAGAGAGGAGCTAAAGGGGGAAGCTTAGCTTGCAAAGGAGGGAATCAGCATCAGCTCCAGATTTGCTGAAAGCTGCACAGGGGGCTCAGCAGCTCCCTTTCCTTCCTTTGGGCAGAGCTCCCCAAGATTAGTCCAGTTCCCTAATGCCACCTCCTTCACCTCTTCGCAGGTTTTAAATGACATGCCTGTCCCACCTCAGCACCCCAAGGCCCTCCTTCCCAGAATGAGGGGTCCTGTCCATGAGGACTCTTTTAAGAGTGAAAGAGGCAGCCTGGGAAATTGGGCCACAACAACCTTGGGCAGAGCTGCTGGGTCCCAAGGCCACATTCCTCCTGGCACCTCATTCGCCTTTCTAAGATACCCTGAAAATTTAAGGACAACCTCCCACAAGCAGAGCAGTTTCAAAGGGAATCTTTGTGCTGGAAATTCGCAGTGATGGAATTTCTGGAAACATGAACTTAAAAATTCCTTGCTCTTAGCTCTGGGGCTTGCATCTTGGGGGCTCTTTCACTGGGCGGAGCCCCCTCCCATTCAGAGAGCAGAAAAGAAGGAAGAATAGGAAGGGGAGGAGGAGGAGGAGGGAGTGTGGTGGGCTCCTCCCCCATTCCCTCTGGCATTTACCACTTCCAAACAATCACACTTTTGTTTCACTGAAATGATTACGTTCCCTGGGAGCCTTTTAAATGGCACTTTCAAGGTGTTTTATTATTATTATTATTATTATTATTATTATTATTATTATTCTTTCCATTTAAAACACCATTCCCCCCCCCCCCCGGAGGGGTGGGGGAGGGAGAGAAGAAAAACTTATAAAGCAATCACCAAATGCTGATCACTGGTCTCTAAGCCTCTGGATTCCAAACGTGGCTCTGGCATCAACAGGCTGGGGACTTTCCTTATGGTGATGGGGAGGAGAACGGAGCAGTGAGTGGCAGAGTCCCTCTGCCCTATCCCTACACCTCCATTTCTGAGTTTCTCTCCCTTTGTTCCCTTATTCCCCCACTCCCTCTTCCACCCTTCTCTCGGATTCTCTCTTGTCCCATGTCGGGCTGGAGCTCTGGATCTGCACTCTCCCAGTCCAAGGCATCCTTCTTCATAGGGGCCGACCCATTCCGCCTCACCCTTCTTACTGGGGCTTTTAAATTCATTGTGCCTTTCATTGTTTCCTATTGCATACACAATTCCTATTGCCCTGGAGACTGGGCTGGTGCAAGCAGGGAAAGGCATACAATGTGGATTTTGTCAACTCTACTTCCCAGTAGCAGTCCGGTGGTGGTGGGGAGCTGTGCACCTCTTTGCTTAGGCCCCTTCACCTCAGTGTCTGACCTGTTTTGTGGGATTCACTTTCAGCTTTGTGCGTGTCCTCTTCTGCAGCTCCCCGGCCTCTCCTTTGAAGGGGAATGCCAGGCCCATGTCACAGGTAGGGTACAAGAGGCAGTGGAAGGCGGTGCTCGGACTGCAGCCACCAAAGTGGTGAGAGGTGGGAAAGGGGAGACAGGGGAGACAGGGTCTGCTAGAGCCCTCCCAGGCTGAGGCGCCAGTCTCTGCTTTGGGGCCCAGCTTACACCACTCCTCCCCCTTCCTGTGCTTCATCAAGTGCAGAGACTGAACGGGTCAGCGCCTCCTTGGCAATGAGGCAGTTTTATGGGCTTTAGAAAAACACTCCAATTGTTCCCTCAATTACTGAGCAGATTGAATATATTAATCTCTCTCCTAACTGAATGAAAATGTCGGCTGCCGCCCCTCCCCCAGCCACTAGCGCCCCTCCAGTAGCACGTGCAGGAGCAACTCCCAGCTCCTTCCTCCTTCATCCTCCCTCCTCCCTCCCAACGACCCCCACCAGCCCTCTTGGCCTCCAGCCCAGGCAGGTTAGCGTGGGTCCAGGCAGCATGCTTTTGCTGTGCAAAATCACACACACACACACACACACACACACACACACACACACACCCCAGCGGGTGGACAGCTGCTTTACATTTTTCTATCAATTTTCATTGATTTTTCTCCTTTCTGCCATTTAGAAGAGCCTTTTCTTTGAGTAAACTCAATCATGGGGGCACAGCGGGGCAGGAGTGGTACTGTGGGTGGCTCCCCCTTCTGCTCCTGTGACAACTGCCTCCAGCTTGAACACACTCTGCCCCAGGCAGCCGAGCCTTGTTAAAAGCTACCTGAGGCTTCGCTTTGAAGCTCGATTTTCTTTTATTTCAGGGGAACAAAGGCACTGTCACCCACTCAGGAAGGGGTGCAGACCTGTCATCATGGAGGAGGGCTGAGGCTGGCTGCAGAGGCAGGGCTGGTTAGTGAGGGACAAGGCCAGGGCCCTCAGAAAGAGAAAAGCTATTTGTAAATGTACACAATTACCCGCAGGTCTCCTGCTGCCCCCCTCTTCCTCCTTGGAGGCACTGAAAGACGTTCTGCCCCCTGGGGCCTCTGAAGGAGACCTCAGACCGAGTCCCTAGGCATAATGGATAAGACATGAATATATGTAAGTGGGGGTGGAGGCTGTCCCCCTATTTCTGTCCTTGCCCAAGCCTGCCTGATTTACAAGTCATCTACATTTATGCCTTGGGAGTCATTTCAGGGTCCGTGCCTGGAGCTCTGCTGGTGGGAAATAGGAGAGCTTTGGGGTCTAGCCAGCGTACAAGGAGAGGCGGTGCATGTAAGTCGGATGGGTCTGGGTTCAGATCAGTCTCTGGCACTTAGTAGCTGTGTGATCTTGTGCAGGCTAGGTAACGTCCCTCAGCTTCCATTTCCCACTGTAGGGGGTGGGGTGGCACCCTGTGTCCTCTATGCCAGGAGGGTGAGAGGAGCTGTTTGGAGTAGCCTTGCCCTTCAGGAAATGTTTAGTAATGCTTGCCACTCTGGTAATCAGTTGAGATGTCTACACTGGGCAAAGGAGATGGATCTGGGCTTCAGTTTTTGCATCTAGAAAATACATTGGTCCTTATTGCATAGCTGGCCTCCCAAGGCCCCATTGTCTCTGGTGTTGGGGGTGGGAGGCAAAGGGGGGGAAGGAGGAGGGAAGACTGGCCCGCCTGGATGAGGCTCTGTTAGCAGATTGTTATAACTGAGCACACAGATGGCCCTGCTGCTCCTCCTGGGCTGCTTTCCCACCCTACTCAGGATTCCCAGAGGCCCTGAGTGTGAATGTGTGATGTGTGTGGTAGGGAGATGGGGAGGAAGGGGATGCCTATATCTGCCGTCCTCCTAGCCAGCCAGGCCCAGCACCAAAGAGCACCTGATGGACTCCAAGGGAGTGAAAGGAGGGGAAAGGTCCGGTTTTCATGGCCTTTTAGTCATCTCCCTCTTTTCTTCCTCACTTATAACCCTGGAAGGCAAATGTATCCCAACAGACACTCCAGAACACAAATGCACAGGCACACAGGATGCATTCGTGTTGTTATACCTACCACACCCTGCACATCACAAAGATAGACTCGCTGATGGATTCACATGGGGCACACACCCTCCCACAAACAGGTCCCCACTCATTAGGGCCATCCTGGCCTCTTGGCTTCATTTCTATATAAACCAAGTGCAGCTTCCACTAGAAGAGACGTTGGGGACTTGGCATGTGTGATATATGAGGTGAAATTAAAACGCAAGCAAAGTCTATCTTTAATCATTGATCTTTAAAAAAACTCTAAGAGTAGATGGGATAGGCAGCAGGGAAGAAAGGCTGACAGTGCCCAGTCACCTTCCCTGGCCCTGATGAGGGGTTAGCCTGTTAGAAGTCGGCTCAAACACCCAATCCTGGATCCTGGACTGGTTCTGCAGAGTGCCTGGTTCAGGACAGAGGGAGGATAAGTGGGGGGTATCCCTCCATCTGGATCAGACATCCTGTCCTGGGGTCCCATGACCTGGCCTCCATCAGCTCAGGGTGGTCATCCATCCATCCATCCATCTATCCATCCATCCATCCATCCATCCACTTCCTCAGCACTAAACTAGGTAGCTGTATCTCCCAGCATTTACAGGGCTGCCAGGCTGGGCTGGGAGAGGACGTAGGAGGAGTTGGAAGACAATTACTTTCCAAGCTGACTATGAGGGCTGGGGAGGCATAATAGGCTGGGTGGTCATCAAAGACTCAGTTGGCTATAGAAAAAAAAAGAAAAAAAAAAAAACAGTTCAAAAGACCCTGGTTTAGGGCACCATTTCACAGTTGCATGCAAGCTGTATGACTTGGAGCAAACCACTTACCTCCCTGGGCCTCAAGTTCCTATCTGTACAATGGGCATAGAGTGTCTACTGACAAAAAGGTTGAGAGGCTCAGCTAAGCAAGAGACTTACAGTATTTTTCGGACCATAAGACGCTCCGGACCATAAGACGCACCAGTTTTTAGAGAAGGGAAATGAAGAAAAAAAGGTTCTGAAACAAATAGTGTCCTAAAATATTTTATGTACATTAAAACCCAACATCACAGTTATAAACACATGTAATCAACCCTGTAAAGTAAACAGCAGCATTTAGAACCATTTTAGAGCCGGGCAAGCACACAGAGACCACACAGAGCCGGGCAAGTAAAAAAACTTTTTTTTTTAAGTATATGTGTAGGCTATATTTGGACCATAAGACGCAGGAACTTTTCCCCCCCACTTCTGGGGGAAAAAAGTGCGTCTTATGGTCCGAAAAATATGGTAGTTCATTAAAACCCACCTCACATTGGTCAGGGGGACATCTGATTTCTGCCTCAAAGAATCAGTAGGGTTGCAGGAAAGAGGTAGGGTTTCAGGAAAGAGGTTTCAGGTGGACAATGGTATGGAAGCAAGAATTGGGAAATGTGTGAGGGGACAGCATCAGGGAGAAAGAATGACAGGTAGAGAGATTGTCTGTGGGATGGAGAGTTGCAGGGGATGCCAAAGGAATGGAGAGCAGGTGGCAGCTCCATAGCTCTGAGCCCTCTACCATCCCCTATTTCCCAGACTGCTCTGAGCCAACCTGGCAAGGGAGATCCTGCAGAGCCCATTGGAGCATCATATGGCTCTTGGGAGGTGGGTGGTTAGGGAAGCCTGGATGATGTCCATTTTCTGAAGTAGGAAATAAGCCCTTAGAGGAGTTGAACAGCTTTCCCTTGAGTCAATCGCATAGCCAGGCTGGAATTGAGGTCTCCATCATATATTTTGTTTTTCTCCGATAGGTAGTGAGCACAGGTATAATCGCTCATAGCAGTCTTTCCCAGAGAGGTTCATGTTTTAATGGGCTTTCTAGGCAATGAGACAGGATTGTGGGAAACAGATTTCTGCCTTGTGGCCCCATATCACACCAAGTCCAGCCAAGACAATGTTAAGCCAGCCCTAACAACGAGTGCTCATTGTCCTGGGGTTTGGAAACAGGACTGAGGAAACAGGTCAGAGTCAATGGCTCAGAGTCCCCAGTCAGCCCCAGCGGCCCACTAGTGTTGGCTGATGACACTGAGAGAAAAAAAAGTTGCATAAATAATCCCAGAGTTAAGCCCTTGCCCATACTGAGGAGTTAGAGTCAGTTACAGCCAAGAAAGTTCCATGAATAAACATGGATTCGGGTCCCTGCTCTGGCTCATACCAGGTGTTTCTTTGTTGTTGTTGTTGTTGTTGTTGTTTTAAAGAAACCTCATTTTATTTCTTTTTTAAAATGTTTTAATTTTATTGACTTCAGAGAGTGGGAGAGAGAGAAACATCAATGATGAGAGGGAATCACTGATTGGCTGCCTCCTGCATGTTGGACCGAGCCCACAACCCAGGTGTGTACCCTTGACCAGAATCGATCCTGGGACCCTCTGGTCCACAGGCTGACACTCTATCCACTGAGCCAAACTGGCTAGGGCCATACCAGGTGTTCTTGAGCAAGTCACTTCACTTCTCTGACTCTCTGTTTACTCCTCTAGAAGATAAGGATAAAGATCCCTATTCTGTAGCATGGTTGTGAGAATTAAAGAACATGCTATATTGACCCTAGTATAAGGTTCTCCCTCCTCCCAACTGGTGGGCGGAGTTGTGACATTGCTGGCACCTGTCGCAGGGACATCCCCAATACATTGAGCCACCAATCAGCGAGTGCCAAAGTGTCCTGGAGCCCACCCCTTCTTGTTCTGCCCTGGGTCCAACCCTCTCCTGTTCCTCCCCTTAAAAAGACCCCCAGACCAGCCATGCTGCTGATCCTCCATGACCAGGTGGCAGCCTGCTGGGTCCATCCCCCCTCCCCAACTCCTTCAATTCTGATTTCTCTACCTCCATAATGAGTCCCGCTCATTACTGGGGAATAAACTTTACTTTAAAATATCTTGGTGGTCAGTTTCCTGCCCCTCAAACCTTACACTTAGTTCAGGACCCCTGACTTTCAGAATACAACCGGCCTGGAGGAGGGAGGTGGATACACATCCACACCCATACTTAGCCCTGCAAGGGGGTGTATCTATTTCTTCACAAGAAGCATTTGCTAAGCCCAAACTTTGCCAGGCCTGGCCTCTCTGAGTTCTCAGGAAAACAGAGAGCTCAGTGAGACCATTGCAGTCATTGGATGTAGGAGGGGAAGCAACTGGGTCTGCCCTGGGTGAAAGGATGACACTCCTGCTCTGCCGCCTCCTAGATCTGGAGTTTAACCTCCCTGTGCCTCCTTTCTTTATCTATAAAATGGGGGTGGTGACAAGACTGCCCTGATAGGATCATTGAATTGAAAGTGTAGTACATTTAAAGAATATACTAATGCTCACAAAACATTAGCTATGTGTTGTGGGGTCGAACCCTGGGTTCAAAATAAGACCACCGGAGGCTGATTAATTAATTAAAAAAGCTGGCAAGGATTTATTGAACTGGCCAGGACAGCCACAAGAGCGCCACACGCAGGTGGACTCCAAATGACTGCACCGTTTCAGGGGTAGGCAGTCCCTTTTAAAGGTTCAAAGCACAGGAATTTTCCTTTGTCCTAAATTCTAAATCCTAAAGACTAAATCCTAAAGACTGGGGACAGCCCGCAGGGTTGGTTCCCAGTCACATCCTGCTGGACATTGGAATGTGGCCCTATCTTGTGATAGCACAGAAGCAGAGCTCATTGGTTAGTCTCTAAAGGTTATCTACAGTTTCTATCCCTGAAGTTACTGAGTCAGTGGGAATTAATCTTCTGTGGTCCTGGTCTCAGGCAAGGGAAAATTGCATTAGCCTCCAGGTCTTCACCTGGAAGCTGAGGTAAGTACCCAGTGTTTTTATCAGATGCAACAGCCACACTTAGCAGGGTTAAAATTCAAACAGCAGTTTTTACCAAAGTATGGTTGCCACTATATTTCACTATGGTCATTATGCAGATGGATAGCAACTTGTCAGATAGACAAGGTTTGGAAGCCTGCATTCTAGGCAGACGTAGTAACAGCTTAGGCAAAGGCCCAGAGGCTTGAGAGAGTGTGGTACTCAGAGGAGGTAAAGGGCAGTGAGGAGTATGGGGACAGCTGAGGGGTCAGCCATGAGGCCTACCTGGGAGAGAGAAGGCTGAGCCTGCCCCCAACCCTCACCCCAGCAGGAAGCCTGGCTCTTGAATCACAGATCAGGGAGGGGGCCCCAGGAGAGCTGAGGTCCTCAGGGTGGGCATGGAGGGAGGGGTGGATATTATTTTAATCTTCCTCTTAAAGCATAATTGCTTTTTGTCAGCAGGTGTTCTGGGAGCCGCCTTCCCAAGAGATTGCTTTCCCGGCTCCTCTCCTCCAGGAGACAGTCAAGACCAGGCCAGCTCAGCATTGCATTAATATACTGCAAATGTGATTTCATGGCCTCAAATAAGATTAGGGCCAGGGGCTCTGCTCTCTCTCTCTCTCTCTCTGATAGAGACAAGGACAGGCAGTGTGGGCAAGGGGTTTAGCTGAGCAAGGAGTCTGAGGGAGGGGTTGGGAATCTAGCCTGAATGAGCAGTTTCCTGTAACTGGAGCTCCTGGGACCTGCTGGCTCCTTCCAGCTGCACAGGCAGCCCTGAGACCCTGTCTGGGGGGTGGGGTACTCTGGGCTGTCTCCCCTACCCCAGAACTCGCCACAAGAGCCCTCAGTAAAGGAGAGGGCTAAGATTACAAAGGCAGGCTCTGCAGCCGGATGGCCTGGGTCCAAAGCTTGACTCCTCTGTCCTGGTTGTGCCTTTCTTTTCTCATTTGTAAAATGGGGACTACAATAGTAATAGTACCTACTTCATATGTGATTGTGAACTGAGTTAACATGTAAAATGCATACAGTAGTACCTGGAACATAACAAGCACTTGATCTTTGGTAGCTGCTATCGGGTAGTGCACACACCAACTAGTGATGCTTTAGAAGTGGGGAGATGGACTCTGGAGGAGGGAAGGTTTTTGGGGAGCAGGCATCACTGTTCCAGGCTGAAGTGGGACATCTGGGGAGCTAGCAAGGAAAAAGGCATCTGAAGTGAGTGTCATACCTCACTCACTCAATGAGCCCCCATGTGGCAAAGACTGTGACAGTCAACCGCCCTCCCAGGAAGAGACAAACTTTTCTCTTCCAAAAAAGTCAGTGATTGGTCATGAGCCAGGGTTAGGGGAAACCCAGGGGCTGAACCTGATGCCCCTGGGTGGGGTGGGGCAGTGGGAGAAGGTTTCAGGGGAGATTTGTCAATTGTTCCAGTTGTGTCTTGAAGAAGCACTATAGATTAATCAGCCTGGCAGAGGACAGTCCAGGCAGATGGAACATATGTGAAGGCCAGAGGCCAGAGAGACCAGAGCCATCCAAAGGACCACAGGCATGGAGCATGGCTGGAGGGTGGGTGTAAGGCAGGGATTGACTGTGAAAAGGCTTGCAGGGACTGTGTGAGCAGATCATGAGGCCTGCAGGCTCTCCTGAAAGCAGGAGGGGGGAGGGGCTATCAGAGTGTTCACTGAGGCTGAGGAGTGACATGGTCAGGTTTGTGGTTTGGAATAGTGGAGATGAGGGAACTGGTTGAGCCTACTGTCCACCCAGACCTCTCTGCCCTGATTGGCCCTCCCCACTCCACCTTGGAAGAGTGCTGCTTCTACCGCCACCACTGTTCCCTATGGAGGAAAGAGCAGGTGGCTTTCATTACTTACCCCTTTAGCCAGTTCCTTGTTAATGTTATCAATTTTGCAAAAGAAAAACTTCCAGAAGTCAGGTTGTATCTTTAGCAAAGTGATTCCTGAGATGACAATGGAACCTGGGCTGCTGCAAACAAGAGCTCTGGTTACCTAATGCTGAGAGAACTCTTCCAACATGAATGTGCCTGATGAGTAAATAAATGGCCATGCTGTTAGCCAACAACAAGAAGAATGTGTCCATTAATAGTCACCCCAAGTCTCCCATAGCAAGGCTTGGCCATAGGGGCTCCATACTGGCATAAAGGTGGAGAACTGCCTGCCACATGCCAGGTACCTATTCTCTCACCCAATCCCCATGTCTCTGCCAGGTAGGATTATCCCTGCTGCTTTGCAGATGAGAAATTGAGGCCCAAGGAGTCAAGGGACTTGCCCAGATACACTCTGAGAAGCCTGGCAGAGCCAGGGTTAAAGCCTGGCCTGGTAGATTTCAAGAGGTCATGCATTTTTTGCTACCCAACATGGTGGTGCTGTGCCAGAATGGTTATTCCCAGGGACCCACAAGAACTAGGTGCAGGCATAAGGTCAGAACTATTAAGTACAAATGACAAAACATAAAGGTAAATGCATATAGTCCAGGACCTGATCAGATTACCTCTGCACAATAAGGGACCAAAGTAAGGTCAGAGGGGCAGTCCCCCACCATCAAGCGCCTGCAAGACCTCACCTCCTTGCCGTGTCAGCCTTCAGACAGCCTGCATCCAAGGGGCTTAGTGCAACTGGAAGCAAGCTCCCATTCTGGATACTCAGTCATAGCCTCAGGGCACAATGGCCACACTAAACTACTCAACACGCATCTGTGCAGAATAGAGTGGCTTCTGCCCTGGTTTAAAGGGGCCTAGCCCAGCCCATAGTGCCAGCTGCCTCCAGGGACTCCACTTCCCTCTCCATTGACACTAGCGGGCTGTACTATCACAGAGCCTCATTCACAAGGTCAGGGTTTTAATCTCTGCACTTAAACTTTCCATGTCGCCCTCCTTCCCCTGGAATTAAAGAAAAAGACAGGTGGTGGTGGTGATGGAGCCAGCAGACCTAGATTCAAATCCCAACTCTGCTGCTTCAAAGCTTAGGCAAGACCCTTCATTGCTCAGAATATCTGTTCCTTCTTCTTCATAAGGGAGAAACAACTATAACTCCTGGGGAGAATGAATGTGAGAATTAAATGAGACCACACATAAAATTTCAGGTGCAGAGGTTGGCACAAGGTAAATGGTCACTGAGAGCTAGTTAGGTGTGAAGGTGTGGTAGCAATGATGATTATGATCTACCAGGACATCAAGTGACATCTTAGCCCACAAAGAGTGGCTCATGCAGCAGGTGTATCGGTCAGAAGCCTGGTAGAAAGAAAGAGGCATTTAAATTTGGTCATTTGAAGGGAGTTTAATCAAGGGACACTTTAACAAAGCTGACGGGTGAGGTTTAGGTAAAACAAGAAGAAGAGTGCAGTACCCTGGGGGCTAGTGAGAGGAACCTTCACCACCCCTAGGCCTGGATAGGCATGAGGAGGAAGGATGGCCACAAGTGTCCCCAAGTGAGAGGAGAGATGACAGCTGTAACTTGCAGCCACACTCACTGCTTTCCAATTTGAACTCACTCAGGGGACGCAGACAGGCAGTCCTTGGCTGCTGTTTGGTGTGGACTCAGGACGGGAGCGAGGGGAGCAGAAACACAATGATAGGGGCTTAGAGTGCCCCTCACAGCCCCAAGAGAGCTCTGTCAACAGTGCCTCCAGCTCAAACTCAGACTAGCCTTAAGGAATAGGGTATGAATTGGTGGGGGGGGGGGGGGGGGAGGCAGTGAGAACCATAATTGAAGCACAAGGCAAGCCAGCTCCCCTGATCTCTCTAGAAACTTCCAGGTGGAGCCTCATAGCTGATGTGAGGTCAAAACAGCTCTGAAGGTCATGGCCAAGCAGGCTGTGCACTCGCTGCGGTCATCCAATTTGGGGACTTTCCTGGAGTCTGCCATCCTTTAGCTCACAAGTGATCACCTGCTGTATACACCACTGGGGCTAAGGGAATATGGCATTG
This sequence comes from Pipistrellus kuhlii, assembly GCF_014108245.1. Classification (NCBI taxonomy): domain Eukaryota; kingdom Metazoa; phylum Chordata; class Mammalia; order Chiroptera; family Vespertilionidae; genus Pipistrellus; species Pipistrellus kuhlii. Next base: position 89,153,551 of record NW_023425404.1, on the reverse strand, counting down.
GGAGCATAGAGACCTCCCCAAGACAACTGCCTCAGACAGCTGTCAAAAAATCAGGAGGGGGCAAAGACCTGGCCAGATTCCACCCCCTGCCTCAGGCTTGGTATTCATTCGGAATGAGCTCAGTGGCATAGACACAGGCTGGTGCCACCATGGAAGAGGATTGATCAGTGCAGGAGATAAAGGGGGTCGGGAAGTCTTCTGGATGAAATGTCTTGAGCTAGATCCTAAGGACAAATTGGGTTTAGGACGGAAAGAAGACAGTCATGGTGAGAAAGGTGTGGCTGTGGGAATGAGCCTGGAAACCTGAACAGAGTGGGTCTGGGGAAGAGGGAGAGAGGAACTGGCATATCTGGTGTGGTTTGAGCTGGGTGGAGATGTACAGACTGACCCTGCAGATGTTTGCATTTTGGCCCATTTCTGTTGAGGAGAACCTGCCAAGTCCAAGGTTGCTTAGCAGGACAAAGCAAGCATTTTTGGATAACTGAACTGAATATCAGTGCTAAGTGCTTTACACCTACCTTTTCTCATTCAATCCTCAGAGCAGCGCTAATTTTCCCATTGTAAAAGGGAACCAAAGCTCAGAGAGGGTTAGTATTTTGAACCAAGATCACACAGCTGTGAACTGCCATTTGCACAAAATCACACTGTTTCCTACCTCATTCATCCCTCCCCTTTCCCAATTCAGCTGCCCAAAAGAAATGGAGAGAAAGTGATGAGAAAGGTTTTGTGTGTCTATGTGTGTGTGTGTGTGTGTGTGTGTGTGTGTGTGTGTGTGCCTAAGAGTGGGGGAGGGAGGGATAATGGGAGGAGCAGTGTCATTGTTACAGGGCATGGGACAGGACTGAGGGGAGGGAGTTTGTGGGGTCTGGGAGACACATTGCCCTGTAACTTGCTTCATGCAGTTAGGCCAAAGGGCTGCCTCCCCAGAAGCCAAGCCCCACAGTGTGCCCAACCCAGCCCAGTGCAAAGCCAGAGTGGAAGCAGGACCCCTCCTTCCCAAGAGCCAGCCTCAGATCCAGGCAGCTTGCCCCACTCCCCTCAGCTGTGGGCTGCATAATGGCTGTATTTAACCCCTGGCCCCACCAAATGATAGAGCTCCAAGTGCTTTCTCCTGAGGGAGGGGGTTGGGGGAGGGAGAGGGTTACCTATTAGCTGCCAGACCAATCATTCTCTGCTTCCCCTCAACACAGGAATCTCCCTCAGTCATCTAAGCTTGGGGCTAGTCCCTGGGCAGGGAAGCAGAAGTATTCTCTGGACTTTTGGGGAACAGACTCATTTTCCTTGTTTGGGGAAGGCGGAGCTCCACTCCTGGGAACGAGAATGAGGCAGGTGGAGTAGCTGGGTTCACAGTATTGTTCAGTGGGAAAGCCACACTCAGCCCCCAGACTGCCAGCCCTCTCACTGGTGAGGAGGAAGCAATGCTGGGGGAAGGTTATTGTAGCACAGGAGTGAGTGTCCTAGGGAGGGGTCTATTGTTCAGAAAGCTGGGCAGCCAGCTAGTGAGGCGGTAGGAAGGCCTGCTTCCAGTGACTGTTGAGTGTGCAGTGTTCACAGTACTATACTCTGGAGCCAGACAGCCTGGAACCAGCTCCCTGCATTATCTTCTTAGGCAGGAAGGCAAAGCTGGGGGCTGCAGTAGCATAAAGCTCAGATGCTAGGTAGGGCTGCTGGGTGAGAGCTCAGAACCCAAGGTTGGCTTTGGGGAGGCTGCTTAGGCTCTGGGAGAGCTGTAGGGCATGGCAGGAGTCACAGTGAGGCAGGAAAAATGGCTAGGGAACAGAATTTAAGGTGTGGTAGCATAGCCCTGAGAGCCAGTGCCTTCTTAAAGTATGCTCCCTAAGTGCCCTGCTGGCCTCTCCCAGCCCTGCCACACTGGCCCTGAGCTGGGCACGAATGGCTCCTGCAGGCACTGGGCAGCACTGGTCCCAACTTGCTGCTGCAGCCTTCAGCACTGAAAGGAAGGGGGCACTCTAAGCAACTGTACCAGGAAGGCCTTTAGGATAATCTTGGCTGGATTGTGACAGTGTTGCCCAGGAGCCAGGGGCATCATCCTTGGCAGGCCTGAGAGGGAGGAAAACTGGGAGTGGGCCTCCCAGCTTCCAAAACCAAATGTCTGGGTGACTTCAGGAGGTCCTTCTGTTCTAACAAAGGTGAGGCCTCAGTTTTTCTATCTCTAAATTGGGAAGAACCACTTCCTCCCTGCCTCTCTTGCTGGAGTCGAGGGGTGGAGCTGAAAACTGGAGGCCTTCTCCCTCTGGCTGCCAGGGTGGGCCTACTCTTGGTCCCCCAACCAAAGAAGATAGGAAGAATGTTCAACATGAGTGTAAAACAGCTGACAGAAGAATGAGGCAGGCAAGAGGGGTCTCCCAGATACCTCTCAACCTTACCCAGTACACTCAGATCTCACTATTGCTAGCCTAGGATTCTGGATCATCTTTTGAGGTGCAGTTCAGACCTCACCCCCATGGAACCGACCCAACCCACTCCAGGCCAAGGGCCAGTTATCTTCATTCTGCCATAGCACCACACAGAAAAGCACTTAGAACCATACCTGGCTTGTGGATTGGTCATAAACCTTGGTCCATATCCTAGATCCACTGCTGACCCATTCATGGTCCTCTTTATAATTTACTAAGGGCCTAGGGCACGAATTTGTACACCTTGAAAGGAACTGTGGGCCACGAGGTTGTAGTGGGCACAGGGGTGGGTCTCGATTCATCCTCTGTGCCCCTGCCCAGACCCTCCTGCCATGCTCCCCTTCCCCCCTCCCCTATCTGTCAGCAGCCCTACTCCTGCCACCACCACTCCCACTGACAGCGCAGTGCGATGCTGCCCTGATTGCCCCACAGGAGTAGGGGGAGGTGGAGAATCCCTTAGGGGTGAACTTGTACCTACTGATGGCACCGAGCAATTGGGGCCAGGCCTGGCAGCAGGTGCGGGTGCTGGGCACGTGGGAGCAAAGAATTTTCAGTAACCACCACAGGCTTGCCCCAGTGGCAGCAACTGGTGCCCCACCTTGGTTTGGCACCCCTACTCACTTGCTCCACCATCTGGCCATGGCCGATGCCCACCATGTTCTGCTCAAGCTCTCTGGTGGTCAGCACACATCATAGAAACCAGTTGTTTGGTTGTTTGGCCATTCAGTATATTTGCATATTAGCCTTTTATTATATAGGATTTTCAATAATATAATGAATATTCATTAACTGACCACCCAATCTAAGAGACATTACAATAACAGGTCTACTTATCCCCAATTCTTTCCCCTACCTTCCTACCCACACTCCAAGTGGAAACCATTCTCTTGAACGTTGTGTTTTTTATTATTACTAGTAAACAAGTGAAAAGCTATGGATACCCAAAGATACAGGATGGTTGCAGATTTCTTAAAAGAAATAGCTGTTTTACCAACCAAGTTGCAAGTTCCTTGGAAGCAGCTTTTCCTCCTCTCCTGCAGTGTGACCAGCAGGGCCTGGGCACTCAGGATGGTTGGTGAATATTGACTGATGGTCTGCTTGGGTATCCAGACCAGGAAGGATGAATACTGGATTCTAGAGAGCAGGCAGGACACAGCTCCAGGAATAGGGAAAAGGGCTCTTGATTCCACCACTGTACCTGGACTTTGGTGTGACTTCTGCCTTGCCCTATGACATCACACAGCGTTGCCCAGGTGACCCAGCTGTGTGGAAAGGCTTTCTGCTTTTCCCAGATCTGAGCAGACATAGGGACACCCTGGCTTTATCTTCCTGGGGGTGCCAGGAGCCAGTTACCCAGCTGTTGACCCCTGGCCAGCTCCAGACTCCCCACGGCATCTTCACTCACAGTATGTCTGGTTGCTGAGGAAGCTCCATTCTCCTGCACTTCCCCCACCCCCACCCGACTCCCTCTTTCCCCACTGAGGTCTCAGGACCAGGATATAGCACCCCTAAGGCCACACTAATGCTCTATACTGTTCACCACTCAAAAGACTCTAAGGTGCCCAGACAGTATTGATGCCTGATCCCCGACCAACACCAGGTCCTGGTTTCTGAGATTGTTAAACAAAGCCAAACACTGCTGCCCCCAAGAGGATGGGCCAGGAAAAAAAAAAGGTGAGGCCTGGGGACATGGGCTATGTACCACATGAATTCATCTTTTCTTCCACGTCCCTTGTGTGTTTTTCCCTAAATCATAACAGATACTTTCCTTCTCTGTCTCAGACTTCATAGCTGTGAAATGGGGACTGAGGCGATCTCGGCAGCTCCTTCCAGTTAGGTGTCCTATACTCGGGCCAGGTGGGATCTGAATGGTGGCATGCTCGATGTTATCAAGCCCTACTACACTTACCTGATGACTTCTGCCTGTCTCCCCATGACCCAGAGTGAAATGTAGCTTGAATTGGCTGTCTCACCCTCCACAACCTGAAAAGGAGTTTCTGCCTTTTCGTTGCTGGGGTCACAGAGGCCCAGGGAGCCCAAGGAGGTGGCTCATCATCACCCTCCAAGATCTCCCAAGGGTTTCCCAAGCTGCTATCCCTGCAGTGTCCATGCTCCACTACCACATCCTCCCAGCCCTGGCCCAGCCCCTGCCCAGGTCACAGGGACTCCAATGCCTGGAAAGAAGGAATTTTTCTGTCACTGCTGTATTCCCAGTTCTCAGAATAGTGCCTGACATATACCCTGTTTCCCCCAAAATAAGACAATGTCTTATATTAATTTTTGCTCTCAAAGATGCGCTAGGTCTTATTTTCAGGGGATGTCTTATTTTTCCATGAAGAAGAATAAGGTACACATTTATTGTTAAGTGAAAATAAAAGAAATTTATTACCTGTATACGGTACAGTAGTACGGTAGTTGTCAACACAAACTGCGAATCCTACAGTATCAAGAATTTACTCATTTATTCAATGACAATCATGTCATCATCTTCTGGAACATCATCATAACAATCCAATTCCTGAATTTTCTGGTGAATTTCTTGTGACTCCATTTCTTTCAGAATCAGTGGACCAAATCTTTCATGTTTAGCCTAGAGGGGCCTTATTTTCAGGGGATGCTTTATATTTCACTCGGAAGGAAACCTGTAAGTAGGTCTTATTTTCGGAGGATGTCTTATTTTCGGGGAAACACGGTAGTAGGTGCTTAATATAATAAATAGCTGTGAGAGAGCAGCACAACCCTGCCTGGAATAGAATCTCAGTGCAAAGAAAGGCAAATAGTTCCATGTCAGGGCTCCCCTACCTTCTGCTAACTGGCAAGGTTGAGCCCATGCCCTTGACTGTGTGTCACTTACCAACAGGGATGACAGAAAGAACTAACACCAAGGCACAGGTATTTGCTAACTTGGAAACATCCTCTTTGCAGTTACACTCTTAGGTCAAATTAACCAAATAGCTAGGAGTGCCCATGCCCCAATGTGGTTTATAATCTACTAGAGGCCTGGTGCACAAAATTCATGCATGGGTAGGATCCCTAGACCTGGCCAGCAATCAGAGCCTATCATGGCCTTCCTTTGTTCTGCACCCTCCCACACACACACACCCACACACACACACACCCAGTAGTCAGCACATGTCATAGCAAGCAATGGGTCTCCCAGTCAAACTCCTGCAGGGACAATTTGCAGGGACAATTGCATATTAGGCTCAGATAGATAGATAGATAGATTACCCTTGACTTTGGTGTCTGTGGTTCCTGGTGCCCTTCCCCACAGCTGGCTCCTCTCTTTGATCACACCCTCTCTCTTTAAGCCTCCTGGTAAGTCACTCACTGGGCACCAGGCACCTTTGTGGCCACTATGACTCCCAGGCACGTTTAGAAGCTGAAACTAGAAGGAACATGAAGAACAATTTTTAACTCAAAGCCCTTGTGATACAACTGGGGAAACTGAGGCCCCTGGAGTCCAATGACTTGTCCAAATTGCTGAACAGGGACAGCCTGACCTGGGGGCCCTGAGCTGCCAACTGGTTCCTGAAGCTCATTGCCACCTGACCACTTGAGCTGAATGGGGGAGGAAGGGGAGACTCTGGACATATTGGTGGGAAAAAGAGTGCCCTGAGGAGGAGCTGGATTTATTTGACTCATAGCTTTAGGAAACAGAATCCCCTGTAAGAATGTTCATAATGTATATATAGTATTACATATTCATATTTTTTTTTTTTGTGAATCCTCCACTCATGCCTCTTTATTGTGGAGAAGCTTATGGATTTCAGAGTTCTTTTGTATTAGGGATATCCATACATTAATTACTGAATCTATCAATCCTTCTCTTTATTTCTGACTTTTGTGTCATCTTTTAAAAAGCTTCACCATCAAACACTACAACTTCTTGCTAGTTCAAATGAGTACTGCCTACTCGGGTTATGAGCCTGAGGGTGTATGGATACATTGTGGCCCAGAGAAAGCAGGTTACATCCAAAAAAAAGCTTGAGCTCAGAGCAGGGACAGCAGAGAGTGGAGGCAGCCAGACCCTGTTCCCATTTCCGGCTCTGCCCGCGAGCTCACTGTGCGCCTTAGTGCAAGTGCAAGAGCTTTCTGTCTCAAGTCCCAGTGCCTGCTTCCTCAGCTATGAAAGAGCCTTTGTGGCCACTATGACTCCCAGGCACGTTTAGAAGCTGAAACTAGAAGGAACATGAAGAACAATTTTTAACTCAAAGCCCTTGTGATACGACTGGGGAAACTGAGGCCCCTGGAGTCCAATGACTTGTCCAAATTACTGAACAGGGACAGCCAGATCTCATGTCTCCCAGTCCAGCGGTTTCTCCTCTGGCCCCTGGCTTTCAGATGGAGAGCCCTTCTGGAGGTGGACCTGAGCTTCCTGCAGCCCAGATTGCTGGGGCAGAAGGGTAGCAGAGGGCAGGATCTGGAGGAAGAAGGATTTGTCTCCCCACCTGGGCCAATTTAAGACCCAGCCCTGGAAGCTGAAACAACCAGCCATTAATTTCTTCTGTTGGTACAGTCTTCCTACTCCCATCCTAGTCTTCTCCGCACAGCATGTACATCCCAAAATGGGCAGCCCAGGGTCCCGTGGGACATTTGCAGGCTAATCCTGGCTTATTGAGGGCAAGGCCGACAGTCTGGAGGGTAAGGTATTAGAACTAGAACCTTCTGAGTTAGCTGTGAGCCAGGCCATGGTAGAGGAGCCGAGAGGGCTGCTTTGTATGCTGACCTATCTGCACTCCAGCAGTGCTGGAGGGTTAACCAATGGAGAGTAAGCTGATAATAAGTGCCCAGCTCTGCCATCAGCCTACAGGAAGTATATTCAGGAAAGTGAACTCTCTCCCCAGGGTTCATTCATCTCATCCCCATGTTGGATCTATGGGACCTGAGACTGAGGGAAATTTCATCATCACCTTGGCTCCCTGGTATCCAGTTCTGCCCCCATGGAAATTTCACTATCACTTTGGTTTACTTGGCTCCCTGACATGTAACTCAGCTCAAGCGTTTTCTTTTCCCTGATAACTTCTCCAATGTAGGCCCGGGAGGGTGGGAGTAGAGAGAGGACATCAGTCCTGAAGCAGGGAAGGCAGAAAGGTTGGCCCACAGCCACCCCTCGTGGCCTCCCTGGTCCTGGGCTCAGCCTGCCCAGTGGGCATGTGCCTGCAGGCCTCAGCTCTAGGCACCACCTGGTAGTTGGCCTCATGCCCAGATTGAGGCACAGCTGTCCTCTCCCAAACCCCTGTAAGCTTTACTTCCCAAGGTGGGGCACAGTCGAGGCAGAGGATGGAGAGGACAAGGAGGAGGCACTACTTATGGTCTGATCTGCAAAATGCCTGGCTGGGCTCTGGGGTTTGCCAGGTAGTCAGTGAGAGCTCTTAGGCAACTGCCATTCAGCTGGGCCCTCATTTCTGGGGCCATAGGGAGCTTTTGACAGGCCCTTTATCCCTACAGCAACAAGGGTATTGGGGCCACATCCTAGGCTGCTCCTAGGAATCTGGGGATGGGAGAGAGATTAGTTGACTCTCCTGACCTCATTGCAGGAACCTTAGGCTAATTGCTGGGAAGACTGCATTACAAGCCATTCCAGATTTACCCATTGACCAGGTGGGAAAATTAAGGCTCAGATAGGTCGTGTAGAGATCTGGGGGCAGAACTGGATACTTACTATTAGGTCTCTGGACCTTTAAGATGGTATATTGCTTCTACACCACCAAACAGCAAACCTGCTGGGGAAGGGGTAGAGTCGGGGGGGGGGGGGGGGTATGGGGTAGCAGTGAGGGTGGAACCTTGGAAAGGCAGCATCTCAGACTGTGATGGGAGGTGGCTCTGTGCCTGTTCCCTTCCCTTTCCCCTCCACGGGGCAGGGGTTTCTTCTGCTGACCTCCCTCCCCCTCATCCTATCCTGTCCTGGAAGAGGAATAGGGGGGAGGGGGAGAGGTAACTCAACAACCCTTCAGACAGTGACAGGGCCTGCTGGGTCCTGAGGTGGGGGTTGCCTCAGTCAGAAGGGGAATCTCTTTGTAGGCTGGCACTTCTGGAGCTGGGGATGGGATTCTCACCTCCTAATTAGTCATTGTGTTAGGCCAGGATCCAGCCTGTACCAGGAAGGCTTTTGGATAATAAGTCAGAGCTGCAGGAAGTGAGGGAGCAAGCCACAGATATGGGCATGTAGGGAAGGGCAGGCCAGGGAGGGGACAGCCAGGGAAAAGGCGGTGAGGCAGGAGTCAACTTGGTGTATCTGAGAAACCTCTAGGAGGCTAGAGTGGCCTGAGTGAATGGCCAAGGGCCTCGGGATGAGATGAGGTCGGTTTCCCCTACTGGCCCCCAGGTCCTTACAGCACTGTGAGGCCCTGAGTGAAACGAGGGGCTGCTGCAAGATTTGAGCAGAGGAGTGATGTAGGGCTTGAAATCTGTAAAGATTTATTCTGGATGCTCTGTGAGGTGCGGCAGGCTGGAAGAGAAGCAGAGGGAAACAGGAAAGCTATTAAGAATCATACAGAAATCCATTGTTTTGTACCTCAGTGCTGGAAGTGCAAACTGTGAGAAGGGGTCAGATTCTAGACATGGTTTGAAGGCAGGGCTGGCAGGACATGCTGACAGATTAGAGTAACTCAGGGCTCATATTTGTGGTCACACCACACCACTGTTGTGAGAACTGAATACAATAATAGTTCTTCCTGTTCCCTCTGCCTAGAGGCTTCCAGAAACCAGGAGCCACAGTGCCTAGGACCCCAGGCTCAAAATGCAGACAGTGTGTGGGAAACCTGGGCCATCACATAGGAAGCCGGGTTCCAGGCAGGCTGGTTCAAGCCCTCATTGTACAGTTGGAGAAAATGGCTCTCAGAAAATGACTGATTTGGGATTTAAACCCAGCTCTCCTGACACTTATCAGGACAGAGCCAGAGTACCCACCCTGCCGGGGCTGCTACAGCACAAAGGCCACCCAGGACCAGACCCTCAGCCTCCTCTCTATGTAATAGATCATTGTTCTCAATGGTCTCCACAGACCCTTCCCCTTCTGAGGACTCCCTCACTTTACCAGGCTGCCCTGAAATGCAGGCTTTGATAAACTGAGTTTTCCAGATAATAGGGACAGCTCCCAGTGGCCCCCTAGCGCCCCATCTCCAACCTGAAGAGGCCCACTGCTCCTCTCTCCCAGACAGAAGGCCCCTCACATCAGCTGGTGCCAATTATTAAGCAAGATAGAAGGGTGGGGGTGGTTTCCTGCCAATTTAATCTGGGTCAACTGTCAATGTCATCTCCAGGCACAGGGAGAGAGTCCGTGGTTTAGTGCAGAGAGAGGACCCAGATACCCCAAGTCACAGCAGCCCCATGTCCACATTCTTTCACCCCCCATGTTTTACTTGATTCTTAATTGCTTTTTTGTTTATTCACCCATAAATGCTGGGCTCTGCCACATCCCTTGACTCCCTGAAGCCTCCAGAGACACTCTGAGCCTGTCCTGGGCCTCAGAATGCTCCGCCCCCTTCCACTCAGCTGCCTCAGATCTGTCCTGCTTTCCCACTTGTCCTCCCTGCTTCACCCATGCGTGTTCTCCCAACACTTTAAGGCAGTGGTTCTCAACCTTCCTAATGCCGCGACCCTTTATCACAGTTCCTCATGTTGTGGTGACCCCAACCACAAAATTATTTTCTTTGCTACTTCATAACTGTAATTTTGCTACTGTTGTGAATCATAATGTAAATATCTGTGTCTTCCGATGCTCTTAGGTAACCCTGCTAGAGGTTCTCAACCTATGGGTCAGAAAACACAGATATTTACATTACGATTCATAACAATAGCAAAATTACAGTTATGAAGTAGCAACGAAAATAATTTTGTGGTTGGGGTCACCACAACATGAGGAGCTGTGATAAAGGGTCGCGGCACTAGGAAGGTTGAGAACCACTGCTCTAAGGCCTCTTCTTCCCAGCTGCCTTCCCTGACTGCCCCAATCTGTAGCTTTTGTCTCCTCTCAGCTCTCATCACCATGGTCCTTTGGACCATGAATTCACAAACTATTGAGTTATTGAGCCCTTGCATATGAGTTTGCTTGGGGCAACCAGCCCAGGAGGTCACATGTGGGTAGGCACCTCTCTCCTCCTTCCTGGTCTATGGGGTTCTCTGGGTTGAAGATAGACCAGACATCTGGGACAGACAAATCATTCATCTTCATTAAGATATTGGGTGGCTCCGTGGATAAGCTTTGTAAACTGTAAAGTGCAGTGCACAGGGTAACCTGAGGTGAACTGGGGTGGGGTTACAGGAGAGACAGAAGGTCAACTGCTAGAAGCCCAAAAGCAGGAGGGATTTGGGAATTACAGGCAGGGTACCTGCAAAAGTAAGGGCTTAGAGGTGGGACTGGACTTGAAAGGGAGGTGGCCTCTCTCATTCTGAGAGAAATGATGGACCTAGAACCCGCAGAGAGACAGCAGGGAAACTGGGAGAGGTGTGGGCTATGGGGCAGAGGTGAGGAGAAAATGGGGTCAAAGATGACTTCCCCTTTGGGAATCCTAGTTCCAGGCTGGGTAGGGGAGTGACAGTGGGAAACGGCTATCTAGAGAGGAGATATGAGAAGACAAGAGTTACCAGGAGGCAGTAAGAAGAGGCCACTCAGCCCTGGCTCTCTCCACAGGTCGCCGAGGGCCCAGAGGACTCCCCACAGGTCACCAAAGGCCCGGAGGACTCCCCACAAGTCACCAAAGGCCCGGAGGACTCCCCACAAGTCACCAAAGGCCCAGAGGACTCCCCACAAGTCACCAAGGGCCCAGAGGACTCCCCACAGGTCACCAAAGGCCCGGAGGACTCCCCACAAGTCACCAAGGGCCCAGAGGACTCCCCACAGGTCACCAAAGGCCCGGAGGACTCCCCACAGGTCACCAAAGGCCCGGAGGACTCCCCACAGGTCACCAAAGGCCCGGAGGACTCCCGACAAGTCACCAAGGGCCCAGAGAACTACCCAAACACCTCCCAGACTGTGGAATCTGTCATCAGCCACCTGTCTCCTTCTACTAAGGAGATTATCACAGTCACACTCCATGGAGCCACCAACCTCCCTGCCTGCAAAGATGGCTCTGTGCCGTGGCCATACGTAGTAGTGTAAGTAGCTGCTGAAAGTGGGTCAGGGCCTGGTGTCCACTGGAGCAGAAACCAGTATGGTTATTTAGAATATGAGCACCCAAAGGTTTGGGGCTGGGGCTGTGATACCCAGAGGGAATGCCAAGGGGCTGGTGGCTCTGCAAATGTGAGGCCTGGCATCTTCCTGCTGCATGGAAGCTGCTCACCACGGCTAGGGAGGAAAGGGCAGGCCACTCCTTGATTTCACAATTCACTGGGCTGGGCTTGGACACAACCTGACCTTAGGGGGAGGGCCCTGGATGCAGAGGCCTGGGCTATGCTCAGTGAGGGGTGAGGGTGGTCAAAGGAAGGAGAAGTTCCGGGCCTTACCTCTTCCAGACTCTGGGTGCCCCATCCTACCATCCTCCTCCTTGGCCCCCACTACTCTCTGGTCATTTCTACTACAGGGACTTCTCTAGTTCTTGTCTTGTAATGCACTGCCATATCCCCTCCAGCTAGCTGTAGTCAGGGTACACACTTCTCATAGCTTGGTATCCAAACGAGGCCTGCCATGCCACGTCTGCTGCCAATCTCATGGACCTCGCTTCTCTCAGAATGGCATCAAAGGGCTACATAGTCTCCATCCAGCCAACCTTCCATGTGGATACTGGACATCTGCTCAATCCTGATTATAAAGCACTATGCAGTGCTCCCCTCCCCATGTTTGCCATTCCTTAGCCCCTTCTGTAGAAACTGGGAGCCACCAGGACCTTCCACTACACCTCCCCTCCCCTCCCTTCTCCACCCATAACAGCATCATTCAGTGCTGTCTGTTGGCTTTTCTGCACATTTTCTTTTGGAGAGTGCCTGCCCAACACCTTCTGAAACCCCACCTTCAAAGCCTTGCTCATGATGCCTCCTCAACTCTGGCAGCTGCCAAAGTTGAGCTCTCCCTTCAGGGAGGCCCAGGCAGTATCAAACTGGTCAGATGCACTTTATGTAAAAAAGTGCTGCTCCTCTGTTCCCCACACTAGGGCTCCCCAGGACAGGGAACATTCTCTGACAATGCACCCAGCATAAGCCTGAGCACAGATTTAGAGGCCAAAGAGCAATTGAAGCAAACACCAGGTTACTATAACAACTATTGCACCCCATAGAGTGAAAGAAGGATAGACAGTGGGCTGGAGACCAACAGGTGAAACACTTGCTTGTCTCAAAAGCCCCATCCCCACCTGCCCAGATCCCAGGCCCTCCCCTCCCCTCTCCTCCCTCAGATCCATCTCTGCCGAGAGGAAGGACAGGTGGCAGAGAGAAGGCTTGGCGAGGAGCTTGCGGTCTCTGCTCAGCTATTTCCATAAACCAATTATCGCCCATCATCTAGGGAGATTGAGGCCCTGCCTATCACCAATCCAGCCCGGCGGCAGGGCCAAACGAGGCGGGGGGGAAGGGAGGGGGAAGAGAAGGGAGGAGGAGGGAGGCGGGGAAGCTAGGCAGCCCGCTGCTCCTCCACAGGCGTCAGGACCTGTGCCTTCACCCGGTTGCCATGGGAACGCTCAGTTGGAGCTGTGCTGGGCAGGAGCTGGGGTGTGGGGTGTGGGATGTGGGGGCGGGAGGAGCGCATCGCCAGCACCCTTCTTCACCCGGAGGGGGCAGGGAGCTTCGTTCCAGGTCTCCTGGCGGCTAGGCGCTAATGAGATGCAAATGAATCAAAGGGAGGGCTTCAGAAAAGGAAGGCCCAGCTGGTGGGACCTGAAAGGGGCTTCAGTTCGAGCCCCCAGCTCCAGGCAGGAACCCATGAGGGAGGACCAAGCCCTCAGAAGCCCTAAACCCTGGGAAGAACTGGGTTCCAAACAATACAATGTGTGATTCCAAACAATACAATGCACACCTGCAATGAGCATTACTTATTCCACTTGCGTTTTTATTTTTCTCACGATGAGTATTTTGATGCTTAAAATATATATTACATATATTTTATATATTGACTAATAGTAAATAGTATATTAACATATATTAAACATATAATTTCATATTCTTTCAAAAATATTTTTTCTTCTCTTCCTGTTGCCTGTGTTTTCTGCTGCCTTCTGCTTGGTCTCCTGGCTTAGTTTCCTGCTCTCTGCAGTCCCACCTTGTCTCATCTCAGATTGGAGGTGGGATGCTGGGGATTCCTGAGTCTGCCAGTTCTGCCCTCCTCTCTGGGTTTGTTGCATCCCCAGCAGAGGCAGACCCGTGGTGAAATGGGTGAAGTTGGGGTTGAAGCACAAGGGCCCAAGCTACTCATTCATCAGCCCACTAGAGGAGAGTTGGAGAGGGCTCAGGTCCTAAGAAGGAACATCCCTCGTTTGGCATCTGGCCGCTTTACCACTATGCAGGCTCCAGCCTTGAGCTATCCTATATAATAAAAGCCTAATATGCAAATTGTCCCCTTTGGAGTTCGGCCATGTCTCTATGACATGCGCTGACACCAGGGGGGTGTCAGCAATGCGGCACTGGCAGTGAAGGTGCTGCCGCCCCGATGGGCCCCAAACAAGAGTGGGATGGTGGAATAGGTGAGCAGGCAGCGCCAGGACAAGGTGGGTGCAAGTGGGGGCCCTGATTACTCCACTTATCGCCCCACAGACAGTGACCAGTAGGGGGGCACCACTAAATTCCCAGGCACTGAGGGAGCCAGGTGGAGGCCCCCTCCCTGCCCCTGCCCTGATAGATTGCCCAGAAGGCAGGATGGTGGAGCAGGTGAGGAGGTAATGCCAGGCCACAGTGCGGTATCAGGCAGAGCTGCAGGGCTGCAAGCTTGGGGGCCCAAGCTGGGGCCTGATCCCCACAGGCCACCCTGAAGGACCCACCCCTTCATGAATTTGTGCACCAGACTTAGTTTCCTGCTCTCTGTTGTCCCACCTTATAATAAAATGCATCCTCTAGTCTAATAATAAGATGCATCCTCCAGGCCAAGAGGTGCATTTGGCTCATCTTGAGGTTCTGCCTCTTTCCATCTGAGCCCTTGGCTTGCTTCCAATCTGATCCCACTTCTCCACTGAAACAGCTTTCTCTAAAGTCCCCAGTGACCATCATGCCTGATCCTACATCCAACAGTCATCTCACCTTTTGTGATCTCTCTGGGGTATTAACCCCTCAGGACCACTCATTCTACCCTTTATTTTCCTGCAAATTTCCAAAATGTCCCCTCTGTTATTTTCCTCTCTGTTCACCACCCCTTTATCTCTTCTTCCTGGCACTAAATGTTGACCTGCCTCAGGGTTCAGCCTTCGCTTGCTCTTCTTTCTCTATACTCTCCACATGATCTCTTCCCCATCCTGGTATCAAATCACATTCTCTCACCCCATCCAGTCCATCACCAAGCTGTGTCATTTCTCTCGTACTTTGAATTTGCTGCTTCTCTCCATCAGCTCCACCACCTTAGGCTACTACATTATTCTTCTGCTCTTGGTACTTGCTCCTCTTCAAACCCCCTTCCAAGGCAGGTTACTATTTGATACCATGGTACCATACTACCAAAGGAACTAATTATTTGAACCCTCCAATGGCTTCTCATTGCTCCCGAATAAAGAGGATTCCTGACCCAGCATGAGTCTTTGCTGGCCCCTTAATATGACCCCCTCCCCCAACATTCACTTACTCTCTCTGCTCCAGCCACTCCAGACATCTCTTTGTTCTCTGAGCAGACCTTGTTCCCTCCCACTCCAGGACTTTGCACACTCCCTCTCCCAGAACATACTTCCTTCTCCTCCTCCCCTCACTGGATCTCAGCTTAGTCATTACCTACTCAAGAAAGCCCTCCCAAACTTTCCCAGGCCAGTCTAAATCCTCCCCCCTTATTATAGCTTCACATTTTGTGTGCTGTTTTGTGATTACTAGAGGCCCAGTGCATGAAATTCATGCACAGAGCAGGGAGGGGGAGGATTCCCTTAGCCCAGCCTGCACCCACTCAAATCGGGGACCCCTCGGGGGATGTCTGACCCCAGTTTAGGCCCGATCCCTATGGGCCTAAACCGGTGGTCAGACACCTCTCTCACAATCTGGGACCACTGGCTCCTAACCACTCACCTGCCCGCCTGCCTGATTGCCCATAACCCCTCTCTCTCTGCCTGTCTGCCTGATCTCCCCTAACTGTTCTCCCTTGCTAGTTTGATCTTGCCCCCAATTGCCCTCTTCTGCCAGCCAATTTGGTTCTGATTGGCCAGTTTCTATGCCAGTCAGTGTCAAAAGCTCCTCCTCTTAGGCAGCCATTGGCTCCTTACATTCACCCAGATTTGGTTTTGATTGGTCAGTTTCTATGCCAATCAGCATCTCTGGGCCTATCAATGGAGCCTGATCAGAAAGGCAGGGCTGATCAGCAGCCCTGGTGGAGGTCTGGAGAGAAATGGAGGCCTGGCTGTTGGCCAGGCCAAGAAAGAAAGAGGCAAATTCTGATCAACTGCTGCCACAGAGGCTATGGACAGACCCTACCTCTCTCTCTGCAGGCCTCTCTCTAGGCCTGATCCACAACCCCCTAGGAAGTCTCCCATCTGGTCAAGCCTTCAGTAGTAACGGTTGTTACAATCCTGGCTCTTTATTATATAGATTGGCTTAATCTTCCTTAGTGCCTCCCCCATTATGCCCGACTAGTTCCATAAGCAACCACCAGTTCTGTTTTGCTTACCATCCCATCCCTACATAGTATCTGGAACATAGGAAGCTGTCAACAAATATTGAATGAATGAATTAATGAATGAATGAATGAATAAACAAGTGAATGAGTTAATCTGGCTCCATTTCTAGCTTTCTCTGTGACTTTGGGAAAGTTATTTTACCTCTCAGTGCCTTAATACCTCATCTGGGAACCCACCTCAAAGGACTGTGAAGATGGCAGAGCCAAATGGGAAAGATGTTGACTGGTAAAGAGTGACACAGAGGTGAGGGATATCCTGGAGGTGAGGGGTATCCTTAGCAGCACTCACTGTGGGCATGTAAGACCTATCAGAAGAAAGCCTCAGGGCAAAGAAGAAAAACCAGAATGGTATCAGGAAAACCCAGAGTCTGGCCCACTGCCCCTGTTTCACTGTGTGAACTCAGGCCAGTCCCTGCTCCTCTCTGAGTTTCAATCTTGCCGTGGTCAGGTGGTGAGGGCTGGCCTCCATGCTGCTCCAGGCTGTGCTCTGGCCTGGGAAACAGCCTTAGTTCTTGGGAACAGAAGTCCCAGCTTTATTACCCAAAACATATTCTACACCCAGATCTGCTAGGTCAGTGCTCAGGCCTGACGTCTCCCCTCACTGGTCTGGACCTGGCTCAAGCTCCTGGTCCCTGAGCATTGCCTAGAACCTGTTTCCCATCCTGGCACAGAGAGACCTACCAGTCAGAACACAGCAGGGACCAGGAGATAGTGATCTTGACAGGTGGGGGTGCCCAAGAGGTCAGGGTGTGGGGAAGGGGCAAGCCAGGAGACAGCCTGTGGGATTCTGACCACCGACCAAAGGTTAGATGGCTGAGTTGACAGTTGGTAGCTACTTCTCTGACTGCCTACTGCCCAGAGCAAATGAGTAGGGACAGAGCCAGTACTGAGAGGGGAAGGGCTGCCCTGGTTTAGCCCCTGCCCTGGTGGGAGGGGCAGGGCACAGATCAGGGTCAGTTAGTCATACTCAAAGGATCGTTGGTTTTCTTGGATGAACCTGAGAGCCCTGACCCTGGTCCCAGACTGAGACTGACCTTGGTCACACCCTGGTGACTAACTGAAGAAGGTATTGAGTGTAGGACAATTGTCTAAGGTCCTGGTAACAGAGGAAGGAGAAAGATTATATTTATCTAGTGCCTACCATATACCTGGCAAACGTGCTCAGTGTGTCTGTGTGTGTTTTGCATCATTTAATTATTGCTTAGTCCTGTGAGCTAGGTGAAAGTTAGAGAACCAGTAGGTAACCAAGCCAGGATCCAGGATTCCAGAATCCAAAGGTTCTTTCCACCTCGTCCCTGCCTTGATCCTTATGCAACAGTTGCCCACTTGGAAGGGGACTGTTGCATCAGGGCCCGAAGCCAGACTTCCAGAGAAGTCTGAGGATACCACTCTGCCCTCCTTTCTCCCCCCGCTAGGATCTGGATTGCTCACACCATCCCAGTCTGGCCATGGGCCTTGGCCAAAGAGCCTCAGAGGACAGAGATTTGGGTGGAGTAGACTGAGGCCTGGCATGACTCATAGGCTTATCTCAGCAGCCAGAGGGTTGGGCTCAACAAAAGAAATTAATCCTTATTCACTGTGAAAGTGGCAGTGATCATGGCGATGCTCACTCAGACCCTGGTTCTCCACACGCTGGCTCTAATGCGGTAGCCCTGGGAGGCAGGTTGCCTTGGCTTCATGTGATAGCCAAGGAGGCCAAGACCCCAGGCAATAAAGGGACTTGAGGTCACATGGCTGCCAGTGGGAGTGGAGCACATGAAGATGACCCTCTAGCCACTGGCCACTTGTTCTGGCAGGGCCCAGGCTCTTTCCCTCTCCCAGCATGATGCCTGTCGGAAGAGGCACATGGTGAAGGAGAAGGCCCAGCACAGGACCTGGGAATCTGGGGTCTTATTTCCCCTTCAGGTTCCCGAGCTTACAAGGTGATCTGGCTTTCCCATAATGTCAGTCCCTCTATACTCAGAGCTTCAGGATTTTTGTTCGCTGAGAACAACCCTGTATCCCAGAACTATAAACACAGCTGACATCAGTGGTTAAGGAAGGGTTGGTCTGCAATGCCCCCAGCCAGACTGAAGCCATAAGAATTATTTTCAGATCTCCCCCTCTCACCACTGCTCAGGCCCCTGAGATCTTCTCGTGTCAGAAACACTCACTCAGACCCAAAAGGCATGAGCTCTCCCTGAGAAGTGCCAGGATCCCAAAGGAGCAATCCAATAGGGCAAAGCTTACCAGGAGAAGTACCTGTGAGGAGATCTAAGGCAGTGAGGCAGGCCAGGGGGCCTTCCTGGTGTCCCCATGGTATTCTGCCCAAGCTGTTTCTGAGCATGGGCATAGCTTCTGGAAAGGCTTCTCCTGCCTCCCAGGACACTATGAGTAGTAGGAGGCTTGATCCTCCTTCCAGGCTTTGTCTGGCTTCCCTCTGCCTTTGTCTGGCCCCATAGACTTCAAGGTCAGATGCTAGATGGCCCAGCATCTATTGAAAAGTGAGGAAGGCCACTGGACAGGAAGCTGGTGCTTGGGTTCCAATATAGTTCCTCCTGCTTCTGCCTTTCCCATTTCTGTCATCAGTGGTCCTTACACACAGTGAGCTTCTGTCAGAGGAATGGTACCTGGGAAGGCAACGTCAGTGCGTTAGTGCTCCAGTCAGCCAGGTGTGTGATACAATAGAGAGTTGAGGTGATTGAGGTGAACTGGAGAGCACACAGGTTATTTTGAAAAGCAACCCAAGTCACCCCTGCTGATTTCTGCCTTGGAAGAATGCAGGCAGCTCTCTCAAATTTCAAGATAATCCAGAAATCCAGGTGGCTATGTAAAACGGGCCAGTTTTTACATGCAGACCACTTGCCTCAGCTTAGTTAGGATTCTAGGCCTCTCCTCATCGCCTCCTCCTCCTGCTCAGACACAATGTCCACATCCAGCTTCACTGCTGTCCTCTTCTTGCCAGTGACTTCTCCCTAGCTATATGTCCTCTATATGTGTCTGAGAGGCACCCCTTCTTTTCTTTTGAGAGGATCTGAGCCCTTCTCCCAGGCCAGGAGCTTCTTCTAGAACAATAAAGAGGAGCTGCACTGTGTAGAGCAGGGTCCAGCAGTCTGGGCCGGGGTTGGCTTAGCAGAGCCAGAGAGGAGGGGCTGCCTCTGTCTCCATGGGAGTTTCCAGGGGTCTCTTCCTGCATTCACAAACACTTGCTGGGCCTCACTGTGCCCAGACTGGGAACTGGGAACAGTTCCAACAGTGTCAAGGTGGGTCCCTGTCCTCAAGGAGTTCACAGCCTGGTTTGGGAGGGTGGCAAATACACAGATAAATCTAACTCACTCATCTTTTGCTCACAGTCTCCCAAGCAGAAGGCAGCTAGCAGGCTTCACACCCCTGCATTGGGTAGTAGGACCTGCCAGGAAGGCTGTTATTTGTGGAAAGGGGCAGGAAGCAGGGCTCTATATCTGAGATGCCCCAGACTTCAGAATTTGAACTGTACTCCATGTGTGTTAGGCCAAGAACCAGAATCAGAGTGATTCTGGTGATTCAAGTGATTCTTATGAGATTGGGAAGTTCTCTTCTATGCCTACCCACATTCTTCCTCCTCTAAGGCGCCATTAGTAAGAAAGGGAATATTCAAAAGAGTGGATGTTCAGAGTGACCCATTGAGAAGGATCCCAAGTCATGGCAAGATCTCCCTAGACTATCTCATCCAGGCCTGTACTTCGACAAGGGGATTGTCATTCCTTCCAGTTGGCCCTTCCCCCTCTACCTAAGAACATGGCTCCCGGGGCCCCTTACCCAGCTAGACCACAGGGCAGCCACTGCTGGACATTTCAAAGGCTGGCAGATGGCACAGTCATGGGCCCTTTCTGACCCTGCACCATCCATCTCTTGCCTCAACAGAGAACAAGGAAGTGCCCCCAGGAGAGGAGGGAATGACAGTGCCCCACAGACTGAGGATCGAGACTGCCTTTGCACTGCCTGTGGTTTTCCCTGGGCCATATGGAAAGTATACCCCTGTCTGTGTCTCCAGAAGCTGCCATGGGGAGAGGTGCCTGTTGCCCATGAGGGGCTCCCCTGAGGACAGTGGAGTTGTTTCAGATAAAGTGTGGGTGTGATGTGGGGAGCAGCATTCTTGTTTTACAGAAAGATGTTTCCCTTTGCCAGAGTGCTCATCTCAGAGGTCCTTGGGATGTGCCATTTCTTTTTTCTTTTTAATTTTTTGTTTATTGACTTGAGAGAAACATCCATGTGCTGTTCCACCCATTTATGCATCCATTGGTTGCCTCTGGTATGCGCTCCGACCGGAGATTGAGCCCACAATCCTGGTGCATCAGGATGACACTCCAACCAACTGAGCCACCAGCCAGGGTACCATTTCTGATTTCCAGAGCAGTCCCACTCCCTGCAGCACAGTGCAGGGAGAGGCACACGCTCGTGCCTGGGGAGTTGGCTGAATTCTTGCTCCAGAGTCAGTTTTTTCAAATGAGACCCACCTATAGTGGTGTAGTACCATCAGCCACAGTGATGGTTCATTAAAGTCCAATTAATAAGTGAACTCCAGGATGAGAGCCCATCGCTTTGCTGTGAATAACAGCTCTGCTCATGTCTTAAGCTGCAGCCTCCCAAGAACTCAAAACCTACAAGGACCAACTGCATTGGGGGCTGGGAGAGGGCAGACATGGAATGGGAGTGATGTTGATGGGCTGTTGTCTGGTGAAGTGGGAGACCAGACACTCCCTGCCTCCATCTCTACTCCGGCCACATCTTCTTGCCTGGCAATCCCAGGGGAGCTTGGTCAAGGCCAGAGAACACTATGCCTTGGGCATGGAGAAAGGGAGGCTGGAGAGAGAACAAGGTTAAAGAGGACCACAAGCTTTGCTCTTCTCTCTGACTACCTCACCCATGCTTCCAACCCACAGACCTGGATCAGCCAGCCAGCCCCTCCCCAAGCCCATGAGCCAGCTCATGCCCCCTTCTCTCCATCTATTCAAGCCTTGCCTCTTCCAGGAAACATTCCCTTCCAGGTCCAGCAGACAAAGAGTCAGAAACACAAGAATCCAGCCTTAGCCCACCCTGCTTAGATAACCGTTCCTGTCTGGGACAACTTTCCCATCCTGTCCCTATTAGGTCGAGGAGCAGGGCTTTTTTTTTTTTTTTTTTTTTTTTTTTTTTTTTTTCTCCTGTGCCTTCCAGGATGGAGGTAGGCCTGTGGCCTGGGAGTCTGGCTGCCTTTTGGCCTGGAGGATGGAGGAGGCTGGACTTTCTGACTCAGAGGCCAGCATGAAGGGTACAGGTAGAGGGGAATTACCCTGCCTTTTTAGGACAGATTGATGCCCAGTCATGACATACCTGGCATCTGGCCTGGAGCAATCTTTTTTAAAAACATTTTTATTGATCTTTTTAGAAACAGGGAAAGGGAGGAGAGAGAGAAAGAGAGAGAGAGAGAGAGAGAGAGAGAGAGAGAGAGAGAGAGGGAGAGAGAGAGAGATAGAGAGAGAGAGAGAGAGAGAGAGAGAGAGAGAGAGAGAGAGAGAGAGAGAGAAACATTAATGTGTGAGAGAAACATCAATCAGTTGCCTCATACCTTGACAGGGGATTAAACCCACAACCCCAGGCATGTGCCCTGACCATGAATCAAACTAGTGACCTTTTGGTGCACAGTATGATGCTCAACCAACTGAGCCACCAAGCTAAGGCTGAAGTAGTATTAATCTGAACCTGTTTTCCTACCTCCAAGTTTCCTAGGTGAACAAGCAACAGGGCTATGGTGAACTAGGTCAAAAGGTCACAAAACCTCTCATTTTACCACGGCCTATTTAAAGGCTTTGCCTAGCAGGATCCTTCTCGGTCTGCCTTCCCTGGGAGCATCCTTCTGGTCTTTTAAGATTTAGGGGTCTGCCCAGTCAGGAACCCAGCAGCCAAACTTGGTGTCTGGGATTGGCATTTAGGAAAAGCCAGGTGGCCTGCATCCTGGGTTTCCAAAGTCCTGCCCTGGAGGAGGCCAGACCTTGACAGTTGTTCATGCTATGAGGCTTTGAGGAGTGTGAAAGACCAAGAGGACAGGCTGGGCGGGTGCTGGAAGGCAGCTTGAGGGCTGAAAGATGGGGATAGGGTCAGAGATCTGGTACCTTGTAGCACAAAAACCTCTCTGGAGCAGCGCGGGTGTGTGTGTGAGGGGGCGGGGGGGTGTCAAGTACAGTGGCACACAAGTTCCATCCCTGATTTGTGTACCTTGTCAGGTGGTCAGAGGTCTGAGGAGGGTGATGGTGGCTCCAGAGCCTATGCACCATCCATCAATGTCCTGTACTTTTCCACCGCTGACCTCTGCTCACAGCAGCAGCTCCTGGGAGCCAGACCACACATTTGCCTTAGTTATGACCTCACAAAAAGGCAGCAAAGTCCTTTGTCTTCCCTCTCACTGACAATTGGGCTTGGGCCTGGCCCCCACAGGGCCACGTGGCTAGAGTTTGTCAGACACATACATACCCCTCCAGCACTCAGCCAGGTGTGGGGGTTACATTTCCCAGCAGCTTTGGACCTAGGACTGCTGCACTGTGCCTCTGAACCCTCCCCACCATGGCTGGTTTAAGTCTGAGCCCCAGGACAGCGACATGGCCAACAGCAGCTCTCCCAGGCCCAGCTAGAGGCCAGGCCAGAGCTCTAGAGACAGAGAGGGAGGGCATCACCTTGCAGATGCTGTGTGGAAGCAGGTCTTGGAGAGGCCCCTGGGCTCTGAGATAACCGGAGACCTGACTCCCTCAGGGACCTAAGGGTCCTAGAACTTGGCCTCCCATGTGTCCAGCTGTAGGCACAGAATAAGGGCTGGGAGGAGGGCATGAGCTGGTCCCCTTCTCTACTTCTGTGTGGAATCAGAGGCCCGTCTAGTTTTTCATTTTCTAGAATAGCATCAAGACCTGGAGGAGTCAGCTGTGCCAGGAAAAGCCATTATCCTGACAGCCTCCCTCCACTTGCTAAAAGCTCTCTCCTTCCCCTGGGGCCTCACCCCCCCAAGACTTATTTCATCTCCATTCACCTAGCCCTGACCCACCTCTCTGGTGTGGAAGGAAGGAGAGGTGCTTGCTTAACTCTTTCTGTGCCTGAGTGAAGTCAGCTCCTTTGGCCTTGCTCATGGTCCTTCCTGTCTCTTTCCACCTACTATTCCTCCTGCCAGACACCCAGGAGCTTATATAGGGAAGGGAAGAGGACAAGAGGCCAAAGCTAACAGGAGGATGAAAGACAGCTGACAACATGGTCATGAGTTCTAACCTGGATCTGTCACTGCACTTCTTGTGACTTAAGGCCTTCACTCTCCCTTGGTTCTGTCTTCTTAGTGCACTGGGAGGCCCCCAGGGGGTAAAATAAAAACAAAACAAAACAAAACTGTGCATGGTGCAGGAGCTTTGAGGCTTTGAGTAGTGTTTAGGGTGTAGAAGGGCTGACTTCCTCCTTCCACAGCTTCCTGGAGTATCCCCTCCCTAAGTTTTTCCATGGAAGAGTGGAGGCGAGCATCATTCAGGCAATGCACAGAGCAGGTGGACAAGAGTGGGAAAGAGGCTGCTTTGAGTTTGAGGCCTCTGACTTTGAGGGCAGCTGTTAGGGGAGAGAAGCAGAACACAGAAGCAGGGTTATGATTGCACCCTTCAGTTAGCAGATGTCATAGAGCCTGAGGGAGGGACCTGAGGGTGGGGCAGGCTGAGCTCCAGGCCCTCCAACAGTGATGCCTTCTCCTCTCAAGCCCGACAGCCCCCTTGGCAGGGTGGGCCCTGAGTCTGAGGAGGGCTCCAGCTCTCTGGGAGACCCAGCCCTGCTCCCTTCAGCCCTCCATCAGAGCTCCCCCACTTCCCTCCATGTGGCCCTCAGTCAGGTCCCATTGAGAAACACCCAGGTTGTTAATACCACAAATTAGAGACTATCAGCCCTGGGCCTTCCTCTGCAGGAGCTTCCCACTTTCTCCCCAGCCCTTCCAAGTACCCTTCAGGGAAACTACTCAGAGAGGGTGTGTGACTGGGCCAGGAGATCAACTATGGGCTCAAAACCACCTCTATGTGGCTGAAAGCCTCTACTCTTTCTAAGACTTCAGCCAAAAACCTCACTTGTAGACAATGGGAGACACCAGGTCAGAGACAATTAAAATTATTATTTTTTAACACCTTATGGTATTTAACAATGTGGCAGGCACTTTACACATATTTCACTTCATTCACACAACTACCCTGCATTTTTCATCCCCATTCACATGAAAGAAAGAAGACACAGCAAGATTACATACCTGGACCAAAGTCAGACTAGTAGAGTATAGAGCTGGGATTTGGAACCCTGAGAGTCTGAATCAGGGACCCTATTTAGGACCCATACAGCCCCTCAGTCAAAGCAGAAGGGAAGCTTGGAGATGGGGCTCCCACAAGATTGCTCATCCGCAGGAGCCGGGTTGTGACAAGGAGAGAACAGGGAGTCAGGCTATTGTATCACTCGAGTCCAGAGGATGGAGGGAGCAGTGAGGGCCAAGGGGCCAGCGTGCTTTCTGGAGGAAAGGAACAAGCTGGGCTGGGAAGGGCCACAGGTGGTGCTGCTAACACCTGGGGCAGATTGACTCCCATGCCCCAAGCTCCCTTTGGGGACTTCTGGGAGTGGGGCCAAGACTGGTGAGGACACCAGCTCTGCTCTCTGCCATGCGGTGCTGTTTGTGCACCCAAGTGTGTGGTAAGGCTCCCCCTGCCACTGACTCTCCAATGACCCCTTACCTGTGACTGCCACACCATTACAGCTCGACATAAAAACCTCCTCAGCAGAACACATATTAACTCTCTCACTGAGCTGTTTGATGGCTCTGGATCTCAGGGATTCTTGTCCCAGGGACCTGTGAGATGCACTGGGATGCAGGGGGCCCAAGCTCCAGCTTACCTTGGACAGCCTCGCATTGGGCCACCTGTGAGTGCTTGAGGGCCAGAAACTCTCCACCCCACCCTGCCCCATGCCCAGGGCCCAGTACACAGTGGGTGCTGCAGAAGGCATGTGTGTGCTCCATTGGAAGATTTCAGAGCTGGGGGAGCTGGACCAGAAGCTTAGGGAAGTGAAGGGCAGCCAGGCAGTACCACACAGCCACCCTGCCCGAAGGCTTCCTCCCACCAAACAGAGCCTAGAGAAGATGGTCAAGATGATAATGGAGTCTGTGTACACAAGCGCCTCCTGGGGAGCCCTGGACTGGCAGAGGCGGGAAAACAGACAGGCAAGGTGTCCCCCCAATTCCCACCCCATTCTGAGCTCTGGTGCATTCGTCCATGTGAAGCCTCAGGGGTGGCCAGCGAGACAGTGTGGTCACCGGAGCAGGCAGGGCAGCAGAAGACAAACCTGGCTCCCCCTGGGCCTGAGATGACATGAGTGTCTGCCTGGGAAAGAGATCTTCCTGCCCTGTCCACTCCTTGCTCAGATTTATGGAGTGTGCAGTCAGGATGGGTGATGAACAGGCAGGGCACTCTCCCTCTCACTCAGCCTACCCCTTCCCTCCCCAGGAAAACCACGTCTGAGGAAGCAAAGAACCAAAACTCCAAAGCAGTCACATCTGTGACCTCAGTGCCTACCAAAGCCCCCATCTGGGGTGACACAGTCACAGTGGAGATCCAAGCTGAGGATGTGGGACAAGAAGGTAAGATAGGGGGCTGGGTGGGGCCCTGTGTGTGTGGGAGGGGGTAGTAACTCCCTCTCAACTGGACTGGAAGCCACCTGAATGCCTCCTTGGGGGCTCAGTTAAAACCACTTTAAACAAGAAAATTATAATACTGTCATTCCTCATCTACCTAGCCTACTGGGAAAATGAGTTATCCTACATAACGAATTTTCTAGATGATGGAAGCTTATCTTTTTTATGACCATTGTTGTTATTTCCATGGTAGTTATTGCTGCATTTCCCACTGGCACAGCACATCACAGTTTCCTGGCACACCCCAAGTATCTCTTAGAGGAGTGGCACATGAGAGGAACAATGCTGCTCCCACTGCTTAGATGAGAACACTGAGGTTCAAGGAACTTAAGTAACTGGCTCAAACTCAAGTCACCAGTAAGTGGAGAATGGAGGGACTCAGCATCCATGTGCTCACTGTAGGTCCAGTATTTTAGCTGTTTTCCTACACGGCTTCTTATCCTGCCTGGTCCTGCCCAGCACTGTCTACAGTAGTGTTCCTGTGCTTCCAAGGGTATCTGCTCTCAGAAACTGCCTGACATTCCTCACTCCTCCACCCCAGAAACCTTTCCAGTCCCATGTCCTGACAAATTTGAACACTGCAGGCAATTTGAGGTACAAATGTGTGTTTATACTTATGCTTTCTCCTTTGAAAGCCTGAGCAGGTGAGAGCTCTAGTCTCTAGTCTTATCTAGTATTTAGTCAGAAGAACTTCAGGCTCCCATCTCATAGGTGGTCCTTCTCTCAAGTGACAGGCTTTCCTTCCTCCTTGAAACCTCACCACTCCCCACAAAGAGCAGAAAACCAGTTGTGAAGACAATGAATGGGGAGAGAGAAAAAAGATTGAGGAGGGACATAAATAAAAAAGAAAGAGGCTAGTCTTGGGTCAAGCCAGAGGATTGTTTTCCACCATAAAGGGATAGGTGGGGCTATTGGGATGATATGAAAAAAATGTGAAAGAGGAAAAAATTGACCTAGGACTTCATACAAATGCAGGTGTGTACCTATCTTTGTGAATGTCTGCATGCTGGTTCATGTGTATGTATGAACATCATGTTTGTTCAAAATGTGCTTGTGACTGTGCCTGTAGGCATGTGTGTCTGTGTGTGCAGAGTGTGTGTATGTGTATGTGTAGTTGTGTGTGTGTGTGTGTGTGTGTGTGTGTGTGTGCCTGCATCTGTGTGACTGTGGCAAGTGAATCTGGACTGGGATCCCACCTGGGCTCTATGCAAGAAAGCATGTGATGGGTGGCCTCAAGCCTATCTGTGCAGCAGAAAGTGAAGCAGGGTTCACTGTAGGAGGGACAGGGGGGTGGGCCTGCCCCCACAGGCAGGGAATATTGGCAGACACCTCTTTTCATATTGAAGTAGCTGGATGCTGGTTGGAAATGATTGCTGTGGTGATGTCTACAGTGGGAGGGTAGAACCAGCCAAGAGGTGGAGGAAGGGTGGGAGGTAACTCAGTGATGTGCTAATGAAAAGCAAAAAAAGGCGGGGGGGGGGGGGAGTGGGGGGGGGTTGCGGGGAGAGCACAGTTTCAGACCCTGTGTCAGGGCCAAAGCAGGCTGGCAGTAGAAATAGCTCACTGGCCTCATGAGAGCTGTTGAAGCATGTTTGTAGCATAGGGACAGGAACAGGGAGGTATGACTGTCAACTCACCCCAATTCCAGCTTATCTTCTGGCTGCCCACCCAGAGATTAGGGTTGGGGAGGGGGGAGATAGGGCACTCACCCCTTGCTTGACCTCAGCAAATTCCAACTGGATATGGGGGCTTAGAGCCCATGGGTAATGGCCATGCGGAGCTGCAGCCTCCACAGCTACTATTGTAGCTGGAATCCCCCAGCCTAGTCTTCTCAATCTGCTCAGGCTGAGTGAATGTATGGAGCGCTACAGAGGGTTAACGAGGAGGAAAGTAATGGTAGCTACAAGGAGCACTTGCTTAGAATTTTATAGCTTGAAAAACACATTCTCCTCCCTATAACAAGATTAGGAGAGGGACAGCGTTTTTCTTTTTATAGTTTTAACATTTTGCAGAGCAGGAACATGAAGCTCAGAGAGGTTAAGTGACTGGCTAAATGTCACAGAGCAAGTTTGTATATTGGTACTAGGACCCAGACTTGCTTACTTCAACTCCCTTGTTTTATTCTAGTTTCTTCAAGGCAACCTCAAATCCTTTTAGTGCACAGTTTCCCCCTTCCCTTTGAGTGTGAATCCCATGTGGCTAGCTTTGAGGGAATGTGGCAAGTGTCTTTCCCTCTCTATGTGTCCAGGGTAGCTTTGGGAAGAAAGAGAGTGAAAGTAACCAGTAAAGCTTTCAGCTTCCACCTCCACTCCCTAATCCAAAGGACTCACCCTGCTTCCAGTCTGCCTAGCGCACAGAATAGGTACCTGTTCCTGGTTCTGAAATGTCAGAGGCTAAGAGAGTTATACAAGAGTACAGTTGTCCACTTCAAGCCTCTCTCCCATTATTCTCTAGATCTCTCTTTTAACTCCTTTCCTCCTCCATCTCCCTCAATGCTTCTCACTCCTTTATACACCCTTCTACTCCTTTCCTATCTCCACAGCTCTCATCCTCTTCAAATCATAGACTTCCAGAGTAGAAAATGTCTCGCCAAATTCAGCCTCTTCCATCAGCCTTTTACTAGCTGTGTGATATTGATCAAGTCATATAACCTCTCTGAGATCCAGTGGCCATGTTTAAAAAAACAAATAGTTATTCCTTGTTACTTAAGAGTGAGGATTTGTTGGAATAGGCTCAGGACCACCCATCCCCATGCCTGGCACACAGTAGGTACTCACTAAGAAGTACTGCTATGACTATTCCAAGGTCATTGGTGATCTCCTTGAATTTTATCCAAAGTTTATGCATTTTTATGGCAAAATATAGTGTCTTTAGGGGGAGTTTTCTAAAAGCATCATTCTTAGTGTTTAGTTTTCAGGTAGTTGGAATAGACTTTTACTGACAGTTGTATTGAAGATTTCTTGAGCAGATTTCTTTTCCCCATTTGCAAAATGTGAGAGATAATCCCTGCCTGAGGAACAGGTGAGAGTGTTTGTGACCAAGGGGAGGAGCCTTATTCCTGGAAAGGGGTACTATTCTTACTTGCTTGTGTGTCTCTGAGCATACACATGTATATCTCTGCCATGGGGGCTGGGCTCATTTCTGCATGTGTCCATCCCTGAGCTGGAAGTTTCTAGACCAACTAGATGAGAATGGCATCTTTGGGTTCTAGCAGTGCTTAGCATAGAGCCTTATCCTGTGCGGGGCTCAGGCAGTGCTTGTGATGTGTGCATGCGTGCCTGTGTGTGGATTCCTCAGTGTAGCCCCTGCTCCCTACTCTCAGCAATGTCTCTCAACTCAGAGGGAGGGATAGTGGTCAGCTAAGCCTGATCCTAACTCTGTGCTCTATTTTTCTCTTTCCAGATGTGGTCCTTAAAGTGGTGGACAACAACAAAAAAGAGGAGCTGCTGTCCTATCAAATCCCCATCAAGTACTTGCGTGTCTTCCACCCCTACCACTTTGACCTGGTGAAGGTGAGTCAGAGCCCTTCACTCTGGCCCACATGGGCCTGGGACAGGTAGGGGGGTGCCCCCAGCTATTCTCTCATAGTGGCTCTAGGCATCCATGCCCACCCTGCAGTAAGACCAGTCTAGGACCTTGTGGGGCTCAGGAAACACAGCTCCTGGCAAATAGACAGGAATGTTATCCATAAAAAAATTGGAATTCTCCAAATTGATCTTCATAAAACATCCTAAATGGCATAGAATATCTACCACATTAAATGAATATACCAACTGAAAATGCACTCTGATTTCATATATGTTGAAAGAGAACGAGTATATCTAAAAATAAATTTCATACAGTATTTGCAAAGCACCTGCTATGTTCCAGGTCCTGGGTTATATGGTATACACATCTCTAATTCTCAAGATGAATTCTACTTTGCATATATAGGACTGAGACTCAGGAGAGAGAATCCTTTTATCCTGGATCACAGAGCAAGTGAAGTGCAGAGTCAAGTGTGAATCCAGGTGACACCATCTCCCAACCAATTCACTCAGTGCTGCCTCCACATGCTACCTTGGCAGGAGGAAGCCTGAAGAGAGCTGTAGTATATGGGAGATAAGGTGTTCCCTGGAATGCACCCATCTAGTGGGCCTCGGGCCACTCATTTTATTCTGAGCATCCTAGGCCAGCTCCCCTGCCTACCCCCTCTTCCCAGAGCTGATTGCTGGAAAGGAGAATTTCCTCTCTCATTGCTCAAGTACTTTATTAAGCACCTACTGTGTGCCAGGCACTGGGCCAACGAAAAGCAGAAGCATCATTTCTCTCTCTTCCACTGTGCACTCCAGTTCCCTACAGTGGTTCAGAGTAAAGAACAATGTGAAATTGAATTGTTGGGTTCCTCTTTCAGGTCTTCTGCTTGCTAGCTATATATACATAGGAAGCTGCTTAACCCCCTGGGTCTCCATTTCTCATCAACAAAATTAAGATAATATGCCTCCTAACATGGCCTTTTGGAGAATCAAATACAGCACATAGTAGGTGCTCAGTTCAGGCTAGTTCCCTTCCTGCCTCCGTTTCCCAGGCACTGGTACTGACCTCCTTTTCAAATGACTCCTCAACCATAATTTTAGGGGACTGCATGCTCCCTATGCCTCAAGGAGAACCACACACTCAGGACCTCGAATGAGGCAAGGAAGCAAAGCCCAAAGAGATTAGTGACTCATGTGGGAGACTCAGTACTAAAGCTATAGTTCTGGGAGCATCACCCAGGCCTCCTGGCTCTCTATCCAAGCCTAGTTATCACATCTTT
Source organism: Pipistrellus kuhlii (assembly GCF_014108245.1). NCBI lineage: Eukaryota > Metazoa > Chordata > Mammalia > Chiroptera > Vespertilionidae > Pipistrellus > Pipistrellus kuhlii. Next base: position 89,122,934 of record NW_023425404.1, on the reverse strand, counting down.
ACAAAGACAGCTGGCAGGCATGGTCCTTGTGAGGGCAATGAAATATTCAAATAGACAAGGGAAGATTTATTATATTGATCTCCTTGGAAGGGCTCACAGGGAGCCTTTAATTATCAGCGGGGTGCCCCGGTGGAGCAATGCAAATGCTTGTCTGCAGAGGGCTGGATTTATGGCCAGGGTCTGCTTCTCAGTCAAGCTTCTTCTTGTGTGTCTTCTTCCCTCACTCTATTCCCAGCCCACAGAGATTGGGAAAGCCACTGCCAAGACCCAACTGTACGCAACTGTTGTCCGGAAGGGCAGCTTCATCCCCCGCCAAGCTGACTGTGACCACAGAGCTCTGGAGGTGCCAGCCTGGGGCCCTTGGGGGCGGGGCAGAAAGGGTCAAATTTTGATGATGTGAAGCAGAGGTGTCTGGGTAAGACTGGGACTTTCAAAGTAGCAGAAGTGGTTTGTGAAGAATAACCTTGGGATGGCAGAGATTATGGAGATGGAGATGAAGATGAAAGATGCCTAACATTATCCAGCACTTTCCAGGCATACAGCCCTGACCGAACCTTGTCTTCCCTCGCTCTGCTTCTCACACACCATGCAGGGAGGGCTACAGGGAGGACAGAGGCTTCCAAAGTGCAATGTCTGAATCTCATGGGAGCAGGAAAAGCCCCCACCTTGGCTCATATCTCCTGGTTATTTCTCTACTGTTCTGTCCCTCCCAAAGTAGTGACTCCTGACAAAGGGCCTACTTCCCCCAAGTGAAAGTTTTGGGGCCACCCTATATTTCCTTGAATCCTATTTCTGAAGAGCTTTGGCTGGTCTTCTAAATAGGCATTCATTCATTCATTCAATAATTATTTATAGAGCCTTCCATTAGCCAGGCCAGGCGCAGGCCCTCTTCCACACATACCCACCACCATTGTTTTCTATACTAAGCCTTTCACTGCTTTAGGAGGATTATCGATGCTCCAGGAGGATATAGGCCAAATACCTAAACCCCTCTCCTTTTTCTCTCAGTCTTCAAACTGCCCACTAGTGACAGATTCAAATCCAGCCATTACCTGAATCTGATCAGGATGGAGGCAGGGTGGCCCAAACTTCAGGCTTCCCCTGCCCCTGCCCCTGCCCCTTTCCCTTATCCACCCCATGACAGAGCAATAAGTGTTCTTCAATCCCATTTCACAGTTGAGGCCATGGAACCTCAAGAGCAGTCTGATATGGGAGCATAGATCTCCTGGCCTACACATCTGCTTCCCCATAGCCACTTCATGGATGCCAGCATGTATCAGACCTGTAGGCAGCTTCTGAACCCCTCACCCTCTTCAATCATGCCCTTTCCTGCACAAAGAACACCTTGACCTGCAGGAGCTCACTATGGATCAGCCATCCCATGTAGAGTCTGGGCTCCTCTGCCCTTCAGTGCCCTCCCCTGCCCCAGAATAGATGTCTTCCCTATAGGCTCCCGGGGGCAGACCAGAAAGGACAGTGGGAGAAGAAATTGCTCCTATTCCTTACAGGGCTGTCATGAGCAGGTGTGCTTGGGCACCTGAATCATTCAACACTGACCATTCAGCCCAGAACAGTGATAAATTAGTTCCCCCCTTCATCTTTCAGACCCCCCTCTTAGCCCTTACACCTGTTGGAGTCCCTGTGTAAGCAATAGAGCTTGACAGCATTCCAGCAAAATCCCCCAGGCCCAGACTCCCACCCCCATCCCAAGTTTGAAATGCCAAAATTAGAGATTTCATCATTTGAATTTGAAGAAGGGATTCAGTCTTCAGAGGCCCCCAAAGCTGACAGTCTGTAAGCACTACTTTAAATCCTTATCAGCTCACAGCTGGCAGACAGCTGAGATGGGTCAGGAAGGTCCCAACCAAGGGGCTTAGGAGAGAGAGCTGAGGGTGGAGGGGAGGAAGGGGAGCCACCTCATGGATGCTAGCATGTGTCCAGAATAAGTCCCTACTCCTAGGCACTCTCCTCCCTTTGAAGATCAGAACTAAAAGGACCAGGGAAATTATGGTCAACCCCTCAGTGTACAAGTTAGGACATTAAGGCCCAGAGTGGAGCAGGGACTGGCCACAGTGACTTAATGGCCCAGACTTAGTAAATGGCTGAGCTAGAGTAGACCTATAGCAAGGATCCCCCCCAAACTCCAAGACTAGCTCAACCCAGCCCTCTCCCTGAGGCCACTGCTATCTTCCTCCTCCTCCTTCCCCTCCCAAGTCTCTATGGTTGTTTCTCTCACCCTCATAAGAACAGTCAGCTTCTTCCTGCCCTTGCCCCCCTTTCCTACTCATTGATGGCATTCATTTATCCCACAAACACACATGGGGCTTCTACTCTGAGCCAGGTGCTTTTGCTAAAAGCTGGAAATACAGCAGTGAATGAGGTAGATAAGTCCCTGCCCCTGTGGAGCCTGGGGGGCTAGCAGGAGCTGTGGGCCAAGGGGCAGACAGGCCAGTTTGTGCAGGCCTTGACTATCATGGTAAAAATTATGGCATTTATTCTAAGTGTAGTGGGGGGAAGGGTGGTCACTGCTAAATCTCAAGCAGAGGAATTACATAATCTAATTTCTTTTTAAGACAGCAATTTTGCCACCATGTATCAAATTGCCTGGGAAGGGGAATGGGTTAGGGACAAGAGCAGAGGCCAGTGAGGTGTCAGAGAAGTAAAAGGAGCCACAGGAATCTCAGCTGGGGGGCCAAGGATTGAGGGCCCAGATCCAGATCAGGAGCTGCCTGGGATGGCAGTGGAGGTATGTGGGACAGAATCCGTGTCTTCTCTTGCTGCCCACCCAATGCCTGGCACAGGGCCTGAAGGACAGCAGCCTTGAGCAAAGACCCTAGAGAGGCAGGAGCAGGTGCAGAGGTATGGTGGCAGAAATGAGCCCATATTTGGAAAGAAAGATGGCAGGCAGGCTAGCTAACCATGCTCCGGAGAGAGCTAAAGGCCACCTGGGTTCACTTGCCTCCTTTCTTCCCCAGGTCTTTCTTCGGGGAATAAATGAACCCCTAGTCAACAACCCCAGTCCCATGGTGGTCATTGCCCGGGTGGTTCCCAACTACATGGAGTTTAAGTGAGTAAGGCCCAAGTGGTGTGAGCAAGGAGGGAGGGGGGCAGAATACAGAGGAGAGGGATGGCTAGAACCCTGCTCTCCCCACAAGGCCCTTCTAGCCTCCCCACTGGGACTGAGGACCCAGGAGCTACCCACAGCCCGTGGAGAGGGGCAGCTCAGACCCCTCCTGAGAGCAGGCTGAGGGGGGTCAGCATACTATGAAGAAAGGGGGTCCTCAACCTCTTCATCTTATACCCACCACTCAAGTGGTGGTTGTTCCCAAAGGAGGCAGCCTAAGTGTCATCTCAGAACTTCATGACCTTTAGCTTTGCCCAAGAGTCCCCTTCCTTGCCCTCCATGAGGTCTCCCTGGCCACAGCCCCAGCTCACTCCCCTGCCCCCAGACCTCTTTTTAGGTATGAGCATCACAGTCCTCAGGAGGGGATTCAGTCTAGATTGGCCACTGGAGACACACAATGCAGAGAGTTCCCCAGGGAACATGTGCCCTCTGTGACAGCACCATCTCCGGAGCTGTCTGCCTCTGCATTTCTGCTGACTGATGGTCTGGGAAGATTCCCTGACTCGTCTGCTCCATCTGTTGAGTTCTGACAAATTATGAGCCCTCCTTGTGGATTGGAGAAATGAAGATGCCCTCACTCCCAGACCTCCTGTGAGCTCACACACACACACACACACACACACACACACACACCCTGAATCCCACCCCTGAGCCTCCATGCCACCCAAGCCTAAACCAGAATGCCACCATGGGGTTGGGCCATTCTCACAAGGTCTTCCAAAGGTGAGGCAGGGATGCCAGACCCATTTTAAAGATGGGCAGCTGGGGCATTCGGATGTGGCCAAGGCCATGGTGCATCATGGAGAAGGAAACCTGGGAGCTGCATCCCATCCCCTGACCAAGATGCGCTTTTCCAAGGCCCTTACTAGTGATCAGAAGGACCAGGACCATTACCTGTCCTAGGTGGGCCACTGCACTTTCCTCTCACATCAACCCTGAGTCCACTTGGAGGCCCTTGCCTGCCATACAGGGTCAAGAGTGCTGGACACAGGGCCTGAAGGACAGCACCCTTGAGCAGTGCTTGACTCCTGTCTCCTTGCCTCCCCAGGGTCAGTCAGATAAACCAGGATCCAGCCTCCCTGGGGTTGCCCTTCACCCCACTCTCCTTCCCCATTCCATCTGTGATGAACTTCGATGTTCCTCAAGTCAGCCAGAACGGGTGCCCTCAGGTATGGCTTCTTCCCTACTTCACTTCTCACTGGTCCAGTCCTCTAGTAACTCACCCACACAATCATCCAAGCTGTTCACTTGACTATGGATATCACCAAATTTGCCATGTGCCTAGGGCTGTGCCGTCTGTGTGCAGAGAAGCGGCCACAGGGAGCTCTTGGTCTGGTGAAAAGAGTAAACATCAACACCAGATAATGGGTAATCTAATAACAAACCAGGAGAGGCTGCCAGAGCTGTAAAGATCAGAGGAGAGAAGACAGAGAAAAGACAAATGTTGTGATTCCACTTAAATGTGGTATCTAAAGAGGCAAATTCAGAGACGGAAAGTAGAATGGTAGTTGCCAGGGACTGGGGCCAGGGAGAATGGGGAAGTTAGTTTTTAATGGTTTAGAATTTCTGTTTGGGATGTTGGGAAAGTTCTAAAAGTAGGTAGTGGCTAAAGTGGTAAGTTTTTGTTGTGTGTATTTCACCACAATAACAATTTGCTTTAATTAGAGGTGAGAGGGATATGAAGCCTGGGCATCCAGCTGCAAGACTTGAGTTTTTAGTGAGGAGTGTTTAGCAGGGCAGGTGGAACAAGAACACAGGTGTGCAGGAGGGGTGCATGTCTGGGTTGGAGAGGAGGCCAGTGTGTCTGAGTGTACTGGGGAGAGGTGTGCAGAGAGTGTCTGAGTCCAGGCAAATTCCCATCTTTTCCATGGTCTGCATTTCAGCAGGAGCTTGCCCCACATGATGTTCCCAACATTCTAGGGGCCTTAAAGAAGACAGCGTGCTTGGGAAGTTCTTCCTGTTGTCTGTCCACCAATGTTCATGGCAAATATAAAATGAGGCATTCTTTCAGAGTCACAATCTTCATTTAAAGGCAAAGACATTTGAAGAAGGTTTGGATGGACATGGACAAGAGTGATGGTGTTAGGAAGGGGTGGAACAAAGGGGGACCCTAGGGACAAAGGCTTCAAACCCGAGCCAATCCTTAGCCTGATTTCCCCAGAGTCATCTCGCACATGGACCTGCATTTGTTCAGAAAATTATAAACTAATCAGCAGGCAGTCCCAAGGGTCAGGAGGCACTGGCTGCTTTAATGAGTGAACCTCTCCCCACCCCCCGCCCTTCTCTGGCTGCTTTTGCTGCCTGGCTAGTCTGGGTGGCAGAGGTATCCTTTAATACAGAAACTTGCCGCAGTGCCTCTTGCATGTGTGGGACTCAAGGCCAGAGGTCCAGCAATGGCACCTTGTGGAAGGTCACCCAGTACTATAGCAGTTGGGCCAGGTTGAGAGCTTACTGGCATCCAGCACAGAGGTGCCCAGGTGCCAGGAGTGAGAGATGAGCTTCTATGGTAAAGTGAGATTAGGGGGTTAGTGGGCAGAGTCCCACCTGGAAGGAACACCAGTCAGCAATCCTGGGCTCAGAACTCACACAGACCTGCTGTGTCCCCACTCTGAGTTTCAGTTCCCTCTTCTCTCCAGTTGGGCAGGGGGCAATGGGGGAGGAGGGGACGGCGCAGGAACCCTAGCATCTGCCTCTCTGACAGGGGTTTGAGACTGGACCCACCTCTGTGACTTACTGAGTGACCTTTAGCAAGCTGCTCAATTTCTCTAGACCTACTGATTATTATCTTATTGGACTGTTAGGAAAACATAGAGGACTAACCTGTGCAAAGTGCCCAAGCCTGGGGTGAAGGTTAAATGGGCTCCATCCTTTTCATAGATGCCCCTCCCTTGATGCCAAATGCCCCCTTTGAGGCCCGCCTGGACATTGCCCTTGTCATGTTTGGCTACAAGTAGCAGGAACCCCAACTCACATGGAGTTAAGTTCTAAGGAAATTTAATGTCATACATTAAAAGGGTACCCCATGTAGGATGCTGCTAGAATTGGTTGACCTACTGGCTCAGCAGTATCCTCGGGGACTCAGGATCTTTCCAACACCCCTGAAATGCCATCCTCAGCTGGACAACTCATGGAGGCAAAATGTCTCAGCCTCCCATCTAGACATGACCAAGAATAGAGAAAACGGTTTTAATGAGGAACTTGAAACCTCCCCTGCAAACCCCTCCCCTACAGACCACCCCTCTCATCTCATTGGCCAGAACTAGGTCACATGCATTTCTCTCAGCCAATCCTGAGGGGGAGCATGGCATCACCTTGCAGTCGCTAATGCAGGAGAAGGGGGCATACTGGCCCAAAGTGGGTTCTGTTGGCTAGGAGGGAGGAGAGGAATGGTTGAGAGGTAGATGTCTGTTCACGCCTTTCAGAGCCTGGCAATGATGGTAAAATCTGAGCTCTGATGAGTCTGCCGGACCCAGCACAAGTCTGAGACTTAGGACTTGCTCCTACCCTCCTCCCAGAACTTTGAGGGGGAACATTGCCCAACAGGCTGCTCCTATTGGCCTGGCTTGCTACAGAGCTGAGGCGGAGCTCCTGGCCAATGAAACAAAAGCAGTGGTGAGAGAAACTGTCTGCACCCAGCATCATCTCCTGTCTCAGCCTCCGAAGCCGGTCTGTACCCAACCTCTCATGGGGCCTCTTATCATCCCACAGATCCTACCCTAGAGCTGGCCATGCCTCCACTCATGGCCAGGCCTCTCCCATCCATCTTGTCAGAAGCAGCCACAATGACCTCCTGCCCAGGACTAGTCCCTTCCACTGGACCTCTTGTCCTTCTCACCCATAAGACAAAGCCCTCACTGTCAGCCACATACACAGGCCTCACTTTCTCTAGTCTCCTGGCTCACTGCTCCAATTCTCAGAAGCATTCTCTAGTTCCAATGGGTAACTGGCTGTTCTCCACACCTGTATCGTCTCCTCTCACCTCTCAGTCTTCACCTCTACTGCACTCTGAGCCTGCATGGTCTTCCTCCTCATTACCAACTACGTGATCTTCCCCAGGTCAGAAATCATTGCTTTTTCTTCCGACACCCTAGCTTCCACAACCTGCAATTTGCTTAAGCCTCTGCATGAATCATGAATGGGTCGGGGGGGGGGGGGGGGGGGTTATCCCCTTGGAAGATGATGAACACTAGAAGAAGCAGGCTCTGGCTATAGCTCCCCCGAATGCCCTTTAGCACCCCAGAGGCATCAAGCATGGAGAAGCCACCAGTCAATGTTTGCTGAGTACAATTAATTGACTTTCACCTTCACAGCAAAATATCTATTATCTCCTTCAATCTTCACAACAGCACATCAGGACAAGAAGCAGAAAACATTGGAGGGTGACAAATCTGACTACAGAGAGGGAAAGAGACTTGCCAAAGGCTACACAGCAACGTTGAGATAGATCCCAGTCTCTTGGCATCATAGCTCCCTTGAGGTCCCACACTGCATCAGCTGTTGGCAGCTAATCTTCCCAGCATGGCTGTCACAAGCTTGAGCACAACCGGCAGCAGTGTGTGTGGTACGGGTATGGAGTGGGTGTAGGTGTGGGTGTGGGTGTGGGTATGGGTGTGGGTGTGGAGTGGATGTGGGTGTGGGTGTGGAGTGGGTGTGGGGGTGGGTGTGGGTGTGATGTGGGGGTGGGTGTGGGGGTGGGTGTGGGTGTAGGTGTGGGTGTGAGTGTGGGTGTGAGTGTGAGTGTGGTGTGGGTGTGAGTGTGGTGTGGGTGTGGGTGTGGGTGTGAGTATGGGTGTGAGTATGGATGTGGTGTGTAGGTGTGGGTGTGATGTGTGTGTGTGTGTGGGTGTGTGTGTGGGTGTGTGTGTGTGGGTATGGGTGTGGGTGTGGGTGTGGGTGTGATGTGGGTGTGGCTGTGGGTGTGTGTGTGGGTGTGATGTGGGTGTGGATGTGATGTGGGTGTGTGTGGGTGTGGGTGTGGGTGTGATGTGGGTGTGGCTGTGGTTGTGGGATTGGGTGTGATGTGGGTGTGGGTGTGGGTGTGATGTGGGTGTGGGTGTGATGTGGGTGTGATGTGGGTGTGGGTGTGATGTGGGTGTGATGTGGGTGTGGCTGTGGTTGTGGCCAACCTTGATTCCTTTCCCCTGCCCACTACACATACAGGAGAGGCACACACACTCAATTCTCAGTCTGAAGGGATCTTTTGTTGGGAACCCAATGAGTCCCCTTTTCTGGGAGGAGCTGTCCATGCTGGGCAGACAGACACCATTTCCGGCTTTGTGGACCTCATTTGACACGTAACCAGACCACAGAGAGGGCAGCCAGCATCCATTCAATACCCCTCTCCCAGGGTGGAGGCAAGGGATAGGGCAGCGGGGGGCTGAGTCACAGGTCCTTGAGTGCCCAATGCCTGGCAGGTGGTCCAGGCTATTGAATGCCCTCTGGCACCCAGGAGAATGGCGGGGGGAGAGGGGGGGCGGGAAGCCTTTGGGACGGCATGGTTTGGCAATCAATCCTAAAAGATAACTTCCAAGAGCCACTGAACCTAGAAGCAGTTTCTCTAACTGACCTCATGGCCAAGCAGCTGTCTGGGCACTGTACCATCACCTGCTTGCAGGAACACTGCCGTCACCTCGGCCACTGCCTGTGTTCAGGCCCCTCCCCAGGGGAGGGACTGGGCAGACACAGCTGAGCCTCCAGCTGAGCCTCAGACTGGGGCAGGCACATTACTGTGACAGGCATTAGGGTCCTGCCACCGCCGGGGGAGCAGACCCACTGATGTTTTGCGATCCTCCGTCAATAGCCCTGAAGCCGGTAGTGCATTTGCATTGACCTTTCCAGGGATGACTGATTCCAGCGGGAATGGGAGGGGGGCCTCCGCCATTGTTGCTGATAGCCCCTGGCTGGGGCAGAGGCAAGACCGCCAGTAAGAGAGAGCGCACCAATGACTCCCCTGTGCTGGGATGTGCAGGACGGCCTACTGGGGTTATAGGGTGACACCCCCATGTCTCAGTCCCCACTCCCCCCATTCTGGGTTTCCTCCACCTGGAGTCCTCTAGTGTTCCAGGAGCCCTCCACTCAAGCCACCTCCATGTTTTTTGCTGGGCTGTTTTCCCACTCAGACTTTCCTTTTTCCCTTGCTCTGCCGGTCCTCCTTCAGAGCCTTCCACCGGTCCCTCTTCCTACCAGGTGGCTTTTCTGACCACCCCCAGGTGTCGCAGACCCTTATTTGGGGACTATAGTTAATGCTGTCTTGTTTCATTGTTTAAATGGCACACGAGCTGCTGCATTAATGTGTCATCAAACCCCTTGAAATTCAGTTGAAGAACTGGCATGGCCTCTGCGAGGAGCTGGGAAGCCTGTGAGGGACAGAGGGGCTGTGACAGGTTAGAGGTCATGTCTGATGTGGCATTTCTGATGCCAGCAGCCGTGGGTGTGAATGTTGGTGCAACTCTTTAGGAAAACAGTCTATCCATAAGAAATTTCTTTAACTCAAATTTCTATTTTCGATACTAAGGACACCATTTGAAATGCAGAGAGATATGTCAAAGAACATTCAATGCATGTTATTACAGGAAAAATAGGAAGGGAGAAACCAGGGCACTTGGACATGACAGAAGAGCCAATTCTGAGTGACAAATGTTACTTCTGATTGTGGGTATGTTTAAGTAAATTTTAGAAATGGGATGTTAGAATAGCAATCATATACGAAAGAGGCATAGGAAAAGACTAGAAAAATGTACTGTCTTCAGTATAGGAATTTAGGGGATTTTTAATTTTTCTACTTTTCTGTATTTTTCCAAGTTTATTCATTAAGTGTGTGTGTTGCTTTTATAATTGAGACAAAAGTTTGTGGCATATATAGACATGCACAGAACCCAGTATTTGGACACCCTTGCTTGGGGAGAAGCTATGGCCCATCATCTGCTCCCACCTCCTCCTTTCAGCTGTCCAAGCCCGGGGGACCCCCGGAGCTGCCCCAGTGGAATCAGTCCTTCCTCTTCCAAGGCCGAGACGGAGCCACCAGCTTCTCAGAAGACACCGCCTTGGTGCTGGAGTACTACACCTCGACTTCAAGTAAGGGCACGCATGTGACAGGGTTTTCAGACCATCCTGCCTCTGCATCTGCAGCGGTGGTCCCGGGGCCACCTCCCAGTGCACACAGACAGGCAGCGGAGTGCCAGGCTGCCTTCCTTGTCTAAATTGCAGCTCTGGAGTACAGGCCCTCTTCTCATTCTGGGTCCAAGTGGTTTTATTGCATCACCACTCCTCCCCATGCACTATCAGTGAGGTGGGGGAGATGGGGCTCTCAGGACTCACATCCTGGGGAGTGGAGAGGAGACAGATTTCGAGAATAGCCGATCCACCATCTTCAGTCCACACTATAAGACGAAGCCCCCAGAAATAGGGGCAAGAGAGATACATATCAATACCCAGACTCAGGAATATGCTTAGAGCTGGCCTTGAACTCAGTAAGCCCTGAAGAGCAGAGAAGGAGGAGGATATTTGTGGGCAAATGCCAGGAGGTGGGTGGTGAGGGATGGGAGGGTTGGGTACTAAAGGATGGGCCCCTTGTGGGGCTGGGAGCTGAAAAGCCTCAGGGGGGACTTTGTTGGGAGCCTCAGCTTGTCCTCCCCCTGACCACAGTGAAGGGCGGTGAGTCATGGAACTTCGGAAAGCCCTTGGGAGTCTCTGTGTTGCCATTGAAGAGCCATTTGTATTCCAAGATGCTGAGAGGAAAAGGCCTGAATGGGTTTCGAATAGAGAGACTCCCCATCACCGTGAGTTTGCCACCTGGCAAGTCCACCCTGACCCACCCTGCCCCGCCTTGCTCTTCCATGCCTCACCATCACAGGCGAGTCTGGCTTCTCCAGCAGCTTCCAGCAGGGCCCCCCACCCTTGAAGCTGATCGCTGTCAAGTGTGAGGACCATCCACAAACACAGGAAGTCCATCTTGCCCTTGGGCTTGTGATGAAATTGCCCCAGAGCAACTTGGGATAGCAACAAGAGCTCAGGCCTCTATCCAGCGAGACCTGAGTTCAAATCCTGACTTACCCTAGTCCTCATGGTAGAAGCTAGGCCAAGTTATTTGACCTCTCTAAATCTCAGAGTGCCCAACTCTAAAATGGGAGCATGTTTGTATACAGTCTCTCTGTTTAATAAGAATTGAGAACTCAAACTCAAGAGCCAGACTAACTAGGTTCAAATTCTGGTCCTACCACTTACCAGCTTTCATGACTGTGGGAAAATTACTTAAAGTCTCAGCATCTCAGTTTCCTTGTCTGTAAAATGGGTTCATAGTAATAATATTTTTTTTTCATAGGTTTGCTGTGAGATTTTGGGGGAAATGCCCATAAAGCACTTAGAACAGAATAAGTTCTCAATAAGAATTAACACATTATTATCATCATTGTCGACTTCTATCCCATCTTTTTCACTAAAATACTTCTGGTCATAAGAGACCTTCCTTACTCACCAGGAGGCAAGTCTGAAGGTGCCAGTCAGGTCTCTAGTGTGGGGAAGGGTGTACAGAGCGGTGTGGTTGAGGAAGGAAGGAGGCTTGGCCTCAGCAGGCACCTTCCTGAGTAATCAGAAGAGTGGGCTCAGAGAGGCAGAGCTGCCCTGGACATCATGGTCTGACTGCTCCCTTCTCTCTAGGACACCAAGCTGAAAACCCTGAATGGCGAGGCCCCCACGGTAGATCTCTCCTTTCAGCTGCTTTCCTCTGAGGTAAGGCTGAAGGCCAGGGGAAGTTGGGGGGGCTGGAAGCACTGTGCCTCCTCCAGGAGCCCCTCGGTGCGTTCCAGCCTCCTTCGCAATTGCTGGCCTTGTTCAGGGCTGGCTCAGGGTTCAGTGGGGAGGGAACTGTTGGTTTAGATGGAAACGTCTGGGGGTGACTTGAGGCTACAGAGAACCAGAGAGAAGGCTTAGTTAGAAAGAGGAGAGTTGGAGGAGAAAGTCTGGGAGTTAGCCTCTAAGCTGGTCTAAGCCAAGCTGGTTCCATAGGGTGACTAGAACATGAGCTTCTGTAGCTTATAACAAACTCAGCAGTTTAAAAAACACCCACAGATGAGTTCAGACTCTGCAGTAGGCAGACCTACACGACATGGCTGAGAACTGAATGCTGGCAGGTCGAGCTCCTTTCTGGAGGCTATGGGAAGACTGAGCTCCTAGACTCATTTGGGTTGTCATCAGAACCCAGTTCCTGACCCAGTTGTAGGACTGAGGTCCGATTTCCTTGCCGGCTGTCAGCCAGGGGCCTCTCTCAACTCCTAGAGGCTGCCCACGTTCTTTCTCACAATGGCCTCCTCCATCTTCAAACCAGCAGGATGGAGGGTTCTCTCTTTTCCACATCCAGTGTGGCTGGGGATTAAGAAAATGAAATAGAGATAGAAGGGAAAAGCTGGGGCAGGGTGGGATCATTGTCCTCTGACATGGACAGAGGCAGGAACAGTGATCCAGAGCCAAAACAGCATGTTTATTTTATATAACAAATACCAGGAAGTTTTACTAAAAGTAAAGACAAAGGAGATTATTCCCATTCTTGGGTGGGCCCCAGTCCTATCTATTCCTGGTGCTTGGCTGGATTTAGATAATACAGCCCACTCCAGCACCTGGGCAGAAATGAAGATCAAGCTGAGAACACTGCTGCCTTTTGGCAAAGCGTGTTTCCAAAATGTGGCTTTGCCAACACCACTGTATTCAGTTGACAATAATTAAAGAAATGCCCATGTGCCTTCCCAGGCGCTCTCTACACAGCAGCATGCTAATTCCCTCTCAAACTTTCAAACTCTGGATTCCTCTTCTGTCAGCATATACAGAAAATGTTCTGCTTTTTGAAGGGTCATGGGAAAGGTTGTGCCCACTCTGATAACATTCCCATCTTATGGTGCATGGTGCCATTAAACATAAGCACAAGAGTGACAGCTCAGCATGCTCAGGTTCTGGGAGTTAGGGTATGGACTCTTGAGGGCCCATTGTAGGAATGCTGCCTACCACAGCTGGGTTGGTCCAAGTAGAAAAATACCAGGAGCTGAGCCCTGCCTGACGGATGAGATTCTCTCTAGCCAATCATACCTGGGCTCTGAGTCCAGATTGAATCCATCATTTGGCCCCAGTGCACCCTGCAGTCACCTGCTGTAATTTGTCCACTGTCCCTTCTAGGGTTTATCCAGAAACATATCAGCCTGCATACACAAGGCCTCTCGTGAGTGTCTGAGACCTCCCATCAGCACTCCCTGCTGTGCAACGTTCTACTTTGCCTTCTAGAGCATCCTCTAATTCCTATGAGAGAGTTTGTTAGGTAGCTGACATACCCCCTCCCAAACCAGGAGCCAGAGGCACTGAGAGGGGAGAACACAGAGGCAGTGAAAGACACCAAGAAAGGGGAAAGACAGTCCTTGGAGAAAAATGTCACAGATTACCCAAATTAGAGCTCAGTGCTCCAGCCCTTCTTCTCAGGGTCTAGGAGAGGCCACTGCCAGCCCTTTCCTCACCTCCCCCTACCTCCCACCCTTTCACTGGGACAAGTGTGCTCTGAGGACCCAAAGGAGCATCAAGCCATCAAGGCACTGGGGGATCCAAGCAGGCAACAGGCAGGTGTGCAGGACATTTTCCCAGCTGCCCAGGGGCTGGGCACAAAGATCTTGGTGATGAATTATTCACCGGAGCTGTGCTAAGTGCAGAATTAATCCCTTTCCTTCCAGCTGGCGACCTCACTAAATTATCCCTCCAAGTCATGCGGGAAAACGCTGTGAATTCATTGAGCTGCTGAGTGTTTTGATCTGGGCCTTGTGATTTTAGCTTTCCCTTCCCCCGCTCCCCCTCCCCCTGAAGGTGGGTAAAAACCTTTCAGTAATGGATTTCTGAGAAAAAAGGAAAAGAAAGAGGGTGGAGATCCGGTGTGTACCAGGAAAATAATACCAGAGGAAATTAAGATTCTACAGCCTAGAATTCACTCACGCAGTTCTACACATATTCATTTACACAATAGCATTCAAATAACCACACAGTCATTTATGTGCACAAGTGCACACGCACACCTTTGCCAGGGTGCACACATTTAACACATGTGTGCATGCTCATACACACATGCAAACTGACCCACAAATATTTTCACACATAGGACTGCAGGCCTTCATCTCTGGAGCCCCACGTCCATGTGGCTTACAATGCTGTCTTAAGTGAGGCTCCTTGCTCATGGTCAGATGTGCTGTAGAGAGGAAATAACTCAGGAAAAATAAACATGCATGCCTTCCTGCTTGAGGACATAGCCTGTTTTCCTGGAGCCTCCACAGGAAAGCACAGACCATCCTGGCTAATTGATATTTTGGTGAACACAGTCTCCCCCCACCCACTGCTCCCATTCTTAAAGCTCTAGGAACAAGAGCGCTGTGGTCTATTCCAAATTAGGCGCAGAGGAATCTCAACAGCCCACCCTGGACAGGAATCTCCTTGACAACATCTACCATGGGTGATCAGCCAGTCTCTCCTCTTGCTCTGCCTTGGCCAGGAGCTCATTACCTCTAGAAGCAACCCACGCCATAACTCAGTAGCTACAACTGATAGAAACACTCAACCCCCAGTGAGCCCACCCTCCCTCCAAGGGCCCTCTCTCTGCCCCAGGCTACTGACTCTGTCCTCGGGCTGCAGTGCAATGCCAGCAAGCCTCGTGCACCCGGTTGGAGAGACACTGGGACGTGGTCAGCCATCCAGCATGCTGGTGGGCAGACTAGCCAACAAAGCCAGCCATTTCAGTGAATGGCAAGAACGGGTGGTCTCCTGGTTTGGGATATTGTACCTGAAGCTGGTTGTGTTGGTAATTGATTAAGATTTTCCCTCTAGTGGGGCTTCTCTATGGGACTGTTGTAGTGTAACCTCCATTTTACAAAGAGTGCCTCAAAAAGTGGAATTATGGAGTCATTTCTTAAAAGCCAGCAGCATACAAGGGGCTAAACTTCCAAATCTTGAAGCCCTGAACAGCTTGCCACGTCTGGCTTATATTGGCAGAATATCACAAAAGTATCGATTATATCTTTGGGTCTGGAATAAGGAACTTGTTTCATGATTTTACAGAAGTGAAACTGAGCAAGTTAGTTATCTAAATTATCTTCGAATCACTGAATCAACAGAAACACATTATCTGGGACCACCGGGGCAATTTAGAATAATTGTGCTGTCCAGATTCTGGGATCACTAAGTCAACAGGAATGCACTATCTGTAGCTACTGAGGCAATTAAGGATAATTGATCTGTCATAGTTCCCAGAAAAATGTACTTCAGTAACCAATGAGATCACAATCACCATCATCAATGGAGTATTAGGATAGCATACATAAGTTCAGAAAATCAAAATAACTTTCTATTGTTTTTTCAAACAAAGAAGTACAGAACCCAAACAGCAGTTTCTACTACCATACTTCAGGACCTGCTGCTTTGAGTGATCTGATTCAAGCCAGAGCTGTGTATATACATGAGTAGGTATATAGCTACGCTTAGATACAAAGAAATCTCCCCTTATTGCACATTCTAGGGGGGTTGGCCTTGGAGGCCCACTGTGCTCTAAGAACCCCTGAGTCTGTGGCTACTGCACATATATATACATGAATAAGCCTTTGGTCTTCTTCCCTCCTTCTCTGATGCTGGCCTCTTCTCTTTGAAGAGTGTGATCTGCTCCGCTGAGAGTCTATGCTTCCCCAGGCTAAGCAGCCTCTTCTTTTAACGAATTGGCTTCAAATTTCCACAGTATCCTGGGTGCCCTCCAGTTCACAGACATCCTCTTTTAAGTGAGGCCCACCCTGACCAGGTTTCTAGGCCCAGCTATGTGCACTGGGCCATGTGCACTGGAGCCTGGATGCACATATTAGGCGCTCCTTGGGGAGGGGCGGGTCTTAGGGCTGGGGCTTGGGATCCAGAGTCTTGTCCAGGCCGGGTGCCAGGGCACAAAGCAGAGGTAGCTCACGGCCCTGAGAGATGCTGGCAGAACTTGAAACCCACAGGCTTCCATGGATTTTGGCACAGGGAGGATACATTTGAGGAAAGGAGGAATCTGCTGCCACCCCTTGGAGGAGGGGGTGGCTCCCAATCAGTCTGCCCTCCCCTTCCCTAATCCCCTCACAGAAAGGGGCAGGTGGGGCTGCTCTGAAATGATACCATGCTGCTCTGGTGTTTTAATTCAAACTACTGATTACAACACTATCTCTGGAGACCTGCCCAAAGTGGAGGCATAGGCAGGACATAGGCTCCTGGCTTTGATTGGTGAATTTTCACAAATTTAGTTGAAAAGCACACATGACAGCCATAGGCTGGTTCTCTGAGAAGCCCCGACACAAGCTTGCCTCCATTTCCTCACAAGCATGGCTGCCTGGAAGGCCCAGTGTCCAGGATAGCATAGCAGCCTCCTTGGCTGGTCTGTCCTCATCCCAAGACACCAGCTCTGAAAATACTACCATAAGGACAATGGTAGATCCAGAGAAAGAGACCCTTCCCCTCCCACAACCTCACAACATCCCTGCCTATCTTTCCTTCTGCCCCAGACTGCTACAACCCCTTCAGGCCAAATGGCAGAAAGCAGGAACAGGCCTATCTCTCCCCAAGCTCACAGGTACTTTCTTCCACCTGCTCAGATTCTAGGCCCAAGTCAACTCAAAAGAAGGTGCGAATGGTGGGTAAGAGGCAAGAGCCTGTGGTTTTCCAGGGTTCACTATGCCCGAACCTATCCCAGTTGCTCCATGCCTTGGGGACAAATAAGTACAGAACCCAGCTCTGTACACAACTCTGGCTTGAATTGGTCCCCGCACAGTCTCTTGGTTATCATACAACTCCCCACCTGGTGCTCTCCACCTCAAGGAGGGAGTTTGACACTCCTTCCAAAGCACAGGGTTCTACAGAATCTACCTGCTCACTTCTTGTGACAGCAAGCTCATTACTTCCCAGGAAGCCCTTTCCAGCATCTGTCATCTCCCTTGTAAACCTCTTCCTTCTGTCTCTTTCCAGTTCCTCCCCCTGACCCTACCTTTTCTTTCCTGAGGCCAGCCCCACAGAAGTCAGCTCCCAGGCCCACATCAGCTCTACTGCTGCCTGCAAACTTTGTTATATCATCTCCAGCCTGACCAGCTCTCCTTCCTCTGATTCTGTGGACAGTAAACTGCAATTCGCGAGCCACATGTGGCTCTTTGGCCCCTTAAGTGTGGCTCTTTCACAGAATACCACAACCTGAGTGAGTCTGTTTTGAAGAAGTGATGTTAGAAGAGATTTAAGTTTAAAAAATTTGGCTCTCAAAAGAAATTTCAATCATGGTACTGTTGATATTTGGCTCTGTTGACTAATGAGTTTGTCAACCACTGCTCTGACTGATCTTTGTCCTACTTGGTTTCTCCTTCTCATCCTCCTGGCCGACTCCTCTTGATAAGACCGCTCTTAAAACTCCCCCCAAAACGTGGGGCCAGATCAACATTGGAGGATAGAATAGGGCCATTACCCCTTTCTCCAAACACATTCTCCCCTTTGGTACAGCCAAAGTCTGTCATTTACTTTATTATTAACCTACACCACAGGGATCCATTGAAAGTCTGTGGGTCCAGGCTGGCATGTGAGCCATTGTCAGGAGCATCTTCACCTTCTACTGCTCTATTTCAAACTTGGGCAGGGTTCTCTTCCCTGCCGGTTTCACCTTCTCCATCTCAGCCATTGTCTGGGCTTATGATCATTCTGGACCCTGATTTTATCATGCATCACATTTACAGTCCTGCCTCCATCCCCACCGCAACCTTTGTATCATCTGTGGATGTGGTCAGGACACTTTGAGTACTAAAAAGTGTGCATCCTTCAAACTGGGTTTGAATCCTGAATCTTCCACTTGATCTTGGAGTTTTGCTTTCCTTATCTAAAGGAAGGGGTTGTGATTCCTACCAGCCAGGAATATAGTAAAAATTGACAGGAGGAGCATGAGTAAGTGCCCAGCACAGTGTCTTACAGACACTTGGTGAGGGGAGTGCTTAACATTCATTGTTCACCCAGGTTGCTGACAAGCACCTGAACTCTTCAGGGATGAGGGCAGGAATCCTGAGGGAGTGGAACAGTGGAGCCCTGCTAACCCTCACTTGTTGCCCACCCCTCATGACAGCCCCCCCCCCCCCCCGATTCATGTCTATAAGGACATCAGGAAGCCTTGCCAAGTGCTGAAGATAAACATCACCAGCACCACATTGGTTTCACAGCAATTTTTCAGGGAATGAAGAAATGGAAAAGAGACAATCATCTCTCCAGAGACCAGACTTGCTGGAGTTCCCAGTGTACCCTGCCCTGAGCTTGGGGCTATGGAGGAGATAAGAAAGTAAAGACCTGCTTTTTGGCCCTGAGCTCCCACATCAGGGTGAGCAGGGCTGGACCAAGTCATACTGCAGGTCTATCCCAAACACCTCACCAACCACAGGCCCTATGATGCTTTAAGAAAGTGTGCCTGTGACTCCCAGCCCACAGATGAAGTATATTGATTCAGGATGCAAGGATGGCTAAGGAAACTAGAGCCCTGGTGCATGAAAATTGATGCACTGGTGGGGGGGGGGAGGGGGCCACAGCCTGGCCTGCACCCTCTCATAACCCAGGACCCTTTGGGTAGGGTCCCTAGGTCTGGCCTGAGATCAGGGCCTATCATGGCTTTCCTTCCCCCGCCTGCAGGCAGCTGGCCCCAACCCCACTGCTGACACTGCTTTTCATCTGTTCAGCACTGCACCCCCCTCCCCTGCCACCGGTGGCCTCCCTCTGCAGGCGACAGGCGTGGGGTGCGATGGCTTGGCTGGCCTGGTCCTCCCTCTGCGGGGCTATCACTGGCCAGCCACACACCTGCCACAGGGTTGCTGCTGGTGGCCTGGACCTCCCTCTTTCTTTGCTGGGGGGTGGGGCTAGCCCTGCAAGGGGCTATCTGCCTACCTAATCATCCCTAACTGCTTGCCTGCCTACTTGATCACCCCTAAGTGCTTACGGGGGAGGGAGGGAAGGAAGTGGGGACGGCCAGCCCGGCAAGGGGCCGGGTGGTTTTAGTCTCTGGACATTCTTGTCATTACACTCATGGTGGCTGGCCTTTTATTATATAGGATTAGAGGCCCAATGCATAAAATTTGAGCAAGAGTAGCCCTTCCTTCCCCTGGCTGCCGGTACCGGCTTCCTGCAGGCACTGGGACCAGGCTTCCCTCACAGAGAGAGGCCCCACCTCCCACCACAGCCCACCAGTAAGTGGCCTGGGCTCACTCTGCAAGGTGATCATGGGGGATGGCTGGGCCCCAACCAATCACATTGCACCCACTTTGGCTGATCTACCACCAGTGGGTGTCATAGTATGGTCCCAGATGGTCATCCAGATGGTTGTTCGGCTGTTTGGTGATTCAGTCAATTTGTATATTATGCTTTTATTATATAGGATTATATAAGATTAGAATCCTTGCCAGAATTTTCTTTAAATTATTGTATATCACTGACTCCTCTCCCCTGATCCCACAGCTGGCTTTTAGATTAACCCTCTGACATCATTTACTAAAGAATGAATCATGGCTTGGTTGGCTGACAGACCCAGAGCTTCAAACCCCATGGCAGCTGAAAGGCCATGCAGGATGCCATAATTGAGGCTTGCCATACGTAGGGGAGGCAGCAAGCCCTCCTGGAGGGGGCCTGTTGTCTGAGCCTTCAGCTGAAGAGATAAGAACCTAAACTTCAGCAACAGGAAATGACAAAGCAGTGACTGATGGGGAGCCACTGTACAGGGCTCGTTATGGCGTTTGCCAGCAGTCGAGACACCCTTATCATGTAGAAAATTGCATCAGGCCCCCTGAATTACTAGCGATTGGAAGTAGATTTCTTGGGACGCACTTTGTTAGATACCTAATGAGAGGGAGGTGAGGGCAGAATCCAAAGCTGGCGGGTGGGGGAAAATGTCTTTGTTAAACAGAATTTGTCAGTTTCCGCTCCAGGCTCCCTGGGGAGGATTCAGGACCACCTAATTGAATTAAAAGCAGTGCACTCCAGCTGGAAGGCTCTGGGCGGGGTAAGAGGCCCCAGTCTAGTAGGGGGACTTTCAGCAGCAAGGACAGCAGCTGCAACCTGGTTAGTCTGTAATTGCCAGGGCAAGCTGGAACTGTTGCATTTTGCATGATCTGGGGGATGGAGTGTATAGGAGAGAAGCAGAATATGTAAGTGGAGGAGGGGGAAACAGGAGACTCAAAAAACCTTGAGCTTATGATGCTCATGGCCTGGTCTGTCTCAACAGACCCGCCTGCAGGCATCAGTGAGGGCTGGAAGGCATATGGAAGAGGTGTCTTCTCCCCACCATGGCACTCGTCATGTGGGGCAGCTGCTGTGGCAGCACAAGGAGTGGTGGGCTGAGCTCCCAGTCTGAGCCAGTGCATGGCGATGCATTGCTTTGAGCTTTCAAAGTAAGTCTCCAGTTACAACCCTAATGAAGCTGGATGTGCTGCAGCCATGGAGCCACAGAGTGAAAAGCCACTTGTCAGCCCCAAGCTGCCTCAATAGGCAGGGCATGCCTGCCAAGTAGAAGAACAAGTAAGCAGGCTTGTGGGGTGGGCCAGCAGCCCCCACTCCAACCCCCATCTGGAGGAAAGGGAGAGAGCCAAGAAAGGCTGGGACTACATAAGGAAGAATTAACCACAAGGCTTCACCCTTTCCCCCATTTTAGCCTTGCCCTTTCCCCCATCCTCTACCCTCACCCACCACTTCCAGCAGCCTGTCCCCTCCCTGGAGTCTTAAACAAGCTCCTTTCCCATAGAAAGAAGGCAGGAGGGCACAATCTCCTCCCCAAAATAAGGCAGTGAAAGCTGAGGAGTCTGGAGAGGTAAAGGACGGTGAGGGAGAATTTAGGCACTTCGTGAGGCACTATGGCCTTCCTGGTGCCAGTTATCTCACATGACAAGAGCAACTGCCTCTGGCCTTGCCTGTGGGGCCTATACTATGTGGAAGTCTAAAGACTTTTCTGCAAAAACCACCCACCCACCTTGCCCCCAACCAGGCCACAATACATCCTGACAAAATTGATTGAAAATGTGGGTAGGAGACCTGCAGAGGTGGGTAGGGTGTGGAGGTGCTGGTATGAAACAGCTATGGGAGCAGATATAGGCCAGGACCAGCCATGGAGAGGGCAGAGCAGTGCAAAACCTCTGAGTCTGACAGGGGCTCTGGGTAGAGCAGCTGAGGGTCAGAAGGGAGTGCAATGGGCAGTATAGACTAGAATCCATAGATGCTGTGCTTTTCAGAGCACACCCACCCACCAGAAACTGATGGGGTAAAAAGCACTGGACTGGACTGGGGTCAGTCTCGTTTTTATTTTGTTGTTATAATGAAATTAAATGAATTATCCATCACAAGCTTCAAAATATACATAAAAGTATCCTGTGAATGCCCAGTTTCATAAATGTCAGCTTTTGAGTCACTGAGTTGACACTTCTCGGCCACAGAGGGTGGATGTCAGGGAGACAGGCTATGGGGGAGGGGACTTTCTCAGTATGGTGTCCCTGCTTTCAGAACTGATAGGGCACCTCTGGAGACCTCCCTTGATTTCATTACTTCTATTTCCTCTTCTAACTGGATTAGATGGCAGTCTATGAAATCCAGGACATCAAAATTGGCTTGCTGCCTGGAAATGAGGAAAAATGTCATTATGGGTCCTGAATCAGCATCTCACCCCAGCCTCGGGGGCCACTTTGTCAATGGGAAGTTAGTCTTTACCCTGGGTAGTTACTCTTTCCTTCATTCTCTCTTGCACCCATTCATCCATCCATCCATCCATCTATCCATCCATCCAATATGTATTCTGTTGTTCTCTGCAGCCATCCTGGTGTTCAGCCATTCTGAACAGGAGAAAGATATGGTGTTTTTTCCTATATAAAACAGACAACACAAAATGCCAAAACCATCTGACTCAGATGCTGCACTGAGGCCCTGGGCATGTTCAATGAGGAGCCCCTGAGTGAGTTCCAGCCTCTATGTACATAGCTACTGAGAGGAGCAGGTGAGAGAGACAGCCAGGCCTACTGCCCAGGGAAAAACAGTCCCAGAAATCTTGATTTTAACAAGCAGTAGGTGCCTTAGTCAGCCCCAAGGTCACCCAAGCTTCATTCTTCCCATTCCAACAGTCTTTGTTCAGCTGTTTTCTCTTTGGAAGTATTTATCCTTAAATCCAGGGATGGGGTGGAGGGTGGGGGTAAGGGTGAGAGTGCGGGCAACTTGAACAAGATATACTCTACTGACACAAGCCTGAAAAGGCTTCATGTTAATGAATTTCTGCACACACAATTTTATTTTTAAAGGACATAAAGGATCCCAGTGGTAAAGTGAAGGATCTTTGTCCTGATTCGTATGATTCATGAGTGGGCTTTCATATAGAGTACCAAGTTCTCACTGTTCAGAGTGAGACACTCAAGCACTTCTAACCCTTAACACATCTGTCCTGTTTGGCACTATGCCCATTCTTCTATTTACTTCTAGAACAACACTCTAAACCAAAGGTTGACAACCGGTGGTCCATGAGGTCTGAACGGTTGGTGAATGCTGCTCTAGAAAGTGCCATATTTGTCTGCTTTTGGCCAAGAAAGAATTCTATCAACTAATGTACGGTGAAAGTGGATCACCTTCAAGGTCCTTACAAACTTGATACTGCATAATTCTTTGAACAATACAGTTATGGCTAACTACAGATTTTCAACAGAGCTTTAAAGTAACCTCTCACTAGAGAGAGCATAAGACATGTCCCCAAGTCCAAAAAACTTAAAAGTTTTATCCTAATAAAAAAGTAATATGCAAATTGACTGTCACTCCAAGATACAAGGTGGCCACCTCCAGTGGTTAAAGATGGCTGCCATATGATGGCCAGCAGAAGGGGCAGTTGTGGGAAGTTAGGGGTGACCAGACCAGCAGAGGAGGGCAGTTGGGGGTGACCAGGCTGGCAGAGGAAGTCAGTTAGGGGCAATCAGGCCGTCTGGGGAGCAGTTAGGTATTGACCAGGCTGGCAGGGAAGTGGTTAGGGGGTGATTAGGCTGGCAGGCAGTAGCAGTTAGGGGCAACCAGATAGAGGCAGGTGAGCGGTTGGGAGTCAGCAGTCCTGGACTGTGAGAGAGATTGTAGGATTGGGCTTAAATGGGCAGTCAGACATCCCTTGAGGAGTCCCGGATTCTAGAGGGTGCAGGCTGGGCAGAGGGACAGCCCCACCCCTGCCCCCATGCATGAATTTTGTGCACTGGGCCTCTAGTTAAAAAAATAAAATGGCAAACAAGCCTGGAGTTAGAGACCAATGTGAGCACAGAGAGCTAGTGGTTGGGCTGGAAGAACCCAGAAAAGCTTTGAGCAAGTGTGGGCAGAGACCATTAGGCTTCCTAGAGGGGCTGGTATTTGAGTGGGTCAAATTCTAGACAAGCAGAGATGAGAGTGAAAATCATACCAAGAGAGGAGGAGGAAAATAGAAAACAAGACATTAAAGGAGAAAGGGGAGGGAGGGAGGAAAGGAGGGAGGGGAGAGAGAGAGAGAGAGAGAGAGAGAGAGAGAGAGAGAGAGAGAGACTGTTTAAGGGGTGATAAGAGGAAGAATGACAGAGATGGAATGGAAAATAAGTCTGCACAGCAAAGGGTGTCACAGGAGTGTGGAGATTTTAGAAGCTGTTGTTACTACACTGAGTATGGAAGTCATCGATGGGATCGTTTATTCTTTCAAAAGTGTTTATTGAGCATCTAAATGAGGCAAACGAGGGATAAACAAGGTCTCTGCTTACATATAACTTACATTCTAGCGTGGCGATTGGAGAAGTGAGGTAGGCAGTAAACAACTAAGCACATTTTTTGAAATTTAATTTTCTGGTAAAGTACTATGAATATATTATAGTAGTATAATGTGAAGAGAGTATTTTGGAAGAGGAATTACTTTTAGTAGGATGGGCCTCCACCTCAAAGAGCAGAACTCTCTAAGAAAATCACATTTGGGCCGAGACCTGAGTGAAGAGACGGGAACAGCCATGTAAAGACCCCATGAGGCTTTCTAGGTAGAGAAAACAGCAGATGCAAAGGCCTAGAGCACATGTGTCAAACACAAGGCCCGCAGGCCAAATCCGTCCTGCCAGGCCTTGCAATGTGGCCCGCACCGCGCTGTCATCACTGTACTCCGCTGCGTTTCCATCACAATGACAGTTTATGACTGTTCAGTAAACCATTCGGCCCACGATTTAGGCTGGATTTTAGATTTTGGCCCCTTCTCTGATTGAGTTCGACACCCCTAGCCTAGAGGCAGGAAGAGCTTGGCTTGTTAGAGAAACATCAAGGACAGTGTGATTAGGGCCCAGAGAGCATGGGGGCAGGAGGTAGACAGGGGCCCAAATACAGGGTCTCCTGAGCCATGAGGAGGAGAGGTTTGGGGTGTAGAAAGTGCACTATGGTAGAGAGGCACAGAGGAATTTCTTTGCACTTTCTCTTCCCAGAGGCCAGAAAACTTCTTAACACCAAACAACTGCAAGGTTCTGCCCACGCTGGACCCTCAAATCTTAGATGAGAAGCTGGGTTCCACCTACGAGTCCCAGTCCAAGGCCACAGTGAGCTCCACAATAAATTCCAGCACATCCACCTACCAGCAAGCAGAGGAAAAGCCTCAGATGCCCCAAATGTCCCATGAAATGGTGAGTGTCTCTCTCCTTTCCCAGACCTGGGAGGGCTGGAGCCATGATAGGGGGGATTTGGAAGGGACTTGACTGGCTTTATGGGCCTAGTTCACTCCTCAGGTGACAAGTAGACCTCCCCTTGGGAGCACTCTGTAAGTGAGTTACCCCAAATCTAAACTGTGGAAGGTGTGCATTCTTCATTTTACAAAGTTTATTTCTCTTTTGAATGAAATACCCATACGATTTTTTTTTTAAACAAACCTTGCAACACTGTATAAGCTGGTTCCATTTACTCAACTAGTCATCAACTCAGAGCATCCTCAGGAGCATGTGATTGGGTAATGGGAAGCCCTGAGAGGTTTGTTTTAGCTTCTAAAGTAATGACAAAGGAGATGGGATGGAAAATAAGTCTGCACAGCAAAGGGTGTCACAGGAGTGTGGAGATTTTAGAAGCTGTTGTTACTACACTGAGTATGGAAGTCTTAAATGGCATTGTTTGTTCTTTTAAAAGTGTTCATTGAGCATCTGAATGAGGCAGACGAGGGATAAACAAGGTCTCTGCTTACATATAACTTACATTCTAGCATGGAGACAGTAAACAACTAAACGCATTTTTTGAAATTTAATTTTCTGGTAAAGTACTATGAGCACAGTAAAATGCTATAATGTGAAGAGTATATTGGAGGAGCCTCAAAGGAAGAAGGACACCATCTTTGATCATGAGAGCTGGCATGGCTTCCTGTTGCCAGTTGGCCAGGTGCTGGGAAAGGGTTGGTGAAGGTGGCCAAACTGGTGTCTTAATTTGTTGAGGGGTCAGTGCTGGGTGCTAGCCCCTTGCTACAGAGTTGAAGTTCAGGGTACCAAAAAGACAGTCCACAGTCCCTAATTGAGGTACCAAGTCAATGACCATGGATGAATTCAAGTGTGGCTTCCTCTCTTCTTCCACAATGGGTCCCATGGTGAGCATTGCTCCAGAAGATCCTGAGAAAAGGCCCAAGCCAAGGCCACTGGCCAATAGGGAAGCCCTGGGTTTTCTCCTCTAGGGATCTCCCCTCTCACTAACAGCCTCTGCATATTCCCTGGGCACTCTGCACCTTTCTGAAACATGTCCCATAGGGAGGGTTGCTGTCTGCTGGGTGTGTCCAGGGTGCTCCCACATGAACTGCCTCTGCCCACCCCAGCACAGGCCCCTGCCTGGATGCCAGAGCACTCAGGCTATCTTCTACTCTCCTTCTTCTCACCTCTGCCTCTAGGGAAAGCAGTTATCTAACCTGATCTTCCAGTTTAGGCATTAGTTGGGTTGCAAATAAAGATTCAAATCTTGTCTTTGGAAACTTTGGACCAGCGATCGCCAACCTTTCGGACCTTGCGGACTACCAGTGGTCCATGGACCCACGGGTTGGCGACCGCTGCTTTAGACATATTAATAAATCAATGCCTGCAGTTAGTCTTGATTTTCTCTTAAGAATTAAACTGTAAGAGATGGGCTTGCCGGTTTGGCTCAGTGGATAGAATGTCAGCCTGTGGACTGAAAGGTCCCAGGTTCCATTCCTGGTCAGGGCACATGTGGGTTGCAAGCTTGTTCTCCAGTAGAGAGCATGCAGGAGGCAGCCAATCAATGATTCCCTCTCATCATTGATGTTTCTCTCTCTCTCTTCCTCTCCCTTCCTTTCTGAAGTCAATTTAAACTGTAAGAAATGGGATGGGATTGCATATTGAGAAGTCAAGATTAGCCATGAGTAAAAACCATTTTTAAGCAAGGGGCTGAGTAACCATTGTGAGTGATGAGGGCCAGAGGAGAAATAAGTGACCCAAGGGCACCAAAATGGATTTTGTGAGGCTCTGAGTACAAACAAGGGGCTCAGGGTTGCCCCATAGCTACAGGCTGTCAGAGATGTTGTGAGTGGGTCTAGATGGAGAACTAAAGAATGTCTTCTCTGAATACCACTCTAGCACACTCATCAGTGGGTTGGTCTTCCTTTTCTGTGCACCTGGCAAGGCCACAGGCACTAGCTGCTCTCCCTGGCTTGCTGTAAGGTTAAGTCCACTCAGCCAACACCATTCAGCTTTGAACTAAGAGCATACTGGCTCCAGGACCCAGTCCAGGCCTGGCTCCACACAAATGTAGGTAAATGCTTATTGGGCCATGTGCCAGAATCCCTGGCTAGACAGAAAGTACATTAAAAAGAACATCTTAGAGAGCATCTAGACTGAACTCCTGGTTTTACGAAGGATGGCAATAAGATGAAGTGGGACAACCCTGCCAAGGCTCCTGACTCTAAGTTGCCTTGATTATAGCCCAGTGAATACCAGGTGACTGTAAAGGCCCGGATACCCAGCCCTGGACCCTTCAAGCCACTTGACACCACTGGGTGCCTCAGACACATAGTATGCAAGACAATTGGCATGCCCCTCTCCCTTGCCCATTCCAACCTATCCCAGGCCCCATCTTGTTCCCTCCTGTTCCTGAATCAGCTCCATTTCACTTACCCCTGCCTCTCCCCTTTCCCCTATCCCCTCTCCCCCTCCCCCCTCCCTCTCCTCTCCTTCCCCCTGTCTCCTCCTTCTATTCTTCTTCTTCTTCTTCTTCTTCTTCTTCTTCTTCTTCTTCTTCTTCTTCTTCTTCTTCTTCTTCTCCTCCTCCTCCTCCTCTCTCTCTCCTCCTCTCTCTCTCTCTCTCTCTCTCTCCCTCTCTCTCTCTCTCTCTTCTCATTGGGTCCTGAAACTCCAGCTCTTAATAACTAGTCAGAACCTGGAAGGACCAAGAAGCACAAGTACAAGCAATTCACAAGGCCAGTACAGCACAGTACAAGCAATAGAACTTGGGTGGGTAGCAATGGAGTACAGGTCTATGAATAATGATGTAGCAATGGGTCCCTGTTTCATAGCAACAAAAAAAAGTTACATAATAGTGAATGCACTCATACAACCAAGAAACATAGTGACAAGCAAGAAAACTGCAATCAGAGAGCAGCTGAGTGCAGCTGCATAGCAATAAACCCAAGCTGCCCAGTGCTTTCACACAGCAGTGTGTTACAGGAAGACACAACCATAGGACATAGCAATGAGCAAAGAACATGGCATGTAAGCCATAGACAGAGTCACAGAGTGTAGAAGACATTTGATTAGCACTCAAACACATCTGGCGGCAATGGCATGGCCACAAGGTATGTGACTCCTGAATGTGTGGTCAGGGAGTAGTCACCAGCAGCAGAGCCTCAGAATGTAGCATTGGGCCCCAGTGACATGGCAGTGTAGGAAGCAAAGGACTAAAGTACCTCCCTGGGTTCTAGGCCACTTTACCCGGCTGTGAGCCTCCCAGTACCACCTGACTCCCAGAGTACATTGGTCTATGTCTAGTCTCATAGCACACTCCCCAAAGCACAAGAAATAATTTCACCTCTGATTCCCTCCAGAGCCTACTGTGGCTAAATAGGAAATTGAACATTTTCTGGAGAAAGAAGCACCTTGGGGTGGAGAAGGGAGTGGAGAGACACAGGCTGGACTCTCTCTTTAGGGAGGAGGCTGTGGATGCTCTATGCTGCCCCAGGCCTGCCAGTCCCAACCTACAGCCCCACCAAGCCCTACTGGGGCTCCCTCCCCCAAGTATGCCCTTGGATCATCTTCCTTCCAGGACTGCCATTCAGGAAATTCTTCCATCTCGAGCTCCCTTCATCCAGGACATTTGGTTTTAAAACAGGTCTTTTCATGTACCATTTTGTCAATGTAGTGCAAAGCTTCTGTCCTGTCCTGGACTACTGGGCTCAGGGTCCCATGGTTGTGATCTTGAGTCAAGAACAGGGCCTGGGCAGAGCTAGAGGAATCCTTCACCACCCTTCTGAGCAGCCCTGAAGTCTTTTGAAAGAGGCGGGCTTTAAGTGGAATGAAGAGTCAGAGTTATCCTGAACATGACAGCGCTCCAAACAATAACCATTTGCAAGCATCCTCCTTCACCCCTAGAGCCCCCCAGCCAACCAGACACTAGGGGAGAGCAGGTAAGATGAGGGATTTCATGCTAGGTACACAGGCCTGGCTTTGTTCACACATGGCTTACAAACACCTGCCTGTGCCTGGTTCCCCAGTCCTCAGCAAGCCTCCAACCAGCCAGAAAACTCCCATCCCCTGCCAGGTGCCCAGCTGTGTCCAGGGGAAGGCAGAGACAAAGAGAGGCCGAGGCCCTGAGCCCTGGACATTCTCCAGCCAGCAGGAGTTGAGCCATGCCCTGGGAGACAGGAGGCAAAACAGTGGCCCTGAGCAGGCAACCAGTAAATATTTGGTGAGAGATGAACGATGAAGGGGCATGACTGAGACCATGGATCCTCTAAGTATCACACCTTCCCAGGTTGTTGGGCACACCTGGTGAGCCCCCAGCAAAGAGCAAGAGAAACAAGCAGGATGTCCTAGAGGAGGTGGCTATGCTTTGGCTAAACAGAGGCAGAAGTGCTCGGTGCTATTCAGGAGGTGTATGTTCAGTGTTGCTGCCAGTGTGGGAATCCCATCACAGGGTCTTTCCCGCCTCTCTCTACTGTCTCTCCTTTCTTCCCCACCCCCTCTCTACTTCTGTCTCTCCCTGCCCTGCTCTGGATTATCTAATTATTTCTCTAATTATCTCTTTCTTATTTTCTGATTTTCTCTCCCTCTCTGACCCATATTTTCCCTCCCTCTTTCTCCCCCGATACTCAGAGATTTGTGGCAGACCAGAGGGCCCTCATACCAGCAGATGAAAAATTGACAAGGATTGTTTAAAGATTCAGTGGAATTTCTGCAACCACACCACACTGGAATGACTCGTTTCTTTCATTCTTTCTTTGAAAGCCTCCCCCCTCCCCTTCATCTCTCCCATCCACTCCCCACATGCCACCCCCTCTGAGTATATGCTTTTGTTTCTCTTCCTTTCTTGAATCTGCTAGTCTCCAAAATGATCTCTGATCCCTTGGTTTCATGTCCACTTCTCCAGCTGTCCCACCCCATTTAACCTGCTCCTCAGCAAGTTGATTTCCGCTCCTGGGGACACCATTTCTCCAAGAAAGAGGACCCCATTGCCTGTGTGAAGAGAGGAAGGAAAGCCAGAGAAGCTGTGGCTCCTCCCAAGTCACACAGCAGGAAGGTGGGGGCTGGGGCCACAGGGGGCAGCCTCTAGCCCAGGGACCGCTTCAGTTTCCCTCCCCGCAGGCAGAGAGGTGCTGGCCCTGCCACGCCTTCCCAGGGTGGCTTAAAGCACTTTGTGTCCCTGAGCCTTGGTTTTTCCATCTGTAACACAGGAAGTTTCCTTCCTCACCTGCCTCTCAGGGTCAAATGGTGGGGCCATCAGAAAGGGCTATCAGTGTAGCAGGGACACCTCGGAGCCTGGTCCTGCATGTCTGCCTGACATGGCTCCAGGGAGACCAACCATCATTGTTTGCTCAGGACTGAGGGGCTCAACAGTGCTAGAACCAACACAGGCCCAGGTAAGTCAGATCACACTCACCCTCCATAGCACGGGCGCTGTCCTGCCCCAGCCATGCTCCATTTGAGGTTGCTGGACTCTCGGCCCCCTCAGCACCCACAGCCACAGGATACACACTCTGCTCACTGTCCAGCCCAGCTCCACACTGTCCCTTGTACTCATCAGCTCTTTGAAGTGACCTTGAACTCTCTTCCCCTTTCTGGGTCCCAGTTCCTCTGTCAGCAGAGGTTGAGCAGATGTTCCCCAGTCCTAGGGGCTCCTGCACCATGACTGGAGCCTTGGTCTTGGCCCAGCCCCTGCCCAGATGAGGTCTGCAGACGGTGAGGCTGGCTCAGACCCAGTCTCGGTTCCCGTGGCACCACCTCCTACAGCACCAGTGGTGGTCATTTAATACTGGACACACCCACCGCAGTGGCCACTAATAGCAGGAAGATCAACCCAGAGTAATAGCATCACAAGGCCCAGGAGCCTGGGACTGGCTCCCATCAGCCATGGAGGCACAAAGCCCAGCCTGGGAAGCAGCTCACCTGGGTCCTCTTGAGAGGCAGAGAAAATTCAACAAAAAGGGAGAGTGGGACAGAGACAAAGAAAGCCCAGGCATCTGGTGCCCGCCTCCACAGCCTCCAATCAGACCCCTGACTCAGTGCCCCCTCCAGGTCACCGGCACAACCACCAGAGACATTCCGGAAACACTTCGATCACCGCACACACACACCCTCCACCCCCTGGCCACCTCAGTATCTGTCCCCTGACTCCACTGCCCAGGGCTCAGGATCCCACTTTGCCAGGTCAGTCTTCCGTCCCAATCACCTCTAATCTCCCCTGCTCTGTCCATGTGCTGCGGGGCCCACCTACTAGTAAGACATGCGTTCCTCACACAGGAGCACCAGGTTGTGCTCCTGGAGAGTGTAAAAATCAGTCTTGTGAGGTTACAACAGTCATAGCTCCTGGGCACTGCTACCTCTTCCTCTTTACACTCCCTTCTCTTCTTCCTCCTCCAGTTCCTAGGGTCGGGGGACACATAGCATTTGAGAAAGAAAAGGAGGGAGGAAGGGAGGAAGGAAGGGAAGGAGGGAGGGAGAGAGGGAGGGAGGGAGGGAGGGAGGGAGGGAGAGAGGGAGGGAGGGAGGGAGGGAGGTAAAGAAAGAAACAGGATTCATCCTGCCTGGGTACCTGTCCTCTCCCTGAAGACCCTTCCTGCCCCCTCCTCTCATCCATGTGGCTCTAGCAGGTTTGAGCCCATATCTAACACTCAAGAGCTGTGTGATCTTAGATCACTCCACCTCTCTGGACCTGTCTTCTCACTGTGAAGTGGTAGGAATACCTCCCTTCTGAGACTGGGGCGAGGGGGGGGGGGGGGTAACAAGAGAGTGGCTGGCAGCACCTTGGAAACTGTGAAGAGCTGTCCACTTTGCAGGAGGCTCATTAATAGTCATTATATTCACGGGGCCCTTCTAGACAGAATAAAAGGGAGAAGCACAAATGCCTAGGCCTCCCCCTCTCACCCCTTCTCCAGAGGGCTCTTCCCAGAGCCCTGACCCACTTCTACCTCCCTCCTTCCCTCCAATCCTGCATCTCCCTGGTGGGCCGTTCTCCTCCTCCATCCATCACCTGGGACTAAAGAAATTAATAAGCAAGGCTCATAACTCAGCTGCTGGGGTGCAGCAGATATGTACAGCTCCTTTTCAATTTGCAGAGAGATTAAGTGTTTATGGATTTATTGTCTCTTGGTGTGTTTGTGAGTGGTTGGGCAAGGCCCCCTGCAGGCCAGCCTCCCCCCCCCCCCCCACTTCACACTCTATCTGCTGGGCTCACCATCCCCACCCCCACCATCCCCACCCCCACCTGGTCTCAGGAGCCTCGTGGAGAGTCACTGGCCACTGGAGTGGTCTTGTCTTCCTGACCAACTTGCCCAGAGGGTCAGTGGCCCAGGAAAGAGCCCCGGGACCCACGGGACCAGGTGTTAGGCAGGGTGGGAGGGAGGCCATCGTTAGATGGTTGAGTGAGCCCTTTCTGGGCCTCCTTCAGCCTCATCTCTCCCCACAGAGCAAAGGTACACAGGGCCAGGAAAAGGTGACCCAGAGCCCCAACTCCACAATTCTAGACCACTATCTGGGTATCCAAGATTCTGTGGTCCAAATGGACCTGAGTCTGCTTGTGAGGACTATGTAAGCCTCCTCCTGGAGTCCATTCTCCCAAGGGTCGAATAGTTTGGGGGGATTGTGCCCCTAGGCCCGGGGGATAGCTGTGGGAGCCTCCATTTATGCTCTGGTCCTGGGCCCACGGACATTAGGGGTGGACCTGGAGAGGAGGATGTAAGCTTCCATGAAGAAAGCCCAGCCTCACTGGGAGGAGTCTGCAAAGGCCAAGGGCAGTGAGACAGCCTGGGAGGTTGGGAAGCAAGGAGCTCCACCCCGGGGCTGAGAAGGCAAAGGAGCTCTGCTCCCGTATGAGCAGTGCTTGAGGGCCACAAAGGGGGGACTGGGAACAAAACGGTCAAGTGTTCCCCCACCCCATGGACCCTGGGCTGCCTCTTTGTTCTTATTGACTCCACGGCCTTCCACGTGCACTCACTCATTCATCTGACCAGCTTTTACAGCATCTGTTGTGTCCAGTCCTGTGACATCCCGCAAAGACACCTCTGCTCATCTGTGCAGCTGTAGCAGGTTTGAGTCCCATCTCCACCACTCAAGAGCTGTGTGACCTTGAATAAATTACCCCACCTGTGTGGGCCTATCTCATCTGTTAACGGGAGGGAATACTCGCTCCTACCTGAATCTTTAAAGAGGATTAAAGAGAATGGATGGTAGCGCCTTGGAAACTGCCAAGGACTGTCCACTTCGCAGGAAGCTTATGAATAATCACTGTATTCATGGGGCCCTTCCAGACTGAGGCGGAGTGGGGAAGCAGCACCGCTCACCAGGCCTTCCCTTCTGAGCCCTCTCCAGAAGTTCCTCTCCAAGCTGAGTCACAGTAACTCAGAGATAACCTCCTGCAAAAGGCTCTGTCCTCAGGAGGATGAGGTCAGCAGAAATACTCTGGGAATCAGTGAAGAAGGGTGTGTCCAGGACTGGGGTGCAGTCTGCTGAGGGGCTTATGGAAGCACAGAGGAAAGTATACCTAATTCTAAGCCTCAGCTACCCTACCAGGCAGGGCACACTTTATACAGAATGTCAGGGGGTGGTCCCCAGATGTCACTGTCGTCCATGGTGTTGGTATAAAACCATACAGGTCTTTGGTTTGCTGGTAGCAGTGAACTTGTTTCTGTAAGAGAAGTCAGGGAGTGAAGATGTGTGTTTCCATATCCCCCTCTCCCCCCCAGAGGCACTGTGGAGCCCTCAAGCTAACCCATCCCTCTCTGGCCCTCAGTTTCTTTATCGGTAAAATAGGGGGAATGCCTCTCTCCAGGGAGGGATGAGGAAGTCTTAGGTGTGTGGACGAGAGAACTGAGGAGGTAAGAGTGACAGTGGATTGACCAAATCAGGGCCTAGCTCCAAGCACCCAAAGAATCCAAGGAGATGAGGATGAGCAGGTCACTGGAGCAAGGAAAGAAAACAGCTCAGAAAGCCTGGCATGGGAGGGGCCCCCACAAGCCTCCCTGGGCCTCTGTGCAGGGAGGGGCTTGGTCTTAATTTTTTTCTTCTTTTATCCTGGCATTTAAGGCAGGTGGAGTAGGATGGCCTCCTGGCTCTCTGCTCCTTAGTAAGATGTCTGCTGCTGCTCCATCACTGTCCACCTCGGTTCCTCGATTAAGCGGTGGCTGGGTGAGCAGGAGTGTGGCTCTTGCAGTAAATAAAGCCAAGACGATGAGGCCGTGGATTGCTAAGGGCTAGAACCACCCATTGGTGAGGGCTGGAGGGACGACAGAACCAGGGATGAGAGATCTGCTAACCTGGGAAATAAGCCCACCTCTTCTGCAAACCTAGCCCTCCTTTTAATAACACTAATTTCTTCCACCGATCTTTATTGAGCTCTTACTCAGCTCCCAGAGCTTTAATCAGAATCTTATTTCAACCCTACACCAATCCGATGAAGAACACACATTTGTCCCCATTTGCAGATAGAGAAACTGCTGGCTGCTCGGGGCAATTCCACAGGAGAGCACTGGTCCAGCACAGGTCTGGGCTCACCCGCCCAGTGCCCGCTCCTGCAGCTGCCCTGGCCACACCTCCTGACTCAGAAGTCAAGAGCCTGGCTCGCCCTCTTCCCCATTGGTCTGGTGGGCAGTCTGCCTCAGTTTTCGAGTAAACATCAAAACAGAGTTCTGTGCTGCGGCCCCCTGCCAGGCATGCCCAAACCTCTGAGAGGCCTACACACCATATGTCTAAACTCCAAATAAGGAAAAGTGATAAACCAAGCTGTAGCTGACAATCTATTACATATGGTCTATTCTTCTACCTTAACACCATCTCCTCATTAACACCTCCAGAGTCCCCTGATCCTAGCCCCCTCTGTGCCCTTCTCACCTGGCTCAGATTCAGTTCCACACACTAATGACCCAATGACCAAGTGAGACCTTTCACATGAGGTGCGTAAGGCTACACCATCACCTTCAGGAGGACAGGCCCAGGAAGTAGAAGGGAATTCCAGGGTCCCAAGTAGCCGGGCTGTGGTTCAGAGGGTGCTCAAGCTCTGGCTGTGCATTCCCCCTGACAATCAGCTCCTTATCCCATGGGGAGCTGTGGCCCCAGGAGGCCAGAGCAGGACACTAACACACAGGGCCAGAGCAAGGGCTCTGCTTGTCCAGGGCTAAGGGTAGAATTGCCCCACCCCCAACTTAGTGACTCTATTAGAGTGGACCCCTGAGCTCAGATTAAATGCTTTCAGTACAATCCAATTTCCGCTGACATGAATTAGAAAAATGCACGCGCGCGTGCGAGCGCGCACGCACACACACGCACACACACACACACACACACTGCATTTGGTGTTAAATATCCAATCAGGTCCACAGATAATAGAGAAAGGCCAGTTCATTCCCAGTTTAATCAGATAAAATGCCCATTCATCGGCTCCTGCCATAGGCTGATGTCCCCTTCTCAGAGAAGCCAGGACAGGATGGGGGAGGGGGCTGCCGGAGAGGGGCTAGAGAATGGAGGGAACCATGGGGCCAATAAGCTAGCCGAAGATTGAATAGGTGGGCTGTGCTTTTAAATCTTGAAGGAGGTGGGCAGCAGTTGCCCTTGGGGGACTAATTATCATCCGGCCTTTAGCCAGCTCTTACCCAGACAGACAAAGGGGGTTTTTGCAGCCCTGATGGTGCTAAGCTTCTAAGAAGAATTGTTTTTACTGTCAGATATGCAAATACCTTGCAGCATGGTGGACTCTGGGGAGGGCTGAACAGTGGTTTAGGGATTTGGAAGGGCAGGGGCAAGGGCCTGGCAGCTAGACCCACTCTGAGTGTGGGAAACTGGAGGCCTATCTGACCTTCCCTCCTCTGGCTGCATGGGGAGCCCCCTCGGAGCCCTGCTCCATCAGCTGGGAGTCTTGTGGAGGTCAAGGCGAAGACCCCTCTTTCCCCTTTCTCCTTTATGTGTGTGGAAGGCTCTGTGAGGGCCCGAGGGGCTCCCTCAGGAAGCTGGCTCAGGTTCCAGGAGCTGATGACAGTCCAGATAAGGCTCTCCTACCCATTTGACCCCTTGCCCTAGGGCTCAGCCACCAGGTGATCTATCCAAAGCACAAAATGTGTTGCCCCTGCTTGCAACCTTTCCATGACTCCCTCATCTGTACAAGGAACCCCTCAGCCTGGGGGCCCCTGTGACTACTGAAGCCTCTGCCCAACCCAGAATATTCTACCCACACCTAACCCTGACAGCACTACAGCTCCACGCCTTTTTTCTCGACTCTCTGCCTTATATCTCCTTCTCCATCCCACCCCAGGTGCCCAGCACACAGTAGGTGCTCAGTAAATGAGCCCAATGAATACATAAAATGCCCCTTCCTAAGTGGCCACGTGGTCCGAAGATATGACAGATCTATCAGAGAGAGGATGTTTGCCTCCCACTCAGTTCCCAGCCAGCATCTACAGGAACCTCAGTCTTCTCTGCTGTGAAATGGGGGTGATGGTAATCCTTATCCCAGGCTAGCTGCAAAAATCCTGATGTGCCTGGAGAGGCCCCTGAGAGCTGTGCTGGGCCTCTGGTGCCTAATCATTTACAGCAGAGGTGAGGAAGGCTGTGTGGGAGAGCTGGGGCAGCGGGTTGGAGACCAGATTCTATCTCTCTCAGCCCCTCCCAGGCCCTCATATCAGACAACCATCAGCCACTCCCTTTGGGAGTGTATTCCCCCACTATAGATGGGTCTCTGCCCTATCCATCCCCAATCCCCAAGTCCTCTTCCCAGCCAGGACTTCACAGGTGTCTCCGCAGGAGGGCCTGGGGCTTGGGCCTTAAAGTGGGAGGGGAGCTCAGAAGCCTCAGAAGAGTTTCCGAGGCAGGACTGGAGATGGGCTTGGTTCCAAAGGTCTTGGTAACCAGGATTTGCATTCTGAGACTGAGTTGAGGTGGGCAGGGCACAGGCATCCTGAGAAACTGAGTGGGGAGGGTGCCCCAGACAACAGAGCATCCCCATGATACCCCTCCCCTCATTCGGATTTGTGAGGGCCTGGGCCCCAAAGGATGGGTAGGGGAGAGCTAGTCCTGAAGGGAAAATGGCCCTGGAGTCTGCTTCTTCCTGCCCATGGGCCTGGCATTTGGGGCAGAGGACTCCACCCTCTCCACTGGCCCTCCAGGGCTGCCTTTCCAGAGCTAAGATGAACCAGAAATACAGAGAAGGGAGGCCTCACCTGCGGCTTCCTTCTCAGCCCAGTCCCAGGACCGTAAGAATTGTAATTCTTATCCCAAGGTCAGGGAGGTGAAATGAGGGTGAAACTGTCCTTGGTAAAACAGCAGCAGACACTCACATTGCCCAGGCTGCTGTCTGGTCATTTTGTGGTTTGGACAATGTTCATGTTCCAGCCGTGTCAGACCTGACTGCCTGAGTGGCCTGTAGTTCCACGGAACAAGACCTGGCGGGGCAGGCCGGGCCTGCTCCCTTCCCCCAGGGGCTGCTTCTTTCTCCGCAGCTCTGGGCATAGTGACAGAGGCTAGAGAAGGGGCATGTGTTACGCACGTACCAGTGCCAGGTGCTATGCTCAGCCCTAGACAGACTCTGCCCACTCAGTCTTTACCACAGCTCTCTCCCCGCTGTACGATGATGGAACTGAGGCTCAGAGAGGCCAAGTGCTCACCGGAGTCATGAGTAACTGGCAAAACTGGAATGTAAACCCTGAACGCCCTACTTCCAAAGTCCCCTCCCCCTGAGCCCTTGTTGGCCTGGAAGCTGAGCTTCCATCCACTCCAACTCGTGGGAAACGGGACCCTGAATTGTGTTTCTCACATCCCAGCTGGGCACCTCTCGCTGCAGGGCTCTGCCAAGCTGTCACACGCCAGCCGCAGTGTCACCGGCCACTCCAGCTCAGGCTGGTCCCCTGTGCCTGGAGGTGTGAGGGATAATGAGCCCCCTTGATTAAGGTTTCTGGAGACGTGGCTGGAAAATTTATAGACAGGTTTGGTCAATAATTGTGCTCCCAGCTGCAGATCCAGCAACACATTGATAAGTGCTCGTTACAGCTCCCCGCACCCTCCCCTCCCCTGCCTCACCCCCCCCCCCCCCCACCTTCCTGTCAGCCGCCTGTTCACAGCGCCTATGTACACAGGTTTCGCTCAATTAATTTGCACTTATTGGGACCATCTGTTCTTTTCATGCGTCCTTCTCCAGGGTGTGTGGGGCCCTGCCTCCTCCTCAGATGTGCTCCAGACCAGGGACACGGCACCTCCCTCAAACTGGGACTCCCAGAGCAGAACCATGTGTCCCACCTCAGATTGGAGCTCCTCAAGATGGGCATTGTTTCCCCCCTCAACCTAGGACTTCTGAAGGTGGGGCCAAGCCTACTCCTTTCATCTCCCTCCTCCCCCCTGGCCCCTCACCCTGGGGAGCCATACAGGCCACCGCAGAGCCTGACCCCACCAGGTAGGGCTTTGTGTCCAGAAGAAGCCCCTCAACCCCAGAAGGCTGCTGCCCTTGGGGCTGAGGAGCAGCTCTCAGGACCATTTTGCTCCCAGCTCCCGTTCCTGCTCCCAGAACAGTGATATCATTGATTTACAGGTCAGAGGGGACTGAGAAGCTACTGCCAAGTCTGTTTCTCTCACACAATAAGGGAGAAGGATAACACAGAAATCAAGACTCAGACAGCCCTCGGGCACAGGGTGGGCATGGCCTGGTGACTCTGGGATGCCAAAGCAGGTAGTCTATCCAAGAACTGAGAGAGGACAGCATCCTTAAGCTTACCTGCCTGTGGCTATCTCCCCAACCAAGGTTCTTCCTGGTGGCCAACATCAGCCCTGCTCCTTTGGAGGCCGATCTTTCCAGCTCTGATAGACTGTGCTGCCAGACTGGGCATATCTGTAAGGTGACCAGGAGTTGTGCCCTAGCTGGTTTGGCTAAGGGAACAGAGCTTCAGCTTGTAAGGTGACCAGGCCTTTTCCTAGGAGGGTCTTTATAGTCATGCTTGATGCCAGCATCTAGCTCAGCCCAGCCCATTTCGCCTGACTGTACTAGGCTCCTCATTGGATGCTGGCCTGGCATTCAAGACCTTATGACTGCAGCCATGCCAACCTCATCCCCCACCACTCCTCCTCACTGTGCCGGGCTGCTTCTCACCTCACACCTTGGCTCCTACTGTTCCCTCTGCTGAGAATGCACCCCTTCATCACTTCTTTATCACCTGACAAACTCCTACTCACCCTTCAAAACCCATTCTAGCTCTAACATGC
This sequence comes from Pipistrellus kuhlii, assembly GCF_014108245.1. Lineage (NCBI taxonomy): Eukaryota > Metazoa > Chordata > Mammalia > Chiroptera > Vespertilionidae > Pipistrellus > Pipistrellus kuhlii. Next base: position 89,083,910 of record NW_023425404.1, on the reverse strand, counting down.
CCTTCCTTCCACCTCTGTCTGTACCTCGTGGTGGCAAGGGGCCTGGCTGAGGGCTATATTGTGCCTGCTACCACATCCACCAGAATACAAGCTCCTCAGGGACAGAGACTAAACCTTGTTCACATCTGTGTTCCCAGCAAGCAGCACAGGGCTGGGCAAGGGGCTGCTGGAGAGAAAAATGGACGGGCTAGTGTCCTTAGCCTGGGTTGGGAAGAGGTACTGATCACCATCCCCCATAGATGGAAGGTGGCGCACCTCCTGCCTCACTGGCTGCCATGGAGGTCTCCAGGGCAGGCATTAAGGCTAAAGACAGTGCACAACTGGGGAGGCACCCAGGTCCCTTCCCACTCTCCCCCAACCACTCCCACCCCCAGAGTCCCTCCCAGGATACCTGTGTGAGCCTTGTTGTTAGAATCATAGTGAGTCTTCTGCTGTAGAGAGTCCCAGCCTGTGTCCTGCATGGGTGCCAGGGCTGGGGCGTGGCCAGGTGGTGGATGTGGGAAGGGTGTGACATGGCCTCCTTTACATTCCAGGCCCACTGGTGGCATTTCTGGCAGGAGAAGCTTTAGAAATGTCGGCCTTCAGGTAATCCTCCATGACAGCCATGTTCATAGACACAGAACCCTGGGTACCTATGAGCCCCCACAGAGGCTGGAACAGAGAGGCCAACAGCTAGACAGGACCCAAAGAGATCTGGCGACATGGGCAGAATCAATATTACAAACTGCCTCAGCCCCAGCCTCCTCTCCCCTTTCGCCTCCACAGTATGAAGGCCTTATTTCAAGGGGCATGCAGCAGCCATGCTGGAGCCTGTGAGTGTGGGAGAACAGAGAGCCAGTGGCTATTAACAGCCTGCGTACCCCACCCTGTGCTCCCCTGAGGGGGGGTGGGGGGTGGGGTAGAGAGCCTCAGTCCCCTGTTCTAGCCCTAGTGAGGGAGGAAGTGGGAGCATGAGCCCAGCCCTGTGGACTCAGCTGAGGAAGGAAAGCCAGCCCCAGGGTCTGAGGAGGTGGTTCAGAGTAAGCTCTGGAAGCAGATTCCCCACCAGGACAAACTCCCTGACCTCTTCCTCTGTAGAATGGACATCTGCCTTGTCCAGTTGCTTGCGGGGGGATGATGTTAGATTGACCCATATAAAGTATTTAGAACAATTCCTGCCAAGATGAGCACTGTTTACTACCTGCCTGGTTCAGACTTTGGAAACTCAGAAAAGGACATCCCTCTGGCCGAGGGTAAGCTTTTGCCTGGAGGCAAGCTCTGAAGAACAGATCAACAAAGACAAGGCAAGGGCGCCTCTGTCCTGTTGGTAGAGGAACTGTGAAGGCAGATACTGGACAGAACAGAACTGTTCTTTCCATGAGGGTTCTGAGGCTGCAGCAAGTGGGTGGATGCTTGTGAAGGGGAGCTCGCTACAAGGCTGCAAGGTGGTGGGGCTGGATCATAGGGGACCTCGACCGACAGCTGGGTGAATAAAGCCCCCTGACATCACCAGGCATCTCTGTGCTCCTCTCCTCTTCCTTTCCACCAAGCCTAGTACCCACCCTGCTTCCTGGGACCCCGTGGAAGAAAGATGCCCCCCAGCCCGACAAAGAACCCTAGTATTCACATAGCAACTCTCTGTTTATCACACTTTAAGGGTCAGGGCCCAAACTTCTGTAAAGGGCCCTACTGGGGCTTTAAGAAGCAGGTTCAACATTTCTGACAGGCTTCTCCTGCCTCTCAACAGCCCACACCTGATCTGTGTTCAATGAGGGCCCTTATGGAGGCCCCTGGGTGCTCCTCCAGCCTTCTGTCAGGGCAGCGCGGAAGACAGCCATGTCTGGGGCCTGGCTGAGCACAGCCATTGCCTCCGCGTGGTGCATTATTGATGGGGCTTCTAATTGTGTGTTTCCCAAAGTCTACAGGCCTTTGATGAAAAATTCATGGCATGCCCGAGGATGGGAGCACATTCAATCGATTGGCAGCCCAGCGGGCACAGGAGCTCTGGGCCTCTCTCTGTGAGGGAGGCTAAAGGCGGGGCTAGGCGGGAGCACCAGTCTGACTTTGCCTTTATTCTAGATTCTAGCCCAGGAGCTTGGGACAGGCAGGGCACACAAGCAGAAGGCAGAGCCCATTCCCCTGAGGGAAGGGGGGCAGAGGGGCAAGATGAGGAAGGTCTAGGCCCACATCTGGATGCCATCTGTGTAGCTGGTGCTGTCCAAAGAGGATGACCATCTCTGTCATAAGCCTACTTTTCATTCCTAGAGGAATATTAGTCCCTCCCGAGTCCTCACAGAGGAGGGAGTAACATTTCCAGGGCCACTCATGGGCCAGGCAGTCTGCTTGGAGCTCCACACTCACAACCTCACTAAACCCCCAACTGCTCTAGGAGATGGGCACGGTCATGCTCTCCATGTTACAGAGCAGGAGTCCGAGGCTCAGGCCAGTGATTGCCCTGTCCAAAGTCACACAGACAATTAGCAGGCGAGCAGGGACTCAAACTCAGCTCCGAGCTAACTCAAAACCCACTGTCTGTCTTTTGCTCCTGCAGCTGGACGTGAGACACCAGAACAGTGTGGGGCTTGTCCTGTCCAGCTCCCCGCCCCGTCCCTATTATACAAAGGAAGACATCCCACTAAGAAAAGGTGAACTCTCCAAGGTCCCAAAGTGAATTAAGCAAAAAATTAGGGCTGAAATGAGATAAGTAAGGTTCACCATTCAACACTGACAGAGGTCAGAGCCGCCCCTGCAGAGTCCTGAGCTAGAACCCACCAGCCAGGGGTGGGGGTGCCTTAGGGGTGGAGCTATCTGTCCTGGCCTGTGCAGTCAGGGATACTGTTGTGCCATGAGCGACCTCCAATATTCACCCACCCATTCATTAAACAGGCGAACAGCTCTCTATGGAGCCCCAGCTCTGTGCAAGCACCCAGCTCAGGCAGATGGGGACGCCTGTCAGGAAAGGCTTTGGAGCCAAGCTTGCTGGGACAGACAGGCTAAACCCAGCTCAGTTGGGAAAAAGGTAAACAGGCCCTTCCATGCCCTAGGAGCGGGCCTCTGCAACCCAGGCCCAGGACAGAGAAAGCAGGTAGCCCTGCCTTAGAGACCAGAGCCGTCTCTGGGTGGTGGGCGGCCTTGTTTGGTTTGTTTTCCCTTTGCTTCGCAGTGAGTTCCTTTAAAAAACATCTACCCATGTCTCCACTGAACTAAAGGGTGATGGAGGAGCAGAGACAGGGACTGATATAGGGGCAACAGAGGAAAAGGGGGAGCAAGAAGGGGCACTGTGGGAGACACTGAAGTGTAGCTGGAAGGCAGGCAACGATGCTGACAGGCTGAGGGACGGAAGGCCACAGCTCTTCAAGCCATAGCCCCTTTCCTGGCCACAACCCCCCCCCCCCCCCCAGGCCCTCACTCCTTGTACCTCCCTAGCCCAGAAATGAGTCTAACCTGATGGCAGCCTCCCCACCCTGGAGCAGAGGGGAAGGCCCCAGGGGCCTGCCTGCTTCCAGTTCAGGGCTGGGCTCTATCACCAAGCAGGTACTTGTTGTAGCAACAGTCCCTGGGGAGCAGGACTGCTAGCAGGGAAGATGGGGGAGCCAGGCTCCTCATCCCTTCCAGCCTCCAAGGCTGCCCAGACCTCCTTGACAGCCACTCTGTAAGTCTGCCCCCACACTCACCGTTCTGGAAGGATGGGTTGGCTAACCTAGCAGACAAGTATGTTGGGGTGTGTTGCCTGGCAACCAGTAGAGGCATTCCCAGAGCAAGGTCCGGAGAGAAGATCAGGCCTGCAGACATTCACCCCAAATGCCTATGGTCACAGGAACTTTCTCTGGAGCCTCTAGCCTCTGCCCTGGCCCCTGAACCCAGAAAACAAGAAGGAAAAAGGGAAGGGCTTCTGGGTAAATCCCTTAATATGGTCACTGTCTCCTGCTAATTCAGACCCTGGCTCTGGTCTCTTGGGGGTTCAGCCCTGCATCCTAGAAAGTGTCTGTGCCTGGGCTAGCCTGGCAAATAGAGTGTGGAAGGCTTGCTGGCTGTGTGGAGCTAAGAGGGAGAGAGGTAGAGGCAGATGGGGGCATTCAAGGAGAGGTGCAACTAACCCAGGCCATTGGGGCTGGCATTGCCTGGCTTGGTAACAACAACCTTCTCATTCGAGCCAAAGTATTTGCTTATTCATTGTGCAAGAACCCCAGAGTACACACCAACAACGGTCATCTCCCCAGCCTGCAGGTAAAGAGGCATAGAGTGGGCCAGAGCCTTGCTTAGGGTGATACAGCACATTGGGCAGAGCTCTCCCTGCACCCCACATTAGGCATTCAGAGCAGCAATGCTCTAACCAGGGTGGGTCTGGCAGGAGGTGGCCAGAAAAGATTCTTCTCCCCGTTTGTTTGTGTGTGTGTGGGGGGGGGGGGGTGTTCTTTATGGGAGGGTAAGCAGGGTCTGTGAGGCCAGGGCTAGGATCTGTCCCCTCACCAGTACCCTAAGTCGCTGGGCTGAGGGCAAGAGCCAGCTCTAAGATGAGTCCAGGAGAGGCAGGACTCTGACCCACAAACCTGAAGCGGAGTGACTGATGGTTGGGCTGGGGGTAGTCCAGGCGGTCTTCCTAGAGGAGGAGGGCACAGAGTGGAGACCTGAAGGTGGAGCAGGTTCTGGGAGGGAAACTGGAAAGAGCATCTTTCAGGAAGCCCTCCCCCAAGCCCTCAACCCAGCCCCATTGTCCAGGCACAGACCAATTAGCAGTCCCGCTCCAGCAGGGGCCAATTAGGCAGGGGCTGGGATCAGTGGCCAAAGTCTCACCACCCCTCTGAGCTTCACATTCACCATGCTAAGCACAAAAGCTTTCTAGGCACCATCTCTGCTGCAACAGGAAAGAAAAGAAGAAAAAAAAAAAGGAAAATTCACTCTTTTTGTTTCTTTACTATAACCTTGGGCTGAACAAAGAAGCAACTGCCTCCCCCTCAGGGAGTCTGTTTTAAACCGCAATTTGCACAGATTTGCTTGTGGCTGGGATCTCAGTTGACATTCGAGGGGACCCTGTGAGCAGGTGCTGACTCCAGGACTGCCTCAAAGCAGAGGCAGAGCTCCTGGGCTTGGCCTGAAGAGCAGTAGCAGATGGAGAACTGATCCCCCAGGGCACACTTCCTCCAGGCTCCCACCCCTAGGACCAAGGCCCACCGGGGGGAGACCACCCATCCCCTGCCATCCACTGCCCTGCCCTGCCCTGCCCTCTGCGATCTGCAATGGAACCTCTCCTGCTCCACCTCAAGCTGCCTGACCTTGGGCTGGCCGGCCCTGGACCTCACATCCCCACAGCAATGGTGCTCACAGGCCTCCCTGCCTTCCTTCTGGGGGAAGGGGGAGGGGAGGGGAGGGAGGGAGGGGAGAGAGAGAGAGAGAGAGAGAGAGAGAGAGAGAGAGAGAGAGAGAGAGAGAGAGAGAGAGAGAGAGAGAATATGAATATGAGAATAAATGGCAAAAAGAAAATGGTTTTTTCTCATGACTGTGGGGTTCCGTTGTCAGTGTCCTGGGCAAGACAGAAGGGCTCCAGGCTGGGTGGTCTGTGGCTAAGGACAGGGGCCACAGATACAGAGGTGGCAGCCTGGGTGTACCTAGGAGCTATTAGGTGTATCTATTTAGCCATGGTAAAGCTTGCCCCCCAAAAGTACTGTTCTTCTTCAGCAGATCTTAGACACGGCCTTCATCCTTTCCCACGCCTCCCTGAAACAGCCCCCAACTGAACTCGGAGCTGGAGGCCAGCTCCAATTTGCACAAGCTGAATGTTTCCATTTTAAAGAAATGTGGCTAATTCCCCTTGATGTTATTAGACTCCTTAGCTTAGCCAAGAGGGGCCTCTGGGCTGTCCTGAAGGACCTGCAGGAGATGAGTAAGATGAAAGCAAATCTAGCAGGAGCAGGTCCTCCACTCCCAGTCCTGGGCATCTGCTTGACCCCTTCCCCAACACAGGACAACCAGAGGCCCTTCCTCGCTGGCTGTCAGGATCTCCTGGGAACAAGAGGGAGAACGTGTAGGTGGGCCCTGGTGTAATGGGGAATGCCAGGCTGGAATGGTCAGGAATGGCTTCTTGGCAGAAGTAGGTGAGGCTTTGAGGATAGAAGGAGGTTCAGGCTGGCTCATGAGAAGAATGATCAAGCACTAATTTCTGCCGAAACCAATTTGATTCAGTGGTAGAGCGTCGGCCTGCGGACCGAAAGGTTTCAGGTTCGATTCCAGGCAAGGGCATGTACCTTCGTTGCGGGGACATCCCCGGTAGGGGGTGTGCAAGAGGCAGCTGGTGGATGTTTCTCTCTCATCCACCTTTCTAGCTCTCTATCCCTCTCTCCTCCTCTCTGTAAAAAATCAATAAAATATATTTTTTTAAAAACTAATTTCTGAAAGGAGATCTGGCGCTGGGACAGACTACCTTTAAAGTGAGAGTTGGAAGTTTTTCATGAGGGCATGTGGGTGCCTCTGCATGACTCCGAGAGGCCAGGGAGAATGTTCCAGTTACCTGCTGCAGTATAACAAACTACCCAAACTATGTGCCTCGGGGCCATCATTTTACATTTATTATCCTAGCTCACAGTTGTGTGGGTCAGGAGCTCAGCCAAGGCACCGCTGGGAGATCTGTGGGGCTTCAGCTGAGCAGACCTATAGGGCAGAGGCTGGAGCAACTGGGGCTGGGTGGACATGGCTGTCTCCTACACTGTCACTTGGCCTTCCTCACAGCATGGCAGCCTCCGGGTAGGGAGACTTCTTTCCCAGGGCAACAGCAAATATTCCAGGAGGAAAGGCATAGTGGCTGATGGCCTGGCCTCAGAAATTCCAGAACATTACAACATTGCATTCTGCAAGCCTCTAAGGCTAGGGCAGCAAGCGGGGGGGGGGGGGGAAGCATGGGGAGATGCCACCTCTTGGTCAGAGGAATAACAGCATTTTTAGCCATCTCCCATCTGTGTATTGAAGCAGCACAAAGAAAGCCCAACTATAAGGGAGGCCTGCTTAAAGGAGAAAGCTACAGAGATCAGACCAGGAGCAGTGGGAGGGGGTTGCCCACCCTGGTGCCTGGGCACTCCCTTCAACCAAGAGATGCATCCTGGGCAGAGGAAGTTCCTGGGGGAGAGTGGGCTGCATTCTTAGTTGGTTTCTCAGAGGCAGAGCTGTGTTCTGGGTAGAACTGAACTGGCCTTGGGTAGAGTTCCAGAGGCACCAAGAAACAAGTCTGGCCAGGCCCAGGGGGACAGGCATTCTTCTATCCCTGACTCAGAAAGACAGCCCCTCTGGGCCCTAAGAACACATCGCAGCTGGGAGTGTATGGGATGGGCCTGGGCATCCTCCCCTCCCACAGCAGACACCTTTCCCAGTCCCTGATGCAAAGAAAAGGTCAAGAGCAAGATAGCACCTTACTCAGTCCCCTGGGAGACCGTAGCTCCGGCCTCACCCCAGCTTGTCTGGGTGGGCTTTCTAGTAGCACATGCCCTCACCTACAGCCAGAGGCCCAAGCAGACTGCCACTTGGCCCCTGGCAGAGGGGTGGCCTTGAATGAGCTACCCAGCCCTTTCTGCTCTGAGCCTCAGCCTTCTCCTCAGAAAATGAGGAATGAATGAAAAGGCCTCCCTTGCAGACTCATTGTTTGCATAGAGACAACATGTATTGGGCGGGCCAGCCATGAGCATTCAACAAAGGGAGCTGCTGTCAAGACCCAGTATCCCTACAGGCCCTACCCGGGCCCGGTGTCCATTCTGTGTCTTCCTAAGTGGATTGAAGAATCTTGTCTGATTTGCAAAGATTTAGGCTTTGGTTAGTGTGCATGTGTTTATTACACTTTCTAAGTCTTTGTGCACAGATATGAGCCTCACATGTCTGCTGGTGTGCAGGGTTCTTTCCAATGAGGTCACTTCAGTGCTTTGAGATGGCTCTTGTCCCAAGCTTCTCCCTTCCCCACTCAGCTATCATTTTTCCCTGGTGCTGGCTCATGACGGAGGACCCAGTTGAGGCTCAGGACTCCATAAGTGATTCTCAGCAGGAGTACTCATCAGAACCTCAGAGCTGGGAGTTTGGGGACAGAAGGTGTGGAAAGGCAGGCTGGATCATCTGGAGGGAGGACATATTTTCCTGGGGCTGGTCAGCAAGACAGTCCCCCATGCGTGCCCCCCATCATGAGCTGTGGGACTCCTAAAGCTGGCCTCATTCCTACTACAGGTTGAAAATGAAGCATTTGTGGAAGGTCACTGCCCTCTGCCGGCTGTAAAGGCAAACCACAAAACAGGTAGCCTGAGCCTGCCAGCCTGGGAACCGAGAGGTTGGATGGCTGCACTGCGTAGGGCAAAGAGGGAAGAATGTACTGAACCTAGCAAATCCTCTGCCCTGGCTCAGCCCACTGCCTCACTCCACCCCTGTAGGGCCCTGTCACCCACCCTGCTTCTGATCCAGACACCTGCCTACACCTTGCCTGGGGCTCAGGCCTCTCTCCTTCCCCCTAGGAGAATGAAGGCCCTCTCCCCCTTCAGCTCTCCCTCCCGATATACCCCTTCCTGCTAGTCTCCTCATTCTCCAGAAAATCCCCCCCTCTCTCTCCACCTCCCTACCGCCCATCCCCCGCCAGCCTCTCATTCACTGTGTCCCCAGCTATCTCTGTGCCTTCACAGTCTCACTGTCCCCTCAGTCCTATCTCTCCTGTACCCTGGCGTCCAGAGCACTGGCCAAAGTCGCCAGAGGCCACCTTCTGGAGACAACACCCAGGGCTTCCTCCACAGATTTGTAGGCTATTACATGTTCTTTCCTTTTTTTCTTTTTATCTCCTCCTCCTTCTCCTCCTCCACCTCCTTTTCCTTCATCCTCACCTAAGGATATTTTTCCCCATGGCTTTTCAGAGAGTGGAAGAAAGGGAGGGACTGAGGGAGAAACATTGATGTGATAGACACATCAACTGGTTGCTTCCTGCACCCGCAACCCATGTAGGTGCCCTTGACCAGGAATGAAACTCGCAACCCTTTGGTTGTGCACCAATACTCTAACCACTTAGCACATCCACCAGGGCTCTTTTTTATTTTCTTAAAAAATTATTTTTTCAATTACAGTTGACATACAATATTATATTATGTTGTACAGGTGTACAACAGATTAATTAGACATTTATATAACTTACTAAGTGATCACCCTGATAAATCTAGACCCCATATGACACCACTCATAGTTATTACAATATTATTGACTATATTCCCTACACTGTACCTTACATCCCCATAACTATTTTTATAACTGGCAATTTGTACTTCTTAATACACCCAACCCCCAAACACCCCCCCCCTAAAATCTGGCAACCAATTTATTCTCTGTATCTATGATATTATTTCTGTTTTGTTTGTCCATTTATTTTTAAATTCCACATGTAAGTGAAATCATATGGCATTTGTCTTTGTCAGACTTATTTCACTTAACATAATATCCTCTGGGTGCATCCAAATGATAAGATTTCATTCTTTTTTATGTATCTGTACCAAATCCTTTTTATCTATTTGCCCATCAGTGGACACTTCTATGCGTCCATGTCTTGGCTATCCGATATTATTAGAGAGGAATAAGCTAATTATCTGTTATGTCCCAATCACGTAACAACGGGATCACGGATCTGCAGGAGGGTAGGGCAGCAAACTACAAGCTGGCAGTGGAAAGCTACAGGAGGACAGCAGAGTGCTACTGGCACACGGATTTGTGGGCAGGGCTACTAGTTATAAATAATACTGCAATAAACATAGGGAGGTGTGTGAATCTTTTTAAATTGGTGTTTTGGATTTCTTTGGATATATATCCAGAGATGGAATTGCTGGGTATTGAGGTAGTTCTATTTTTATTTTTTATTGATTGATTTGAAGGGGGAGGAGAGAGAGATTGATTTGTTGTTCTACTGATTTTATGCATTCATTGGTTGATTTTTGCATGTGCCCTGATGGGGGATCCAACTCACAACCTTGATGCATTGTGACAATGCTCCAACCAGCTGAGCTACCCATATGGGTCATATGGCAATTCTATTTTTAATTTTTTGAAGAACCTCCATATTATTTTCCATAGTGGCTGCAATAATTTGCATTCCCACTAGCAGAGCAAGAGGGTTCCCTTTTCTCCACATTCTCACACTTGTTGCTTGTTGATTTATTGGTGATAGTCATTCTGACAGGTGTGAGCTGGTATCTCATAGTTTGTTTGTTTGTTTGTTTGTTTGTCTTTTAATATATTTCTTTAGTGATTTCAGAGAAGAAGTGAGAATGAGAGGTAGAAACATCAATGAGAGAGAATTATTGATTGGCTGCCTCCTACATGCCCCGTACTGGAGATCGAGTCCACAACTCAGGCATTTGCCCTTGGCCAGAATCAAACCTGAGACACTTCAGTACATAGGATGACACTCTATGCACTGAGCCAAACCAGCTTGGGCTCATTGTGGTTTTAATTTACATTTCCCTGATGATAGTGATGTTGAACACCTTTTCGTGTCTATTGGCCATCTGTATGTCTTCTTTAAGAAATGTCTCCTCAGGCCCTCTGCCCTTTTAATTGGATTAGTGGGGGTGGTGTTAGGTTGTATGTGTTCCTTATATATTTTGGATATTAACCCCTTTATAACAGATGTGTCATTGGTGCATATCTTTTTTTATTTAGTAGACTGTTTTTCATTTTGTTGATAATTCCCTTTACTGTGCACAAACTTTTTAGTTTGGTGAAGGGATTGAGAAAAAAAGAAGAAATACCTCATGGACATGGACAACAGTGTGGTGATTGCAGTGGGAAAGGGGCTGGGTAGAGGTGGAAGAGGATAAAAGAGGGATAAATGGTGATGGGGAAAAAGAACTTTCTAATTTGATGTTGTTCCATTTGCTTATTTTTCTTTTATTTCCCTTGTCCAATGAGACATATCCAAGAGGGAGTAAGGTCAAAGAACTTACTGCCTATGCTGTTTTTTCTGGAACTTTTATGGTTTCAGGTCTTATATTTAAGTATTTGATCCATTTTGAGTTTATTTTTTGTATATGGTATAAGAAAGTTTCAAATTTTTTCACAGATCTGTCCAGTTTCATTAACACCATTTATTGTCTTTACCCCATTGACTCCTTTATCATATATTAATTGACCATGTAGGCATGTGTTTATTTCTGGGCTCTCATTCTGTTCCATTGATCTGTGTGTCTGTTTTTATAACAGTACTATGCTGTTTTGATTTCTATAGCCTTATCCTATCTAATAAAAGAGTAATATGCAGATTGACCATCACTCCAACACACAATATGGCTGCTCTCATGTGGTCAAAGATCCTGCCCCCATGTGGACACAAGATGGCCACCACAAGATGGCCAGCAGGGGAGGGCAGTTGGGAGGCACCAGACCTGCAAGGGGGAACAGTTGAGAGGGACTAGGCCTGTAAGGGAGGGCAGTTGGAGGCATCAATCCTGCAGGGGAGGGCAGTTAGGGGTGACCAGGCCTGCAAGGGAGGGAAGTTGGGGGCAAACAGGCTGGCAGGGGAGCAGTTAGACATCAATCAGGTTGGCATGGGAATGGATTTGGGGTGATCAGGCTGCAGGCAGAAGTGGTTAGGGGCAATCAGGAAGGCAGGCAGGTGAGCAGTTGGGAGCCAGCAGTCCTGGATTGTGAGAGGGATGTCCGACTGCCCATTTAGGCCTGATCAGGTCTAAACAGGCAATCGGACATCCGTCAAGGGGTCCCAGATTGGAGAGGGTGCAAACTGGGCTGAAGGACACCCCCCAGCAGCCATGCACGAATTTCGTGCACCGGGCCTCTAGTAGCATATACTTGACTATCAGGTAGTATGTTACCTCCAACATTCTTTCTCAAGATTGCTTTGGCTACTTGGGGTCTGAGGTTCCATTTATTTATTATTTTATTTTTTATTCTTACCTGATGATATTTTTCTTTTTTCTTTTTTAAATATATTTTATCAGTTTTTTACAGAGAGGAAGGGAGAGGAATAGAGAGTCAGAAACATCGATGGGAGAGAAACATTGATCAGCTGTGTCCTGCACACCCACTACTGGGGATGTGCCCACAACCAAGGTATGCCCTTGACCGGAACCGAACTTGGGATCTTTCAGTCCACAGGCCGACGCTCTATCCACTGAGCCAAACCAGTTTCAGCCTGAGGATATTTTTCTACTGATTTTTAGAGAGAGTGGAAAAGAAAGGGAAAGATAAAGAGAAATATTGATGTGAGAGAAACACATCAATTGGTTGCCTCCTGCACATGCCCCAAGCAGGACCCAGGCTGGGGAAGAGCCTACAACCGAGGTACATGCCCTTGACTGGAATTGAACCCAGTGTTATGGGGCGACCCGCAAGAGACGACCACCAGAGACAGAGATCAAAATTTATGAGCCTTTATTAAGCTGGCCAGCGACTACAGTTGCAGCACTTCACCGCGGTAAAGGCCGAACTGCAGAGCAGAGCACAGGTGTTACAGCAAATTTATACTCAGAAACCACAAGAGGGAGTTAGGACACTTACAATGACAACCCAAAGGTTACAAAAGTTGTTTAAGCCGTTTCCAAGAAACTCAGGGCACAGGTGCAAGGCCTGGGAGCTCTTGGCCGGAGCTTGAACTGCCACTGCCCTCCAAACTCCAACCGATTGTTCAGTGACCTACTCCACTCCCTCTGTCCCAAGGCATCCTGCCTCTAGGCGACGGAGGAGCTGTGCAATGTTTGCAGCCCAGAACACCAGGACCCTTTGGTCGCAGGCTGGCACTCCAGCCACTGAGTCAAGCCCACTAGGGCTATGGTTTCATTTAAACTTTAGGATTATTTATTCTAGTTCTGTGAAAAAAATGCCGTTGGTATTTTGATAGGATTTCACTGAATCTTTAAATTGCTTTGGGCATAAGGGACATTTTACTGATGTTAAAAATCTTCTTATCCATGAACACAGTATATTCTTCCATTTATTTGAATCTTTTTTAATTTCTTTCTTCAATGTCTTATAATTTTTCAAGCATAAGTCTTATCTCTTTGACTAAAAGTATTTTTAAGTATTTTATTCTTTTTTATGCAATTGTAAATGGGATTTTTAAAACTTCTCTAATAGTTTGCTATTGCTATATAAAAATGCAACCAATTTCTGAATATTTATTTTGTATCCTGCTACTTTACTGAATTCACTTATTAGTTCTAATGAGTTTTTTTGTGTGGAATATTTAGGGTTCTCTATATATAGTATCATGCCATCTGCAAAAAAAAATACCAGTTTTACTTCTTCTTTTCCATCTGAATGCCTTCTGCTTTCTATTTCTTGTCTAATCACTATGGCTATCACTTCCAATACTGTGTTGAATAAAAGTTACACAAGTGAACTTCCTTGCATTGTTCCTGATCTTAAAGAAAAGGCTTTCAGCTTTTCCTGTGGTGTATAATGTTGGCTGTGGGTTTGTTATATGTGGCCTTTATTATGTTGAGGTATGTTCCCTCTATTCCCACTATGCTGAGAGTTTTGATCATAAATGAATATTGGATTTCTCAAATGCTTTTTCTGAATCTAATAATATTATAAATTTTAACTTTTTTGTTTATGTGGGGTATCACATTGACTGATTTGTGGACATTGGACTAACCTTGCATCCTGGTACTAACTCCCATTTGATCATGGAGAATAACCCTTTTAATGTGTCACTGAAGTCTGTTTGATAATATTTTATTGAGGATTTTTTGCATCTACTTTCATCAAGGATATTGGCCTACAATTTTCTGTTTTGTGGTGTCTTTGTCTGGTTTGGATATTAGAGTAATTTTCACGTCATAAAATGAGTTTTGGACCTTTTCTTCCTCTTCAATTTTTTTAGAATTATTAATTCTTCGAAAGTTTGCTAAAAATTCACCTCTAAAGCCATTTGGCCCAGGGCTTTTGCTTGTTGGGAGTATTTTATTACTGTTTGATTTTATTAACAGTTATCACTCTGTTTACATTTTTGTTTCTTTCTGATTTAGTCTTGGAAAATTGTATGTTTCTAGAAATTTATCCATTTTTTCAAGGTTGTCCAATTTGTTGGCATATGATAGTTCATAGAATGTCCTTATAATCCTCTGTATTTCTGTGGTGTTGGTTGTCACTTCTCCACTTTTGTTTCTGATTTTATTTATTTGGGTCCTCTCTTTCTTCCTTGATGAGTCTGGCTAGCGGTTTCTCAATTTTGTTTATCTTTTCAAAGAACCATCTCTTGGTTTCGTTGATTTTTTTTCCCCTAACATATCTTAGACTCATTGTTTTCCTGTATTATATTTCGTTGCCCAAGGATATGTTTGTTTGTTTGTTTGTTTGTTTGTTTGTTTGTTTGTTTTAGAGAGAAAGGAAAGGGGAAAGAGAGAGAAACATTAATCTGAGAGAGAAACATTTATCAGTTGTCTCCTGTATTTGCCCTGACCATGGATGAAACTCACAACCTAAGCATGTGCCCTGACCAGGAATCAAACCCATAACCTTTTAGTGTATGGGACAACACTCCAACCAACTGAGCCACCCAGCCAGGGCTAGACTCAATTTTATTTATTTATGCTCTGATCTTTATTATGTCCTTTCTTCTCCTCACTTTTGGCTCTGTTTTTCTTTTCCTTGTTCCTTTAGGTGTAAGATTAGATTGTTTACTGAGATTTTTCTTGTTTTATGAGGTAGACCTGCATGGACCCTCAGGCTGCCTTGCTGGCAAAGATTGGCCAAGACCACAGCAGACAAGCTGTTTTGTGGGCTCTCGTTTCATGGAGCAGGAGTGTCTTTAATGGGGTTCTTGTGCTTTATCTTCATCAAACAGATTGGGGGTCATTGTGTTTTCATTTTCATTTGTCTCAATGATCTTCTTTTTCTTCCTTGATATCACTGTTAACCTATTCATTGTCTAATAACATGTTATTTAGCCTCCATGTGTTTGTGTGTTTTTCAGTTTTTATAATTGATTTCTAGTTTCATACTATTGTGATTAGAGAAGATGCTTGATACTATTTCAATCTTCTTAAATGTATTGAGATTTGTTTTGTGATCTAACATGTGGTATATCCTGGAAATATTCCATGTGCAGTTGAAAAGAATGTATATTCTGTTGATTTGAGGTGAAATGTTCTAAAAATGTTTATTGAGTCTATCTTATCTAGTGTGTCATTTAAAGCCACTGTGTCCTTGTTGATTTTTCTGTCTAAATGATCTATCTATTGATATCAAGGGGGTAGTAAAGTCCCCTTCTATGACTATGTAGTGAATTTCTCCCTTTATGTCTATAAATATTTGCTTTATATATTTAGGTGCTCCAATGTTGGGTGCATAGATGTTTATGAGAGTTATATTCTCTTGTTGGATTGATCCCTTTATCATTATTAAATGGCCATTTTTGTCTCTTTGTACCGCCATTGTTTTAGTCTATTTTGTCTGATATAAGTATTGTTACTCAAGCTTTGTTGTTGTTGTTGCTATTTTCATAAAATAACTTTTTTTATCCATTTTTAGTCTTTTGAAAGCAATGTATTTTTGCTTTTTTTTTTTTTCCCCCTAATCAATTCAACCACCCCAAATCTTTGGATTGGAACATTTAGTCCATTTACATTTAAAGTAAGTATTAATAGATAGCCCTGTAGTTGTTGCCATGTGATTCATTATTTTCTGATTGTTTTGTAGTTCTTCACTATTCCTTTCTCATTCTCTTACTCTCTTATATGTTGGTGACTTTCTATAGTATTGTTTGAATTTCTTTGTCTTTATTCTTTCATATCACTTGTAGATTTTTGGTTTATGGTTACCAAGTGCTTCACATACACCAAGCTATGTTTATGTGAACCTATTTTAAGTTGATGGTCACTTAAATTTGAAGACATTTTTAAATCACTGCAATTTTGACTCACCCCCTCCACATATATGTTTTTGTCATTATCTTTTACTTGTCTTCTGTGTGTGTGTGTCTGTGTAGATTCCTTAATTTGTTGTTGTACTTACATGAGCTCATCCTACTTTTGCCTTTTAAAATTTGTACTAGCTTTGTAGTTGGTGGATCCACTGCTTTTACTAAAATGTCTGCCTTTGTTAATGAGAATTTTTTCTTTCCTATATTTTCTGATTCATATTTACTTTTTTTCCTACTTAATATTTCTTATAATATTTGCTTAATAGTAATGAACTCCTTTAGTTTTTTCTTGTCTAGGAAACTATCTCTCCTTTGATTCTAAATGCTAGTCTTACTGGGTAGAGTGATCTTGGTTGTAATCTTTCCTTTTTATCACTTTGAATATTTCGTGCCAATCCCTTCTGGCCAGCCAAGTTTCTGTTGAGAAATTAGCAGACAGTCTTATGGGAGCTCACTTGCACATAACTAACTGCTTTCTCTTGCTACTTTTAAAATTCTCTTTGTCTTTAATCTTTGGCAGTTTTATTAATAGGTGTCTTGGTATGGTCCTATTTGGGTTCATCTTGTTTGGGACCTTCTGTGCTTCCTGGACTTGCATGTCTATTTCCTTCACCAGGTTAGGGATGTTTTTATCATTATTTTTTCAAATAGATTTTCAATTCCTTGCTCACTTTCTCTTTACCTTCTGGTACCCGTATGACATGCATTGCTACCCTTGATGTGATCCCAGAGGTCTCTTAAACTGTCCTCATTTTTTTTTTCTTCTTTCTTTTTTTGCCTGTTCTCATTGGGTATTTTCTGCTAGTCTCCCAAATCACTGATTTGATCCTCTGCTTAATATAGTCTGCTGTTGACTCCCTTAATTTTAATTTCAGTATATTATATTCTTCATTTATGACTGGTTCTTTTTTTTTATGGTTTCTATCTCTTTGTGTAAGTTCTCACTGAGTTCATCTGGTGTGGGGTTTTTTCCTTTAAGTTCACTGAGAATCCTTATAACCAGTATTTTGAACGCTGTAGCTGATAGATTGCTTTTCTCCATTTTGTTTCATTTTTTTTTTCTGGATTTTTATCTTGTTCTTTCATTTGGGACATGTTTCTTTGTCTCCTCACTTGGGCTGCCTCCCTGTGCTTATTTCTATGTATTAGGTATAGATGCTATATTTCCCAGTTTTGGCAAAATGGTCTTATCTACTTGGTGTCCTGGGGAACCCAGTAGTGTAATCCCCTGTTCACCTGAGCCAGGTGTTCCAGGGGTGTTCCTTGCATGGGTGGTGTATGCCTTCCTGTTGTAGTCAGATCTTGATTTCTTTTGGCACATCAGTCAATAGTATTGATCCTCAGGCTGATTGGCTGGGAGGATTGGTTAAGACTACAGCGAGATGCTGTTTTGTGGAGTTCATTTTATAGAGCAGAAGTCTCTACTCTTTGTGTGTGTGTCATTTATGGAGCTGGTTGGGTGGTGCTCTGGTGTGATCTGAAACTGGACACCAGGAATGTTGGTTCTGGAGGCTGTTGGAAGGTGTTCTGGTGCAAGCCAAAATCAACCATCATTTGTGCTTGGCTCATGGCCACCTGGTGAAGCTATAAAGTAATCTGTAGTTAGTTGCCACTTGTGCAGGGCTTAAAAATGTTTGGGAGATGCTATGCTGAAAACTTTGGCTGGCTGACACTAGTGCTGTGCTTGGACCTTTTAGTGGGCACCACAATGTAAACTGAAGCCAGCCATCACTTGTGCTGGGTTTTGTTCCAAGCTGGCACTCAATGTAGCTTATGCGAGGCTTGGGACCACCTGATAGGAGTTACAATGCAAGTTGAGCCCTGTTGCTGCTTGTTCTGGGTTTGAGGCCATTTAGCAAGAAGTACAGGGCATTCTAAAGCCAACCATTGCTTGTTTGGGGATTTGGGGATCTTTGAGAGATTTTAGAAAAGTCTGCATCACATGCTCAGACAGGCCAATTGTGTGGAAAAGCCTCCGGAAGTGGCTTGGAGTAGGACAAGAGTTGAATGGGACAAGGTCTCAGGAAACCATTAGGGCAGGGTGAACAGTGCTAAGTTACTAGTAATAGCTCATATTTGGTGCCTGCCTGCACCTGCGGGCTGAGTGGGGGAAGAGTTTAACAAAGGAGCAATGGCGACTGCTAGCACTTCCATCCCTGGAGACAGCTCCCCTAACCCCTGCCCCTCCATCTCTCACCCTGAAACTAGTCAATTCAGTTCTTCCCTATAGGTCCTTAGCACTTTTCAAGTTGTTTTTCCTGCAAACTTCAAATGAATGAATTTGTGAGCCAGAGAGCCCATGAACAAGCCCTTCAAGAGTTAGCCTGGAACTCCAATAGCCTTCTGTCTCATTTAGCTGCTATCCCTGCTGGTTTTCACAGCCAGGTGTTATGAGGATTCCTCATCCTGGCACTGGTGCTTCAGGCAGGGAAGGCCAGTGTGCGGCTGGGATCCATCTCTCCTCAGGGGATGCCTCTGTACCCAACATATACCTCCTGATTCTTAATTACCACACCATGGGTGTGAAACCTTTCTGTTCCACATCTCCCCTCCTATCAGTCTCCAGTGACTTCTTTATTATATCCTTAGTTATAGACGTTTTATTTAGCTAGGCATGAGGTGGTTCTCAAGAGTAGTTGTTCTCTAATTTTGGTGTAGTCATAGAAGGATGCAAGCAAAACATTTATCTACTTTACCATCTTGGCTGGAAGTAAATCTTTCTCTCCATTTTTCAAAAACCTTTTTGCCCACCCTAGCTGGTTTGGCTCAGTGGATAGAGCGCCTGCATGTAATAGACTGAAGGGTCTCAGGATTGATTTTGATTCTGGCCAAGGGCACATGCCTGGGTTGCAGGCTCCATCCCCAGGAGGGGATGTGCAGGAGGAAGCCAATCAATGATTTTTATCATTGATGTTTCTCTCTCTCTCTCTCTCTCTCTCTCTCTCTCTCTCTCTCTCTCTCTCTCTCTCTCTCTCTCTCTCTCTCTCCCTTCCTCTCTAAAATCAATTAAAAATATTTTTTTTAAAAAAACAAAACAAACAAACAAAAATATTTTTTGCCAGACCAGTGTGGCTCAATGGTTGAGCATCAGGAGGTCACAGTTCAATTCTCAGTCAGGGCACATATCTGGGTTTCGGGCTCAATCATCAATAGGGCATGCAGGAGGCATCTGATCTATGATACTCATCATTGATGTTTCTATCTATCTTTCCCTCTCTCGTCCTCTCACTGAAATCAATAAAGACAGCCTTATCCTCTTTTGCTCAGTATACAGAGCAGCAGCCCATGGACTGAAGGGTCAGGGTTCAATTCTAGACAAGGGCATGTATCCATTACAACTTGACCCCAGCTCTGGTCAGGGTGCATGCAGGAGGCAACCAATTGATGTGTCTATCTCACATCCATGTTTCTTTCTGTGTGTCTTTCCTCTTCCCTTCCACTTTCTAAAAATCAATGAGAAAATATCCTCAGGTGAGGATTAACAAAAATTAAATAATAAAATAATAAAAGCATATTTTTAAAAAACCTTTTGAATTATAAAACATAACCCTCATGGAAAAATTGCATTGAATATAAAAATAAAACACAACACAACCAAGTTATTATAAAACAAACTAGAGGCTTGGTACACGAATTCATGCACCAGTGGGGTCCCTCAGCCTGGCCTGCGGGATCAGGCCAAAATAAGCTCTCCAACATCCCCTGAGGGATTCTGGATTGTGAGAGGGTGCAAGCCAGTCCAAAGTGGCCCACTGGTGCACAATCAGGGCTTGGGAGGGACATGGGAGTTGGCCAGCCAGGGAGGGACTATGGGAAGGCTTCAGGGTGTGTCCAGCCCTTCTCATTCAGTCCTGATTGGCCGGACCCCAGCAGCAAGCTAACCTTCTGGTTGGAGCATCTGCCCCCTGGTGATCAGTACATGCAATAGCTAGCAGTTGAGCAACTTTACCATATTACACTTTGATTGGTTGAACGGATTACTGGATGACCAGACATTTAGCATATTAGCTTTTATTTATTTTTTAAATATGTTTCTTTATTGATTTCGGAGAGGAAGGAAGACGTTGAAAGAGATAGAAACACCAATGATGAGAATCATTGATCAGCTGCCTCCTGCAACACCCCCCCCCGCCCCCACCCCCAACTGGGGATCAAGCCTGCAACACGGGCATGTGCCCTTGGCCAGAATCGAACCTGGGACCCTTCAGTCCACAGGATGGCGCTCTATCCACTGAGCCAAACTGGCCAAGGCCATACTAGCTTTTATTATTATAGGATGTCCATGAAACCACTACCTAGGTTAAGAAATAAAACATCACCAGTGCCTGGAAGCTTCTCACACCCCTCCTTTCCTAGACAAGATCACTGTGCCAGCTTACTGTATTGCTTTACTTCTTTAAACTGTCATCATGTAACTGTACTTCCTTAATCACTATGGCCTAATAGTCCCTGTTTTTAACTTTAAAGGATGTCATGCCTATGCATTATTTTGTGTATGGTTCTTTTGCTCACCTCAACTGTGTGGTTATTTGGTGCTGTGGTTCCTCCTTTTTATTACTGTGTAGTATTCCACTGTACGGGTCCCCATCTGTCTCTTATCTCTGTCCAATAATTCCTAACTATCTTGCCAGCTCTTTAATATTTTTAAGTGTGTAGTTTTATTTTGTATCCAGGCTCTTAGGTTATCTCTGAGGTTGAGAGTTCTATATTACACAATGTGCCATTTTCTAACATGGAAGGCCATAATCCCTTCATTTTGAAGCTCTGCTTTCCAGCTTGATTTAGCCCTTTTTCTCCCATGTCTCTGACAATTGCCCTGATCTTGAAGACTCCTCTCCCACAACCACCCTCCCTTTGTTCTTAAAGCCCATCCTCCACGCTACTCTACACTACACTTCCCCTAACTATGGAAAATCTCCTCCATTCCAAGGCTTCACTCACACCTCTGAGGACTGCCCTCTCACCCCTCCATTTCAGTTCTCCAGCCTGAGATTCTCTTTAAGCTTGACCACCATCAACTGCCTATGGCCATCTCTACCTGGAAGCCGCACAAGCACCTCACACTCAACATGCCCCTCCCCTGTCACTTCCTATATGTAAGTGCTCCCTCACAAGACCCAAGATCCTCCTCTTCCTCCCCCGCCCCCTTCTCCTTCTCCTTGCTCTTCTCCCTCCTGCAGCTCCTACCCTCGTCTTCATGCCCACTGCCTTTACCCGAGCAGGTCCCATGATGTGTCACCTTGCCCACTGCTCTTGGCCTCCATTCCCCCCATTTATTCTTTGTGTTAAACAACCAGAGAGGTGTCACATGCACCCCCTGTTCCCAGCTTAGACTCTTCAATAGTCAGTCCAAGCTCCTGAGACTGACCTTCAAGACCCTCTTCTGTCTTCCCTAACATCTCTCCAGCCATACTCCTACCCCTTTTCCCTGCATCCTACTCTCCAGAAATTTACTTGCTTTGTTTCTCATCATCTCTCTGCCTTTGCCACAGTGACTTCTATGCCCAGAGGGCCCTCTCCCTACCTCAGGTAACACCTACTCATCTTCAAAGAGTCTGCTCAGATTATCACCTCCTTCAGGAAGCCTTCCTGGACACCAGGATGAGTTAAGAGCCTTCTCTGAACTCTCCTCTATTACAGGTACTTCTTGCCATCTTCTCAGTGTAGAGGGGAGACCACTACAGGCAGAGACTGTATGGATTCCTTTGTGCTTCATGGCCCCAGCGTGGCAAAGACCTGGCACACAGTTGTGCTCTGCAAGTACCATCAGGCTTTCACTGATCTGCTTCTAGCCTAGGCTTTATAACTTGTCTTCGTGACCTCAGGCTCACTGCTGAGAGCTGGGTCTTGGTGGAGTATCAGGGAGTAAGGGGTTGCAGTGGGCACTCAGGGTCAGGCATAAGTAGAGTCAGTGCCCTAGAGGCTGTGCCAGCCCAAGCAGGCTGGGAACTGGAGGAAAGAGGAAGCAGGCAGAGGGGCAAAACCATGACAGGAAATCTGAGACATGGTGTCCTGTGTGCACTCAAGGCTGGACTGTGACGCAGAATGTGGCCCTGAGTGGGGAGCCCAACCAGGCTGCTTGGATAGGTCAAGCTGCAGCTTCTCAGCTCAGCTGTGCTTCCCAAGGTTTCCATTCTGCTATGAGGGTGGGCAAAACTGGGAAGGAGGACAGGCCTGCCAGGCTACCTCTCTGGGTCCAATGGCCAGAGAATACTGGCCCGGGTAGAGACTGAGAAGGATAAGCGAGGACTAGGTCCCTCTCCATCTTCCTGGGAAGACCTCATGCTCAGAGAGCAGCCAGGCTGGGGTGGCACAGGATCCTGAGAAAGTCTAGAGCTTCTCTCCAAGGAGTAGAGTCTTGAAGAAGCCATGATCCTTCCTCCAGCAGGGCCCATCTGGCTGAGGAGAGGACACCCACTTTATCTCGGTCTCAGCTTTCTTCATCTGTCTAGGAGGGGGGAGGTGTTCAGAAAAGAGCTTTGCTGGGATGAAGGGATGAATAACAAGGGAATCCTAGAAAAAGATGAGCCCTGAATGGGAAGGGAATGATCAGATTCACGGAGTAGACAGGGGGCCTGGCAACCCTTTCCCCTGGGACTCCATCCATGCACACACACACACACACACACACACACTCACACACTATCAGTCCTCATGTGATTAAAAATTTCTGGCCCAGCTGGCATGGCTCAGTGGTGGAGCTATGAATCAGGAGGTCACAGTTTGATTTCCAGTCAGGGCACATGCCTGACTTGCAGCTCAATCACCAGTGTGGGGTGTGCAGGAGACAGCCAATCAATAATTCTTTCATCAGTGATGTTTCTGTCTCTCTCTCCCTCTTCCTGTCCATCTGAAATCAATAAAAAGATATATTTTTAATTTTTTTTCTGGATGGAATATAAATGGACAAGTTAGGTTGTAGAAATGCAGGAGTGGAGGTATGAAGGGAGAAATAAGAGAGTAGGAGATGAAGGGCTGGTCAGTGTGCATGAGGGGAAGCTTGTAAGAGTTTTTATATGCCAGGCTTGCATCTGATCCAGACCTCAGAAGCTCACTCTGAACCACAGCCGTGGAAATCTCAGCCTTCCACCAGCACACACATAGACTAAGGGTGCCCCGACTGCAGCATCCAGCAAGGTTTTCCTGCCTCTCTGTCCCCTCCCCTACTTTGGGCAGGCCTCACCTGAAGAAGAAGCTGGTGAGGCAGCAATGGGATCAGGCTGGCTTATTCAAATCTGCTGTTTTCACACTGTGTTGGGCTAGGTACAGGTGGGGACAGTAAGATGAGCTACACCCACCTCTTCTGACACAGAGGCCTGCGCACATTTGGCTCCTTGAAGAGCAAACAGGGGAACTCCTTCTTCTACCTTTGCCCCACGGCAATCTTGGCCTCAGGGACAAGGCAGAATGGAGCCTCAGGACATCAGATGGACATTGGTACCTACATTGGCCACCTCCTCCATAATTGCCCCTTCATTTCTGTAGACAGATTTAGTCAGTCATTCTTCTTCCCTCTGGTTGAGGCCCCAGCCTTCCTCAATCAAGTAGATGCAAAGAGCACAGGTGTTGGAGTAGAGTCTGAGTTCCAGTGCTAGCTCCACATTTGTGGCAGTGTGACCTTATGTCATCCAACTGAGCCAGTGTGAGTCTCAGGATGTTCTGAGGCAACGTGCCAGCCCTCAACAACTGTCAGTGTGCACACCTGCTCATTTTCAGAAGGGCCTGCCAGGATCCATCACTGAATCCACCCAGCCTCCCAGAATCAAACTGGGAGAAGGCCTCTCAGGGTACAGAGGATGCAGTGAGGGCCCAAGAACAGGATTCAGAGAATCATTCACTGCTCAGAGCTGAGAAGAGCCCATTGTTGTGAAGAGTTAAGAGGGTTCCCAGAGAAGGACTGCTGTGTGGAGGCTTCATGTATTCCACCAAACTTGAGCCAGGATTTCATTTATTTTTTAATTCATTAAATGTTTTTAATTTGTTTATGTGAAGTACAGCACACATTCAGACAAATGCACAAAAAACATAGGTGTATTCGCTGTGTTGAATTATTACAAACTGCATAGTAAATGTTCAATGAAGGTCAAGAGCAACAACATTGCCAGCACCCTCAAAGCTCCCTGGTACTTCTCAATCACCTCCCCAAATGGATCTCATACCCTGACTTCTAACTTTATAGCCTGAGTTTGTCTATTTTTGAACCAAATCTACATGGAATCATAGAGTAGGTATTTTGTGTTTGACATCTTTTGTGTGCTATATTTGAGAGATTTCTCCATGTGGTTGCATGTAGCTGATGTTGGCTCATTTTATTGCTGTGTGGTATTCCACTGTATGACTATCTCACCATTCTACTGTGAGGGGTATTTGTTTCATGTCCAGTTGAGGGTTATCCTATCTAATAAAAGAGTAATATGCAAATTGTCCATGCCTCTGTGTCAATCAGGAGCAAGCATGCAAATTAACCCAAACAAGATGGCCGTAGCCACAGAGAGAGTAGGAGGCTTGTGTTCCACCTGCCTTGACCTGCCTTGACCTCCACTTAAGGCTACAAAGTTTCAATTATAGAAAATAAATAAATCCCAACAAAAATGGTGACAGCCACCAAGCTGGAGAGAGCAGGAGGCTTGAGTTGCCCCCAGCAATTAAGGAAACCAAGTTTCCTCAGCCCTGGCCTGCCCTGGCCTCCACATAAGGCTACAAAGTTTCAATTATAGAAGATAAATAAATCCCAGATACCAGGGCCTCTGCTTGGGTCACCAGGGGGTGTGGACAGTCTGCAAACTACCACAGGCCCCTCACCTAAGCAGCCCTATGCCCCAAGGGAACCCCCACCCTGATCCAGGTCACCCTTCAGGGCAAACCAGCAAGCTCCCACCCATGCACCAGGCCTCTAATCTATCTAATAAAAGAGTAATATGCAAATTGATCGTCATTCCAACACACAAGATGGCTGCCCCCATGTGGTCACAAGATGGACAGCGGGGGAGGGAAGTTGGGAGGGTCCAGAGGAGGGAAGTTGTGGGCAACCAGGCCTGCAGGAAAGGGCAGTTGGGGGGACCCAGGCCTGCAGGGGAGAGCAGTTAGGGGAAAACAGGCTGGCAGGGGAGCAGTTAGGCATCAATCAGACTGGCAGGGAAGTGGTTAAGGGGTGATCAGGCTAGCAGGCAGTAGTGGTTAGGGGCAATCAGGAAGGCAGACAGGCAAGCAGTTGGGAGCCAGCAGAGAGGGATGTTAGACTGCCCGTTTAGGCTCAACCCTACCAGGATCAGGCCTAAATGGGCAGTGAGACATCCCTTGAGGGGGCCCAGATGGGAGAGGGTGCAGGCTGGGCTGAAGGACACTCTCCCACCCCCCATGCATGAATTTCATGCACTGGGCCTCTAGTTACAAATAAGGCTGGTAACAATGTTCTTACCTCTTCTTCTAGATGCATTCACACTTGCATATTTATTGAGTATATACTCGGGAATACATTTGCTATATCATAGGTTTGCATGTGTTCACCATTAATAGTATCCAGTATCCAAGCAATTCTCCAAAGTGATGAATAAGGCAGCCAGGAAAAAGAGAAAGGGGTCTGACCTGCTGATAAAGCAGCCACTGAACAGAAATAGGATTGGATGGGAATGGATACCTCCAGATCCTACCTGCCCTGGCAAGGCCCTATGCTTGCCACCCCATACACTCTGACTCTGAGCTCTACAGCACCTGTGTTTATCCTGTCTGAGGAATCTGAGGCTCATAAGGAAGGGGCCTGTCTCAGCTCACTCAGTGAGTCAATGGCCAAGCTGGGCTGTGACTGGGGCCCAACCACAAAGCCCTGTGTGGGCTCTGGGCTGGCTCCTAATTAATGGGCTGTCTGAGGGCACCATGTGGGCAGATCTGGAGGAGCCGAGACCTGGAACTCGACTGGAGCAGGTGCTGGAGAAATGGGCCCGGCCCTGGCACTGGTTAGAGGGAATCCAGCCAAAAGACTAGACAGCAGCAGGTGACAAGTGGTGTCTGATGAACCCCTGCTGTCCAGGAACCCCTCACCAAGAAGCCAGTGGCCCAGCCAACAGCTGGTGGTTGGCAGTGGCTGGGAGCCAGTCCTCATCCCCAGTCAGCATGAGCCCTAGGTGGAAACTGGGTACAGAATTCTGCTTCTGGGAGACTTAGGACCCTAGCCATTTTCAGAGCCCCACCTCCACGTGCAAGTCCTCCACAGTCACTGAGAGGCCAACCAACCAGGGCTTAACAAATTCCTGCTGACTTCATCCGCTCCTTCCCCAGACGAGCACCCCCCTCCTCCCCTTCTATGGACCTTTCTGGCTTCATGTTTCGGGTCCCTGTTATATCTTGTGTTGGTTAGATTTAAGAAACTCTCTTTATAAAACTTTTTCTAAGTAACAAGAGGGACTTTCTAATTCTGAAATTAATGCACATAAATATAACTTAGTAATACTCCTATGCACACATAAGGTCAGGCATAAATAATTTTCCCAGATTGAGATCACACTGATAATTCTTTTTAGCAGCCTATTACATCACTTCTCAACATACTGTGATGTTTCCATGTTGGAGCCTCATGGTAGGATTGCACAACACTTAGAACACAGACTCAGGTGCCACTGGAGCCTGTGGGCTGAAGCGCAGGTTTCAGACTTAGACTCTGCCACTCGTTTTTTTGTTTGTTTGTTTTTTTGTTTGTTTTTTTTTAAAATATATTTTATTGATTTTTTACAGAGAGGAAGGGAGAGGGTAGAGAGTTAGAAACATCGATGAGAGAGAATCATTGACCAGCTGCCTTCTGCACACCTCCCACCGGGACTGTGCCCGCAACCAAGACACATGCCCTTGACCGGAATCGAACCCGGGACCCTTCAGTCCACAGGCCAACGCTCTATCCACTGAGCCAAACCGGTTTCAGCTTTAGTTTTATTGATTATGGTATCACATAGTTGTCTTCATCCCCCCATTCCCATCCCAAACCCCTCCCCACATATGCCCCCACCCCCTTGTTGTCCATGGCCACTGGCTAGGCCCATATGCATGCATACAAGTCCTTTGGTTAATCTCTTCCCCTTACCCCCACCCTCCCCTATTTTCCCTCTGAGGTTTGAGAGTCTGATCGTTGCTTCTCTTTCTCTGGGTCTGTTTTTGTTCATCAGTTTATGTTGTTCATTATTTCCTCTAGATGTGTAAGATCATGTGATCCAAGAAATAGCCTTGTAAGAACCGAAACTGAGACAACTCTTAATGGCTATCTAAGAAACAAATGTATCAGTCTATAGTGAGTTCCTTTCTGTTCTTTTGAGTCCCAATTTCAATGTCAAATAGTTCCTTATGTGTACATGTCAGCCATGGTATTTCAGATCTGGTTGGTGGACAAATGGTAGTGATGCAGGTTGGACCATCTCTGTTTTGGTCCTGGGTATTACTCAGTTTTGTAACTAATCAAGTTACAAAACCATCTGGGCCTTGTTTCCTTGCCGATAAAATGAGGATGATAACAGTGCCAACCCTCACAGGCTTGTTGTGAGGACACCTGGAACATAGTGAAGCTCAGTGAACCCCAGATATTAAGATTTTTGTTACTCTCTTAACCTAACAACAGAGCCTGGCATCCTGGCCCCAGATCTTGGAGCTGGATCTCCCAGGCCTACTTTCCTGATCCCTAAGCTGTCCGGGGTGTTAGTGCCTGCAGTCAGTTCCCAAGTGGCAGTCAGTGGTGTTTCTGAGTTCCCCATGTTCTCAGTGACGTGAGGAAGGAGAAGAATTAAAAAAGAAAAGAAGAAGCAGGGAGAAGCCAGAGAAGTAGCCCTGGAAACCTGACTCCAGGTCCATCACTCACAGTTTTCTTCACCTGGTGTCTGAGCCCTGGGTCCCCCCAGCTGTCATCACAGGAAGAGGCGTGACCCTGGGAAAGAACCTGAATGCAACTTCTCACATGGTGCAGACCAAATTATAACCACCCCTTGGAGGAATTGCTAAGTGTTGAGGGCATGCTGTCCGTAGGCCTTGGGGTTGACCCAGCAACTCCTAAGTGTGGGTGCAGATGTGGGCTGGATGCTCAACTCTGAGCACTGGGATCCACAGGAGATAAACAGCTCCCGACAGGCCATACAGATGATGGCTGAGGACATCCTGTCGCTGCGGAAACAGGCCAGGGTCCTGGAGGCAGAAAACCGCATGCTGAGGAGTCGCCTGACCCTGGAGGAAATGGAGGAGGAGCAGGACAATGATGACAAGATCCAGAAGCTGAGTGAGGGCATAAAGGCCACCAAGGGAGTCTGGGTGCCCGCCTGAGCCTTGGCTCTGAATTGTGGGACAGGGCGGTGGGAAACCTTTCCCAGGGTTTGATAGTAGCCAGTTGGGCCCTCTCCATAGTGGGAAATAGGGAATCCAGTCCTGTCTCAAGCCTCAGGCCTGATGGACATCTGCCCTCACCATCTAACTGTGCTGATTTGAGCTGGAAGATGCTTCCTGCCTGAGCCTTCTCTCCCCATGCCCCCAGCACCAGGGTCCATGAAGCAGAAACTGCTGCTGAGTGAGCTGTACATAAAGAAACTGAGGGACAAGGTGCAGCATCTGCAGAATGAGCTGATTCGAGTGAGCTGGGGCAGCGCATGAGGAGGGAGGGTGGGAATCTGTTGAGAAGTGTCTGGGAGCAGAAGGGGGAAGGGCCTAAAGGGAGGGGAGCCAGCACAGTGGAGAACTCAGCAGAGGGGCTGGGGTGAGCCCTCTAGGCCAAGGGTACAACCCAGGCACTCCTTCTTCCTTCTTGTCCCTGTCCACCACTATCAGAAGAATGATCGAGAGAAAGAGCTGCTTCTGTACCAGATTCAGCAGCCACAGGCTGCTCTGCTAAAGCAGCAACAGGACAAGCTGCAGAAGATGAAGGCGCTGGAGGAAAGCGTGCAACACCAGGAAAAGGCAGGTGGAGGGGGGAGGGAACTGCCAGGGGCCAGCCATGGAGGGAATTGTGTGGAACCCCCAGGCAAGCCCAGCTCTGCCCTGCCCAGCCTCTGTACTCTGCTTCCCAGGTGATTGAGAAGATGGAGGAGGTGCTGAAGAAGAAACTTCAAGAGAGGAGCAAGCCTCTGCCCAACAAGCTGCAGGGAGAGCCCAACAGGGGTGAGCTGATCTCTTCCCCAAGTCATCCAGGCCCTGGAGTTCCTCCCTTCCCAGAGCTTCCCAGTTCCAGGAGCTCCTCCCAATTGTGGCAGATGGTGGTACTCCCCTATTCCAGGGAGTGCAGATGGTGGCACTCCCTTCTCCCAGAAAACCCACAGGATACATCGGGACACAGTGTATGAGCCAGGCTAGAAAGAGGTAGGGGAGCGCCCTGCAGACCAGAGTAGCAGAGAAGAGCTATCTGGAAAGTCTCCGATTTCTTAACTCCAGGATTTTTCAAATTATGTCCTCATCTCCCCTATTTGCAGAATCTGCTTCTATACAAAACAAACAAAATGCTTTGGTTAAATCGATTATTGTTTTTTTCCATTGATATAAAACAAAGCCACCTAGAATTGCCATTTAGAGGTAGCTCTGGTGAGCAAGAGAGAATCAGGTCACACCCTTCTGCTCCCAGATGCTTCTCCACAGATTCACACCCTCGCAGGCGAGCCCAAGCAGATTTCCCTGCGCCTGTCTGGGCCGCCTCACCAGAAACCCCTGTGTGCCCGCCAGCATTTGGCCTTCACTGCATGGGACTGGAAGTAGGGGATGCACTTCTGAAGGCCTTCAGAAAACAATGAAAGTTGGGCTCTCCTTTCAGGATCTGAGGTCATCCAGAAGTAGGATGAGAAACAAAAAGGCAACTTCAGGACAAAGGAAATTACCATAGCAAAAGCAGGAAGGAAGGAAGGAAAGAGAGAAGGGTGAAGAGCTACAATAGACCTAGGACAAATGGCAGGGGAGTGGTTAGGGAGAAAGATGGGACCAGATTCTAAAGAGTTGAGAATAATGGCCTGACGAGTGTGGACCTGATCCCACTGGTAGTGGGGAGCCAAGGAGCAGAGAAGGGGCAGAATGGAGCAAAATGCTGGAGCAGATCAGGCCAGGGACATGGAGACAGGAAAGCCCACCTCATGAACATCTGTGGCCATTTCAGTCTTCCCCATGCTCTCAGCCTCAGGACTTCCCCAGGATCCTACAGGAGAGAAACTGCCTATTGACCTTTACTCAGTGCTGCTGGCAGAAAACTCGAGGCTGCGGGCAGAGCTGGATAAGAGCCGCCACCAGTCGGCCCCCATCATTCTGCAGCAGCAGGCCCTGCCGGTAAGAGCCACCAGCACAAGCTCGGCCTGGGTCTGCCTGTCCATGTCAGCAGGTGCCCAGCCATCATCCAGTGCAATCCAAGTCAAAGACTAAGACCAGGAGCTAGGTTTTCCAGTGTCTCTAATGTGCCTGGTGTCTCCTGGAGTGCCAGTCCTCAGGCCTTGCTCTTTCTCCTGGGGGGACACACATGGGTCTGAAAGCTTCACTTTGACCCTTACCTAGCACCCTGGGAGAAAGCAAGCCCCTAACTGGCCCTTGATCTCTGACTCTTTTTGCCACATGGCTGGCTTGCTCATGAACTCCACACAGACCTCTCAGAAACTCGAGTCTGAAGCACTTCCTGGGACTTGTACAGCCTTGGAGAATCCTTTTCCCCTGCCCCAGATGGACCCTGGGGAGTTAAGAGCAGGAGACCTGGCGAAAGAGGTTTTGAGAGACAGATGGCAGAGGCCCCTCCAAGCACACAGAACCCTGCCTCCTCATGTGGGTGCCCAGGCTCCATACCCTGGCCTCACTCCACATTTGAAGCTGCTATAAGGGCCCTGCTTTATGCAAACCCAATGACAGGCCATTTAAATTACAGGAAGTGAGCTCTGTCTGAAAGCATCCCTGATGCATGAACATCCAGGTAAAGTGCTGGGGACACAGATTCTTCACTTCACAAAAACTCCCAGTTCAAGATTCCTAACCATGCACCAATGGGCACTTCCTCATGCATTTTACATTTAAAAATTGATATGCAACCCTGGCCAATGTGGCTCAGTTGGCTGGAGCATCATCCTGTGCACTGATTCCCAGTCAGAGCACATGGCTAGGTTGTGAGTTTGATCTCCAATCGGGGTATGTAATGGAAGCAACCAATCTCTCTCTCTCTGTTTCTCTCTCTCTCTTTCTCTTTCTTTATTTCTCTCTTTCCTTTCCTCGCTCTAAAATCAATAAAAAATATATCCTCAGATGAGGATTAAAAATAATAAATAATAGCCAAAATCAGTTTGTGCTCAGTAGATAGAGCGTCAGTCTACGGACTGAAAGGTCCCAGGTTTGGTTCCGGTCAAGGGCATGTACATTGGTTGCGGGCACATACCCAGCAGGGGGTGTGCAGGAGGCAGCTGGTCGATGTTTCTCTCTCATCGATGTTTCTAGCTCTCTATCCTTCTCCCTTCCTCTCTGTAAAAAATCATAAAATATATTTTTAAATAATAATAAATAATAATAAAATTGATGGGCAAAAACCATATATCCAAAATCTGTGGGAAGAACAGCTGTGAAAAAAGTACATGCCATATCAGGTCTGAACTTCAAAAAGAGGCTTTAGCCCTTGTCTGAGGCTCTACATCAGAGAGCTGAGTTTGGCCTCAGCTGGAGCCATATGTGAGTTTCTGCTTTGCCCACAGGATCTTCTTAGCAACACTTCAGACAAGATTAACCTCCTGGCCAAACTGGAACAAGTTTATAACCGGATCCTATCCCTGGAAAACCAGGTAGGTGAGGCAAAGGAGTTGGTCAGACTGGGCAAGCTCACCACTTGGCCCATGACCAGGGTTGGGGATCAGTGTGTGAGCCAGGCTCAATCTATGACCAGAGTCAAGAATCAGTGTGGACTCAGAGTCAGGGTTCAGTATGCTATTGGAACTCAAAGAAGATCCATCTGTGTCTTAGTCAGAATGACTTGGCCTTCTCTTCCCAGCCCTGCCACCCAAGGTCTCTTGGGGAAGCAGCAAGCTCAAATTGCCCAGGGTTTTGCTTTCTGCCAGAGAACAGGCTCAAGCTCTGGTTGTCTCAGATCTCAGGGATGGGCCCTGCTACTTAGAGGTACCCCATCTGTCCTTTCCATGGTGGCAGTTAGAGGACTCAGCTCGATGCTGGGGACGAGAGAAGCAGGTCTTGGCCACACAGCTGCAGGCACAAGAGAACGGCTTGGGTCACCCTTCAAACTCCATCTTCGCAGACCTGCCTGTGAGTGAACCCTCTGGAAGAGCTCCCTGGGGTTCGGGCGGTAGAGCTGGCAACTTCTCCCCGGAGTCACTGGGCCTTGAAAAAAACTGTCCAGGGGAGCCAGCACCTTAGCTGGAATTCAGAGGACATAGGCTCAGCTTCTACTCTATTACCAACAGAAGAAGCCCTGGCCTTGTCTCAATTCCTCACCTGTCTAAGCCTTAGGGACTAAGACTCTAAGGGAATAGAAAACTTTGTCAGAACTACCCCTCCCCCATGGTGATGGTGAGAACCAAAAGACTCCTGGAGTGCTCTGGGACTGGCTATACTTTAGGACTGATTTGCTCATGAGCAAAGTACACATGGCCACCACCCAACGCCGTAGTGCCTAAGATTGTCCTGTGAGCACACCTTTCTTGGGCAACTGCAATGCTCCAGACCTGCCAGGGATAGGAGCATGTTGCCAGAAACATTGCGGTTTCTTAAAAACTAATAGACCTGCTCACAACTGTGCCTCAAGATCAGCCTGGGCCACCCAGCCCCCAGAGCAAAACCTCTGATTGCTCCTGCTCTTGAGCCATTAGTACTCAGCTCAATTCCAGGCTCTTGGTCATGTCTGAAGAAGATGGGGAACTGACAGGGAACATAGGGATTCCTGTGCAAATTCACCTGCTGGGCCCCAGAGAAATTGGATACAATCTCTATGGTTAAATGAGTTTGAAAATCTTTGGGAAGTCATGGCCCTCTAAGACATGGCTTGCCAGGCAAGCTGCATTTCAATGGGCCCCGTGCTCCTCGAGGCAAGGGCAAACTCACTTCATCTTGCTTTGCACAATTGCAGAATTCCTCAACCCAAGCCAAGGACTATAAGCAACCCTCAAAAGGGGGCCCCTTGCTGCCCAGCTCAGAGACGAAGTTCATCAAGCCCTCAAACTCCTAGCAGACCTGAGAACTGGAGCAGCTCCCTCATTATGTGCTGGGGTTTTTTACCACAACCTCAAAATGACTTCATTAAATCTGTAAGTCAGTGAGCATTTGCCTCTTTCCTGGGTCAGGGCAGGCTGGAGGTACCCAGATTCTTCTCCCAGACCTCATTCTGGGCCTGGGCCCTCTGCTGCAGTGAAATAGTCTCCTGCCTTCCATCTTTGGAGAGCTGAAGGCCATGGTGGACCCAGGAGGGTAGGGAGAAAAGTCCTTCCAAAGCAGAAAGGCTCCAACAGTGAAGCCATAGAAACAAACTCCTTCCAGGCTTTTGGAAGAAGTGAGACCACCAGAGACCAACTCTGTTAGGTGATGTGATGGAGGGTGGGATTTCCACCAGCTCCCAAACATCTACCATAATAAAATTCCTTCAAGTCTAGTTTACCTGTTTCTTGGGAAGGGAGACACTTGAAGTCTGCCTGTGGCAATCAGTTATAATAGTGTGAAACGTCCCGTCACTGTAGCCAGGGACAGGAAAGCAGATGGGACTAAAGGAAGGAGTCCTCCACAGAAAGAAGCCCTGGGTTCTAGCTAAGAGCATGCAATGTGCCCTTGGGTGACTCAGGCAACCTCTCTAGGCTTCAGTTTCCCTATCTATCCCATGCAGAGCTTGACCTCTCTGATAGTAAGACCCTTTCCAGCTCTAACATTTCTGAGTCAAAGATGACTCAAACCAGGAGAAGAGAAAGGAAGGAGAGAGACAATAAAGAGTATTGTGATGGGGAAAAGCAGAAAGACTTTAACAATGGACTCAGAACCTACAGAGTCCACTATAAAAGGCTTCAAGCTAACTAGGCTGCTGTCCCAAATAGGACTAGCTTCCCTGACTGCCAGCAGGACTTAGATTTGGGTAGTCAAGGACCAGAAAGTATCAAGCACCTGGTTCAGATCAGAAGTTATGGAACTCAGAAGGGGTGAGGGGGGCTAAAATTGGGATCAGTTCAAATAATGGACCAAAGATTCTGCTGCAGTCTCCCTGCCTACAGCCCAGAGCTTAGAAAAGTGGGCATGTTCCCCTAGAGCAGAAATTTGAGGCCTAGAAAAGCCAGAGAAGGGTCAGGTGGGGCAGAGGAAGCATACTGGCCTTCTATCCCCAGAGTCAGCCACCTCATACTAGCCCCTTACCCACAGGCCTCAGCCCTGGTCATGCCCAAGTCTCTGGCTGGACCTTGGCAGGAAGTCTTCATGCCCCACCTGGAACTCCAACCCAAAGTTCAGCCAAGCAAAGCACTGCACTAGCCTCGCCTCTGATAGGTGGGTCTGCCCCAGATGCCCTGTTCTCTCAGCAGAGCTCCATCAGGTCCTCTGTCCCTCTGCCTGCTGGCCTGGGCACAGTAGCAATAGCCCTCCATCTGCTCTCAGACCCAGGAAGCAGGAGGCTTGATCCTGCTGGCTCCTGAGCTGTAGGTAGGTGGATCCCAGCAGAAATGGCTTCAGGTGTGGCTGCCCATTTGTGCTCAGATCCAACTGTTGATCCATCAGAGAGCATCTCCACAGGAGTGATCCCTTAGGGGCCAGAGGGAAATGAAAACACTTCACGTAGTTCAGCCCTTTATTGCTTTCATGGAGTGTGGAACTAGGGGAAGAGGTGGGTAAAAGAGAAGTGCCTCCACTGAGTTGGGGCATAAAGGAGCAGGGGTGGGGAACCAGGAGCTCAGGATGCAGACACCTCCATGGGCCCCTGCCCCATCCCTCAGGCCTTCCTTTCACACCACTCTCTCAGTCAAGCCTTGGGCAGGTCCGGGGTGAAGGGCCGGAAAGTGAAGAAAATGGGCTGGTCGGGCATCAGGATGAGGTTGAATGTTGTGCCCACATCATTGAGATGCTGGATTTCAACTCTGAAGTTCTCCAGAATCTGAGAAGGAGGGGTGATGGACTTAGTGACAGGTGGGGAGAATCCATCCCCCCGGGCCAGACTCATTCACCTGTAGGCAATGCCTATTGAGTGGGATTTGGGGAGCTCTAAGGGGTCCACACCAGCTACTATGTAACCTGAGAACACACCAATAGTGCTGTTCCCTTGATTCAGGCTTTTGCTTCAGTTTCTAAAGAACCTTATCCCACCCTACCCCCATCCCATCACCAGCATGGTGGACACATGGCCAGGGGCACCAATTGGTGACAAGTATATTAGCCTAAAAGAGGAGGCAGAAGGGAATTGTTGGGGAGGGTTCTGAACAGAGATGGGAGTAGAAGGGATGGTGCTTTCGTTAAGGCCAAAGCCAGCCCAGGGTGCCCAGAGGTCCCCAGGCAGACTCACATGGATAAGGAAGAGTGTCATCTCAAGCTCGGCGATCCTGCGACCCACACACTGCCGAATACCCCAGCCAAAGCCCAGGTTCCGGAAGTGGATGAGGTCCTTGTTTTTACCCAGCCATCGGGTGGGGTCAAATTTGCCCGGATTGAGGAAGAAGGTGGGGTCTTGACCCATGGCATAGACGGCCACCTGCACCAATGTCTGGGGACAAGGTGAGCAGAGGCCTAAGTAGGCCTCACCTCCTCACAGCCAGGAGCATAACCCAGCTTCCCCACCCCACTCCCCAGCCCAGCTTCCCAGCTGTCCAGAAGACACTGCCCACTGGATGACCTTGAACAAGACCCCCCTTCTCCCTGAGCTTCACCCATCAAAGGAGCATGACTGAAGCCAGTAGGCCAGGGATGGCCCAAGGGATTGTCCTTCCCTTTCCTCAGCACCAGAAGACCCAGGTGACCCATGGGGTTTCCCTCCTAACTCTGGGCTCCAGCAACATTCCAGGGATCACCCACTATGCCTAACAAGTTTGTTCTTCAAACTTTGCTGCTGCCAAGGACCCATCAGGCAGCTCCAGGAACACAGGCAGAAGCCCCCATCTGTAGGCAACTGTAGTCAGACCCCAACCTCCTGTCTAAGTGGCAGGTCCTACAGCCCTGCTGTACCTACCTTGGCAGGAATCATGTAATCTTGAAGAACCAAGTCGTTTGCGAGGTATCTCTGCAGAGTCACAGAGATGGGGTGGAGTCTGCCGGAGGAAGGCATTCAGAAGCTAATGCCCTGAGGCCAGGACAAAGCCCCAAAGCCCCACACCCAGCATGCATCTCAGGCCCAGTGGCAGCACCCTGGGGAATCTGGAGGCAAGATCAGGACTCTCTTCCCTCCTCCCCATTCCCAGCTGTCTTCTCAGACTTCTCACTTTCTGCTACCAATCTCCACCAGTCCCCAGGCACCATGCTGAACCTGGCCAGGATTGGGAAGGAGGCAGGCATGGGTGGGTGTGAGCTTGCCTCAGTGTCTCCTTGATGCTAGCTTTTAGAAGCGGGACCAACTGCAGCATCCTGCTCATGTCTTCCCCAGCCTGGCGCCGGGCAGCCAGAACCTCCTCCCGCAGCATCTCCTGCACTCTCAGGCTGCGTGCCATCTCGTACAAATGCCACTGCAGTGTCATGGACGTCTGGGAGGGAGTGTCAGGATGCAGAAGACCAGGAGGACCTGTCACTCCTGAGGCACCTAGGCTTGTGCTACATTTTTATTTCCAAGAACATCTTCCAAGAACATGGTCTCTGGATACTTGTCCCAGTATCCAGAGACCATCATCTACAAAAGCAAAGTCCAATTCAAAAGACAAATGTGCCAGAGGCTTTCTCCAGCCCAGGCAGGAATGTTTGGGGTACCACTTGTCCCTACCCTCATCCCTCATGTCACCAGAGCCTCCCCAGCCAGTAGAGAGAACCCACACAACCAAGGCCTTCTTCCAAAGGACTCTGGAGCCCTCAGAGGCCAAAGCCCCCTTCTGTAACAGTTCTCCCTGACTAACTGCCATTCCTGCTGAAATGCCTGTTAAACAAGCAGTGTCTCCTCAGTAGAACTTCACAAAATTTAGCATTTGCCTATAGTAGTGAAGTGGGAAAGAAGGCTCAGATAATGAAGCCAGAACCACCACTCTGGTTCCTATCTGTGTTGCAATTAGCATATGGTTATACTAAGATGAACCTGCTAATCTCATTGTTAGTCAGTGTCATGACCATTTGCCCATCCCTGGAGGTATGAGTGAGTGACCCTCATCAAGTCCCTACCTTTGTGGTGGGACCCCAGGTTGGTACAGCCCTCCCTCCTATAATTAGGGCATGGGTTGTTGCACATAACTTACCAAGAATCATATTTTTGTCCAAAAAGTCGGAACACTCCTTCCTCCCAGCAGGAGCAATCATGAAAGCATGGCATCCAGTCACTTCCCAGTTGGAAATCCTTGTCTGACTCCCCAGATCAAGCCCAGATCCCCCAGAATAAGTCCAGATCAAGTACAGAGTACTCAACACCTGCCTGCTGCTCCCAGCCTCGCCATCACTTCTCTCCAACATGTACCTAATACCCTAGCTGCACTGAGCTACATGCAGCTCCTGAAGCCCAGAAATCTTCCTCCGGCTGTTCCCTCTTCCTACAATTCCCTTCCCAACCATGGAAGCCAGTCTGTAGGCCTTTAAGGCTTGAATCAAATCTGTGTATTTGTCTCACTATTTCCAAAGCTGGACAGGGTGGCTACTCAGAAAATACTTGTGTGTTAATCTCTCTGTGCCCCAATTTCCTCATTTGAAAAGGGGGATAATAGTAACATTCCTCATAATTTAGTTTGTGAGCACGTACTGAATTAATACATATGAAAAGCTTAGGTCCTGCCTACCATATAGTGCATGCCCAATAAACATTACCTAACAATAATAGCTGTTTTGGTTCAGGTAAGCACTTTTTGGAGATCCCTTCTACATAACTGACAAGAACTAGATTTAAAATAAACTTAGCCCTAGCCGGTTTGGCTCTGTGGCTAGAGCATCAGCCTGCGGACTAAAGGGTCCCAGGTTTGATTCTAGACAAGGGCACATGCCCAGGTTGCGGGCTTGATCCCCAGCAGGAGGTGTGCAGGAGGCAGCCCATCAATAATTCTCTCTCTCATCATTGATGCTTCTGTTTCTCCTTCTTCCTTCCTCTCTGAAATCAATAAATAGATATGTTTTTTTAAATAAAATAAACTCAAAGGGTCCATCTGCAGCCTGTCACTGGGACTGAAAGTCTTCCATTAATTGAGCATAGTGATTTGGGTTGATAGAGCACGATGTAAATAAGATACCTAGGAAATAAAGTTATTCACCCAGGGGACTTGACACATATATCTTCTCTCTTGTCCCGAAATGTTATTTTCCCTTCCTCCTCCTGGCAACAGCCTTCAAGACACAAGTTGAATTTTAGCTCCTTTAAGGGGCCTCTCCCCATCCTGCAGGGCCTCTTAGCATTGTCAGTGCCCAATCCAGGCCTACTCATCCAACCTTATGACTATGGTATGGTGGCCATCCTTGTCATGGGATAAATTGTGTTCCCCCAAATTCATATGTTGAAGCCCTAACCCCCAATACCTCACAATGTGACTGTATTTGGTTGCAATGTTTTTAAAGAGGTAATAAAGTAAAATGAGATCACTGGGGTAAACCCTAATCTAATAGGACTGATGTCCTTATAAGAAGAGATCAGGACACTGACACACACACACAGAGGGATTACTGTGCGAAGACATAAGGGAGAAGAGGAGCCTCAGAAGAAACCAACCCTGCTGACACCTTGATCTTGGACTTCTAGTTCTAGAACTGTGAGAAAAGTACATGTCTGTTGTTCAAGCCATTGTGTGTGTGGTACTTTGTGTGCAGCCCTAGCAAACTAATATGTGGGGGAGAATGGAAGACAACAAAAGGATTCTAGAAGGCAGAGCCCAGGGCTAATTCCACTGGCTCCCAGCTTTTCTGAGGTCCTGCCTGCCTTTCTGAATCCAGTGAGCTGTGTCCTGATCTATGACTGAAGGGCTCACCACCTATGCCTAGTTTCTCCCTTCTCATAGGTTAAAAAAATGTTGGATCAGCCTCAAGAGATGACTTGACCTCAGCCTCCTAGGAGATGGTTATTTAGAAAATAAAATCAAGAGAAGGAGATCTACCCCACATGGACAAGGTTTTGAATGATGCAAACTGGTGGAGAAGGGACACAGACACAGGAAGGGACAGAGTATACCCCTACGATCACCTCACCGTGTCCACGCCCCCTGCCAACATCTCTGTAATGTTGGCCTTGACGTCCTCGAAAAGCAGCTTGTTATTTTCCAGGAGGCGGTAGAGGACACCTGGGTAATTACTGAAGTCTCTTTTCTGTCTCAAGTCCAAGTAGAAGTTCTGGGTGTATTTTTCAGCTGTGGATGGGCAGGAGGGGGGGGAAAGAGTGAGGCTCTCTACAGGCAGAAGTGAAGGGATGGACCCTTGGTGAGAGGGATGGGCCAAGGGCTTGGAGATGCTGAAGTGGTGCACTTTCTAGCTGCATTTTACTGAGCACATACTATCTGCTAAGCCCTTCCTATCTGTTTCTTTGTTTAATTCTTGACCATAGTACTATTGAGTAAGAGATATTATCACCATTTTACAGGTAAGAAAACAGAAGCCCACAGAGGATAGTGACTTGCCCAGGGTTAGATGGGTGTCAGGAGCAGAGAAGGGATTTGACTCCAGGTCTCACATCATCACCATATTCCAATTAGCCTTCTCCACCCTACTTTACTAATTTCCCTCACCCAAGTCCCAGTCTGTCCCCAAGTATAGCCGGGTCTAAAACATTAGCCTTAATCTATGTTGGTGATCATGGGCTCCTTAGAAGAACATGATGGACATCTAGATCTTCTTTCTCCATAAAGATCTGATCATTCCCAACAGCTGGCCTTCAACTCACCAATCCCAGGGCTTATAGGACCTCCCTGATACCCATCCCTACCCACATAGCAAGTCAGTGTCCATTGACATAACTGGGGCAAAGAAGCAGGCCGAGACTTGGGGCTTCTGGCTGTGTGTGTGTGTGTGTGTGTGTGTGTGTGTGTCCACCCAAACCTGGGTTTCCCTCCCCCTGAGGTAGATAAGGCTCTCCTAGCTGCCCAGGGCATAGCCAGAGGAATCCTCACCTTTACTGAAAATCACATCCCATGCAGCCACATGGTCACGCCATGTCTTGGTCCTGAACAGACGAAACAGGCCTGGAGGAAGCATGAGCATGGGGACACTGGTTTGGAACATCTGGTAAACAGCATCAATGAAACGCTGAGCCTCAGGGTCCACAATCTCCTCCAACATCCCCAAACGTTCCCCAAATATGACGTTGGTGATGGCTGCGGGGATAAGTACAAGCTGAGGAGACTCTGCTCCCAGGAACCCCCACCAACCCACTCCTGCCAACACATAGGACCTCCTGACCCGATCTCCATCTCCTTCAGTAAAGAAACAGAAACTGAGGCTATGGGGCTGCAATTTTAGGACTGAGGAAAACTGCCCTCTGATAACCACTCAGGGAGCAAGCAGAAGACCCTGAAAAGGGATCACTTGGGTGGGAAGCAGTCTCCAGCATAGCCGGGAGTGGGCCCAGGCTGGGATGAAACAATTCCATCCACCCTTCCACTAGCACCCAAGCAGGTGCTGGGCTTTTGTCCAGGAAGAGAGATTCTTTAGCTGTAATTAACCAAATTGGCGAAATACTTCCTGTTTCAGGCCAGATGGAAGACTAGAAGACATAAAGCCCTAGTAATTGGCCATACAAGAACCACCTTGGCTAGACTTAAGAAGTCACAACATGCCGAGACCAGTTTGGCTCAGTGGATAGAGCGTTGGCTTGGGGACTGAAGGGTTAGATTCCGGTCAAGGGCATGTACCTTGGTTGCTGCCACATCCCCAGTAGGGGGTGTGCAAGAGGCAGCTGAT
This sequence comes from Pipistrellus kuhlii, assembly GCF_014108245.1. Lineage (NCBI taxonomy): Eukaryota > Metazoa > Chordata > Mammalia > Chiroptera > Vespertilionidae > Pipistrellus > Pipistrellus kuhlii. Next base: position 89,043,124 of record NW_023425404.1, on the reverse strand, counting down.
AGATGATTCTCTCTCATCGATGTTTCTAACTCTCTATCCCTCTCTCTTCCTCTCTGTATAAAATCAATAAAAAATAGATTTTTTAAAAAAAAAAAAAAGAAGTCACAACAACCCCTAGTTTTTCCCACCTATGGGGTCAGAAATGTGAATGCTGATTTTATACCAAACTCTGGGCATCCCAGATCTCCTGCAGTGATCACATGACTGTCATCATGCCACAGGGCCTTTGTATGGGCTGTTCCCTCTACCCAGACTGCCCAACCTCCTTACCCTATCTGAATAACTGCTATACCTTCTTGAATACCCAATTCAGATTAACCACCCAATCCTCCCTTCCCCTCTAAGACCTCAAAGGCCCAAGAGAGAGATTTGCAGAATGCAGGGCTGAGCCATACTCTGTCTTTTAGAGGGTAGTGACAATGGGGACCTAAACTGTGGAGACCCTTGCCCCCATAGTATAAATGCTAGATAAGAGTGTTCAGCATCCCCTGGGTAAAATGGCAGAAAATGTTTTCAGTAGCCCATCCCAAAAACCAATTCCACCACTTCTTCAGGGTCTATGCTGGCTGGGTCTCAAGGTGGGACGCTGGGTTCTCCCACCCCCTTACACTCAAAAGCAAAGCGAAACAGGTCATCACTGATGTCCCCTGAGAACTTTCCAGAGCCCTGCTGCTTGATGCGCCTGTGCAGGATGCTGATGAAGTCCTGGGACACCGTGTCCAGCAGGGGGATGAAGTTTTTCATGGCATCTGGTGTCATCACCTCCTGGTTCAGGGCCAGTCGGTCTTTCTTCCAGGCTCCTGACTTCCTGTGAAAACACAGGCCCTTTGGGCCCTCATGGCCACAAATCCCAGGCTTGCACACACAGACGAGCTCTCCCAGGAGGCCAAGTCACAGCTCAGAGTCCAGCACTCATGTGTGCCAGCCCTCACTCCTCCCAACACCCTCTGCTCCCTATTTCTGTTGGGCCTTAAGGAAGAGACAGGCTGAAACCGGTTTGGCTCAGTGGTAGAGCGTTGTTCTGTGGACTGAAAGGTCCCAGGTTCAATTCCGGTCAGGGGCATGTACGTTGGTTGCCGGCACATCTCCGGTGGGGGGTGTGCAAGAGGCAGCTGGTCGATGTTTCTCTCTCATCAACGTTTCTAGTTCTCTAGCTCTCTCCCTTCCTCTCTGTAAGAAAAAATCAATAAAATATATATATATTTAAAAAAAAAAAAAAAAAGGAAGAGACAGGAAGAAAGTGAATGAAGGAAAACAAAACCTGACCCCAGCCCTTCCTGCTGCTGCTGCGAGGTAGGAACTGAGCATCTTGGAGCCTTTATGTCTCTTTCAGTGCCCTAGTCTTTGCCTCATCTTTGCCTCAGCTACAGGTATGCCTTTTCCATCACTTTTCCTTCCTCTTGCCTTTTAAGGGCTCCTGTATGTCATCCTCTCTGACCCCTGCACAGACATAATTGATCAACCTCTCTGCTGCACCCTAGCATGTCCCTTTATTCACGTTGGTGGGGACTGTCACATGCCCAGAATAGGGTCAGTGATAAGCCTCAGCTTATGGTTCACTCTTGAAAGTAGATCCATGCAAAGCCCTCTCTCTAGTTTGGAGGCTTTGTTTGTTTACAACAATGGTTTATAAACTCACCACCCAATAAGAAACAAAGAACATCACAGTAACTTCTATGTGTCCACCTGGTCCTCCCCAACTAAGGGGACCTCCAACCTGATTCGCTTGCTTTGTGTATAGCTTCACCTGATCTACATATAATTCTAAAACATGCTTTCTTGACATGCCTTGGGAGATTTGCTTTTTTGACAAAATTTCATATGTCTCAGTATCATCTGCACTGTTGGGGGGGGGGGGTTGTCACTGAGTTTGTTCATAATGAGTGGCATATGCCACCACTCACTAATTTAAACTCCTGTTTGGCGTTCAGGTGGTTTCCTGGGTTTTGTGCTTATGAATGACACTGTTGCCAACATTCTGCTACCTTCCCCTCAGGGATGTTCTTTAAAATATATCCCTGAGAGTAGGACAGCTGCATCATAGGCTGTGTGTATTCAATTGCAGGTCATGGCCAATCATCTCAAAGTGCTGGCACCAGTTTTCATCCCACTAGCAATCTGGGAGAGTTCTAGTTGCTCCATATCCTCACCAACGTTTGATATGGTCGTTTTAAATTTGTGATGAGGAATTTGGTGGGAAATGGTACCCACTACACTAAATACACTGGTTTGTCCTGTTTCACTGCCCTCTTAGACTGTGAGGAACGCACAGTGGCAGGGCCCTGCCTTACACGTCGCTAAAAGCCCAGAGCCTGGCACAAAGTCTGGCACATAGTAGGTTCTCAATAAGATGGGATTTAATGAACTAATAAATGAGAACTTTGCAAGGTTCTTTAATTACTCATTCAGATCTTCAGCCTGACCCTTTCCTTGCTGGTGGGCACAGCAGTTCAGTACCATTACCATCTGTTTCATGGAGGTAGGAAGATGACAGGGATGTGCCTCGAGTTCCCAACCAGACAGCACAGAGCAAGCATCGTCCCAGCCCCTCTCCCCAGCTTCTGTCCCCAGACTCACTTGAACAGGACCCCGATGGGTCTCTGGTAATGCTGGTGATAGGCGACCCAGGGCGGGATACAATATCGCTCTGGGGTGGAACCCTCAAACTTAAAGAGCAGGGCCACATCTTCAGGGTCAATGATAAAAACAGACTCCATGTTGCCAAGCTTCTCCCTGGAAGGAGGAGAAGGGCTAAGATATAAGGAATCGAGGAGAGCCTCAAAGACCCTGTGCAATCAGGACAGGAGCTCGGCTCATCTGTAACCACATCATGGCTTCGAGTGCAGAGCAGAGGGCCCTGAAAGTGGATCCCAGTTCCACAGGGTTCTTGCTATCTCTCACCCCCTCTGAGTCTCAGTTTCCTCTTTTATAAAATGGAAATGAATACAGTACCTTTCTCACAGGGCTGCTAAAGAATAAGATGAAGTCTGTGAATATGACTCCGTAGGCAGGCATTCTCTAAGTGACAGTTTTACGCTCCTCATATTATCCATTGGCTGCTGTCATGCCAGAGCATGTCCTCCAGGACCAGCCTCGCCCCCACCCATCTTCCATGGACCATCAAGTCCTCATCCCAAGTTCATCCCATGCTTATTCTTTCTGAGTGTTCAGACCCTCTTCACTCGCTCACCCACTGCATAGCTCAGAAGCATGGAACCCTCATGTCACCACTGAAGTGACCCTGTACTGGAATGACTCCATGTAGCTTACTATAATATATAGGACACACATGGGCTAGTCAATCATAGGCCTGACAAAGCACTTTGTATCTATTAAAACAACACTGGCCCTGGCCAGGTAGCTCAGTTGGTTAGAACATCATCCTAACACACCAAAGTTACAGGTTTGATTTCCCATCAGGGCATATACAAGAATCAACCAATGAATACATACATAAGTGGAACAACAAATTGATGTTTCTCTCTATTTCTCTCTATATATAATCAATATAAATAAAATTTAAAAACAAAACAAAACAAAACACACACACAAACAGCCCTAGCTGGTTTGGCTCAGTGAATAGAGCGTTGACCTGCTAACCAAAGGGTCCTGGATTCAATTTCTGCCAAGGACACGTACCTTGGTTACAGGCTTCTCCTTGGCCGGGGCCCTGGTCAGGGTGTGTGTAGGAAGCAACCAATCAATGTGTTTCTCTCACATCGATATTTCTCTCTGTCTTTCCCTCTCTCTTCCACTTTCTCTAAAACCAATGGGAAAATATCCTCAGATGAGGATTTAAAAAATAAAATAAAAATAAACACTGACCTAGGTACAGATTGTTGGCATAAGAAATGTCTAAGCCTGTGGGGAATTTTAGAAGATTTTATGTGGGCCCAAACAGAGGACCCTTGCAGGGAAGCAAGATCTGAAATGCTCCAGAGATCTACAGTTTTGCACTATCTTTTATGCATTTGAAATTTGAGGGAACATAAGGAAGATTATATGAAGGTGGAAGAAGACAAGGCAGGGATTGGATAACAGGATAGTTAACAAGATTGATATATTCTCTCTAGAGTGGTCAGTTTTAGAGGAGGGATCTTAAAGAGGCATTTCAAAGGTGTGCTCACCTAGATGCACAGAAACAATGGGCAGTGCATGCTTAAGGCAGAGATAAACCTTTTACTAAAGAAGTAAAATGTCTGGGATATGACTACCCACCCACACCTGCCCAGTCAGGAATCTATGATCCATGAGGTTACTTTCCCTAGAATCCTTTTTTATCCTCAGATGTACCTCACCAAGAACTTTGCCAGCAGTCCATACAACTGTTGTTTCTCTCACATCAATGTCTCTCTCTCCCTTCTTCTCCAAAATCAATAAAAATATAACCTCAATGAGGATTAAGGAAGGAGGGAAAGAGGGAAGGAGGAAGGAAGGAAGGAAGGAAGGAAGGAAGGAAGGAAGGAAGGAAGGAAGGAAGGAAGGAAGGAAGGAAGGAAGGAAGGAAGGAAGAAGGAAGGAAGGAGAAAATACAAGAACTTGAGGAAATTGATAACCAGAACTGTGAGCGGAGGTTTTTCCCCTGGGGTTGTGCCTTGGGAAGCAGAAGAATGAGATCCATGGACCAGAAGATTTAAACTAAAGTGTGGGAAATTGCCAAAACCGGTTTGGCTCAGTGGATAGAGTGTCAGCCTGCAGACTGAAAGGTCCCAGGTTCGATTCTGGTCAAGGGCATGTACCTTGGTTGCAGGCACATCCCCAGTATGGGGTGTGCAAGAGGCAGCTGATTGATGATTCTCATCAATGTTTCTAACTCTCTATCCCTCTTTCTTCCTCTCTGTAAAAAAAATCAATAAAATATATTTTAAAAAATGAAAAAATAAAGTGTGGAAAATTTATTACAAGCAGATTTAGACTCCCTTCATGGGAAAGGGGGCCCAATAATGGGCTGCCCGTGTAGCTTTGTAGTCCAGAGGTGTGTGTGTGTGTGTGTGTGTGTGTGTGTGTGTGTGTGTGTGTGACAAGCCTGCTCTATGGACACCTGTGTCACCACCTGATTGATTCCCTCGTTGTCCTTGCCCAGCAACAGTCCTGAACTTTGTTGCTGCAGGCTCTCCCTAGATTCCCATGCCTCCTGCTTTGAGTCCAGAAACATTTCATTATTTCTGCTTGATTGCTTCCTGTGATTAGGCTGCTCAAACTTCATGTCTGCTCCTGCCTATGTCCCATCTGCCTTGTGTCCCATTGAACCCCTGCACTGCCTGCCTGTCTGCTTTTAAAGTTAACTTCTCTCAAAATCACAGAAAATTCCACTTGTCACTTACATCTGTCTTTTGTGTGTGTGTTGGGGGCCCCGGGGGGGGGGGGGGGGAGTAATCTGCCTTTTGCATAAGAAAGTTCATTCAAGATATTTTTAAGGCAAAATATTAGAAATACATACTAGTACAGGTACAAGCTGAGTTCTCTCTCCCTCCCTTCCCACCTCCTCCTCCCTCCCCTGCTTCCTCCCTGCAGTGATGAAAATAGTGGGAGGAGGCCAGGAGAGGGGGGGGGGGGGGGTTGAGGGCGTAGAATTCAGGAATTCAGCTTTAACTGCTGACCTATAAACCCTGAGGCTATCTTCCCAAGTCTCCCAGAGGGTCCCCTCAGAGTTTTTCCAAGGACTATTTGTCCTCACACCACTAGCTCCAAAGCCCCACCCTGGCTCAGCAAAGTCCTTGAACTGCTAGTATTATTATCAATTCTGCTTCTGGGAATCTAGTTCAAGGCAATGACCTGACCGGGGACTGTGATGCCTAGTGGATGAGGAGGTTCATCACTGCATTTGTGTAATAGCAAAAATCCCAAATGCACTTTGAAGAACCAACTAAAAAAGTATGGCTTATTCATACTATGGACTATAATGCTGCCTTTCTAAACTACATTAAAAAGAGAAAAGAGGAGTGAAGTCTTTGATATATTTCTGTGGAACAACACCAAACAGTGTATATAACATTCACATTTCTAATGGTATCTACATATTATCAAAATTGAGATTGTATCTGATTTCAATTTTTCATTTGTGCTTGTTTATATTTTCCAAATCATTCTATAAATATGAACTAGAACAGCCTTTGTATTTAAAAAAAAAACAAAACAACAAAAAAAAAACCTATGGGGGGATTGAAGAGGGTAAAGGGGGGTAAATGGTGATGGAAGGAGACTTGACTTGGGGTGGTGAACACACAATACAATTGTACCCCTGAAACTTATATAATTTTATTAAGCAATGTCACCCCACTAAATTCAATTTAAAAATAACAGAAAGAAGAAATCTACCAAAGTTGTATTTTAAATTCCTCACATTTATTCAGATTCCCCGTGCCTAGGCTGTGTGTGTGAACAGCAAGGCGGCACAGTGCTCGGCCCCAGGCAGCGGCAGTTCCCGCTCTGGCTTTGCCCTGGTGAGCTCTGTGACCTTGGCAAGACTCTTCTCCCTGGGCCTCAGTGCAATGGGATTTTAACGCCAATTTAAAGGACATGCTTCAAGGCTCAGGTAAAAGTGACTCAGAAAACAGAAAGGGGTTGGTAAAGAGTTCTTCCGGGCACAGGAAGCAGGGGGTAGAGAGGAACAACCCTGAAGGGAGGCTGAGGGAGAGGCACTGATGGGCCTAGGAGAGAGAGAGACTCCGGAATAACTTTCTCCCAAGCCTGAAACTCAGCCTAGGGCCTTTCGGTCTCCAACCTGCTGTGAGAAAGGCACTGTAGGCTTCAAAATGGATTGTGGGACAGGGAGGAAGTGACCCAGTAGAGTGGGCAGCTGGACCCCTGCACAAATAAGCCTGCCCTCCCACCCCAGCCACCCAGCCAGCCAGCAACATGCCCTAGGATGCTCTTCCCTCCCTTCCCAACGATCACCTCCACCACCTCCCATCCTCCTCAACTATGCTCTCAGAAAAGAACCCAGGCTGGCCTAAAGATGACCCACCTTAGAAACTGCTGAACCAGAACAAGCAAGGCCTGCCACCAGGGGCAGCCCTCAGATACCTGCGCCCCCCTCATCCCAGCCCTGGGAGTGGCAGTACTGAGGCCAAAAGACCAAAGTCCCTTCCTCCAGGTAGAAAGCAAGATAGCAAGACAGATGCTTGTGGAAGGGGGGCCTAGCCAGGCCAAGAGGAAAGGACAAAATCAGCGGCTCCAGAGATGCACTGGGCTGAGGGGCGAGGCCAGCAGCCCAACAGGACAGGGATCTAACTGGTTGACTAAAGCCTTAGTCCCTCTGACAATGGGGTGGAAAGCTTACCTTCCGAGGGGTTCTCAGGATAAAGGATGTAGGAGGCAGTTAACCAGTTAACAGAGGCTTGTCCTCTTACTATCCCCACACCCCACAAAGTTTCAAAGGATAAGACCTGGGAAGGGTTGAGTCTGGGAATTGAACCCACTGTCTGGAAGCCTTATCCATTCTCCTGCCACCATCACCAGGCATGGAAGAAGCAAAGTCAGAAGGTAGTCAGGAACCTGCAATGGGCAAGCGATTTGGGAAGGGGGAACACAGCAAAGCTGTCCAGGCCCCTCTCCCTGCCTGTCCCACCAGCCCTCCCTCTACCAGGCTTACCTGTAGATGGGGCCATACTTCTGGAAGTTCTGGACTTGGTGGTAGTGGAAATTCTGTGAACCCCTCTCCCTCCAGAAATGGTATAGGTTCAGCCAGCCGTTGTCACCAGGGGAGGGGATCTCTCTGAAAGGACGAGGCATGCGAGTGGAGATTCCGGCTCCCTCTCCAGTGGGCACCCTGGGATTCCCCGGTCCCTCCTGCGAGGCACTGAGAAGGGGCTGGCAGCCTTTGACCAGGACTGAGCGCAGAGGAAGCCCCCTGACCAGCATGTTGTCCCCAAGACTGCCACTGCTCCTACTCCTACTGCAGCAGGGCCTGACAAGAGACTCTGGCCCTGGGGCCCAGCTTATATCTGCCAGTTCAAGGTTAAGGGAGAAGCTGACAAAGCAGTGGACTGCCCTCCTCCTCTGGTTGGCTCCCACCCGCACACGGCCCCTCCCAGAGCGGGATACCAAGGCTCCGTCTGGAATTTCTGCAGCCAGAGAGGCTCCCCGAAGCTCAGGAAGATCCTCTTCTCTATCCTCGGTGCCAGCCACAGCAGGCCCTGGAAATGTACAAGTTGGTGCTTTTCCTCTGCTGGGGCCTCCTGCTGACTCCTGCAGCTGGACCCAGCTACTGGCAGACATCCATCTACTGCCAACAGCTGGGGCTTGGGAACAACAATGAGGGACCTGAGAGGAGGTTGGAGGCACCTTGCAGCTTTGGGGCAGCATACATCTTATTGTGACCCCCACTATATATATACTGTATATGAATATGAACTGTTTTTGTATATTTCCCTGATTTTGCTTTATTTAATTTTTTTTCTATTAGAGGCCTGATGCACGAAATTGGTGCAAGAGTAGACCTTCGCAGCCCCTGATGCTGGCTGCCTCGACCTCTCGCAGCCACAGTGGCTGCAGCCCCGGCTTCACAGAAGGTCATCTTGAAGGTTGTCCGAATGGTCGGTCCACTGTTCAGTCATTTGGTCAATTTACATATTATACTTTTATTATTATAGATAGTTCCCTGATTTTTAAAGTTCTACTTTCTCTGCTTGAAAAAAAAAACAAAACTATTTTCTGAAAACATTGTAATTGGCAGGTATTGCTCTTATTTTTAAAGATACTAATAACTATAAAAGTAAATTAAATTAGTCTTATTTGTTCATTGCAGAACATTGAGGAAAGGACAAACAAGACAAATTACAATCTCCTGAGTCTTGAATGCTGAGTGAAAGAAGCCAGACACAATAGTAAATACTGGTTGTGAATGAAAAAAAGGGGTTCTATGGAAGTAACCACACAGGGTGATCTGATCTTAAGTTCTTAACCAGGCAGGTCATGATGGTTAATCTCACCTCAAGCCTATAACTTCTTTAAAAATTCTCACTTTGCCTTACACAAGCCCTGTCCTTTGTTTTTGTGCATCTAGGTTAGCACACCTTTGAAATACCTCTATTCAGAGGATAGCACATGTATATTCAATAATCCAATTCCACTTGGTTTTCTCCCACCTCCATGTAATCTTCCTTACATTCCCTCCTTAATTCCAAATGCATAAAAAAAAAACTGTAAACTGTCATTGTGAGAAACATTTTTCTGCCTGCTGAGATATTGCTTCCAGGTGTGTCCTCTGTTTGGCTCAAATAAAATTTTTTAATATATTTTTTATTTATTTTTTACAGAGAGGAAGGAAGAGGGATAGAGAGTTAGAAATATCGATCAGCTGCCTCCTGCACACCCCCCATTTACATTATGGCCCAAAACCAAGGTACAAGCCCTTGACCGGAATTGAACCCGGGACCCTTCAGTCCGCAAGCCAGCACTCTATCCACTGAGCCAAACTGGTTAGGGCTCAAATAAATTTTTATAAAATTCTCTGCAGGTTTGGATGTTTCCTATGATAATATGTTGGATTCCATTCTGACAAAGTTCAAATTAATATATAGTGTTAGAAGAGGTTCTCTCATGGGAGGTTGCCCGGGAGAGGACATGAGAGAACTTTCTGGAGTGCTAGAAATGTTTTTTCTTGATCTGTATGTTTACATATGTAAAAATTCATCTGAATATAAATGTGATATTTGCATTTTATGAAATACAAGTTACTGCAGTAAAAATAAAAAATAAAAAATCTTTTTCTAACAAATACTTTTTCAAACTCACTTTTCCAGAATCCCTTGCAAATGGAAATCAGGCAGATGATTTGGACTCGCCCAATCAGATACCCTTTGGTGACATTTTGGTTGAGATGAGGAAGCAGGCCCCATTTAAAACCCTGCCTGGAACAAGTGGTGGCAAAAGACCTCTAGCCTGGGCCAGCTGCAGCATATAAGGCCTGTGGGGGCCAATAATTGGCCACCAAAGCAACCCTGGCTATAATTTGGATAATATTCCTGACACATGATTTTTAAAAATACATTTTTATTGATTTCAGAGAGGATGGGAGCTGTAGAGAGAGATACAAACATCAATGATGAGAGAGAATCATTGATCAGCTGCGTCCTGCACTGCACACCCCATACTGGGGATCAAGCCCGAAGCCCGGGTATATGTCCTGACCTGGAATTGACCGTGATCTCCTGGTTTATAGGTTGACACTCAACCAGTGAGTCACACAAGCTGGGCTGATTTATTTTTAGAGAGAGAAAGGGAAAGTCAAAAAAGAGGGGGTTGGGGAGAGAGGTAGAGGGAGAGAGAGAGAGAGACTGATTGTTTGCCTCTTGTGTGTACCCCAACCAGGAACTGAACCAACAACCTTTGTATTTGCCCTGACTGGAAATCAAACTCGCTAACTTTTAGTGTTCAGGACCACCTACCAACCAACTGAGCCACACTGGCCTGGGGCTGACAAACATAACTTTAAAATAATCTATTTTTACATTATGCCCCATAAGCCTAATTATCTTACTCTCCTAGAGATTTTGTAAAACTGCATAATACTCCCTGATAAATCCATTCTCTGAAAATATTAGATGGAATAAATTCTGTTCTTGATAACTAAGAACTCTGAATGATACAAAAATAATGGTAATCTAAAAATAAAAGACTTGAGTCAGGAGAGAGAAACCAAGATGGTGGCATAGGGTAGACACCCGAATGCAGCTTATCACAACAAATTTGAATTTAGAACTGAAAGACAGGGGAAACATCACCCTGAAGCACCGGACAGCTGGCTGAGAAGAGGTTCTACCATCTGGGAAGGAGAAAGAAGGCACACTGAACCCCAGGAACTGTGAAGGTGCAGAGAATTGTACGTGCGAAAAGACGGTCGAAGAGTTCGCTACTGGCTTACTCCCTGCACACGGAGAGGGTGGGCAGCTAATGCACAGCTGGCTTTCTTGTTCAGGAGGAAAACAGAAGCACCCTATTGCGCTGATAGATGGCTCCAGACAGGGAGAGGCCAGACTGTCAGGCAGTGGGCAGAGATCTCTCAGAGGTGTGTGAAACCAGCGGCCATTACTGCGGGACTCAGAAACCAGACCCTCGTAGGGAGGGGCTGAATAAAGCATGTCTGCACCACTCGAGACTCTGCCCCATCCAAGCGGAGCACAGAAGCCCTTCCAGTGGCTAGCTTTTCGTAGCGAATGGGACTCTCCTAGGGAGTGACAGACAGAAATCTAAAGCTTGTCTGTGCCTATACCAAAGAGGTGCACACGCCTCCAACCAATTGTGCAGGATTCAACAAAGCTTGTCTGTGCCACCTGAGACTCCACCCCATTCAAGCGGAATACAGAAACCCTCCTAGCTGAGACACTTCTGATCCTCATAGCCAATTGGCTTGGAGATCAACGCTTCCCAGTGATACCAACAACAAGCAAGGCTTAACAACAAGACTGCACACACAGCCCACAAAGAGCTACACCAAGACTGTCCACCTCAGGTAACTGGGAGGCTTACTCACTGAACCATATAGGACACCTTAACAAACAAAGCCACCCTACCAACTCAGAGAAGCTGTAAAAATGCCAAGACAAGGAAACAAATCACAAACAAAAGAAATGGAGGAAAAGAAGCGACTGGATATAGAGTTCAAAACCACACTTATAAGGTTTTTCAAGAATTTCCTAGAATAGGTCGATAAGACCTATGAGGATATGAAAAGGGATCAACAAGGACTAATAAGGGATCAACAAGAAATAATAATGGATCAACAAGAAATAAAGAATACATTGTCTGAAATAAAAAATATTATACAGAGTCCTAAAAACAGAATGGAAGATCGCAAGAATCAAGTCAAAGATTTGGAACATAAAGAGCCAGAAGACACTCCTCCACAGAAGCAAGAAGACAAGAGAATCCAGAAAGTTGAAGATAATGTAAGAAACCGCTGGGACAACTTCAAGTGAACCAACATCAGAATTATGGGGGTCCCAGAAGATGAGAGAGAGCAAGATATCAAAAACATACTGAAAGAAATAGTGACAGAAAACTTCTCCCACCTGGTGAAATAGACTTATAAGTCCAGGAAGTGCACAGAACCCCAAATAAGAGGAATTCAAAGAGGACCACACCAAGACACATCATAATTAAAATTCCAAGAGCAAAAGACAAGGAGAGAATATTAAAAGCATCAAGAGAAAAGCAGGTAGTTACCTATAAAGGAGCACCCATACGATTGTCAGCTGATTTCTCAACAGAAACCATGCAGGCCAGATGGGAATGGCAAGAAATATTCAAGGTGATGAATAGCAAGAACCTACACCAAAAATAATCTACCCAGCAAAGCTATCACTCAGAATCGAAGGCCAGATAAAGAGCTTCACTAATAATAAAAAAATAAAAATAAATAAAAAGCTAAAGGAGTTCATCACCGCCAAACCAGAATTATATGAATTGCTGAAGGGAGTTCTTTCGGAAGAGAAAGTAAATAAAGATAAAAAACTATGAACAACAAATACATAACTATCAACAAGTGAATCTAAAAACCAAGGGAATTAAAAAAAAATCTGATGAACAATATTAACTGGTGAATATAATAGAATCAGAGGTATGGAAGGGGTGTGAACTGACGATTCTCGGGGAAAAGGGGAGAGGGGCGTGTGGGAAGAGACTGAACATAAACTGTGCACCTATGAATGAGGACAATGGGAGGTGGGGAAAGGGCAGAAGGTGGGGTGGAAACCTGGTGGAGGGGAGCAATGGGGGGGGGGGAATGAGGAACATTTGTAATAATATGAACAATAAAGATTTATTTAAAAATAAATAAATAAATAAAAATAAAAATAAGACTTTTCAGAGTAACAGGCAACAATCATTTGAGATCAATAAGAATAGCTAAGGCCAAACAGAGTTCTGATTAGGAGACAGGCAATGGCTATTTTTGAGAATCAACAAAAGGAAGGCATTTGTATTGGTACAGATAACATAGTGATGTTAATTCTAAACAACATTGTTAATTTTCAGTCCAGTAGTCATCAGTCCAGTGGTCAACTGCTCTCTTATCTTTGCAAACAGTTCTTTGGGACATAATCCTAGGCTCAGTTCAAAGGTTATTTGGCCCTGTTTTTAACATTCCAAGGTTTGATATATAAGATGTGCAAGGCAGTAGTACCTCTGGGATGGCAGCTCTGGTTCTATGGCTACACTTATATTGTTGATTTCAGTAAACAGCTAATTATATTTGTTGAAAGTCCATCACATTCTTACACTTCAAATATTTTTGCACCTAAATTAATGTAGCTAAGTTGGATCATTTTATATCAGTCTATTTTTAAATTATACCCCATAAACTTCAACTCATTAAAAGTACATTACAGGAACCAGAGAGAAAATCTCATGACAAGCTGGTATTTGATGTAAATAGTGGGGCAATACCTGTAGCCTCACCACCCTGAGATAAATATTAACCCTGTTAAAAATATTCTGATATATTTTCTTTCGGTCCTTTTTTAATTTATTCTTTTCTGGTTGTTTTGATTTTTGTTTTTTGTTTTTCAGAGAGGGAGAGATAGAAACATTAATGATGAGAATCATTGTTCTACTGCCTCCTTGACTCCCCCCACTGGGGATGGAGGCCAAAACCCAGGCATGTGCCCTGACCAGGAATTGAACCATGACTTCCTGGTTCATAGGTTGATGCTCAACCATTGAGCATTTGCCCAAAGTCACAGTACTAACCAGTGACAAAGTTGGTATTCAAATCCAGGTGGACCTTCTCCCAAGGCTGGGCTCTTGACTCCTCACCATGCTGCTGATAAGTGGGCCCCAACCCCCCAAAGAACCATAGGGGTCCAAGTGAAGAGTGACCATTTGGAGAAGTGTGGCTGGTTCCTCCCTGTAGCCTGGCCTGCTTGACTTCCACAGAGTAGGAGCCTGGCTGAGGACAGAGAGGAAAACCAGAGGAGGAAGTGAAGATGATGAGAAGGCCTTCATTCCCCAGGCCTTGGAAGAATTTGAAGAAACAAAGGAATTTTACCTTGAACTCCAATCTTCGTCATCTCTTCCCAGCTGACACTGATCTGGGTCATGGCTCAGTAGGGCTGACTCAGAAGGAGCCCAGGGTCCCTTGAGCTGAGGTCTGCGGTCAGACTATTCTGGACTCACTCCAAGATCATGACAAATCAGGTCACCACCCAACCCAGGATGTCAACTCCTCCCTGCCCACACACTGGCTCTCTGATCTGCTTCTACAACCCCTCCCACCATACACCCTCAGACCCAGGCCAGCTGAGATCATTGCTCACATACAACCCTCCCTGAACCCACCACCTTCCCAGAAAACAGGATCCATCATAATATAATTTAAACAAAACTATGGCCCTCTTGTTAAGTGTGTACGTCAAAAAGCACACACATGCCATGTAGAACATCTCTTGATAACAATCTACACTATACCTTACGTTTTACTTTGAACAATATGACTCCTTTTTTTTCTCCCAAAAACTTTACCTGCTGGCAAATAAAGGTATAGACAGAAAGTAGAGTGGCAGTAGCTTTGGGTTGAAGGGATGATATCTAAAGGGTATGGAGGTTCTTTTTGGGGTGATGAACATGAAAATGGTCAAAAATTAATTGCAGTGATACTTACACAACTCTGTGAATATACTGAAAACCATCAAATTGTACACTTTAAATGGGTGAATTGTGTAGCATGTGAACTGTATATCAATAAAGCTGCTACCTCACACGCACGCACACACGTACACATGCATATGCAGAGGAGCTGGCCTCCTCCTACCCCTTCCATGATGTTATCAGCCAATAGACTACCCATGACAGTGAAAGCTGTCACTACACACAGCCATTTGAGCCAGTATCCCAATGGTGTTGAACCACTTCCAACACAAATTTAAAGCAGCTGTTTTTTAGCAAATAAATAAATAAATAAATAAATAAATAAATAAATAAATAAAATAATTATTTGCCCTTATCAAGAGTGGTTGCTGTTCTCCCTAGGAGAGTGACCACTGCCCCTCCCAGGCATGGGCTTTCTGATAAAGGGAGTTGGAGGGAGCCTGTTTTGCCTCACTGATGACCTCGAGCCTGGAATGACATCAGCAAGGGAAGGCCATTTCTCACAGGCAGCACCAAGGCAATGAGCTTCCACAAAGAAAAACAGTCAACTTGTTTTTCTTCATAGACTCTCAAAACCAAGGTGAAATTTGTAAGTTCATGACTTAAAGCCAATTCCTTTGTTTTAAGTGGCTCCATGTTTCTCGCTGAGAAGAGCCCTGCTTAGTGTGGCATGAAAGACCTGTGGTCCTCTTCTTGGCAGCACCCCAGCTTCAGTCCAGCCCCAGCCTCCTCCTCAGCCATGTGTGAGGGCACTGACCACCCAGAGTAGCCCAGGTAGGAGGTTACTGGCCTCATCCCGCTCACTCGCCAGTCACTGGCTGAGGGATGGGCCTGTGACTAGTGCGTGCCAATGAGATATGAGGAAGGATTTGCCTAAGGCTTGGGACAAGTGAGGAGCTTCTTCACCTTTCAGAAAGAGCTTCCTGAAGCACATTGTTCTCTCTGGATGAGGCTACAGATATTAGTTGTCATTACTGCTTAACAAATTCCCCTAAACCTCAGTGGCTTAAAGCAGCAAATGTTACCTTGCAATTTCTGTGGGCTAGGAATTCAGGATTAGCCTAGAAATAATCCAGGCTCTAGTTCAGGCTTTCTCATGAGGGGCTACTGTCACCTGAGGTTTGCCCAGAGCTGAGAATCAGCTTCCACTCTCACTAAATTAATCCAGCCCTACTTTCAGCTGCTGTTGTCAAGGGACTCAGGTCTCCTTGGTTACTGGTTGGAGACCTGTTTTCCACTTCATGGGCAACTCCCTGGGCTGCTTGAGCGTCCTCCCAACAAGGCAGCTGGCTTCCCCTAGAGCACGTGATCTGGATGGGAGCAAGCAAGAAGCTGCATTCTATTTTGTGGCCCTAGACTCCGAAGTTACTTGCTGCCACTTTCACTTTTTTTCTGTTTGTCAGGAAGCTAGGCACTAAGTCCGTCCCAAACTCAAGAAGAAGGGAATTAAGCTCCACTTTTTAAAGGAAGTATCCAGGAATTCATGGGTATATTTTAATCTGCACTGATGAAGCCTGCAGCCACAGAGATTTCTGGCAGCCATTTAGCAATTATAAAGAGGAGTCAGTTTTTAGAAAGATGTGAAGAAACAAGGCCCTGATGCCACTGGAAAGATGCTGGATTAAGCCAGCCCTAAACTGGGCCTTCTTCGAGACTTTCCAGTTACATGAGTCAATGAGTCCTCCTTATAGTTTCTGCCAGTTTGTGTTGGGATTTCCGCTGCTTGGAATCAAATGTCTCCTGATCCCCTCATAGGAGTGAAGAAGCGGCATAGAGTCACATGGTGAGATCACCACGGCATATCACCAGGGCAATCCCACCCATTTCGGGAGGGGGTCCAGGGCACTGCCCACCCACTCATTGGTCTGCTCTGCACAGAGGGGCCAGTGGGCTCTTTCCCAAGTGACAATCAGCCTAGGAGTGCCCTCCATCTGATGAGGAAAGCTGTCACTACACACTGCCCTTTAAAAGAAACTCCAGGATAGTGACACATCTGACATTTCTCATTTTGTTTCCCAGACAGAATGCCCATAGACTAGACTTTTTAGATCAAAACCAAAACCCGGAGACACATTAGTTGGGTCTCAGCAACAGGACCAGGTCTGAGCACTCAGGTCTTGTTGGGTCCTACACCCTCCAAACTCCAAAGGCCATTCCAGATATGCCTCCCTATGCTTTCAACCTCCAACTTAAGACAGTTAAACCCCTGTGTGTAGTGGGAAAATAGTAAACAATATTAAAAGACTGAAGAATATGTGGTTGTATTTCATATTCACTCTTTGTCAGCTGTGGGACCCTGGGCTCAGTTTTCAAATCTGCTCATAGAAACTTCCGTATCTACCTCACCAAACTATTGCTGTAAGTAATGAAATAATGCATGATGTATAAATGTATGTTATAATTTTTCCTCTCTTTCTCTCTGTCCTACCAATGCCCAAACTGAAACTTTCACACTCTCAAAAGTGATAGGAAATTAGGTTTCACCCTCACCAAGCCCTTCTGTTCTGAAAGGGACAATCAATTCTCTGATGGGTGAGGCTGTCCTAGTGAGCAGGCATTTAAACCCTTCTTGGCCCTCTCAGAAGGGTTGGCCAGTGCTGACAAAGCCCCACCCCATCTCCTGCGTTCTGTAATGATCCTGGTAGAATTTGTACACACTGAGATCTATCTAAAATGTTGTCTATGACTGAGAAGGCGATACAGACTGGGATCAGATTTGGATAAACAGAAAAGGCAAAGCACAGCCTACACAAGAGCCTGCTCTCTCTCATGTAAAGGAGCCAAAACTAGGCAGTCTCGGGCTATTGCATCATTCCTGTGGAAAACCCTGGCTCCATGTTCCTGCTCCATGCATGCTAGCACTTGATTTACACACCCCAGCCCACATCCCCAAAAGCTGTGAAAGCCCTCACCTTGCTGCTGGCCAGAAGGAGGAGGAAAAGCTAAAGAAAGCAAAGGGGGCCTCTTGCTGAGTCAACTGCATTGAAGCAGCTTTCCTCTAGGTCTCACACAGTCCAGCTACATCTCAGTGGCCAGAACGGAATTGCATGATTGCACCTAATAAGGAGGCCTGCAAATATAGTTTCTACTTGGTAGCAACAGGCCCAGCTAGCAGTCATGGTCACAGTAAGTTAGGACACGTAAGGAGAGAATGAGAAGGAAGTCTGGTTGTCCCATCTTATTCTAAGAATAAGGCTAAGAACCTCACCCTGTCTGACATCAGGGTCTATTGCTCAAATGACTTCAGGATTTGCAGGGAACAGTATTGTGCCTGGAACCCCAGAAAACCCCCAGCATCTGACACAGTGCTTGGTACAGAACAAATAACCAGAACTTTCGTTTTTCTGGACGACGCCTCCTGCAATAATTCTGTCTCATGATAACCCCCTCTTCTCTAGGAAAGACTAAAACACAGATGTGGGTCCCAAGTCATCCTACCTCTGGACACAAATAGTGGTTCTACTTGAGCGTCAACTGATCCAGACCCGGCCATTTTCAGTCCCTTCTAGGACCTTCTAGTGTTCATGTGAGGAAAGAGCACCAGTCCTTTTCTGATGGTCAAGGCTGTGTCCTGTCAACCTGGAGGGAAGATGCAACAGAGAGAAAGAAGCCAGAGAAACTTAAGAGCTCTGAGCACAAGGTCATGGCTAGGACCTTGTTGCTGTTCCAAGAGGCCCAGCTACAACTCTGTTTTTCTGGTACCCCTGCTCCCCCATCTAAGTCAAACCCCTCCAATCTACGTCACCCAACTCCAGCTAGGTTTCTGTCACTTGCCATAAAGAACTGTAACTATTCCAGTTACCTGTTTCTCTCCAATAGAGAAGAGCTTCTGTGTCTATAACACATTTAATTAGAGAACAGTATTTGTGAGAAGTCTTTCAGTAATAAGTAGCAGAAATCCAGATCAAAATGGCTTAAATAACAATAAATACGTAGCCAGGCTGGAATGGCTTAGTTGGTTGGGGGATGTCCTGTGCACTGAAGCGTTGCCAGTTCAATTCTCTCTCTCTCTCTCTCTCTCTCTCTCTCTCTCTCTCTCTCTCTCTCTCTCTCTCTGTTCCCCTGCCTCTCTAAGCATGTCCTCAGGTGAGGATTAAATAATAACAATTATTATTCTTATTACTATAAGTAAATCCATTGACATAAATTCTAAAAGTCAGGGCAGAAATTAGTGATTTAATGTGCTTCTGGGCTCACATGCTCTCTCTGCAGCTCTCCCCCTCTCTTGGTTCTTGTTTCTCCCATATTGCTGTGCCCTCCTGCAGCCACCTGCACATGGCAAGAAAAGATGCCAAGACAGCTCACCCTCCCAGAAATAGAGGGAGCCCCTCTTCAATAACCACAAATCTCTGGTCTACCTGAGATTGGCTACCCTGCATCACATGTCCACCCTCAATCCATTCATAGTGTACAGCAAGCATGTCAAACTCAAAGACTGACACGGCCCAAATAAACAAGGTTGAAGTTTATGTGGGCTGCAAAAACAAAACCTTCAAATTTTATAGAAATATAGGTTTATTCTATAGAGATATGCTGAATACAAAGGGCTGAAATAAATGAGACATCATTAACATATAATAGAACATTTTAATAAAAATTAATATTTTTTTCTTGAGCATTAACTTACCAGACACAGAATAACTGCACAAATTAATAAGCATAATGCAAATAAACCTATTTTTTTTGTTCTCAGAAAGCAAAATATTTCCTGTTGCGCACACCAAACAAGTCAGTCCAAGACTAATGGCGTTTCTTGCATACCATTATATTGGCTGGGCTGCAAAAATATGTGTTTGGGCTGCATGCGGCCTGCAGGCAGAAAGTTTGAAATGCTTGGCTAGGATATTTAATAGATAGGCCTGTGTCACCACTCAGCCCATCAACCAGGGACCAGTAGCCTCTGTGATTGATGGGAACCAGACAGGATAGGAAAAGACAGTCTCTAAAAGCAGAGAAGTGCTGGGCAGACCACAGACATAAAAATGTACTTTTGCCTTGTGAAACAAGCTAAGGCTTTAGAGCCAAATAGACATGAGTTCAAATTCTGAGTCAACCACTGGTCTTGGGGGAACTAATTGGTCCTTAATTTTTCATCTTTAAAATGAGGATAATCACACCCGCTTTTCAAGATTATTGCAAAATAATAAAACATTTGGAAAATTCCTAGGTTCTCAAAGTAATCCTACCACCCTCTTATGGCTTAACTTAGGGTATGGACACCATATATAAAAATATAATAATAGATTATTTGGGTTGTTTTTTTAATCTTCACCCAAGGATATTTTTCCATTCACTTTTAGAGAAAGTGAGAGGGAGGGAGAAGTGGGGGAGAAAGAGAGAAAAACATCAATGTAAGAGAGACATATTGATTGGTTGCCCTACTGGGCCTGGGAAACCTGTAACCAAGGTACCTGTCCTTGACCAGGAATTGAACCTGCAACCCTTTGGTCCACAGACCAACGCTCTAACCACTGAGCAACAGGCTAGGACTATGTGAGGTTTTTTATTGGCTGTGTCATACTGTTACTCCAGGTTGTGTCATATTGCCACTAAGTCAAACTGCATCCCCACCCCTACCCAGTTCCTTCCTCAGGATTTCTTCTATGTTCTCATCCCACCTGACTCTTAATAGTTTAAAGAGTCTGGATTGGGGGTAGGAAGGACCCAGAGATGGTTAGAGAGAAACCAATCCTAAGGACTGGCCTCAAGGTTGTGGCATTGCTAATCAATCTATGAACCAGCAGATCATGGTTCAATTCTAGGTCAGACCACATGCCCAGGTTTAGGGCTTGATCCTCAGTAGGGAGCCTGTGGGAGGCAGCCAATCAATGATTCTCTCTCATCATTGATGTTTCTCTCTCTCTCTTCCTCTCTCTTCCTCTCTGAAATTAATAACATTTTTTTAAAAATTATAGCCCTAGCTGGTTTGGCTCAGTGGATAGAACATCAGCCTGAGGACTGAAGGGTATAGGGTTCGATTCCAGTCAAGGGCACTTGCCCAGGTTGCAGGCTCAATCCCCAGTAGGGGGCATTCAGGAGGTGGTCAATCAATGATTCTCTCTCATTGGTGTTCTTATCTCTCTCTTTCTCCCTTCTTCTCTAAAATCAATAAAAATATTTAATAAAGAAACCAGAACTCTGTTGAAAGAAAGAGAGAGAGAGAGAGAGAGAGAGAGAGAGAGAGAGAGAGAGAGAGAGAAATAAGAAGTTATATGCCTGCGGGGAGACTACCCACTATGACCTGCCCAGTTAGGAATTTATGATCAGATCACCCTTTCCATTGAACTTTTTTTCTTTCATACCCTATAAGTCCAGAGGAGCCCTTACACCCCAACTTGAGGGGTGATTGAGTAGCCTGCTGGGGTGTGGGAAGAAGACTCACCACCACCCCTCTCCCCATCATCACCACTGTACCCACTATCCCCTGAGGCCTATCTGTGTCCCACCCCCCACCCCACTACAGCAACCTCACAGTCTCCAGACTCCTGCCTCACCCAGAGACAAAGGGCTTCTTTAGGATCTCAATCAACCTGGCTCACACTTTTAACCTGGCCTTGGTGATGCCTGAGGCCCTTCCCCTCTCTAGTAGGGCTCATCCAAGCCATTTCCAGTGACTTTTCCATACAACTGGTCTCTCTTGCCTCATGCTTCAGACTTTTCTAAAATCTCTCAAACAAACAGGAGCTGGCTTCAGCATGCCCCCTACTTCTCAATAAGTGGCCCCAGGCCTGCACTAGCAGCAGCCTGCGAAGGTTCACAGCTTGGCCTCTCCTGGGCACCTCCAAGCCCAACACAAGTAGCAGCCATCTGCAGATTGCTTTGTAGCTCATTTTGGGTGGCCCTGGGCAAAACATAGATAGAGGCTAATTTTGCAACTCCTAGGAGACCCCAGAGCCAGTGCACCTGGTGGTCAGCTTCAACTACACTGAATTACAACCTTACCAACTCCAGGAATGACACACTCAAGGGGTAGACCCAGTGAGCACAAAAGCCACACTGAAGCAAGTCCTATTCCATAGGGTCGGCTTCTGTACAACAGCTCTTCTGCTGTAGTTGCAGCCTATTCCCATGCAAGAAGAGGAATCACAGAACCAGTGGGGTAAGGGTGGGACACAGAGAGGCCCCACACCCCTCAAGTTGGGTTGAAAGGCTCCTCTGGACTTATTGGCTGGGGGTCAATCCTCCTAGTGACACCAACATCAAGGCTCAACTACAATAGGACAGTGCACACAGCTCACATAGAGGCACACCTGCAGTGCCCAGTTCAGGTGACTAGGGAGGCTGAGCCACTGGGCCTCTCAGGATACCTACCACAGAAGGCCAATCTACAAAGTCCAGGAGACATAACAGATCTACCTAATACATAGAAACAAACACAGAGTAGCAGCCAAAATGCAGAAACAAAGAAAAATGTCTCAAATGAATGAGCAGGAGAAATCTCCAGAAAAAGAACTAAAAGAAAAAGAAGCAAGAAAACAACCAGATACAGAGTTCAAAACAATGGTCATAAGAATGTGCAAAGAACTTACTGAGAACTTCAAGGAGCTTAGTGAGAACATCAACAACATAAAAAAGAACCAGCCAGAAATGAAGGCTACACTGTGGACAAAAAGGAGCCACATGCTAACCTGACTAGATCAGGGAAGGCCCATGTGGTGGCCTTATAAATTCAGAGACCTAAGTAACCACAAAGGACAGTATGAAATTAAAATTTTTTTAGGGGGGCAATGGGAGCAAAAAAGAGGGACATTTGTAATAAATTCAACAATAAATTTAAAAAAAACTTTTTTAAACTAAAAAGTAGCTTATGGTAGGTAGTCATGTCCTAGGCCAGTATCTTCTCTGACAAAGGTTGATCTTTACCTTAACTGAGTGGGTTTATTATCTTTTAGCATCTACAGTAACATATCACTGAAATGTCAAAGTAACTTTCCTTTTTTTTTTTTTTAGATCCCTCAAAACATAAGCACTGCTCTGCAGAGGTCACAAATTCCTAAGTAAAATAAGTATGTGTCTATCATTTTTTAAATATATTTTATTGATTTTTTTTCTTTTTTTCTTACAGAGAGGAAGGGAGAGGAATAGAGCATTAGAAACATCAATGAGAGGAAAACATCAATCAGCTGCCTCCTGCACACACACACACACCGGGGTAGACGCCCTTGACTGGAATCGAACCCCAGATCCTTCAGTCTGCAGGCCGACGCTCTATCCATTGAGCCAAACCGATTAGGGCTATCATTTTATTTTTTATCCAATCCCAGAGGTTTCCCCACTTGGCTTTCTCCTGTCTCCCTAATCTATAACCAACAGATTTCATGTAACCCACTTATGTCTCCTCTTTTGATTGTAATGTATAAAACCAGGTGCAAAACTGCCATTCTCCAGAGCATTATCTCAATCAATGAGACTCTGCTTCCCAGTATTTATCCACAGTCTGGCTCAACTACACTCACAAAAATTCTTCACAGGCTTGAATGCTTCTTACATTATCACATTAACTAAAATAAAGAATAATTTACAGGGGATTAATATTAGAGCATCGGACACTGAGAATTAAATCAAGAATTTGGAATATAAGAAAGCAAAGAAAACACCTAATCAGAACAGCAAAAAGAAAAAAGAATCCAAAAATATGAAGATAGTGTAAGAAGCCTCTGGGACAACTTCAAGCATACCAACATTCGCATTATGGGGGTGCCAGAGGAGAAGAGAGAAAGCAAGAAATTGAAAACCTATTTGAAGAAATAATGATAGAAAATGTCCCTTACCTGGTAAAAGAAATAGACTTACAAGTTCAGGAAGCACATAGTCCCAAACAAGAGGAACCCAACGAGGTCCACAGAAAAATACATCATCATTAAAATGCCAAAAGTTAAAGACAAAGAAAGAATCTTCAAAGCAGCAAGAGAAAAGCATTTAATTACCTATAAGGGAGCACCTATATGACTACCAGCTGATTTCTCAACAGAAACTTTGCAAGCCAGAAGGGAGTGGCAAGAAATATTCAAAGTGATGAATAGTAAGGACCTACAACCAAGATTACTCTACCCAGCAAAGCTATCATTTAGAATTGAAAGTGAGATAAAGAGCTTCCCAGATAAGAAAAAGCTAAAGGAGTTCATCACCACTAAACCAATATTACATGACATGTTAAAGAGTCTTCTTGAAGAAGAAGAACGAAGAAGAACAAAGAAGAAAATATGACCAATAAAATGGCAATAAATACGTATCTATCAAAATTGACTCTAAAAATCAAAATAAACAAACAAGAAATCTAATGAATAAAATAAACTGATGAATAAAATAGAACCAGATGCATGGAAACTTAGAACAAACTGACAAATCTCAGAGTGAAGCAGGGATGGGACAGGAATGGATTATCCAAAGAACTTATATGCATACATGCTTTACCCATGGACACAGATAATAAAAAAGATGGTGAAGGCCTGGGGCAGGGCATGATCTGATGGAGAGAGATAAGGAGGAAGGAGGAAATTGGGGGGAACACCTGTGACACTCTCAATAATACCCTGTTTCCCCGAAAATAAGACAGTGTCTTATATTAATTTTTGCTCCCAAAGATGCGCTAGGTCTTATTTTCAGGGGATGTCTTATTTTTCCATGAAGAAGAATACGGTACACATTTATTGTTAAATGAAAATAAAGAAAATTTATTACCTGTATACAGTACAGTAGTACGGTAGTTGTCAACACAAACCAGACAAACTGTGAATCCTACAGTATCAAGAATTTACTCATTTATTCAATGACAATCATGTCATCATCTTCTGGAACATCATCATAACAATCAAATTCCTGAATTTCCTGGTGAATTTCTTGTGACTCCATTTCTTTCAGAATCAGTGGACCAAATCTCTCATGTTTAGCCGGGGGGCGGGGGGGGGGGGGGGCTTATTTTTAGGGGGATGCCTTATATTTCACTCAGAAGGAAACCTGTAAGTAGGTCTTATTTTCGAAGGATGTCTTATTTTCGGGAAAACATGGTAGTTAAAAAGGAAAAGAATTCATTGCCAAGAGAAAGTTTACTTAGAAAGTAACAGTGAGCCGAAACCGGTTTGGCTCAGTGGTAGAGCGTCGGTCTGCGGACTGAAAGGTCCCAGGTTCGATTCCGGTCAGGGGCATGTACACTGGTTGCGGGCACATCCCTGGTGGGGGATGTGCAGGAGGCAGCTGTTCGATGTTTCTCTCTCATCAACATTTCTAGCTCTCTATGTCTCTCCCTTCCTCTATGTAAAAAATCAATAAACTATATTAAAAAAAAAAAAAAAAAAGTCACAGTGAGCCATAGAAGGAAATGGGCTTCGGAAATAAGTTAGAGGCAAAAGCGCCCTTGAAGAATAAGGGCCAGGGGGACAGGAGGGGAAGAGCAAAGGCTAGGTATGCTCCAGAAGGAAGAGTGTGCTGGGGCCTCCATCTTAAGGGCTTTTAAAGGTAGGAATTTTAGGGGAGGTCTCAAGAGAGGACCTTAATAGAATATTCATCAGCTTTCCAGATATGTCAATTCAGGGTGGCGTTCAGTGCCAGGGCAGGGATCATTATCCAATGCAGCTGGTCCTGAGGTCAGCCTTGGTGTCTGTTGTCTGGTTTTGCTATTTTTTTGGGCCTGGAAATGAAACATAACTGAGGATTCCTGTGGAATGTCAAGGTAGCTTGAAACTTCCCTTTTTCCGGACCCCTCAGGGCACAACCAATGGCACCCCAGCAAAAACCACAAATTCACTCATTGTAATTGTTATTGTGTTAATTGTTGACTGTTAACTTCCCTATACCCACCTATGTAAAAGAAACATGTGTCTATCATTTTACTTTTTATCCAATCCTGTACCTGTAACAGGTGGGGCCAGTTAGAAGCAGGGATGGAAGCAATGTTATGTCATGTCGGAAAGGGCTTCCTTACTCCGGAGGCTGGAGCTGCTAAGGACAGAGAGGCTGAGACAACCCATCTTTGGAGGGCCCAGGGAGAGTGAGGAAGGGACCAGTCACTCTGGTTTTCACAGTCAGCCACAGAGCAGTTGCCTGGACCTCTTTGGGGACTATGGCCTCGGTTCTCAGCAGCCGGTCCCTGGGGCTGGAGGGCTGTGAGAGGCTTCTCTGTGGTATAAGGGTAGTGCCTGACAAGGAGGATGTGGAAATGTTGACACAGCCACACAGACAGACGGTCAGGCAGGTGGTGGGGTAAAAAGGAGAGAACAAAGGGGGTGGGAGAGCAAGTGGCTGAGAAGAAACTGGAATGAGGGCACGAGAAAGGCAGGAAGAGGGCTGGTTTGTGTCAGTCCTTAAGGGAAAGGAAACAGGATCTCCCATGGTGGCCTGGGAGGCAGCAGCAGCGGTTGTCAGGGCCAGCCCACGAGTGGGGGTGGCGAGCAATGGCAGGTTTCGATTACACACACACACACACACACGCACACCCCTTCTGGAAGGCAGAGGCAGAGGGGTCTGGAGAGACATCTGTGCTCGGTAACAGTGTTCTCGCTCTCTGCCGCTCCGGCCACCCTCAGAACCAGAAACAGAGAAACGCCACTTTGTCTCTGAGGTATCAAGGTATTGTTCGCTCCGCAGCCTCAGCCAGCGCCTGTGCCACTAGGTGGAGCCGAAGCTCGCGGCGACCGCGCCGGGCGGGGTGTGAGAGGGCTGGGGGCAGCGGCCTGGGGAAGAGGGCGCGTCTGGCCCCACCAAGGCGTATGGGGAGGAGTCGGGACTGCCAGCCCAGCCCAGGATGGCCTTACCAGTAAGGCCAATGGCCCCAGAGCGGAACCGGCGGCCGCAAACCCCCATTTATCAGGTGAGGACTGAGCCCTGCGCGGGTGTGAAGGGGGTCAGGACAGGGCTGAGGCCAGAGCCGCGCCACTCAGGGGACCCAGGCTCTGCCCGCGGGGGGGACGAAGTGGAGGTGCCGCTTCCAGAAGGGGCGACCCTGGGAGCCGGCACTACCGGGGTACACGCTTGGCACCGGCGCCGGGTCTGTGTCCTCCAGTACCTGCAAGGTGGGGCGGGGAGCGGAAGTCAGGCCGGATAGAGCCGGCGCAGGCTGTCAGAGGTGCCCTCGCTCCCTGGCGGCGAGGGGAGGCGGGGTGGGCCTGGGCCTAGTGGCTCCGCATTGGACGGGAGGGTTGCTGGAGTTCTTGGATTGGCTGGGGCTGAGGGGGCGGGACCAGGGCGGGGCTGAGAGCCCTGGAGACGGGAAAGAGCGGAGCGGAAAAGGAACGGGGCTACATTCTTGAGCCCGGGCGTCTGGGCTGGGCATCAGGCCTGTGGTCTGTAGGCACAGGTGTGCTGCAGGAGAGGAAGCACCAGGCCCCCTCAGTTTCCCAGTCCTGCATCCAGGACTCTGCCTGCCCCACCCTGAGGAACCATTGACCTCCCACCAGAGGAACCAGATAAGTGTCCACTCCTCCAATTGGCCACCCCTTCTTGGGGGTAAGTTCCTCAGCGGGGCTTGACCCCTCTGAGTGCAGGAAGTTGAAAGAACAGAGTGTGACAGCAATAGGTGGGACATGCTTTATTGCAATCAAAGCAGCCCAAAACTGGCTGGTCAGTGGCAACTTATATACACACTCAAACAATAGTGACGCTGTGCTACAATAACATAAGCAGGTTACATAAGGGTGCGCTTGCGCAGTACGTATACTGCTACTGCTGCGTCATTGCCCTCAAGCATGCCTAGGGCAAAGGGGCTTTTAACAGAAATATTACTGTGTCCTCACCTGCATACGTGTGCGTATGGTGAATAGGCCTTGAACCTCTGACTAGTCAGGCCTCCCACACCTCCTCTCACCAAAAACCTGTCTCCTTGTTAGAAAGAAGGTGAGCCCCCAAACCAGGGGTCCTGGCAGAACACAAAAGATACTCGGGAGCCAGGAAGCAAGGCAAACACCTTTACTCCTGCAGAAGGGTATGCAGCCAACACAGGATCTGGGAGCACACACACCAAGTGGGCAGTCTGCTTGGGTTTTTATCCCTGATGTATGCTATCTGTCTCTTACTTTAAAAAAATATTTTTTTTCAGAGAGGGAGAGATAGAAACATCAATAATGAGAGAATCATTGATTAGCTGCCTCCTGCATGGCCCCTTTGGGTATCAGGCCCACAACATGAGCATGTGCCTTGACTGGAATTGAACCTGGGACCTTTCAGTCTGCCAGGCTGATGCTCTGTCCGCTGAGCAAAACTGGCTAAGGCTGTCCCTCACTCTTGATTGGTCAGAGTTTAGGCTCACATTCTTACATGATTGGCTAATTTAAAGGAAAAAGGGAAGAGTTGACCTTTTCAGTTTTAATATGGTGGGTGCCTAAACCTTCTTTGACAAAAAAGATTACTTGCTTATTCTCACACCCACTACCTTCATTTTTCCTTTTAAAAAAAATCTCTTCCAGTCCAATGTTACATCACACTTACTTTTGTACAACCAGTGCTCAGCACAAAGACCCCAGCTTTTCACAGTGTCTGGAGAGCAGGGGAGGTGGTTTAGGGGGCCACATGGCTACCTATATGCCATGATGAGTGTAGTGTTCATTCCCCAGAAATGTACTTGCACCTACCATGTGCCAGACACTGTGATAGGTACCAGAGATAACTGGGAGCAAACAGAAATGGTCACTGCTATTACTCAATTTTCACAACAAACTGTAGGATAAGGAGGGAAAGAGAGACAGAATTTGAGACAACTAACATGTTATTCCCACGCTGGAGATGTGAATGAGCAACCCTTTGCTTAAACAGTGAGAGTAAAGAGGCTTGCTGAAATGTGTTAGGGTTAAAGGTAAAATGGTCAATTACCATGAATATCAAAAAGAAAACTTGCCCCCTTGTCTTTCTTCTATAACAGGGTGCTGCTTCAAGAAAACCAACATGTGGCCTGTGGACTGAGGGGCCCCAGGTTTGATTCCAGTCAAGGGCACATGCCTAGGTTGCAGGCTCAATCCCCAATAGGGGCCATGCAGGAGGCAGCCGATCAATGATTCTCTCTCATCACTGAGGTTTCTATCTCTCTCTACCTCTCCCTTCCTCTCTGAAACCAATAAAAATATATTTTTTTAAAAAAAGAAAAAGAAAAAAGAAAAAGAAAGATGACTTGCAGCCCAGGCTGGTGGCTCAGTTGGTTGGAATGTCATCCCATGCTCCAAAAGGTGGTAGGTTTGATCCCAGTCAGGGTACACACCAAGGTTAGGGGCCTATATGGGAGGCAACCAATCAATGTTTCTTTCTCTCTCTCTCTCTCTCCTCTCTCTCTCTCTCTCTCTCTCTCTCTCTCTCTCTCTCTCTCTCAAAAAATCAATAAAGCATCCCAGCCATTGTGTCTCAGTGGTTGAGCATCAACCCATGAACCAGGAGGTCACGGTTCAATTCCCAGTCAGGGCTCATGCCTGGGTTGTGACCTCAATCACCAGTAGTTATAATGAAGGAAGCAACCAATCAATGGTTCTTTCTCATCATTGATGTTTCTATCCCTCTCTCTCTTTCCCTTCCTTTCTCTAAAATTAAAAAAAAAAAAAAAATCAATGAAGCATATCCTCAGATGAGGATTTTTAGAAAAAGAAAAAAAAGCAACATGCAAATGCCAATCCACAGGTGAGTTCTATTTGGGAAGAAAGGAAATAAATTAGTTGTTTGATTCTATCCAACAATCAACCGTAAGGTTTTTTATAGGGCAAACTTCCTTTGAAATCTAGCCAGTTTGGCTCAGTGGATAGAGCTTAAGCCTGCGGACTGAAGGGTCCCAGGTTCTATTCCAGTCAAGGGCTTGTACCTCCATTGCAGTCTCCTCCCCGGCCCAGGCCCTGGTCAGGCAAGTGCAGGAGGCAACCAATTGATGCATTTCTCTCACATTGATATTTATCCCTGTCTTTCCCTCTCTTTCCCACTCTCTCTGAAAATCAATGAAAAAAATATCCTCGAGTGAAGATTTGAATAAATAAATACTCTGGACACATCAAGTTAACTGTTCCTTCAGGACAGTGCAGCCAAGACCACTAGAGGGCAGCAGAGAAGTGGAAATGCAAGAAGAATTTGGTTAATTCCCACCTGCCCAAAGAGTGTAAGGAATCTAATTTTAAAAATGCCAATAATAGTTCACATTTATTTAGTGGTCAAAATCTGAGCTTCCCTGAACATATACACCACATGCCTCAAAGAGATGTGGCCAGGGGGAGGTGGTACCAGCCCACCCCATCAGCACCTACAACTGGACCCAGCCCTCCAATGCCCTTAGGTACCCACCACCATGCTGTACCCTTCCAACTGCTTTGGCCTCTTGAGCTCAGATGTATGAAGTATGCTACAACCCGCCCTCTTTCTCGCCAGTAGGCAGCCCCACCTACCCCCACCATTAGCCTGGCTCAGACCTCCTCTCTGAAGTCAAAAAAGGATTAATCGTGCCCTAGCTGGGTAGCTCAGTTGGTTAATGTCACCCTGATATGCCAAGATTGCAGGTTCAATACCCAGTCAGGGGACATGCAAGAATCAATCTCCCCCCTCCCTTTCGTGCCCCCCCCCACCTACTTTATTTCTCTGTAAAATCAATGAAGAAAAAAAAGAAGGGACTGATCAGGAGTAGCGATTGCTGCTGAGAGGTTGGGGTCCAATGAGGATTCAGAGGACACTGGTGAGCATCCTGTCCATATAAACCTTGGAAAGAGTTTTAGGCCAGAGCCCAGCCTTGTCTTACTTTTTTTCCCTATTTAGTAACCACTTATGGAGCTGCTGCTCCTGTGCAGTCACTATGCTGATAGCACAGGTTGCAAGGAGACTGAAATTGCTCATGTCAACGTGTGTGTATGTGTGTGTGTTTCTATGTCAGATTTCTCAATCTTGACACTATTGATGTTTTAGCCTGGACAGTCTTTTGTGGGGGCTTATATTGTGCATTATAGATGTTTAAAACATTCATGACCTTTGCCCACTAATGCCAGGCAATAAACATCTCAAGGTATTGCCAAATGTTCCCTTCATTGAGAACCATTGTAAAAGCTGCAGGAACACCCTGGGCTAGTTGAACAGTAAGTTCATCAGTGTGCCCCTCTGTAAAGTGAGTGGGTAGAGTGAGTTGCTTTGTGTGCGTGACCGCTAAATGAGGCACTGGATAGAAAAAAAAAACACCCTCTCCTTTCTCAAGGCAATGCCTGTGTTCTTTCTCTCCAGCAGCCCTTTGCTGAGCACTGCTGTGTGCCAAGCCAAGCTCAGCTGTAAGAGTCAAGGTCAGCAATGAATTCAGCAGTGAACTGAAAAATGTTTAACAACCAAATCTGGGATACAGTGAAGGGCTCTGATCTGTGGTACTTGCCCACTTCTGTGGTGTCAGTATTTCTACTATGGCAAGTATCAAGCCACCAATGCTATGTCTCTTAAGACTGACTTGGACTCTAGCTGGTTTGGCTCAATGGATAGAGCATCAGGTAGAAAGTTCAATTCTGGCCAAGGGCACATGTCCAAATTGCAGGCTCAATCCCCCACAGTAGGATTGGCAGGAGACAGCCAATCAATGATTCTCTCTCATCATTGATTTTCTATCTCTCTATCTCTCTCTCTTCCTTTCTGAAATCAATAAAATTCTATAGAATACAAGAGTAATATGCAAATTAACCACCACTCTGGTACACCCACAAGCCACATCCATCAGGCAATCAGGAGCAAGTATGTAAATAACCCAGCCAAGATGGCTGCAGTCACGGAGAGAGCAGGAGGCTTGGGTTTCCCCAGCAATGGAGGAAGCCAAGCTTTCTGCACACCTTGGCTGGCTCAGGCCTCCACTCAAGGCTACAAAGTTTCAATTATATAAGATACATAAATCCCAGATACCAGGGCCTCTGGCTTGGATCACTGGGGGGCATGGCTGGCCTGCAAACTACCATAGGCCCCTCGCCCAGGCTGTTCCATGCCCCAAGGGAACCCTCACCCTCATCTGGGACACCCTTCAGGGCAAACCAGCTGGCCCCCACCCGTGCACCAGGTCTCTATATAATAAAAGAGTAATATGCAAATTGACCATCACTACAACACACAAGATGGCTGCCCCCCTGTGGACACAAGATGGGCAGCAGAGGAGGGCAGTTGGGAAGGATCAGGCCTGCAAGGGAGGGCAGTTGGGGGTGATCAAGCCTGCAGGGGAGGGCAGTAAGGAGCAAACAGGCTGGCAGGGGAGCAGTTAGGCATCAATCAGGCTGGCATGGGAGTGGTTAGGGGGTAATCAGGCTGGCAGACAGAAGCGGTTAGGGGCAATCAGGAAGGCAGGCAGGCGAGCAGTGGGGACCCAGCAGTCCTGGATTGTGAGAGGGATGTCTGACTGCCCATTTAGGCCTGATCCCTACTGGGAGCTCTTCAGCAGTGGTTCTCAACCTGTGGGTCGCTAGCAGGGTCGCCTAAAACCATTGCAAAACACAGATATTTACATTACGATTCATAACAGTAGCAAAATTACAGTTATGAAGTAGCAACGAAAATAATTTTATGGTTGGGAGTCACCACCACATGAGGAACTATATTAAAGAGTCGCAGCATTATAAAGGTTGAGAACCACTGCTAAGCCTCAAACTCCAGCACCTTCTCGTCCTTCTCCCAAGTGTATTTAAACCCTATCTCTCTTTCCCAAGGCCCTCAGCCCTGCCCCACTAAGGGCACTATCCTCTGTCACCTAGACCCTTACAGTGCCCCCAACTGGTCTTCCCACTCCTAGGGTTGCATGTGAACAGTATGGTTACTGGGAAATTCAGAATGGCCAATAGTAGATGAGGGCAAGGGTATAAAATGAGGCAGAAAGAGGTATGGGGGCCAGGTCCCTGAGACCTTCAGTGTTCAACTAAGGCTTGTGACCTTGCTCAATTTTATATCTTAAATGGTACCCAGGACATGTCTTACCTTCTCTTCTGCAGAAGCGGAGAGCCTGCCCTGCCCCCCGGGTGCTGGAGGTATGGCTTCAGCCTCCACCAACCATCATGTGTACTTTTGTACCAGTATGTAAAGGAGCTGTCCTCTCCTCTCACAGACTATAGTCCTCTCTCTCAGCAGGGGGCCAGGACTGGACAACAAGGGTCTGACCTGAATTTCAACCCAGCCTGTGAGTGCCACTCATGCTGGCATGGCCCTACATGCAGTGGCCTGGGAAAGAGTGGCCTCAGGGACCAGTCACAGCAGCCTTCCAGAATTACTGCCCTTCTTCTGACACAGGCCCACCACCTACAAGCTCTTTCGTAAATGTATTATTAGCTTGTTTAATCCTCATAACAGCTCTGGGAGTTGGGTGTCATTATTCATTTTACTATGGGCAAACTAAATTTTATGGTCCCATTAGGTGCCCATCAGGAATCTGCTCTGAACCAGCAGGGCCAGCCAGGCCTAGAATAGAATAGAGGCCAAGTGTTCAGGGCCTGTGGGAAGGAGAGGGGTCACAAAGAGGTGGGGATGGGCATTGGTGTGCCTTCAGTGAGAGCTCCCAGATTGGGGCCTGCCAGACACTGAGGGGAGAGAGGATGGGCGGGGTCAGGAGAACAAGGATAGGATGAGAGAGAGGTTGAGAGAGGGCTTTAAAGCTGAGATCTGTTCTTTCGAAAGCAGCCAGAGGTGACTTCTGAAAATGGTTCGATATTCATATAACCCAGAAAACCTCACAAAATCATTCAAACCTCACAGAATGAGCCCTGGCCGGTATGGCTAAATGTTTGGAGTGTCAGCCCATGAACTGAAGAGTCACAGGTCAATTTCTGGTCAAGGGCACATATTTGAGTTGCAGGTTCAATCCCCAACCTCAGTTGGGTGCATGCAGGAGGCAACCAATCAATGTGTCTCTCATAGCAATGTTTCTCTCCCTCTCACCCACCCTTCTCTCCCTTCCACTCTCTCTAAAGGTATCCTTGGGTGAATATTAACAAACAAATGAAAGAAGAGAGAGAAAGAGAGAGAGAGAAATTCGAATCTTCATGTTCACTTTAAGAACACTCGTGGAACTGCCCAGGCCACCAAGGTATGGGTATCAAAAAGCCACCAAGTATCTGAACGATGTCACTTTACAGAAGCAATATGTGCCATTTTGTTGTTACTGTGGTGCAGTTGGCAGGTGTGCCCAGGCCAAACATGGGGCTGGACAAATCCAGCACTCTATTTGAGTGGCCCAAATAGAGTGCTGGATTTCTGCTTAAAAATGCAGAGTGATGCTGAACTTCAGGGTTTAGCTGTAGATTCCCTGGTCATTGAGCACATCCAGGTGAACGAAGCTCCCAGGATGCAGCACAGAACTTACGGAGTTCATGGCAGAAGAACCCATACACGAGCTCTCCCAGCCACATTGAGATGATCCTCACTGCAAAGGAGCAGACTGTTCCTAAACCAGAGCAGGAGGTTGCACAGAAGAAACTGAAGGAAGAAAAATGTATGGCCCTGGAGTAAATTCAGCATAAAGTAAATACTAAGAAAAGTAAAAGTGGGGGGAAAATCTGAGGTCAGAAGGAAGTCTCCTTGAGTCACCCTGTTTATTGTACAGATGGGGAAACTGAGGCCTGGGCAGGAATAGAAATTTGCCCAAGATAACTCAGTCTACCAGAGGCCAAGCTGGGACCTCCCCTAAGGGAGGTCTGAGACAGCAGAGGAAAGATCCAACCCCTCTCCCAGCAGCTTGATCTCCACTCATTGTGTCCTGAGCCAGACAGAGACCTGATGGGGAGGAGGGCCAACCAGAGGCTGGGTCCCAGGGTGCCTCCAGCCTGGACTTGGGGAGAAACAAGGACCCCGCCCTTGTGGAGGCCCCAACAGCTTACAATGGACTGACTGATGTTGGGCACAGGATGAGACTTCTGTTCCCCCGAGCTTCTCTGGTGGGCACATGGGACAACGCTGTCCCAGGAGTAAGAGCTCTCACCAGTAAGACTCCATAGGTCCTACCCAAGGCCTCAGGGTAGGTGTGAGGGTGGGGATACCCAATGTCTGGGGGAAAGGCAGAAGTGATTTCCAGTGGGGGGTGCAGAGAGGGGAAACACACAGGGCTGAACATCAGGTCTCCATCACCTGAGCACTGGAGGAAAATAAATTCTTACCCTCACCCCCTTACATGCCCACCAGCTTAAAGAACATTTTGGAAATGCATCCAGCTCCATGCAACCTCTGCTCTCTGGAAAAGAGCATGCGGCCCAGGCCACAGGCCTGCACATAAAGCTGTTTGAAGAGAGGCTAGACCTAAGGAGGAACTTTGTGAGGTCTCCACACTCAGTGTCCCTGGTGGATTCCAGGACTGTTCTTTTACCAAAATCCTACCCTAGGAGGTAAGGAGGGTGGTCAAGTTGCATGGGGCTGGGTGTCTTTGCTGCTGTCTCAGACCTCCCCTAGGTGAGAGAGGAGGGTGGGGATGAGCTATCCCAGAACCCAGGAGAGATCCCGGTACAGGGCAATTGGCCTCCCCAGGTGAGGGGTCTTCATGTCACTCCCAGCAGTCCTACATTCCTTCCCACTGGTGAGGTTTCCTATAATTAGTCTTTTAGAATCTGATTCCAGCAAGAATCTCTGCTGGGAGCTCACTATTTTCCGACCTCTGGGACAACTTCAAGCATACCAACATCAGAATTATGGGGGTGCCAGAAGAGAGAGAGCAAGATACTGAAAACGTATTTGAAGAAATAATGACAGAAAACTTTTCCCACCTGGTGAAAGAAACAGACTCACGATTCCAGGAAGTGCAGAGAACCTCAAACAAAAGGAATCCAAAGAGGACCATACCAAGACATATCATAATTAAAATGCCAAGGGCAAAAGCCAAAGAGAGAATATTAAAAGCAGAAAGAGAAAAACAGTTAATTACCTACAAGGGAGCACCCATGCAATTGTCAGCCGATTTCTCAACAGAAACTATGCAGGCCAGAAGGGAGTCGCAAGAAATATTCAAAGTGATGAATAACAAGAACCTACAACCAAGATTACTCTGCCCAGCAAAGCTATCATTCAGAATTGAAGGCCAGATAAAGAGCTTCACATATAAGAAAAAGCTAAAGGAGTTCATCACCGCCAAACCAATATTATATGAAATGATGAAAGGTATTCTTTAAGAAGAGGAAAAAGAAGAAAAAGGTAAAGATAAAAATTATGAACAACAAAGTGACAACAAATACATATCTATCAACAAGTGAATCTAAAACTCAAGTAAATAAAAAATCTGAGAAACAGAATAAACTGGTGAATATAATAGAATCAGGCATAGAAAGGGAGTGGACTGACAATTCTCAGAAAGAATGGGCTGCTGGGGGTTCAGGAAGAGACTGGACAAAAATCATTCATCTATGGATGAGGACAGTGTAGGGAAGGTAAGGGCAGAGGGTGAGGTGGGAACTGGGTGGAGGGAGCTATTGGGGGAGGGGGGAGAGAGGAACAATTGTAATAATCTGAACAATGAAAATTTATTTTTTAAATAAATAAATAAATAAATAAATAAATAAAATGCCCTGAAGGCTGGAGGTTCTCATGCAGGTGTGCTGTGCTCTGCTGCGGTAAGTCATACCCTCCCTGGTCCTCAGCACTCAATCTGGCTGTGCCCCAGGAGATCAAATCAGATGGTCTCCCAGAAGCCCCTTTTGTCACCCTCCTCAGGTTCCCATTGACGTCACCATATAATAAAGTCCAGGCACTGTCTGTAGGACTGCCCCCTGTAAGGGCCAATTGTCCCCGTTAGCCTTCCAGTTCTCACAAACTCCTCCCCCTGGAGTGCAGACACCAAGGGGCAAGGGGCTGGAGAGTCACATCAGGTTCCCTGGACACAGGGGCAAGGTAAATAGAGATGGGAACACATAGCTGAGGAGAGGGTGCAGCATCCTGGCAGGATCCAGCTTATATTGCCAGAGGGGCTGGTGATTCACAGGGGACAGTTCCTCTCAGCAGTGAAATCAGACAGGGACCCTAGCCAGTTTGGCTCGGTGGATAGAGTGTCGGCCTGAAGGTCTGGGGTTCAATTCTGGTCAAGGGTATATGCCCGAGTATAGGCTCAGTTCCCAGTGGGGGCATGTAGGAGGCAGCTGATCAATGATTCTCTTTCATCATTGATATCTCTCTCTTTCTCTTCTTCCTCTGAAATCAATAAGAATGGGTTTTTTTGCCCTAACTGGTTTGGCTCAGTGGATAGAGCGTCGGCCTGCGGACTCAAAGGTCCCAGGTTCGATTCTGATCAAGGGCATGTGCATTGGTTGCAGGCACATGCCCAGTGGGGAGTGTGCAGGAGGCAGCTGGTCAATGTTTCTCTCTCATCAATGTTTCTAACTCTCTGTCCCTCTCCCTTCCTCTCTGAAGAAAAAAAAAAAATCAATAAAATATATATATATATTTTTTTTTTTAAGAATGGTTTTTTGTTTTTTTTTTGCTTTGTTTTGTTTTTTAAGAAATCACATGGGAAGCATGGAAGGAAGGAACATCTATTCCACAGCCTTTGTCTTCCTTCCCAGGTGTACTTAGAGATCAGCATTTTGATGAGTCAATGTGACATCCTCCTGCTGTCTTATGCTGACATCTGAATCTGGCCATGTCCTAGTGCTCTTGATCTTACCGCCTGAATACCCTCCCTGTCCCATAGCCACCACCACTTCTGGCCTGGGCCACAGTAAGGCTTCTTCAAATTGAAATATCTCCTCCCTTATCCCCCCCCCCCCCCCAGGACCTTCATCACACTAAAGGTAAAAGCAGGCCTTCTGGCTTCCCCATCTCCACTCCAACCACCCCAGCTCTTCTTCAGCCCCTTGTATGCATCTGCTCACCACCATCTTTGCTCCACTGCACCCTCTGCTCAGAATTCCCCTCCCACTTTTTGCTTTGCTTAGAGAGTGCCTACTCATCCTTTAGGTTTCAATCCATGTCACCTCCTCCAGAAGGCCTTCCCTGACCTTTCAATTAAGTCAAATTCCCCATTACACATGCCCCTGGCACCATACATGACTCTTTGTAAACCTTGTCAGAGTTGCCTGTATTTTGTAGGTTTACTTGGGTGCTTAGTAATGAGTGCCTTCTTCCCCCACTAGATTGAAACTGGATCTAATTTGCCCTATATTATCTCTGCAACAGGTGGCACAGTGCCTGACACATAGTAGGTGCTCAATAAACATGCACTGAGCGAATGGACTTCCCAGCCAATTGGAATTCCCACTGCCCTTGGGGACCCCAGTCCCCTTTCTGAGGAAACCTCCCAACTGCAGAGCTCCTAGCTGAGGTCCAGGTGAGGACCCAGCACAGGCCTTTGTTCTGTGAGCTGAGACTCCAGGGAACTGGTCCAGGTACCCTCTCAGCAGGTGCTGGGTCCCAGGGCTCAGCGCAGGCAAGGGAGGGTTCGTGGTGCTCCAGCATTCAGGGGTGAGTCTCAGTGTGTCACATACTATTCACCTCATTTCCCTGACAGAATAGCCCAGCTGCATCCGATGGGAAGCGCCTCCCTCCTCTGGGAGGGGCTCAGGAAGCATTCCAGACAGCTAGATGTCCCTCTGCGTCTGCAGCCCCTCTCCCCTTACCCCTAACTCCTACCCTGCCAGGCCCCACTCCTCTCTGTGAGCCCTCTTGTCTGCAGTCCCTGCTAATGGTTGGGCTCTGTAATGGAAAGTGGGCAGCCTGTCCCCAGACTCCAAGATCAAGGCCAGACTCAGGACCCCCTTTAGATTCCCTAACAGGTGCCAGGAATAGCCAGCTTCAGCGACACCAATTGCTCTGACCTAGTGATTCAGAGGAAGCCAGTCCTCCAGAGCCCAGATGGGAGGAGACGTTCTCCCTGAGTCTGCATTTGGCTACTGTTTTAGACTCGGGCCTATGGCCCTCAGAGAGTGTCCAGTCTCCATCTGGAACCAGAAGCCCAGGGAGGGTCAGAGTCCAACCCAAATCCATACAGCAAGGCTGCCACAGCAGCACATCAAGAATCCAGGCGCTGGCTCGTTTACGGTTCTCCCTGCACTATAATAAATGTGGCTATTTTTAGGAAACCAATTAGCAAGTCAAATATGATTCCTGCTAATAATACCACCTTTCTGCTTTTTAGCCTCTTCATTACCTTATTTGATCCTGCAATAGCCAGGTAGTCCAGTAGTGAAGTAGGAGGTGATCTCATTCAAAAGGTGTGGTCCATAAAAAGGAAGTGACTAGTCCTCCAGCCCAGCCCACCAGCGGGACTCAGTAATGCTCCAGAGGAATGCGGTGTCCCAGAGGCTCCCCTCCCCAGGGCCTAGCTTAGAGCCTCTCACCCAGATTGTCTGCTCTCCTCAGAGGATCCCCTATCCCACCCACCCACCTAAAGTCAGCCTCTGGCCATTCCCTGCCCCTGGCAGCTCCCGAACCTCAGGCAACCCTGAGGCCTGGTATCTGCTGGTGGTTTTCCTTAAAGGTCTCCAGGGTGTGCCAGGATAGTTAAGGGCAAGGAGCCGTGGTAGCCTAGTTTGAGCCATCTCTCAACTTGGAGCCCTAGTTAGAATAGAAGACAATTTCTTCCCAGGAGGGGCCTGGGTCATGTCCAGTTTCTAATCCTGCAGCCCCATCTCCTGCTCCCTAGCTTCCTACCCCCTGCAGAAGCTCCCAGAATATCCTGTGGCGCCAACAGGGCTGGATAGACACAAACATAAGGTCTGATCCTCAATTGCTTCCTGAGCCCCTCCCAGAGGAGGGAGGCGCTTCCCATCGGATGCAGCTGGGCTATTCTGTCAGGGAAATGAGGTGAATAGTATGTGACACACTGAGACTCACCCCTGAATGCTGGAGCACCACGAACCCTCCCTTGCCTGCGCTGAGCCCTGGGACCCAGCACCTGCTGAGAGGGTACCTGGACCAGTTCCCTGGAGTCTCAGCTCACAGAACAAAGGCCTGTGCTGGGTCCTCACCTGGACCTCAGCTAGGAGCTCTGCAGTTGGGAGGTTTCCTCAGAAAGGGGGGCTGGGGTCCTCAAGGGCAGTAAGGCAGGAGGATGGCATGGAGACCGGGACACCATAGGTGTAAGGTGTGGAGGAAAGGAGGGGCTCAGTGGTTCCCACTCAGATCAGAGTGCCTGGCCCATGTCCCATCTCATCCAGGTAGGCTGGCCCGCAGGGGAAGAAGTTGGGCACATGGTCCACCACAAGTTTGGCCTGAATGCCCCCCTTCACTGTGTTAACTGTCCTGGGCACTGCCCCCCATCCTGAAGTCTTTTCATTAACTGACAGATTGGGCTACTGGTCCCTATTAGGCCAGCTAGGGAGGGGATAGCTTGCCAGGAGGGAAATGAGGGATATCTGATGAAAAAGGAGAAGAGACCATCCACGATGGGCCCGCTGCCCAGAGGCTGACAGATGCTCTCTCTCCTTTACCTGGCAGGATGAGGTTGGCACCTCCTCACCAGGTCCCAGATCTGGTCCCCACCAACAGGGAACCCCATCCCATGGGAGCTGTGTTGGCTCCCATGGGATGGGGGTGCAGGACAGTGGCCACACTGGAAGGATGTACAAAATAGATTCTCCCTGGGTGTTCAGTCCAGTGTGTTTCTGATCACATAGTGGCAGGCCCTTCATAGCTGAAGTTTGGGGCATGCTTCAGCCTTCCTGGGAAAACACTGTCAAACTCCCACCCCCTTCCAGGGCTAGGGCCTTTCTCTCCCAATGGAAAAGGTCTCTGAATTTCCTCTGAACCCTGACAGCAGTCTGCTCACTACCTTTTCCTCCCCTTGCCTCTCCACCCCACACTCTCTAAGGTGGTAACAAGGGAGCCCAGAAAGAGAAGGTGTGTAGGCACCGGTAGCCTGTGGCAGATGTGCCCCCATGAGGGAAGCACCGGAGCCCTGACCTGAGACTGTCACATAGCATCAGAGAAGAAACAGCTAGCTCCCAGTGAGGGTTGGGAGCCTGAGGGTTAGAAAGCTGTGGCTTTTCAGCTGAGTGAGCAAGAAACTGAAGTGGAGTTGGTGCCCCACTTTCCTGGAAGAAGCTATTATAGTAATAGTTGCCCACTGGCTGTAGGGCCCAGCACTGAGCAGTCCACAGAGCCAGACTAGACAGGGCAATATCAGGTTCCAGAGAGGTGGGGAGCAGGTGGTGGTGGATACCCCTCCCCCTCCTCCATGATAAAAGTGAGTCATCCTGGTTAGGAAGAGAATGGCTGGTGCTGAAGAAAGCCCTGTTGTCCAGGGGAGAGAGGGGTAGCTCCCTAGACTGTGAGCTCAGCAAGGAATGTGGCCTGAGTCACCATGGTCCAGTTGGGCTCAAGGGCTGGGGTGTAAGCAGGGTGGAGGGGGGTAGTGGGTGTGGTGGTGACATTCACTCTGGAACCAGAACCTGGCAGTACCCCCAGGGCATAGAACTTAGGCCCAGCCAAGAAGTGTCCTTGTCCTGGATCCCCCACTGTAGAGGAACCCACTCTGGACCTCCTCTGGCTTCAGCCTCCCTCTCACGGTGGAAGTGGGGGTGCAAAAAGACTGAGCCAAGGAGACATTCCTATCCAAATGCAGGACCCCAGAATTTCCTGCCACAAGTTCCTCTGTCTTCTGGGCCTTTCCCTGGGCATGTGGCTGGTGTGCATACCCAGGCTACGGTGTAACCCAGGGCAGCTGCTCCAGCTATGTGAATGGACCGTGGACAAATGGCCTGAGGTGACCACATGCACTTCCCAAGTTGGAACTGGAGGAGGGGCTGGAGATGGTTCTCTGTGCTGCCACATTGCAGAACTGAATCCAGGAGGCCAAGAGTTCTAAATGCAACCTGGCCTTCCAGGTTGTTATGAAAGTAGTTTTGTCAATGTAGGAGGCTAGAACATATTCTATTTTTTAAAATATATTTTTATTGATTTCAGAGAGAGGAAGACAGAGAGACATAGAAACATCAATGATGAGAGAGAATTATCTAATTTTTGCCTCCTGGACACTCAGGATTGAGCCTGCAATCCGGACATATGCTCTGACTGGGAATTAAACTAGGTTTATAGGTTGACGCTAAACCACTGAGCCACCCCAGCTGCGGATATAGAGGAATAGGAGGGGTAGAACAATAGAATATGTTCTAGCCCTCCTATTCCTCTATATCCGCTCTTCTCCAGTCATATGGAAACACTCCCTACCTTGGTGCCTCTGACCATGTAGTTTCCCTCAGCTCTTGCTTTGCAGCTAAGTCCTGCTTTTACACAAAGCAGAAT
Source organism: Pipistrellus kuhlii (assembly GCF_014108245.1). Classification (NCBI taxonomy): domain Eukaryota; kingdom Metazoa; phylum Chordata; class Mammalia; order Chiroptera; family Vespertilionidae; genus Pipistrellus; species Pipistrellus kuhlii. The sequence continues at coordinate 89,001,430 of NW_023425404.1, read as the reverse complement.
GCCTTTTACTTGCTTGATTTATAGCCTTTAAATATCTACACATATGTTATGTGAGCCTCCATTTGTACTTCTGCCCTGAGCCCCACAAATGCCTGGGGTGAGCCTCTCAGAGGCACCTGATGGCATGGCCTGAGGCCCGCCTTCACAAGTGCTTCTTCAATCTTGCTCTGAAGCTCCCACCTCCTTCTGTGAGGCCCTGAAAGGAGTGTAAATGCCAAAACTCCCAGCTGAACCATCAACAACCAGAGGCGGTCTTAAAGCTCCAGTGCCCAGATCTTTTCGGAGCTGGCTGCCTAGGCACCAAGGGGCTGACAATCAGGGTGGTCCCAGGAGGCTGGGCTCCTAAGGGAAAAAAAGTAGTACTTACTGCACACCAGGCTCTCACAGGCTCCGCAGCCGTAGCAACCCTTTGGGGAGGTCTGATTTGTAGGTTCACAGGACTTGCCCAAGGTCACACAGGTGGCTTTGAAGCCCCCTCTCTGAGCCCAGAACCTGTGTTCTTTGCACTTGTGCAGTCAGAGAGAAGAGTGGGGCATTTGTGGGAGCTGGGTAGAAGCAGAGAGCAGGATCTGTGAGTCACCAGTGGGAGCCAGGTCCAGCCACTATGTGTGGACCCAATGCTCTGGCCGCCAGTCCCCTTAGTAAATTGAGGAGTGTCTGTGAAGCCAGTCCTGGACCAAGTCCCCCCTTCTAGCCTCTCTTCAAACCCAGATTGCCTGTCATTAGAGATGGAGGAACTTTCATCCATGAGAGCCACAGAAGCCCCAGGCACCCATGAAATGAGCACTCAGGGGGGAAGAATAGGAATTTACCTGGCCACAAGGGTGCCTGGCAGGCCATGTGCAGGGGACAGAAATGCCATGGCCAGGCCTCTCCGTACTCAACTCACACCAGTGGCCTCACTAGACCACCACACACTGCAGCCTTGGGTGTCACTGCATCTCCTATGCATGACCTCAGCTTCCCCACCGGGGGACAATAGTGTCTTCTCTGTGAGGCTTTATAAGGATATCACCAGGTGGATACCAGCTCAGGCCTGGTACCTGCTCACACACCACATGTTAGTGCATGTGTGGGGGGAGGGGCAAGTGTGGGGAGAGCTATCAACAAAGATTAATTCCTCTTTCTGAAGGTAACAACGTCAGTTCCCGTTTTCAGAAAAGAGGAAATAGGTGGATTCTTGAGAAATGATAAGCCAAAAGGGAAGATCCACCCCCAGGCAAGTGTCTAGCTCCGATGATTCAATAGGTAAGGTCCAGGTAGGCCCAGAAAGGAATAGGTGACCAGACACAAGCTAGCAAACCCAGCACCTGTCTCTAAAGTCCAGTTGGCCCCAGCCCCGCCTCCAGACATCGATTCTCTCCTGGGACCTTTGGCCCAGGACCTGGAGAAGATGCTGAGCGCCAGCAGGCATCGCTGGTCAGGTCACACTCAGCAAAGACTCTACTTCTCAGCACCCATGCCTGCTGAGCAGCACCCACTGGACCCTACTTGGCCAGCTGGTCTCCACAGTTAAGCCTCAGCCTCTCTCCCTGATACCACATGGCTTCCCTGCCTCCTTGTCTTTACCCAGACTGCCTCTGGCCCTGCCCACTCTCCTCCCACCTCTGTGTCTGCATGGTTGTCCCATTCAAAAGCCCTTCTGTTTGGGGTCCTCTGAGAGCAGCCAGGCTTGGGCCCGAAGGTAGGGCCAGGTTGGAAAAGAGATTTACACCCTCACTTCAGAAAAGTATTTTAAAAGATTCCCCAACTTAAATGGATTTCCTTTATGATCTTCTCACCACAGTGGAAACAAACATCAGGTTATCTGTAAGAGATGTTGACACTTCTGCCTTAGGGCCTTTGTCCCTCCTTTAGCTCTGACCACATTCCCCTCCCACAGTCTCCTCTTCTCAGGACTCAGAACTCAGGAGCCTGAGGGGAGCAAGAAGTCACCTCAGCCTTGTTCCAGAAAAGCCCCACGGAACATGGCACTCACCCTGTCTCACGTGTCCTAACCTCCTTGACCTTCTGTTGCTGCCTCTTAGTATCAAACCCTTTTTCATGTCTTCGCAGCCTTCAGGAACCCTCGCAGAGCCCCCACCCCACCTCCAGCCTCCCTCATGGGGTTTGGAGTTGTTTCGAAGTTTAATGAAACAGTGCACATAAAGCACAGTTCACATGTGGTGATTGCTTTACCGATGCCAGATCTTGGGCCAGGTAAAGCTGATCAGCACCTGCTAAACACGGTTGCTTGGGTCCTGGTAGTTTTCAGTTTCTTCTCTGAGCCCAGGGGCCCCCCAAAGCTGGTCTCCATCTCACTACCCTGGCCCTTTTCCTTCTTTCTAATCACTGAACTCCCCAGTCTCCTGAGCTTCCAACCTGGCCAGAAAGTCATGAGCTGCCTCTGCTCTTGACAACCATGTCACAAACTCACACTTGCTTCTTTTTTTTTCTTTTCTTTTCTTTTTTTTTTAAGTGAAAGGCATCTCACAAAAAGGAGAAAGTATTTTATTTTATGTTTTTATTGGTTTCAGAGAGAAAAGGAGAGTGAGAGAAACATCAATGATCAGAGAGAATCGTTGATTGGTTGCTCAGTTTCTACTGGGGATCGAGCCTGCAACCAGGCCTGTGTTCTTTGGCTGGAACAGAACCAGGGATGCTTCAGTCCACAGGCCGATACTTTATCCAAGCCAAATCAGCTAGAGCTCACACTTGCTTTTTAACTTGACAAAAATCTCAGGGGTTTGTGGATGTTCATCATAGAAAGCATCTATATTTTTTACTGCTCTGTAGTATTCCATCATGTGAACATACCACAGTCTAAACCAGTTCCATATGGATGGGTATAGAGGGTGTTTCCAATCTTGTGAATCATCTTGTGCATACAGGGATACAAGAAGGGTTACAGTTGTGAGTGACATTCTCCTGAGTTAGCAAAGCTATTATATTAATCATAACTTGTTGGAGAGTGGGAATTTTTGAGCATGCTTCCAGAGAGCCCGTGGACTATGCCCCAGATGGAGTTGTCAGTGCTGATACCAGGCCAGGCCTTGAGATAGGGTCTTATGGCCCCTTCCCAGCATGTAGGCCTTCTTTCATAGATCACTGTCAGCTTTCTGAAGAACAGGATGACCCTGTGAACAACATGGTTGTCAATGGCATGACTCTGACGTTGCTTGGGAAAACCTGTTTTGTCTTGGGTTACTTGCTCTGCAAAAACAGGATGTGGTTAATGGGCTTAAAAGTGTTCATACACAAAGGGTCACTGCTGCTCTCTGGTCTCCCTGTGTAGAGAATGGCAGAGCAGTCGCCCAGCTACTCGCTCACCCGGCCGGCTAATAAAGGCTCTTTGCTTTTGCATTGGACTCAGCTCCCTGGTGGTCCTTGGGGATCTTGAAATCTGGGCATTACAAACTCATGTGCCTTTTTCAATACAAACAACTGTAAACATTATTTTTCACACTCCATATACATGCAGGTGTTGCTGTAGGACAGACTCCAGAAGTGGAACAGCAAGGTGTGAGGTGCCTCTTTCCCACAGCCTTACCAACCTGGTGTGTATCCCAGCAGAGTCTGGATCTGGACCCAGGGTTGGGGAACTCCAAATTCATACCCTCCCCTCTGTACCAACCTACATCCCTCAGAAGTAGGGCCCGAGCCCTATGGAGTCAACCCAGGCTATATCACTGCTTGTGTGGGCCACCAGCCCCTGGCCCTCACAGAGACAGAGCTGAGTTGGCTGCCCTCAGCCACAGGGTGGAACTGTCCATGCCAGCTTCAGGCGGGAGGCCTTCCAGCTCTTCACTCCACTGCTGGCTTCAGGGAAGATTCCTGCTCCTTGCCTGCGCCCTTGGAGTCTTTTCTGAGCCACCCTGCCCTTCTATCACTCTATATCCACTCCTCTCCAGTCATATGGAAACACTCCCTACCTCTGTGCCTCTGACCATGTAGCTTTCCTCAGCTCTTTCTTTGCTCAGCTAAGTCCTGCTTTTACACAAAGACAGAATTCAAGAATCACTAACTGTACTAACAGTACCTAGTTGGTTTTAATGTCCTCTCCCTGGGTTTGGCCCAAAGGCATGAATGATGACCTGATGTCTGTCCTCACAGTGGTACCGGCTTGGCTGGCACAGCATGGAGGCTTATACTTGGGCAGCTAAGCCATCCTTGGGAGTTTCAGCCACACTGAGCACCTGGAGTTACCAAAATACCCCACCCCACAGTGCAACACACCAGGGCAGCCCCAAGGAAAAGCCAGTCCCTCAGAAGCCTTTTGCTAAAGATCTAAAAAGTGTCCTCAAAGCCCCACATGATGGGGAAGTGAGGCCTTCAGGAGGCCAGAATGGCAAGAGGCACTTCAAGGACATCATCATCTGGACTTCCCCCATGACTCCAATTTTACTCATATTTCCTCACAGCAGCTGCTGGGACAGGCCTGGGGGCTACCAGGGAACAAGATAAAAAGATAAAGTCAGCCTGAGTGAGCTGAGCCCCAGAGGAGGAAGGCCTGAGCTCTCTCTGTCAGTGCCCAGAGCCCCTGAAGAATGTACCTTAACTCTGGAGACTCAAGTGAACCAAATATATGAAAGTAGCCACAGACACCTCCCTCACAGGGCCTCAAAGACCCCTGCCACCCAAAGGTGGTACAAGACCTTTAATTGGCACCATATTTGGTAAACCTGGTGCATGATCTCTGAGCTCACACTCCATGGTGGAATAGGAAATCTTCCTCCAGGATCAGGCAGGGCCTGGGGCTGCCAGCCCACCCACCTGAGCACCAGGTGAGGCCCATCCCTATCTGCAACCCTATCAGAGCCATTGCCACTGAGCACTATGGAGGATCAGGACCTCTTCTACTGTCCAGGAGGGCAGGGGCTATATCCCACCCCTTCTCCACATACCCACAGCAACTGATGTGGCCAGGGATATACCCTGAGGACCTGTGAGTCTCTAAGAGTAAGTGAGTGAATAAATTTCAACTTAGTCCTATGAAGTATTAATTCATTGCCCACTGGCATGGCTCAGTGGTTGAGCATTAACCTATGAACCAGGAGGTCATGGTTTAATTCCTGGTCAGGGCACATGCCCTGGTCGCAGGCCCAATCCCCAGTGTGGAGGGTGCAGGAAGCAGTCAACTGATAATTCTCTCTCATCATTGATGTTTCTATCTCTCTCTCCCTCTCCCTTCCTCTCTGAAATCAATTATATATAATAAGTATTAGTTAATTGAACAAACATTTCCCAAGTCTACTTTTGGGGCCAGTCACCACCCACTGGATGCTTCAAGCTCCAAAATAGAAGAGGCCATTGGCATTGTCGACCAGCCAGACCCAGCCCTAGCTCACCCCAACCCAGTGAGGATGGAACCCAACCAGGCCTCCAGCCTCTTCCCTCAGACCTGTCAGAGACAAGGCAGGCTGATGACTAGTGTTGAGCTCATCCCTCCATTCCCACCCCCTAGGGACCAAGATGGGTTTGACTAAGAGCCATCCCCCATACACCAAACCCACTCCAACCCTGGGGCCTCAGAGAGCAAATGAGGTAGAACTGAAACTGGACAGAACAGGCCACAGGAGCCTCTATTGTTTACCCCTTCTCCCCACACACCCTGCCCAGAACCCCTTCCTGCAAGCCTGGGAAAGTCTTTGAAGCTTGGCTTCCTCATACCTGGGCCTCCCCTCCCCCTTCCTTTAAGCCTTCTGCTGCCTCCCCTTTTCTACCACCAGCCTCATTCTAGCCACCTGTGGTTCATCCCATCCTAGTTCAAAGGCCTCCAGGATGGGTTCTAGAGGTCAGAGCTCTGGTCTTCCAAAGTGACCTTTGGCAGATCATCCCCTCTAAGCCTCAGTTTCCTCATCTGGTTTGTGTTGCTGGTATATGATCCCCCCCCCCCCCCAAATTTCCAAGGTACTTTATTGGTAAAACAGGTCACAGCACTCAGCTGCAGCTGGTTCTGCCAATACACAAGCTACAAATGGCATATGATCTTTTCAACACAAGAAACAGGCTCTAATGGGTGGTTTTCAGGAAAGGATGGGACTTTTCAGATGGCAATATTTGGCACCTTGGCCACCAACCCTCCCAATGACAGGGACCAGGGAGCACAGCATAACCATTGACTCCTTTGAAGTCTGCCCTACACCCTCCTCATGGATAAGGCACCCATTCCCCATCCTTCACTTCATTCATAACCAGCAGCCACTGTTTCCTGTCTATGGCCCCTGACCCTTCCAGAGCAGCCTGAATCTCAGTCCCTCTGTATCCCCATCCCAAGCATAGGCTTCACACCAAGTAGGTTCTCTATAAAATGTGTATTAAAAGAATGAAGGCACAGAAAATAAGTGTTGGTGAGGAGATGGAGAAATTGAAACCACAGTATGACCACATTTTATGTTTAACTCTTGGGGAAAGCAGTTCCCCAAGAGTTAAACATATAATTACCATATTATTCCACAACTAGTGGCCCAGTGCATGAAATTCATGCAGAGGGTGTGGGGGCGGGGGAGAGAGAAAGAGATCCCTCAGCCTGGCCTGCACTTTCTCCAATCTGGGACCCTTCGGGGGATGTCTGACTGCCGATTTAGGCTCGATCCCTCCTAAACCAGCAGTCAGACATCCCTCTCTCAATCCAGGACCGCTGGCTCCTAACCCCTCACCTGCCTGCCAGCCTTATCGACCTCAGGCCTGATCCCTCATAACTGCCCCCCTCCCCCGCCAGCCTGATCACTCCCAACTCCCCCCACACCCACCTGCCTGATTGCCCCTAAAGGCGTCTGCCTAGGTCCTGCCACCATGACTTTGTCCTGAAGGTATCTAGGTCTAATTAGCATATTACCCTTTTATTAGTATAGATTTCACTCCTAGGTAGATAGACCAAAAAGAATTTTTTTAAAAAATATGCCGCTGGGACTGATTTGGCTCAATGGATAGAGAGTCAGCTTGGGGACTGAAAGGTCCCGGGTTCAATTCCAGTCAAGGGCATGTACCTTGGTTGTGGGCATATCCCCAGTGGAGGGTGTGCAAGAGGCAGCTGATCAATGACTCTCTCTCATCGATGTTTCTAACTCTCTATCTCTCTCCCTTCCTCTCTGTATAAAATCAATAAAATATATTAAAAAAAATATGCCTACACAAAAACACAGACACTAATGTTCATACAGCATCATTCATAACAGCCAATCGATGTAAACAACCCCAGGGTCCATGAACAGTGACTGATTCCATACAATAGAATATTATTCAGCAATAAAAAGACAGGAAGTGCTGATACATGATGCTACAACATGATGAACCTTGAAAACATTATGGTAAGTAAAAGAAAACCAAAGAACACATAGTGTATGTATGTTTCCACTCATGTTAAATGTCTAGAATGGCCAAATCCAGAGACAGAATAAATTAGTGGGGGCAGAGGGAAGAGGGAGGAACGGGCAATAGGTATAAAGTTTCTTTTGTGTGATGAATTGCTCTGTAAGTAGATAGTGGTGAATGTGCATAAAATGGAAACCATTGGATTGTACATGAGAAAGATGCATTAATTGGTTGCCTCTCAAGGCATCCTGACTGCGCTGGGATCAAACCTGCAACCCAGGTACATGCCCTTGACCAGAAATCAAACCCAAGACCCTTTGATTCAACATTCTAACCACTTAATCATACTGGCCAGGACTGGATTGTACATTTTAAAATGGTGATTTTTAAAAAAAAAAAATCTCAATAAAATAAAATAAATAAAGGCAAACTACCTCTCTCTAGGGAAGAGCTAGAAGGCCAAACTTGTCTGTCTTGTTGGTTTGCTTGTCTATTTCTGTCTCTGAACACAACATCCCACAGAGCCATTCTTTGTCCTGGGGAGGTCCCACCTCCCACCCCAGTCCTGTTTCCAGAGTAGCCTATGAGGAGTAGTGGGAGGGGAAGAGCCCCAAAGAAACCCTTGGGCATTGTAATGGGATGAAACCCTCTCTTACCCTCAGCTTTAGAGCAGGTTCTCCCACAAGTAAAACCAAGGTGTGGCTCTGGTGTCAGCACTGGCATAGGGCCTGCCCCTCCCTCAGTGTCTCCATCAGCAGTGTGCCTCACAGGGCAGGATGAGTATGACAGAACCTGGGCATGGTATCCTCCCAAAGGCCTCTCATGTGCAAACATTCCAGCAGTCTCTGGACCAGCAATTGGAAAGTTCATCCTTTGATCTAACTTTGATATCTGGCTTGGAGACAGTAGTGGGAAGAGGTTTCCACTGAGTTAGCTTGATTCAGCCCCTGTTGGGGTCCCTGTCCTTGGGTGCTCACTTCATAGTGATGGAGTAGGAGGTGGGCTCCCTTGGGCCCCCAAAGCAGTTGCTCCCTGAATGATTCTGGTGGGAACCAGTGAAAGGAGAAAGATGTCCCCTCCTCAACCTCCTACCTGTGAGATCCTCCCTCCCTCCAACAGGGAGGCGGAGTTATGACATTACTGGCATCTGCCACCAAGACATTCCCAAGACACTGAACCACCAATCAGCATGTGCTGAGTGCCCTGGGTCAACCCTTTCCTGTTCCTCCCCTCAAAATACTTTTCACCACTCCACGCGTTGGTGCTCTCCATTTTTGTCTGTGGAGTCAGCCCTGCTGGGTCCTTTCTCCTCTCCCTCCTCCTTTAATCCTGATTTCTCTACCTCCATAATGAGTCCCGCTAGTTACTGGGGAATAAACCTTCCTCTAATATGTCTTGCTGTCTCCAACTCCAGTTTCCTCACCTCAAACCTTTCACTACCCACTCCCCTTACCCCCCCCAACCCCCACCCCTGGTGGCACACCCCAGCCAGAGCAGAGGGGCTGGGCCACCACCCAGACTGCCTCTCATCACTAAGAGGACAGACAAGTTGGCAAGTGGCCCGCTCCTGTCTGAGCCTCTTGGAACTGGTGCTTCCATGACCTTTTTCAGAGGTCCAAGCATCAGAGTGACCCCATTGTCTGCTTACCTCTGCCCCATATATCCCCTGTGTCAACCGTGAGCCAGCAAAGAAGCGGAGCTTAAACACCTGTAAGATGAGTGAATGTGATCAGATAAAGTTGTCTCAAACCCCAGTTTCTTGAAGACAAAGATTAGAAGAATCATTTTTGCTGTGAAATGTTGGCAAACTGGTTACACTCTCTGCACCTCAATACCATTAAGTATAAAATGGAAACAATAATGGTATCAACCTCATAGGGATGGTGAGAAAATGAACTAAAATTAACTAAAATAATTCATGTAAAACTTTTAGAACAGTGCTGACATTCACAGGATATATGCTGTCCATCACCACCATCACTATTTGTGATATTGTCTTTATGGTCTTGCCCATTGAAGCCAATGTGAGTGTGGAGATAGTGACACCTTTCAGAAAGACCTCTGGGCTTCTGCTGGGTTAGCCTCGGTCCCTGGAGGGGCTTTGATTTCTGCCGCAGCAGTGAGAGGTACCCTTTTCCAAGTGCCCAGCCATGAGTCCTCCTGAGTGCAAGCCTCCTACACTCAGAATCTGCACTGAAGAGGTAGGTGCTCAGAAAAAGGCTAGTCTGAACAGAGACAGGCCCATGTGTTGAGGGTGATGGATGGAGGCAGGCTTTAGCCCAGATGCTGGGGCTTCCTGCTTGCACAACATCTTTCCCTGCACTCCTGTTATATGTGTTATATGGTTTTGACATGGAGAGACTAGGAAAGTTGGGCATTCCAGGAAAGCCCCTACATGCCCAGGACATTTAAGTACTTGGCCAGGGCCTTATCCGGCCCATTGTCCTAAAAGGAAAGGAAAAGAACAAAGACCTTGCCACTATGACCATGACCTTCCCTAGGAATAGTCTCACTTCCTCCCTTACAGCCACCTCCCCTAGAACTTCCCGTGGTCTAGTCATCCCCTGTCCCCAGCACCCAGGAGGATCATAAGGCATCTCAGCAGGACCACAGGGAAGGGGCATCAAATGGAGGAGGGGCTGGAGACCTGGGCTAGTTCATCACTAAATCTACATCACATCGTCATGTTCCATTATCTGTGTTCACCTGAAGAGATTCTCTCTCTCTCTCTCCCTCTCTCTCTCTCTCTCTCTCTCTCTCTCTCTCTCTCTCTCTCTCCCTCCCTCCCCCCCTTGTAGTTCCTGTTACCCAGGGGCCCCACTAGATTCCTCAGATACCAGAGGGGGTTTCAGCCTAGGTCTTCAAGTTCTCAGTTGTCAGTGCCAGGGAGGCAGGGACAGCCTGGACATCAGCTGTGGGTTTGCCATGAGCTTGTGGACACAGAACGTTTCATAGCCTCCCTTCTCTGAGTATGTGGATAGGACCTGAGGAGTGAAAACTCTGTAGGAAGTGCACATGTGCACAGATGTGCATGACTGCATGTGTGTATGTGTGATCAGGTCATGTGTGTGGTCCCCTATGTTATGTGTATACATGCTTGTTCTGTTGTGGGTGGCAGAAAAGGCACCAGGTGCTAAGTGGGGTCAGACTGGATTGGGTCAGCTGAGTTCTTGAGTTCTGGCTAGGAAAGAATTCAGAGTCAAGACTCAAGCTATAAGAAAACATTTATTTGGAAAATCAAAGAGATAAAAGTATTTTGTAGGCGAAATGGGCTTAGGAAACAAGTAATAAAGGTAAAGGAAGGGCCCTAGGGCTTAGGAGTGAGGAAGGTAAAGGTCATGCAGGCCTGAGGAAATGGTGAGGGGAAAAGCACAGGTGTTCTCCTAGGAGGGAGAGACTGCTGGGTTCTCTGTCGTAAGGGTTTTAAGGGTGGAGAGTTTAGGGGAGGTCCCAGGGGAAAATCTCAAAAGAATGTTCAGCAGCTTTCCAAGTGTCCTTTCAGGGTCTAGGTCTCCACTGATTGATTGGTGGTCAGGGCAGCAGATTATTATCTGATGCCCTGAGGTCAGCCATGGGGGTCACTTGTCTGGTTTTGCTGCTTTTCTGGGCCTGAAGTTGACATACTACTGAGGTCTAGATGTTATCTCTAGGGAGGAAAGGTCTGCGGGTTCAAACCCCATGACCAGTGATCTGCTAGAGAAGGAAAGGTCACCCTGGGGATGAGGCCTTACCCTACAATTGTCCTTTGCCAGGCATCTGGGGCTTTCCACCCTGGTGACCTTTGCTCATGTCTATCTAACTGTCTACCATAGTTCCATGTGAGTGAACACAAAAGAACAAGTCACAGAGAGAATTGGGAGGGACATGAGGAGACAAAGAGACCAACAGAGAAGAAATAAAACTGAGACAAAAGTATTGGTAGAGATAGAGAACCCCACAATTCCAATAGCCCTCCTCCTATTACACCGGTATTTCTATCCATGATTGAGGTGGGCTCAGAGGAGGTGGTTAGGCAGCAGAAAAGGCTGTATCAAGTCCAGGAAGTCACATGCCACACCTCCCCACTCTCACAGCCAAGGGCTGTAGTTTCCTCATGCCGAGAAATGGCTCTCAGGTCCCAAGGATCTCTCCAGGGTACAGAGGAGCTCCAGGTGTCTCTGAGCTTTGAGGTGGCTGGGGGAGGGGAGCCACCTCTGACAGGCCCCAGAGCCAGAACCAAATGTCCTAAGATTGTCTAACTCTCCACAGTAGGCCAATGTGCACTCTGAGGAGGGCTCATATGTGCTAAGAAATGAGGGGTCTAGTGGATGAGAAAAACTCAAGAATCTGAAAACCTCTCAAACACCTACATTTTAGCCAAGAAGCATCTAGTTCACACCCACTCCTTCTTCCTTGGGGGAGGGTGCTGTGAGGAGACAAAGAGGCAAGAATCCTGGGTTCTAGGCCAGATTCTGATGGACCAGATAGCTCTGGGCAAGAAGCTCCCTTCCTCTGGCCTCATTCCCCATGTGTCTACTGGGGAAATTGGGAACAATAATGCTCAAACTGGCACTCTGCCACCAAGGGTTGTGGTCAGCCTACCAGGAGATGCTGGGGCTAGAAGGGGCTTTGGTAATAGAACCCCCAGCACCAGCTGTGGAAACAACCACCCTATGAACTCAGTGTTTCCTCCAAAGTCACCACCCAGAAGAGGAAAGTATGATTTCCGATGTCCTCACTTCCTGCAGCTGGGACCCTGATCAGTTCGGAGTGGAGAAATTGTCATGGGTTAACAGTCACCTGTACATTCATGCTTGCCACCAGGAAGCGCTCCATAGAGTGGCCCCAACTCCCTGCTTCACTCAGACCAGGATGTGCCTCCAACAGTGATGGCCCGACCTCAGGATGAGGAGCTGGGTCCCAGCTGGGTATCAGGATTTGGAGGCTCTGGCCCCAGCTCTGCCAGATGCTCCATGTTGCCTTGAGGACATTCTTTCTAAGGGCCCGGTGAGTAGGCCTGCTTGCCCACCCACAGCCCTGATGAGCAGACAGGAAGTCCCAAAGCTCAGATCTGTAAGGCACCAGGGCTGCCCACAAATCAGAGGTGTAGAAGGTCCAAAGTGAGGAGCCCTGGCACTGAGAGTTTCCCTTGGTTCTATAGGTGGTATGGACAAAACAGCAATAGTTCAACCTTGAGGGGAGGGGAGAGGAAGGATCAGATCTGAATGAGAATGGCAGTTCCCTTCCTGTGAAGCACAACAAATATGTCCAGAAGACCCATGCATGTGCCAGCAGACCTGCCCTAGTGCCTTCCAACCTGTGCCTGATCCCACCACTCCATCCTGTTCAACAAGCCCTTCCAAAGGACTAGTCAACTGCCATGGTCTGTCCACTTGGTTTTGTGTATGCTGGTTCTGTTACCCAACAAAGGACCTAGCTCTGAGCAGATGTGTCCAGGTCCGGCCAATAGTATGGACATTCTTTTTTTTTTTTTTTTTTTTTAATTGTTTATATTGACTATTTTCTTTCTTTTTTTAATATATTTTATTGATTTTTTTTACAGAGAGGAGGAGAGAGGGATAGAGAGCTAGAAACGTCGATGAGAGAGAAACATCGACCAGCTGCCTTTTGCACACCCCCTACCAATGTACATGCCCTTGACCAGAATCAAACCTGGGACCTTTCAGTTCCCAGACTGACGCTCTACCACTGAGCCAAACCGGTTTCAGCAGTATGGAGATTCTTGACTTCATGTAGGAAAGATTTCACAACACAAGTCCAGGTGACTATGGGTACATTTATTAAAGCTGGGAACAGTAAAACAAGGAAGGGCTTCGCATAGAAGTAACAGGAGAGCCTAGGCTGGGCTGCCCTACTTAGCTGGCTAGGAAGTCAGAAAAAAGAGGGCCTTAGGGATAGGTTCTGGGGTTTGGCCCTGGGACAAGCTTGCTGCTCTGGTTGCAAATCTCATGAGGACCTTTAGAATTTAGGAGATGTAGGCCTGTGGTGGGAGAAGTGGGAGAAGGGAATGGAGCAAGAGTGCTCCACAGAGGGAGAGACGCTGGGTCTTCCATCCTAAAAGCCTTTTTCTTTTTTAAGTTTTATTGATTTTTAGAAAGAGGAACACTACCAGTTTCCTTCCACACAAGCTCCGACTGGGGATTGAACCCACAACCTGGGTATGTGCCCTGACCAGGAATCTAATCTGCCACCTTTTGGTGTACAACTGAGCCACAGCAGCCAGAGCCTAAAAGCTTTTAAGGGTTGGAATCTTAGGGGAGGTCCCTGGGGAGGATCTCAATAGCTTTCCAGGTGGCTCCTTTGAGGGTCATGGTCTCCACTGATGGATCAATTCCAGGGCAGGGAGTCATTAGTTATTGCAGCTGGTCCCGACTTCACTCACCTGGTTATACTGCTTTTCTGGGCCTCAGAAATACAACTGAGGCCTAGATGGTATCTCTAGGGAGGTGGACTTCTGTATCTGCTATAAATTGCTCAGCCAATTATCAATAGTTCAGCTATCTGTATCAGTTTCCCTATTTTGCTTGCCTTGGCTCTCTGCCTGGAACTCCCTCACCCCACCTCTGCATCTGGCTAATATCCCATCAAGAGCAGGATAGTGGATAGAGCCTGGGATTTGGCGGTCCAGGAGATCAGAGTCCACTCTGCTTAGGAGAGCAGGGCAATAGGCAGACTCTCAGCAGACCTTACAGTGGGAGCACTGAGTTCAGGATCCCAAGGGGCCAGTCAGGGTTGGTGGTTGAGACAGGACTATGCAGACAGGCTGGGCTTTGGAGGAGCTGGCAGGCACAGGGCCCATCTCAAGGAGGGCAGCTGTGGGGGAGGCTGGAACTGCAGAGTATTTTTAGGCTCCTGCTGGATGGGTGAGACAAGGATGCTATGGGCTACAGCCTTGCTCAGTGGGGAAAGACTTAAGGTAGTCTTGCTTTTCCCAGGAACTTAAGGTCTCCAGAGCTTACTGTTTTGTCCCTAGGGTTAAGGGTTAGGGTCAGAATGTGAACAGGAAGCATCCTCAGCAACCCTCAGGCATGCAAATGCACTTGAGAGGTGATTTCCATATCATTTCCAGGCTGCCCTGCTTCCTCATGAGAAGGAACAGAAAGTCCCCTTTCAGAGGACCCTCTAGGGAGCAGTGTATTCAGCAGAGTCCATCTCCAGCTACCATCTCCTGGGTATCAGGAGAGTCCCCAGAGGGTGATACCAGCTCTAAAATCAGAAAGCACACACAGGGGATTTTTGCATGATGCTGGAACGACTACATAGGCTCAGAGTAGCAAACACAGTCCATCTGGGGGACCCTGAAAAGCAATGTTTATGAGGATTCATTCATTCATTATACAAATAATTACTGAGCATCTACTATGTTCCAGATACTATTTAGATGTAGATTTAGCTGTGAATAAAAAAAGGACAAAATTTTCTGCCCTGGTGGGAGAAAGATATATGAGCCACACAGATACTTTTAAATGTTCTAGCAGCCACATGAAATAGAAATGAAAAGAAACAGACAACCAAGATGGCAGCATGGGTAAACACCTGAACTTGCTCTCGAGTACAACTATATCAAAACTACAACTAAAAGACAAAACGAATATCATCCAGAAACACAGGAAGGCTGGCTGAGTGGAAATTCTACAACTAGAAGGGAAGAGAAAAGCACATTGAGTCTGGTAGGAGGTCCAGAGGTGTGAAAATCTAGAGTTACAGAGGCACACACGAAAGGGGCTAGCCATGTCTTTTTCAATCAGGAGAGATATATAAGCTCCCAACTGCTCTGAAGCCCAGTTCCAGGTGAGATTCTGGGGACCCAGACTCAAACAGAAAGAAACTGACTGTCTGGCATCAGGCCAGAATGTGAGGGTGGCTTTCTCTCAGAAGTGCTTGCAGCAGATCATTGTTCCTACAATGTGCCGCAGGATACAGAGACCTGGGGGCCTCTTTGGGACAGGGCTGATGGGCAGCCATTGCTGTTTGCTTTGCCCTGGTGAGTCCCTGAGACCCCACCCCACCCAATTTACAACCCCACCCAAGCTGTGCACAGAGGTTTTTGCATATGAATGGCCTGACCTTTTGCAACTCAAAATTACCTAACAAACTGCAGCTGGGTCAAAGAGCCCCAGTGCTTCCAAAAGAAGGCCCAAGGCTCCACAGCAGTTTGCATGCTTCACAGCAAGTCCTCATCTAGGCACCTCCAAACCCCAAACAAAGAAGAGGAATCTACAGATCTGTCTGTTGCTTCTGCTGGGTGGCCTCAGGCAGTGGCTGACTTTGCACCTCCTTGAAGATTCAAGAGCCAGTGTACCCAGGGGTCAGAGTAAAATCATACAGATTACAACTCCTCAGATCCATAGCGACTCACTCAGGGGGCAGATTCAGTGAGCACCAAAGTGCCACTAAAGCAAGTCCTGCTCCATAAGGGCGTCTCCAGCACAGAAGTTCTTCCATCATAGACACAGCTGATCCTCACAGCCAATTGCCTGGAGGAAAATTGCTCCCAGTGATGCCAATAATAATCAAGGCTTAACTACAACAAGACTGTGCACACAGCCCACAAAGAGGTGCACCAAGAGTTGTCTACCACAGGTAATTAAGAAGGCTGAGTCACTGAGCTCTACAGGACACCTAGTACACAAAGCCACTCTATCAACACAGGGAAGCAGCCAAAATGCAGAGATAAAGAAACATGTCACAAATCAAAGAAATGGAGGAAAGCAAACTACTGGATATAGAGTTTAAAACTACGGTTATATGTTACTCAAGAATCTTTTAGAAACCTCCGAGAAATATAGTGAGACCCTCAAGGATATGAAAAAGGACCAACTGGAAATTAAGCATACACTGACTGAAATAAAGAATAATATACAGAAATCCAACAGCAGACTAGAGAATCAAAAGAATCAAGTCAAAGATTTGAAATATGAAGAAGCACAGAACACCCAACTGTAAAGGCAAAAAGCAAAAAGAATAAAAAAATATGAAGATAGTGTAAGGAACCTCTGGAACAACATCAAGTATACCAACATCAGAATTATGGGGGTACCAGAAGAAGGGAGAGCAAGAAACTGAAAACCTATTTGAAGAAATAATGACAGAAAACTTCCCCCACTGGTGAAAGAAATAGACTTACAAGTCCAGGAAGCACAGAGAACCCCAAACAAAAGTAATCCAAAGAGGACCATACCAAGACATATCATAATTAAAATGCCAAGGGCAAAAGACAAAGAGAGAATATTAAAAGTAGAAAGAGAAAAACAGTTAATTACCTACAAGGGAGCACCCATACGATTGTCAGCCGATTTCTCAACAGAAACTATGCAGGCCAGAAGGGAGTCGCAAGAAATATTCAAAGTGATGAATAACAAGAACCTACAACCAAGATTACTCTACCCAGCAAAGCTATCATTTAGAATTGAAGGCCAGATAAAGAGCTTCACAGATAAGAAAAAGCTAAAGGAGTTCATCACCACCAAATCAGGATTATATGAAATGATGAAAGGTATTCGTTATGAAGAGGAAGAAGAAGAAAAAGGTAAAGATAAAAATTATGAACAACAAAGTGACAACAAATACATATCTATCAACAAGTGAATCTAAAAATAAAGTGAATAAAAAAATCTGAGAAACAGAATAAACTGGTGAATATAATAGAATCAGGAGCATAGAAAGGGAGTGGACTGACAATTCTTGGGGGGAAGGGGATGTAGGGAGTTCAGGAAGAGACAGGACAAAAATCATACATCTATGGACGAGGACAGTGGAGGTGGGGTAAGGGCAGAGGGTAGAGTGGGAACTGGTTGGAGGGAAGCTATGGGGACGGGGGGAATAGGAACAGCTGTAATAATCTGAACAATAAAGATTTATTTAAAAAAAGAAAATGAATGCCAAAACTGGTTTGGCTCAGTGGATAGAGCGTCAGCCTGCGGACTGAAAGGTCCCGGGTTCGATTCCAGTCAAGGGCATGTACCTTGGTTGTGGGCACATCCCCAGTGGGGGGTGTGCAGGAGGCAGCTGGTCGATGTCTCTCTCTCATCGATGTTTCTGACTCTCTATCCTTCTCTCTTCCTCTCTGTAAAAAATCAATAAAATACATATTTAAAAAAAAAGTAATGAAAAGAAACAAATAAGATTAACAATTACAATAGATAACTTACCACAATATATCTAAAACATTTTAATGTCTGTGTAACCAATATAACCATTTATTAATAAGATAAACTTTTTTTCATATTATGTCTTCAAATCTCAATCAGTAGTTCTTGGAGAATGCAGTTTCAGAGGACATCACTTACTGGAGAAAGGACGATTGATTAGTGATGTCTGCTATGAGCATGGACATGTCTGGGAGCTGGGTAAAGTTGCAGGCCATGTGCTTGCCCCTCTGTTATAAGCCTGATCCCAAGCATGTGTTTTCTTCCTCCAGCTACCCTCTCCTGGGTATCAGGAGAGTCTCTACAGCCCTTTTGAGCCCATTCATTTTGCCCAATGTGAAAAAATTGCCAGTCTGCCTTCTGGGACTTGAATGAGTTCTGGCATGGGCACCATCCTCCAGAAAGTCACCACCACACTAAGAGGGCAAGTGCCTCCTGGGTGCGGTCCCATGTTCCTTTCTTCACTCTGGGAATGTGGGTTTCATTTTGTTTTTGTTTTTTCCCCAAGGCCTTTTTCACAATGTTAACCAATACCAACATAAAAGTGTTTCCTGAGCCTAAGTTAGCCATTCCAGCCCCATTTCATCAACCCACATCTGCAAACCTCCTGGCCAGAACCCTTACTGGAATGGCCCAACCCAGATTCTCCATTTGCTTTTCCAGACAATGAGGCTAAAATTGGACTGTGTAGGCAACCAGAAAGACTTGGAATTGGGGAGGGGTGAGCTTGCAGTGAGGCAGGAAGGGATGAGGTGTGAGAAAAATTGAATCCCAGGCCCCCATCATCCATATTAGCATTGTCATCATCATCCACCCACCCTCTGCTCAAAACTCGTTAATTGCTCCCTTTAAATGGCAGGATAAAGATCTAGGGCCTTAGCTCCCAAGAGCTGGAACAAACTTATTCAATCTCACTCCCAGATACTCTTCCCTCTTTCATCTTATTCATTCATTCAATAAGAATGTATTCCAGCCAAAACCAATTTGGCTCAGTGGATAGAGCGTCAGCCTGCAGACTGAAGGGTCCCGTGTTCGATTCCGGTCAAGGGCGCGTACCTTGGTTGCAGGCACATCCCCAGTGGGGTTGTGTGCAAGACGCAGCTGATCGATGATTCTCTTCCATCGATGTTTCTAACTCTCTATCCCTCTCTCTCTTTCTCTCCATAAAAAATCAATAAAATATATTTAAAAAAAAAAAAAGAAAAGAAAAGAAAAAAAAAAAAGAAAGAAAGAATGTATTCCAGATGATACCAAACTCAGGTTCGGCTACCTACAGCTTTAAAAGCCAATACTTGAGACACCGGTGCTTATGTACGGAAAGATAGTTTATTCAAATGCTGGCAGCCTGAGAAGATGGCAGACTCCTGTCCTAAAGATCTTCAACCCTGGCAGGTGTGCTCAATGGTTAGAGCACACCAAAGGGTCTGTGGTTTGATTTTTGGTCAAAGGCACATACTGGGAAAAGGAGCATGCAGGAGGCAACCAATTGATGTCTATCTCTCACATTGATGACTCTCTCTCTCTCTCTCTCTTCCTCTCTTCTTCCCTTCCTCCCTCCCTTCAACTTTCTCTTTATATATAGTAAAAAATATCCCTGGGTGAGGATTAACAACGAAAAAAAAGACCATCTTCACATTTCAGTGCAGATGGAGGTTTTTATTTGGAGATAGGGAAAGCAGAACAAAAAAATCAGGGGAGAAGGGAGTTGAACATTTTTTATGTGTAAGTCAGCACAGTCCATTCTGATGATTACCTCGAAATTGGTCCAGTTTTTATCAACAAGTCTCCTAGAGCCAGAACATCCAGATACTGGAGTCAGCTTCCTTTGAACTCTTACACAAATATGCTGTTTATTTATGGGTTACATATTAGTTAACAACTCACCTTTTACAAAAACACTTTCTACAGAAACAAAATTAAAAGAATGGAGGGGTGGGCTATATGGGCACTATTCTCAGTGATAGCGTTGCAGCTGTGACCAAACTGAGAAGTCTCTCTGCCTTCTTGGAGCTCATATTACTCCAGCCAAGCCCATAACGCTCCAAGCCCTTGCACACTCCCAGGCCTTGGCAAAGGCTGTTCCCTCTTCTCTTCTTTAGTGACTTCCCCACCTAGGGGACTCAGCCCCTAACGCCCACCTTGCCCTGATCTGCCCATGGGTTGGGTACCACCTGGGATCATCACACAGATGATCATCATCCAGCTCCACATACATATCTGCCTCCCCTACCAGGCTGTGAGGGTCTTGAGGGAAGGGGCTGTACCCCAGGACCTGATTCTAGATGCACCGGCCATAAGGCTCCATTCCCTAACCCCAACTCAGGACTGTGCAGGAGAGGCATGGGGGGTCCAGGATGCCTCTGAAGAATGCCCTCTGCCTGGGATCATCCTACTCCTGGCACCCCAGGGGAAAGCCTCACAGGAGCAATGGCACAGAGTGCTTCCAGCATAGGCGGTGGAGGACTGAGGGAAGACGGGACGGAGAAGACAGGGGATGCACAGAGCTATGACAGACATCAGATCTGCACATGGAAGGGGATGTTAACAGCTTTCAATGGCAGGAAGAGCAGGCACTGGCCTTCCCCCAAGAGAAATAGGTTGGCAAGACATGGACCTACTCGAGGTAAGCCTTAGTGGCCCTTGAGATTTATGAAGTAAGGGAGACAGTTTCCCATTCCCTCTGGCTTGCTCAGGAAAACTGAGCTTTGGTTTTTCAGTCCTGCTCCCTCTTCTGCATCTCCACTTCTCCCTGATTTGGGGGGAAGGGGGGCTGTAGAAGATGCACAAGACCGAGTGCAGAAGGCTGGGCCTGTGTCCTGGCCCTAGCCTGGCCCCTAAGAACCCAATATTGTTGCCATACTGTGTGGATCTCTGTGCCCCCAATCCCAGCCTAATGGCCTGGCACCCACTGTGCCCCAGGTCCACTGGGGTGCTTGTGTGTCATGCAAAAGCCAGAGGGAGGAAGGTTTGTGCTTGGCCACTTCGCTGGCTCATTCACATGGATTTATAAGGACTCATTCCATGCCTTCAAGCACTTGGCTTCCTGGCCCCCTTTCCTCGACCCTGCTAGCGGTTCTCAACCTGTGGGTTGAACTGCTGCTGTAGAGCCTAAGACCATCAGAAAACAGATATTAACATTACATACAATTCATAACAGTAGCAAAATTACAGTTATGAAGTAGCAACGAAAATAATTTTATGGTTGGGGGTCACCACAACATGAGGAGCATTAGAAAGGTTGAGAACCACTCGTTTAGAGACTCGCTTGGGGGTGGGGAGAGCACAGGAAGCCCCTGTGCTGCTGTTGCATGGCTGAGCTGGGAAAACAGAGAGAAGAGACCAAGATAGAGACTCTGAATTCCTTCCAAGACAAAGTAAATTGGTCTTACAACCCAGAACAGTGTGTCAGAGGGGCCCCAGAAGCCCTGGTCCTGCCCTTACCTCTTACATAAGGAGAATGAGGCTTAGGAAAGGCAACGTCTGCCTGGGATCATGAAAGGTGACAGCAGCCCAGAGTCTCTGGTCCCTCAAACTCCTGGACTCCTGGCTCCAGCACCTGCTGCCATCTTGGGTGTGTGAGAGGAAAGAGCCAGGCTGGCCCAGATCACAGGGCAGTGCAGTAGGTGGGGGCAATTCCAGCCCCGTGGGGTCTGTCAGAGCCGCCTGGAAGCTGGGCTCAGACTCAGAGAGAGCTGTCTCAAGTTCCACACACCCCGCCCAGTTACTGCTCAGGAAAACTCCCAGCAAAGCCCAAAAGGCACAGTCCCTGCCACAAGAGTTAGGTGAGAAGGGAATGAAGGGGAGTTGAGATAAAAATGGAAGGAGGCCCCTGAAGGACATCCAGGTTTCTCTTCGAATCTCCCACTCACCTACCCCTCATCCCTGGACCTGCCCACTCATACCCCTGGACAGCTTCCCCACCTCTCACCCCAACTTCAGGGGCCATTTTTCACACATCCTTCTGGGTTCTAAAATCTATTTGCTTTACCTTTGAGAGAATTCAAGAGCATCTATGTTTCAAATCTCACCCCAGCCCTGTCACTGCCTTGGGGTTGAAAGGTCAAGCTCCAGGCTAGCACACAATCCCTGTCTACTATCCTTCTTTCCCCTCTGCATGCAGACCAACACCTACCCTGCCTGTTGGGCAGAGCCTGGAGTACCTCACCGCTTAGACACACCCTACAGCTGCCCTCTAGCCTTCTATCATCACAAGTTATCCCATGGGCTCTAGCTTACTCCCTAGAATGGGAACCTAGAAGGCAGGGAGGCCTGAGGCTGTTTCGCATGGCCAGGAAAGGCCAGGCCTGCCTGACAAGTATGGGAGGGAGGTTGGGAAGGGGGAAAGGTGAGAGGAGGTGGAGTGCAGGAGTTGTCTGGGCTCCAGGGTCAATGGCTTGGCAGGCAGTGCACTGCTCAGGAGCATTGGATTCAGATCCTGCTCCTGCCTCTCACTAGCTAGAAGCCCTGCTGAGGGTGTCCTTCCCTCCAAGGTTCTACAGAGAGCACTAGTGGGGGGTTGGGGTGATGATCACACAGGCAGGAGGTGGAGTTACAAACAAGAGCCCTCACCCTCACCCTTACCCCCCACCACCAGAATGACTTTGAAGGGAAGGAGCAGGCACAGGTAAATAAATAGCTTGTTTATTAGTAATATGTTACATCGTTAAAGTGCATTGAAAAGAGATGCAGTGACCAAAGCTGGAAGGTCGCCAGCCCCAGGCCCTGCCCGGGGCTGGCCAGACACCAGAGAAGGTCCAGCTCTCTGCTGAAATCCAGGGACAGGGTTGGGCAGAGCTACCCACCTGGAGAGCTTGGCCCAGGCTGTCCCCACTGGAATTCACAGTTTAGCCTTAGTTATAGCATGTCCTGAGCTGAAGGTGGGAGGCTAGGAGCATGGAAGCACAGCCCCTGAGGAAGGGGGCCCGCCCCCCAACCCCCAATGCCAAGGGCAGAGTCCTGGAACCTCCACCAGAGGACCTGATTCCTATATGAACGTGTGAACCTAGGGCTCAGTTTTCTCCTTCATTCTCCCGTCTCCCTCACCCCACCCCCTCTCATAACCAACAGGGGGACTTGGACAATGTACCCCTCAGCCTGGGCTTCCAGGGCAGAGCCAGCTCATGCCATCTCCTTGAACCCATGCCACCATGTCCCTGGACTCTTATCCCATGCCCAAGAGCCTCAGGCTGGGACGCCCCACCCCCCACCCATCCCTTTCCTGCCCCTCCCTTTCCCACCCACCCCGGGCATGTAGTTTTGGTATTTTCATACAGATGCAGTCGGAAGTAGCAGTACATGAAATAAGCCTAAGATAAAAATAGAGCCCTTTCCGTCCTTATGTCCGGAAAGCAAACATCCTTCAATAAACATGCAAGGAGGCTGCCTTAGTGGAACCCAGGGCTGGTGAGGGCCACAGAGGGCAGCCTGGGCCTGCAGGAACACTAACCAGCCCTGCAGTGGCAGGAGGGAGGATGAGGGGCCAGTTTGAGTATAGGGAGCTTGAAGGTCCAGAAATGGGATCCCAGCTCCCCTTTCCCAACCCCTCTCTGGCCCACAGGCTCTTGGGCCAGAAGCATCACTGAATTTGGGCCGTTTGAGGAAGAAGTTTTGAAAAATTATCTCCAAAGTCTTGGGCCATCAATGCCCCAGCTTCATAGCCAGTGCCTTCATTCTCCAGCCCTCACCACCCAGCAGCTGCCTGTGGCTGGTGTCCCCTGTCAAGCTATGCGGTCCCCCTGGAACCTTGGTGGGCAAGGAGCTCCCAGCCAGGTGGCTCTGGGTGTGAGACTTTTCTAGTGCCCCTGGACTGCAGAAGCCTACAACATGCCCAGCCCCAGGAGGCCCTAATGAACCAATAGGCCAAGAATGAGTGTTGGCAGGACCCCCAGCCAGAGGGAGGCCAAAAGGGCATGGGCACAGCCCAGCAGATGCTGGGCCTTGGCCTCGTCCTCAGACAGCAGCTGCCAGTGCTGGGCCTTGCGGACGTAGGAGCCCTCCTGGGCCTCGCAGTAGTAGTGACCATAGTGACCATCCGTGAGGTTCTCGATAAACAGGATGCAGTTGGGACTCTGGTGGCCAGGCTCGCAGCTCTGCTCCACCTTCTCTCCGTGGCGCCACCAGTAGGTGGCATGGCGGGACTCCATGGGGCAGCTCAGGTAGTAGCGAGAGTTCCGGGCTAAGGAGACCTTCTGAGGTGGGGCCTCATCTGGGAGGGATGGATACGCAACTGTGAGGAGGGGCTGAGAGCTCCCAGGACAGGCTTTGTCCTCCCCGAGGCCTCTAAGGTCAAAGCTTCTAAATGAACACAAGAATCTTAAGCACCCACTCTCCTTATTCTCCCCTGCCTCCCTCACCCCACCCTTCTTATACCACCCCCACACCAAGGACTATATGGGGCCCCCCAGGAATAGGCCAGCTTTCCCTCAGACAGAGAAATCGAGGCAAGGCTGTACCACCCTCATTGGACTGGGGTCCTAGGCAGGGCTAAATCAGGTACCTGGCTTTGGGTTGGGGCACTCTTTGTGTGGCTCATCTGGATTAATAGACTGCAGCACTGACCTGGAGTTGGGAAGAGAGAGGCTAAATAGACAGGAGGTTACACCTTGCCCTTTCCTGTCCTCATCCCCCACCCAGTATCTGCCACAGTGCCTACCAAGAGGAGGGTCCGGCCAGAATGGCTCGGTACCCAGCACTGATGCCTCCTGCAGCCTGTTTTCACCATCCCCACCCATGTTTCTATCTTCTCCCAGGGAGAAGGGGTCCCAGCCAACATACCTTTGGGAGCTAAAGATGGAGACACAGTGGCCCTGGTCCCAGCCACAGTATGGGTCTCGGGCCATGAGGCAGCCATGGCAGCCCCCACCATAGATGTCACACAGGTCCAGGGGCACCTGGCTCACCTCCCATTGTGAGCTTACATACAGTTTCCGCTGGAATGAGAGACTAAGTCAGACCAGGGCCCCCACCTCCAACACTGAGTTTTAAACTCCCAGGCCATGGCCGTCTACCCTACAGCCCAGAAGCTCTGAGAAGGACATGTGAATTACATGCAAAAGAGCTCTGTCCTTAGCTGGCCATCACAGGGTGGCCTCATAGGGCAGGGCAGGGAGTGTGGAGGCTCACCCGGTCAGGGTCCAGTGACATGGCCTGGATGGCTGCCGCACGGCGGAAGGGCTGGATCTCCATGATGTTGAAGACGAGGCTGCGTTCCCACTCCTCTGACTTCACCACCTTGTGGATGGTGCCTCTGTCTGTGGGTGGTGGGCAGAGGGTTAACAGATGGGCATCCCACCTCAGAGACAAGCAGCCTCCCTCTACATAGGACCAACCAGAGAAGACACAGGTGGGGAGGCCTGGGAAGTCATGGCTCAGGCAAGGGTCACTAGACTAAGTAAGGTGAGTGTGAGGGACTTGGGAGTCAGAGGGCAGCCCAGGAAGTTTCCAAGGCTGGCCCAGAGCTCCGGGAGGACCTGGGCAAGCTGGAGCATGAAGAACAGAACCAGCAGTCCTGCACACCCAATTAAAATGCTGACCCTTCATTACTTCTCTCCTCCACATCTCTGCTTGTGGGTTATTATCTTCCCCACTTCCCAGATAAGGCAATGAGGCTCAGAAAGTCTAAGCAACTTGATCACACAGCTGTGACTACAACACAGAGATATCAGAATCTCACCCCTCAGCTTTTTCTATAACTGCCCTGCCTCCTGGACAACTTAAGGATGTGTTTTTCTTTAAATACACCTTTTTATTTTGAAGTAATTTCAGATTTACATAAAAAATGCAAAGATAGCACAGAGATTTGCTATATACCATCCACCCAATTTCCCTTAATGCTACCATCTTATATAACTACTAGAGGCCTGGTGCACAGATTTCATGCATGGTAGGGAGGAAAGCTGGGGGATGGGAGTACCTGTCCCTCAGCCCCGCTTGCACCCTGTCCAATCTGGAATCCCTCTCACAATCCGGGATCGCTGGCTCCTAACCACTTACCTGCCTGCCTCTAACTGCCTCTGCCTGCTGCCCTGGTGCCCCTAACTGCTTCCCTGCCAGCCTGGTCACCCCTAACTGCCCTCCCCTGCAGGCCTGATTGTTCCTAATTGCCTCTGTCTTGGCTCCTGCCACCATGGCTTTGTCTAGAAGGACATTTGGACTAATTAGCACATTACCATTTTATTAGTATAGACTAGAGGCCTGGGCATTTCATACACAGGTGGGGTTCAGCTGGCCCACCCTGATTGGGGGCCCATTGGGCCGGACTGGCAGCGGGGAGGGGCCATGGCGGTTGGCTGGCCTGCCATGCCCCTGATCAGGGTTTGGGGCCCAATTGGGGCCCAAATCAGGCTGGTTGGCTGCCTCAGTGTGCGTCATAGCCATTGGTTGTACCACCGTTCCAATCACTGGGCATATATATATATATATATATATATATATATATATATATGGCACATTCATCACAACTGTATAGTATTATTAACTCAGCTACAGATTTTACTGGGATTTAATGTTTTTGTTTTGTTTCAGGATCCAATCCAGGACTCTACATTGTATTTAGTCTTATGAAATTTTTATAAAATCTAAAAAGAATCTTAGATTCTGGACAGGGATTCCAAGGTCACATAATAGCTGCCTGCCTCCAAGGTCAGTGCTCTATTCGTTCACAACTGTTGGGGTCTAATGGGCATCCTGACCCCTGGATCCTTCCAATCCCACATCACCTCAGTCCAGTTTCTAGAACAGCCTCCCTTCCTCTCGATTCCCCAGGGCATCGCTTGTTCCAAAACAACAGTCAGACACAAAGATGGTTGCTTGCCTAAGACATGTCTTTTAGTTCTGTGATGCCTCTTGTATGATCTGGGATGTGGCCCAATGCTTCTTTGGCCTGACAAGCTCCCAGCCCACTCACAGCCCTTCACTTACTTCCACAACAGCCCAGTGAGAGCCTCCCATAGTTTCTCCCAGCTGTGAGAGCCTCTTGTGCCCTTCAGAGGGCTCAGAAAGCTCTATTTCTTATCTGGCTCCGATTCTTCCTGCTAAAGGTTCCAAATGGCACCTCTCCTACAGCCCTCAGGGAGAACCAAGATAAGTACCCTCATCATTCAAGTGTGCTCACCTCCCAAGTCTGCAAGAAAAGAGTCCACGGTTCCCTTGGCCCAGGCCCCACCCTCCTGTCCTTGGTTCCTGTTCCTAGTCCCCCATTGTGTGACCTCTCCTCTGCTGTACCCCAGTGCCTTGTTTGACTGCAGCAGCTAGGTCAGCCACTACTGGAGCAGAGCAAGGACAAGAGCCCATCGGTACAGCCAAGATGAATGGAGGAACAAAGAGGTGAGATCTCAGGACCTGGAAACCAGACCCTGCCCCATGGGAACTGATGTGGCCACTGTGGCCCTGAGAAGATCCCAAGATGAAGCAACAGCAGAAATCACACAGGAGGGGTCGGGCTGAGCCCTGGAGCCCAGGTGCTAGCATCTTGGGGAAACACTGCCCTTTTTGATGGCATCACTGCCCACCTGGTCTCAAAGAAATGCTGTAGCCTCTCTGCACTGATCTCCATGGTCACTCTCAGGAGTCCCCTTTGCCCACAACTGGGACCAGGAAGCTGCCATAAACCTGCTCAGGGCTGGCTCTTCCATGGCCAGGGGCTTCTTGGGATGCAGGTGTATCTCCCAGGGCATTCCACCCAGCTCAGGGCTCAGCCAGACACTGCTCTCCTTGGGAAGAGGAGGAGCCTCTGCAAGACTGCAAAGGCTCTGCTTCCTGGAAGCCCTTCCTCATGTCTCATTAAATACTGTGCATCCCACATCAAATGTTTCCTCTCACCTGCATAATCCCAAAGACAGGGAACAGGGTTAGATTTCCTCATTCTGTCTAGTAGGTGCCCACAGGATACCCAGTGACCAGATCGTTCCTCCTGGCTTTCCACATCTCTTCCTCCCAGCTTCATGAATCAGATATCAGAACCAAACCTGCACCTGGCTTTGCTCAGACTGGCCACCTTTCTGCCTTGGAATCCTGGAACCTGCTCTCCTCCCACCCAAGGATGCCTTCCCCTCTTCGCCTCTGCCCCCACCTCCTCTAGAAAGCCCTTTCTGCCTGATTCTTCCACAGCCAAACATACTAACTCCTGACAGCTCTCAGTCATTCAATTCTTCCTTCCAGGTATAACGATCCAACCACATGTTAATTACGTTATTATTTATACTTTTCACACCCACTTTCACAAGGCCGACGAGGGGTCATGGGGTAGTCTCTCACCTGTAGTTAGGTAAAGCACATGAAAGGTCTCCCCGTGGCTGGTGTGCATGCGGTGGACAACTACTTTCTGGTAGTGGTACTTAGAGTGAAACAGTGGTGTCTTCAGAGGCCCCATGGGCTCCACCCTCTGTGCTACTTCAGGGTGACTGTCGGCCACCTGGAAGGTCTCCGTGGGTATCGGCTTCCGGCCTGGGAGGCACTGGACAAGAAGAGTGGGTCCAGGTCAGTGGGTGGCTGGGAAGTGGGGTGGGGCCTGGGTCATGGCAGATGTCAGTGCTCACCTTGCCAGGCCGAGGGGTGGGAAGGCCTGTGTGGTAGCCCTTGAGTGAGGAAGTACGGAAGACCTTGTCAATGTCACCAAGGGAATATACACAAACAGCTGAGTAGTTCCTGGAGGGACACAGAGACTACCTCAGTGAGGGGCCCAGTACTAACCCACCTTCATTCACTCAGGCCAGCTCAGCACCATATAGGGCACAACTAGAGCATTCTAACCAAGCTCCCCAGCCTATGAGCTCCATGAAGACAGGGACTACCCTAGGGGCCAAGACCAGTGCCTAAGAGTCATCAGCCACCACTGAAGGCAGGAAGGAGAAAGAGAAATTCCACCTAATTCTTTCTGCTGCGATCTAAAACCACAACCTGACGGGACCGCAGGACTCAGGGGCCAGCGCCAGAGCAGTAGGGTCCCCGTGTGCATCCCGCGGGCAGCTCCCCTGCCTCTCTGGACACAGCTGCAGGATGCTGACGCCCAAGGCCAGACCACACGCCCTCCCGGCCAGCTGGGTCCACCCACATGGGAGCCACAGAGCAGGGTGTTGGCTTCCCTACCCTGTCCCAACTCCTCCCACAACCAACACGTTTGCCTGCCTTATTTTCAATCAATGGGAGTGGTTAAGAGATGTGAATTACCAGGTGCAGGCAGTGTCTGAATGGTGTGAGAGCACCCTATGAAGCCTCAGCAGCCTTTTTCAAGGGCCCACCACCCACTCTGGGCACGCCATGAACACACAGGCACTGCCATGAACATGTATACAGTACATGCATGTACACTAGTTGTACAAACTCAGAAACATACCAGCACAAAAATCTCTCCAAACGCTGACTGTGTCCACTCCAGGCCCAGCAACAACCCTGGCATCCCTGCTCATCATCAGCCATCCCCTCAGGTGGGCCCAAGCCCTCTAATCCCTACTAGACACGTAACTAATGCCAGACTCAGCCCCAGGACAAGGGTCACTCACCAGGGGTTGGAGAAAACACCATAGACCCTAGTGTCCCTCCACTGGCCATTAGGGTCAGGGAGTAGGAAGACATCCTGTAGCCTGTTGAAGTTCTTGTTGGTGAGGGGGTCGCTGCACACCAGCATGGCCTTCAGGAAGGTATTCCACTTGGAGACTGACAGTGAACTCTCACCACCCTGGTCCCCCTGAAAGGGTGGAGGGAAAAGGAGGCCCCTCAGTACCCCCTGGGCACCTGAAGTCAGGAATGTCAGCACAAGACTTCAGAGGAGGAAGGTAGGCTCTGAAAGGGGCAGGGACCTGCCAGGGGACCACGCAGAGGTGCCCTGTGACTCAGGCCAGGTTCCTGAGCCAGGCTTCAGCTAGAAGGCCTGGCTGACTGGGCCATCAGTGGGGACCTGCAGGGTGAGGGTGTTAGGTCTGTCCCTACAGAGCAGATGGACTCAGACACATTTGTCCATTCTCACACATGCACACTCATACAGAGATGACACACCACACACAGGTGACACACTCGAATATCCCAGCACCTTCACACTGTTGAAACGTACATGTAAACACACTTTCATACCCCCACTCCCACTCATACACACTCTTAGATGACTACACTCACTTGCACACTGCCACACATGCACATGAGCTCAACCATCTTTACCTACTCACAGATGCACAGACACTCTTGTGCATATACATCCCACACGCAGACTTATACATTTCACACACTCCTTCAGACAAACAGGCACTCACACACTCATACCTATTCACGCATAGACACACACTCTTGCCCACTGAGCCACCCACTCACCCTGCATAGCTGGGCCACGCGGGACACATTGAGAGGAGCCTCAGGATTTTTGTCAGGGTTGTCTTCCCGGAAGAAGTAGTAGATTTTGTCATCATAGGCCTGGTCTTGGTGCACGATGGTGGCCTTAATGAACTGTGGATCTACCAGTGATACATGTGAATTGGTGTCAGGGGGAACCTGCTCGGGAGACCCATTCCAACCCTGCATCACACCCCCCAACTCTACACAAACAAACCTGGAGCAAATCAGACCTGGAATAAAACTCAGAACATCAGGCCCAATACCCCAAGGGTCTGAGACTCAGCACCTCCATCCCACATCTGTTCTGCTCTCCCCTTACAAAGATGTCATCAGCCCAGGAGCAATGACTTCATGCCTGGGGACTAGGAAGGTCCCTGGGCCTTTATGTCACTTCTGCCTAATTGGCAGAGCCCTAATGAGGAGGGAAGGAGAGTTGCCCCCACATGAGCTCAGCAGAGGGATATACTATGGCTCCCAGGGACCCCACTCTGGGTCTGCGGCTCCTCTGTTTTGTTACCACAGTGTGTAGGGCCCATCTGCCTCTGCTGTTCCTCTGCTCCCTGCCAGGCCAACATCCTCAGCTCTGGCTATTCAGGCCTGTCCTAAACTCCCACTTTCCTGACTGGCCTGCGGCCCCAGTCGCCCTTGGGGAGCCCCCGCAAGGGACATGCGGATCCCATGAGCCGCCGTGGGCCTTC
This sequence comes from Pipistrellus kuhlii, assembly GCF_014108245.1. Lineage (NCBI taxonomy): Eukaryota > Metazoa > Chordata > Mammalia > Chiroptera > Vespertilionidae > Pipistrellus > Pipistrellus kuhlii. The sequence continues at coordinate 88,970,970 of NW_023425404.1, read as the reverse complement.
ACATCCTGGTCTACCCCAGCCCAGCTGGAGTCTGACTCACTCTGCATGACGGTGTCACTGGTGTACAGCTCAATCTCGCCCTGGATGCGGCGGAACCGAGGGATCTTCCCATTGTATTCCTGCTTCCGGATTGTAGAGTACACCTCATCCCCTGGTCATGGTGGAAGGGGTGTGGGTAAGGGAAGACAGTTCTTAGAAGTCCCTCCCCTGGGCATGGGCACTGATTTGATCAGCCTCCCACAGGCAAGGGCAGCAGTCCTACCATCAAACAGAACCAGGGAGTTCTCATCCGGGCTGAAGGGGGCATAACCTCTCCTCTCACCAAGTGACTCCACAGTGCCATTCACCTGGAGGAGACAAAGGGGTTAGACAGCCACACAATCCCATGGCTACTGCTTCCCATGGGTGCCAGCTTCCCCTCCTCCCAAGCATTCTATACAAGGTGAGCCAGCCTCTGAGTCTCCCTCCTCCTTCCCACTTTGGGAGGCAGAAGCCCACCCATGCAAGGGCAAGCTGACAAGGCATATGGGTAAGGGCCTTCTCACCAGGCTCCAGCAGCTGGGGTGCCGGGCATTGGTTCCGCAGGCCAGCAACCCCTCACCCTGTCTCTCCAGGAGTGTTATGTAGTTCTCACAGTCCTGCCAAGAAGGGGAAGAAGAGAGGTAGGTCAGATGCCTTGACAGGACTCAAACCAGAACCCTTCGTTTTGGAGAAGACAGAATCAGAAGGCTGAGCATGGAGGCAGTCTCCAAGGAGAGCCGAGAGGGGATGCAGCTGATCCCAACTCCCCTGAGAGCAGAGGAAGAACACAGGGACCTTGGAGAAGGACTGTGTCTCCCATTCAGACTGGGAACCCTAAGACAGGGCTGCCTCTTTCCTCTCAGACTGGGGCACCCAAGGCAGGGTTGTGCCTCCTTCCTCAGACTCCCAGGGACTCTCATCCCTTTTCCAAGGCGCCAGCCTCCCCTCTACACTCCCTCTCCTCCACTCACCTGCTTGCCCAGGCAGGATCCCTTGGTGGAGCCAATGTTCACCTGGGGGAGAGGTGAGGAAGCATTAGTCTACCCTGGAGGGGTCAGTTGCCCTGCAAACACTGTCCATGTGCCCTCAGGACAAGTTCATTTTATAGCATAGGTGAGCAACTAGGACTCTGACAGGGTGTGATTCACCAAGGTCACACAGGCTGCTCTGCCCGATACTGAGCCAAGCCCAGAGCGCCAGTCGAGGGATCTCAGAAGCCAGGGGCGATGGGGTTGTGGAGCTCAGCTTCCAGCCCAGGACTCCCCCATCAGTGCAGCCCACCTGACCAGGTGGGTAAGCTCTGGGCTTTTCTCCACACTGACCAACACCCACTCCCACCTGGACTACCTTCAGGGAGCCTCCCCCAGGGACCGTTTATGGGATAAAACGGAAGGTGGACCAGTTTAGGAGAAGATGCCAGCTCCCAACCCCTAATTCCCTGAGCCCCCTCACCAAAGCCAGAGGGAAATAAGGGGAGAATTGGGGGAAAGGGGCAGTAAGGGCCCCAGGCTCACCGTGTGTACAGAGGCGTTCTTGCCCTCAGGGAAGTTGAAGAGGTAGACCTTGCCACGTCCACCCACCCACACAGAATCGCTGCCTGGCTCATGGAAAAGCACGGTGTGTGGCTCAGCTGAGCCAAAATCCACCCGGTCCTTCCCTGTGCGGCCTGAGGAGGAGATAATTGGCAAAAACTTGAGGCTGAGCCACGGGCAGGAGACTCTATCATCCCTCTCAGGCACCCGGCACCTCCCTGGCAACTAGTGCTTGAGTCTGGGCTGGGGCAGCACCAGGACTCGGAGTCACAAGTGGAAGAAGTGAGGGGTACCTTGGTAGGGTCCTCACCCCAAAGCCATGGCCCCTACCCTATAATATGTGACCTCAGAGTAGGGACCCCTAGGAGAGCAGGCTTCCTCCCCCACCACTGCCCACCCACACACTTGGCTATTTCCAACAGGCTGGACTTAGGCAAGAGGGACCAGGACCTCCGTGGCTCTGCAACCCACAACACAGCAAGCAGCCATCTCCACCCCCTGCAGGTAGCAGGGCTCTAAGCACCCCACTTAGAGTCCAGGTTCCCTAGAATCACTTTGTTCAGCACCCTATCCCCTCCTTCAAGAAGCCTTCTCCAACTCTTCCTGGCCCAGCCCAGGCCTTCAGTGAATAGGTCAGCTCACATCAGAGATGGAAATAAATCTAAATGTCCATTCCCTCCCATTTCACAATGAAAAAACAGGGGCCCAGAGCAGGTATAGCACAAGGTTGTAAAGTCAGTAGCAGTCCCTTAACGAAAGCCAAGCTCCTGCCCACAGCTAGACGCTGGCCTGGCCCACTCTGGCCTGGTTTCATGGAGGTGCCAGCTCACCCCAGGGGTCAAGTTCCACCCTCCCTCCCCAGCAACTCTGGGATAAGATGTCCTTCACAGAGCACAGCCTGGGCCTTTAAACAGGAGGGCTGATCTGGGCAATTTTGCCCAAAAAGGAAACTCTGCAGATACTGCCTCGGGGGAGATGTCTCATCTCCAGCGACATTGCTGAGATTGTCCTGGTTGCAGAACTAAATTCCAGGGTTTGGACAGCTCACATCTTCCCACCTCCGACCACCCTGAGGCCTCATGCCAGAATGGGGCCTGACCACTGTATATTCAGCTACAGCAAACTCCCGGGATAGCCAGCTTAGCAGTGATACGCAAGGAAGATACACTCCAGCCCGGACAGAAAAGAACTTCCCTTTTCTTCTTGCTGCCATTTGAGCCATTCCAACTGATTCTGCATTCAACGGGGCAAGGAGTGCAACACTCCTGTATTCCTGAAGATGCATGCCTGTGTGGCCAAGTCACTCTGGAGGTGGGGTAACACACTCTCCACCTCAGCTGTAGCCTGGCTCACTGTGGAGATGGAAACTGAGGGCTCCTTGAAGACACGCCAGCCCAATGTCACACTAGGCGGCAGGACAGACTGCCTAGTCCATCACTGAGTATTGGTTGTCAGGAGCGTTTAGGAAGTGCAGCATTGTGAGCCACAGAGAAGTGCTGAACTCACTGCCTCTGGTTCACCTGGCTTTCCTTGGGCACTCCACAAACAGCCCAAGCAGCCTCCCTGAACTGTGAGGCCCACTCCCCATCAGTCCCAGCTATGCAGGGCTCCTTCCCAGCTGAGATAAAATTAGAGTGCTGGGGTCAGCAGCCAGAAGATACAAGGCCTTCCTGACTCAGCTCCCACAGCTCCCCTTGCACCTGCAGCCTGAGCAGCAGCCACCATCCCACAGCCCAGAGCCCAGAGCTCAGCCTGGGATCCAGACAGTCAGCAGCCCCAGCTCCCCTCCCACATCCCCAGCCAGCCAGGGGCCAGGGGCCAGGGTCCCGGGGCCAGGGGCCAGGAGAAGCTGTGTCTGCATCTAGAGATGTTGGACTGGGACAGAAGCTCTGAACCCCTCACCCCAAGGCTAAAGGGGAAGAGCCCCAACCCTTGGGCCATACTGGCCATCTCTACCAGTCACCTCAGCTTGCACCAGCAACAAGGCCACAATCAAGACACAGCTCTCACCCCTGGAAAGAAGCACCAGAGGAGGCCCTGAAGGAGCCCTTGTCTGGGCGTCTGAAGTCCTGCCGGGGAAGTGGAGTCTGATGGGAAAGGCAGTAGCCTGGTCCTGAAGAGCAAGGTCTGCAGGGAAACTGGCCCTAACCTGGAAATCAGTTGCGGGGAGTCACCACATCAAAGCAAGCCCCCATAATGCTCAAGCAAAACTGTCTAGGTGCTGCTCACAAAGAATTTCTGAGGACACAGAGGGCGGGTGAGAGCTGCTGCAGCTCCATGTGAGGGACTGCAGCATTGGGGCCAGGGTAATCCTGCACAGAATTGCAAGCCTGAGCCCTATTCCTCTCAAACCTGGCTGCAGGCCCTGGGGTGCAGGGAAGGCAGAGATTATTGGCCCCATTTTGCAGAATAACAAACAGGAGCCCAGGAACATTGCCTCCACTGACCCCCAGGCTCCTGCCTCACTGCTCTGCGCCTAGTGGTATGCTGGAGGGGATGGCACCAATCCGGCACCAGAACCTGGACTTGGCCCATTCTCCACCCCAGCCCCACACCTGCTCCTGCACAGCCCAAAGCCCTCTAAGGGTCTGATTGTGCTGGGGAAGTGTCTGAGCTCGATGAATACATGAAAGGACAAGGACGCTTTGTTCAGGTTGGCAGGAGCGGGGGCTGGGGGCTCAGGGGCAGTAGGGCTGCCTGGAAGTGAAGGCAGCACCAGGCCTTTGGGGCCAGGATCCACAGCCCCATGGCACCAACATGGGCCAGGGAGGGGTCAGCCTTCAATGCTCTGCCCATGCAGAGCAAGGCTGGGACTGCCCCTAAAAAGGCCCAGCCAAGGGGAACAATTGTCACATCCTTAAACACGTTTTTTTTTTGCTTCTTTATGAAACCCAAGAGATGAGGAAGGCAGATTCAAGCTAGATGGATCAAGAACAGGCAGAAAAAGAATTGACTTTGGCAGGGGAAACAGGCCAGGCAAAGCAGGGAAGCTGACTGCATGGTGAGTACAGAGAACTAACCAGAGAAGATCAGGAAGGCAGGCTAAGGACCTGTGTGATGGGAAGAGAAGGTGCTGCGGCCCCCCAATGATATACCAACCCACCGCCCAGCAGTCTCTGGTGCTTTCCCTCCTTCCTAGGAGCAGGGTCAGTGTCCCAAAAGCCACCCCTCTTCTAGCACCCCACCTCTGTGCTCCCTTGCCTGCACAGCCCCCTCTGCTTCCCATCCTGGATATCTAAAAGGAGCACCGTCTGGCACCACCGTGTCTCGCCCCTCACTCTCCAGCCTGATGCATTAGTGGCTGACTAAGTGGTAGCTAAAAGCTCCCAGAATAACCAGGAGTTCAGGCAAGGGAGGGGGGCTAGGGGAACACAGGGTGGGCATAGCCCCAGAGGCAGCCTGGTACAAGACCCCCTCCTCCAACCCTATGTGATTCCAACCCTTACTTCTTCTGGATCAAGGAAGAGCATACTCAGGCTGCCCCATACTCAGCATGTCTCCATGGGCCTCCTTGAGACCCCACCTCCTCACAGTGTCAGGACAGGCAAGGTCCAGGCCCAGCCCAGACCAAAACAAGGGTCAAGAAGATGGCTGGGTGTGGGAGGCAATCTCCCTCAGCCATAGCCCCCCAAGTTGGGTTGTCCCTAAAGCCTGATCCTGTGGAAACTAGTCAGAGCTGATTCCTCTCATGCTTGCCACCTTCCCACCACTGTCCCAGCAGCCAGTTGGCTGGGGTAAGTCTGGACTTCTGTAAAGCAGGCCTGCCGAGTGGAACACCATTCCTTCTCTCATATTCTCTGGGTGCTGTCCCCATTTCCTCTTTGCTTGTGAGAGGATAGCCCAAGGGGAGGGCAAAGAGCTGGAATGGGAAGGGGGTATTGTTGTCCCTGAAGGGAGCAACAAGGGACAGTCCCCACAGTCTGGTTTGGGCAGGGACAGCCTTTCAACCTGACCCATTGACCCAACAGGTCTTGAATGCTAAACTCAAGGAGTCCTTTGAAAGTGGGTATTGAGGTTGACTTTGAGAATGGTAGGAATTCAGACACCCAGCAAAAACCAGGCCAACCTCCAACTGGGACCCAACAACAGGTGGCAGGAGCTACGCCCCACCCCCACCCACTTCACACCCTTGCCTAACACACAGCTGGCAGAGAGAAGAGGAAAGGCCCACCTGGAGTCCAGGAATTAGCTGGCAGCCTCTCCACCCTTTGAAACCCACAAGGTGGAAGGGAGGAAATCGGAACAGTCATTGGGCTGAGGGGACATAGAGACCAGAGAGGCTGTATCAATGGCCCAAGGCACATAGCAAAGGAACTAGGGGCAGGGCAAGGTCACAGCCCAGGGTTTCTGGTACCCAGCACACAACTTAGTCCTCTGGAACCACATCCTGAACTTTCTTGAGAGCCTCAGGATTTACAAAAAGCTGTATGTCATCTTTTCTCCACTTCCCTGAGTCATCTCCTGCTCTCCACCCTCTCCGCCCTATTCGTTGAGAAGGCACTAATCTGATAACTGACAGGAATTACCCACACACCTGCCTTTCAGGTGGGGTCCTAATCTCCAACAACTTTTAGCAACCAAAGCCTTAAACTCCAATAAGTGACAGAGGTAGAATGTAGCACTGGGTCAGAGCAGTGGAGGGAAACTATTCCACTGGGTGAATGGAGTTAAAAGGGGCAAATGTTGCATTGGTTTTGTCTCTCCTGATATGGCCCAGGATGAGGGTGTGAGAAGCTACTCTTCATAACCAGAAGCCCCGTTTCCAGGGTGGCACTGACTCATGCTAAGGAGGAGCTATGGTTGTTACTGGGGTGCTGGTAACATTCAGTATTTGGCAGGACAAGGTTCCAGCCAGCTGTCTGGCAGGGGCAGAGCCAAGCACTAGACAGGTAGCAGGCTCTTGATAAGGTTCTTAGTCATGGGAAGTGAGAGGTCTACCGCTCTTTATCAGCCAGGGAACAGGGCTGGGCTAAGGGGTGTTTCCTCTGCCCACCAAGGTCAGCTGTGGGTGGGAGGGGCGCATATATGAGTTAACTCAGCCCTGATTCCAAGAAGCCATGTTCTTCCTTTGGCAGCCAGGCGACTGGTTGGGTATGACCATGACCAGGGGCCGGACCTTCCTGACTTTACTTTCCTCCTCTATGGATTGCAACAGCTAGTACTTGCTAAGGTCTAGGTTTTATGACCCACCATCAACCTTGAAAAATCACAAAACAATCAAGGTTAGGTCATGGGTCACTTTTGGCAAAGTGAGAGACAACTTTCTGGAGGTGAGTCAGCAGAAGCCACATCCTCATCTGCCTCCACTGACCAGCCCACCAAATTCCCCAACCACCCTGTAGAAAAGGCAAGACAAGGGGTGCATGCCCATCTTATAGACAGGAAAACTAAGGCTCTTCAAGCCAGCTCTGAGCCACTGTGCTCAAAGGACAGGAGGCTTGGCTGGTGAGGAGACCAGCTGGGGCAAAGGTTTGGAGGGAATGGGACAGTTAAAAGCAAGCTGTAGGGGAGCTAAGCTGAGCCAGATTCAGGGGCTCAGGGCAGGAGGTTAGCACTGAGACCCAACTGGAGCAGAGGAAACAACACACCCAGGGAAGGCAGGAAGCCCAGCACGAACACCATGACCCAACTACCTTCACCTGTTTTGTTTTGTGTGTTTTTTTAAAATATATTTTTATTGATTTCTGAGAGGAAGGAAGAGGGAGAGAGAGAAGCATCCATGATGAGAGAGAATCATGGATCAACTGCCTCCTGAAAAACTGGGCATGTGCCCTTGACCGGAATCGAACCTGGGACCTCTCAGTTCGCAGGCCAATACTCATCCACCGAGCTAAACTGGCTAGGGAGCTTCACTTGTTCTTCAGCCCAGCAGGTTCTAAAAGCCCCAAAGTGAGGCCAAGGTCAGCTGGTGACTCCTTCAAAGGAAAAAATGAATAGAGCTGCAGGGCCTGCCCTTGGGCCCAGATCCAGGGCAAGGGTGGCAGAGAGGGCAGAAGATGGTTAGTGGAGGCAGGTAGGCAGGATGGGAAGACTGTTGAGAAAAAGAAGGTTCCCAGGTCAGCATAGCCTGGGCCAGCAATGGGTGGGTGGGGGAGCAGTAGAAGGGCAGCCAGTTAGGGAGAGCTGGTGGGGGCTGGGCTGCCAGAGCCTTATTTCATCAGAAACCAAAGGAGAGATGCCAAAGGAGGAAAATGATGACAATGAAGATAGTGATACCCCTACCTAACACCTAACCACTCCATAGCATTCACCATGTGCTAGGCACTGTTTTAAGTGATTTGGGGATATATTAATTTATTTAATAATACTGAACTCTTAGGTGGGTTCTTTTATTATCCCCATTTTACAGATGAGGGCACCGAGACACAAAAAAGTTGAATAAGTTGCTCAGGATCACACAGCTATTAAGGTGGAGAGAAGGTTTAAAACTCAGGCAGACTGACTCTGGAATCTGTGCTTATAATTCTGTGCTTCATAAATGGGCCCTTGGAAGCTTCCAGGCCAGCCTCTTCCATACAGATAAGGAGACTAAGGCCCAGTGAGGGTAGAGCCTGCTCAGATGCCTCTTGGCTAGTGAAGCCCTGACCTCCACCACGATGCCCTCAGGAAAGCGTGTTTAAGTGAGCGTGGGTCTACAGGCTGATGGGTGGTGTGGTGGGTGTAGGGCTGCAGCACAGCACTGAGTGATGACCAGCATAACTAACTGAGAAGATAAGTTTTCTGAGATCTCTACCCAGAAATAGAACATATTCTACAGAGAATTGCAGGGTATACTCACAAACCCTTCTTTTATACATGCCAGGAAGGTTACCACCAGCCAGCACTTGCCAAAAACATTCCCCTCTTGGGTAGAGAAAGGGGAACCCTCATGAATTATTGGTTGGAATGTAGATGGGTGCAACCACCATTGAAAACAGTATGGAGGTTTCTCAAAAACTTAAAAATATAACTACCATATGACCCAACAATTCCACCTCTGGGTATTTATCCAAAGAAACACAAATCACTATTTCAAAAAGATATATGCATCTCTATGTTCATTGCAGCATTGTTTACATTAGCCAAAATATGGAAGCAACTGGAAGCAACCTAAGTGCCCATCAGTGGACCATTAAATAAAGAGGCTGTGGTACACATACACACTGGCTCATTACTCGGCCATAAACAAGAATAAAATCTTAACATATGCCACACTATGCATGGATCTAGAGAGTATTATACTAGGTGAAATAAGTCAGACAGAGGAAGACAAATACCATATTATTTCGCTTGTATGTACAAAGTAAAAGAAAAAAAAATAAATGAACAAACAAAACAGAAACAAATTCATAAATATAGGAAACAAACTGATGGTTACCAGAGGAGAGGGGGCTTGGGATCTGGGTGAAAAAGGTGAAGGGATTAAGAAGAACGAATTGATAGTTACAAAACAGTTAAGGGCTATGAAGTACAACATAGGGCCGTGGTCAGCAAATTGTGGCTCTCTCTTAGGCCTCTTGAGTGTGGACCTTCCACAAAATACCATGGCGTGGGCGAGTCTATTTTGAAGAAGTGACATTAGAAGAAGTTTAGGTTTAAAAAAATTGGCTCTCAAAAGAAATTTCAATCGTTGTACTATTCATATTTGACTCTGTTGACTAATTTAGAGTTTGCTGACCACTGACATAGGGAATATAGTCAATAATATTGTTCGGTGCCAGGTGGGTACTAGACTTAGGTGATCACTTCATAAGATATATAAATGTCTAATCACTATGCTGTACACCTGAAACTAATATAATATTGAATTACAACTGTAATTGAGAAATATTTTAAAATTAAATTATAAAAATACTCACCTCTACCCCTGGCTCCTCAGTTCAAGAACCCACCATGTCTACCCACTGCCCATTCCAGCAGGGCCCAATTCCTCTAGCTGGCAGACAAAGCCTACCCATTTCTGCCATGGCTCCTTCTCATCACCACACCTTTGCTGGTACTCTTCCCACCTCTGACCGTTCTCCCCCTTTCTCAGTGTACATGGTCTTATCTGTCCTTGAAGATCTAGCCTCAACCCCTGTGGCTCCAGAAAGTGTTCAGACTGCTCTATCCCTCACTGCTCCATCTTCCCTCTGACCTTATGCTGGCACACACCGCCTTCTCTCAGATCACACTGCCTGGTGTGGAGTTCTGTAGGCAAGGCTAGACAGACAAGTGGAGGGAGGCCATGTCTCACTGAGTAGCCTTGGGCAAGTCCCTGTTACCCAGGCCAAGCCTTGGGGCAGATGAGATAGTAGGGAGAGCAAGGACTGGGGTAGGTTAAACCCCATGTCAGAAAACAAGGAAACATCTTAAAATTGGTTCCCAGGCCACTGACAGGGTGCTGAGCTTATCATGGTGACCTTCTTTTCTCCCTCAGACTCAGAAGACAAAAAACATGAGCAGCTCTCTATCCCCATCCCACACCCTGTCCCTGGCCCTCATTTGGTTCTTTTCCCTTCCCCAGGAAGTCTTCCCCAGTTGTAACACTCCACAGTGACCTTTCTTGCTGTCACAGTCCTTGGCTGTATCTACTGGTCCTTCCTGATATCTCCAGGTGCCTTCCCTAGTTACCGGCAGCAGGCTTTGCTCTCTGGGCACCTGGGTGCTGCCCAGGGCTTCTCCTCCTCTCTCCCCAGACCGAGGCATGGGGCAGGGGGTAGCTGCCCTCTACAATAAGGACTGCGTGGGGCTGCTGGCACAGAGCCCTGATTGGAAGCAGGGTGTGCAAGAGATACTCAAGATCAGCCTAATCCCAGGATGCTGTGAAGGCTAAACCCAGATTAGCCCAAATCATGACACAGTTCAACCTGCCCTTGCAAAGACCCTCTGAGGCCCAGCTTCCCCGAGGAAAAAGCAGAAGAGGTGCATTGAGCAGGCCCAAATCTAAGATCCAGAATGGAGGAAGGTCATGACAGTAGGGCTCACGTCAGCAGATAGTGCTGGGGCAGTAAGAGCTGGGCTCAAGCTGAGCCAGCCAAGGAGGAAAGGGACTCAGGGAACTCTAAGCCTGGGACAGAGCATGAAGGCAGACAGGCAAATGTTGGGAAGCCAAGAACTGAGGCCAGGAGCAGAAGACACAGCCCTGGTCCCAGCTATGCCGGTCTCACTAGGTGACCTTGGGCAAGTCTCTGTCATCATTGTCTTCAATTTCCCCATCTGTGGAACTTGTGGTTAGCTCAGCAGATCTGATTTTTTTCTGACGTCCTAAACTCTGTCCAGTCAGGTTGTGTGGGCTGAAGGCTCCTCGGAGGAAGTGAGGTAGCATGGGCAGAAAGAAAGAAGGGAGTGAATGGGGTGCAGGGAAACAGCCCTGAGGCAAGAAAATGTGGGGAATTGGAGAGTGGTGAGGGAAGATAAGGTGGGAATGGGGCCAGGCTACCAGGTAGGACTGGGGAAGTGGTGGCTCTGTCTCTGTGTGTCCCAGGAAAAACTCTCAGCACAATGACCCAGAGGGATGGAGGGGCCTCACAGAGGCCAGGGCACAGTTCTGGAAACACAGCAGGACACAGGCCAAGGCTGGGAAGCAAAGGGCTTGGAGGTGGAGAACCACTCCCCTCCCCCATAGAGGCAGGGAGGGGATGGATCTCCTGGTCTCTTGTGGTTTGGGCCAGCTAGAGAAGGTGGAAGCCCATTTTGCTGGGACCAACGAGTCCTCCTTGCTGTAGAGGACCCCTTCTTCCCCTGCCCTGAGAGAGAGGAGGTTTCCGGGGCAGCCAGGCCTTGCCAAAAAAGGAAACCAAGAGAAGAGGAAGTTTCTAGCCCCAAAGCAGGGGAAGTGTGGTCAGTCTCCTGCGACACAGGCCCTATAGTGGCTGAAATGAGTGACATGGGGCCGGGGGAGGAGGACAGGATATCAGATGGGGCCCCAGCTATCACCACAAGGGCCACCCACTCCCACCACTGCCCCCTGCAGGCAACTGGACCCTATTCCCTGGGCTGAGCCTGGCCCTCATAGAAGAGTGTCCAGCTCTCCCTGTCTCCCACCCCGGGGAGTGACCTACACCCCCCTCCTCTGACCCCTCTTAAGAAGGTGAAAGTTCCTGGGAGGTCAGAGGAAGGTCATCTGCCTCCCCCTCTTCCCTCCGCAGGGCCTGGCTGGTGCTGGGGGAAAACTCTGGTCTCCCAGGACCCAGCCCCAGCTTCCCATCAGCAAGCTGTGACTCTAGGGAGGACTTCCTGACAGCCATGGTCCTCCCCACACAGGGCTGGTTGTGGGAGTCAGGTGGCTGAGCTCATGTGTCACCTCCTGCAAGAAATCTTCCCAAAACCTGGAGGCCAAGCCTGACTCAATATCTCCCACTCACTGCCTCTTCCTCTCCCTGGTCCTAGTTGTAAGTTTTAGGGTCAGAAATCTTGTCATGCCAGGTGCTCTCTCCTGTCCCTCCCATCCCCCAGCTGTCTCCTACTACTCCTGCCATCATGGCAGAACATCTCTTTCAGGAAGTCTTACCTAATTGGGGATACTGGATTATGTACTTCCTCAACCCCCACAGCTGCCCTCTGCCACATTTCATTGTAACTGCAAGTTGACCTCCTATTTCTCCACCTACACTGATAAGTCTTCAGACTTGTCTAGTTTCTCATCCTGGATCCCCCGGCACAGCCCCAAGACCATCACAGGTTGGCCCCAGCAAATGTCAAAAATGCTGAAATACCATCTACCTTTCAGGCCACAAACCAATATGCCACTTCCTCCAGCTGATTCTCAGAGATCATGAGAGAAAAAGAAAAGAACATGAAACTCAAGGATTTCCCAGGTTTCAATTTCTCCTTACAGCTAAGATCTGAATGGGCCTACCACCAGAGAGGTAGGGGTCACAGGAAATTAGTGCTCTCATAAGTATAACTCCTCCCTCCATTCACTTTGGACATTAGAGGAAACTGAGGCTCATAAAAAAAGCAAACCCTTGCCTAGAGTCACACAGAAAATCAGGCCAGAGCTGGGATCTCTTCCCCTAACACCACAGTCATCTTGAGCCCATGCCATCACTCACTCCAGCCTGCTCTCAGAACCTTCACTGTTCAGGACAGAGGGCCACAGACCTTGGCAGGAAGCTCCTAGAGGCATCACCGAGCATCTCTCTCCCAGCTTTGGACCACCCCCATCTCCTCCTGGGAATTGCCTCCTCTCTGTTCTGCAGGGGGTTCACCCTGAAGGTGAAGAGCACATCTAAGTCCCCAATGGGGCAAGGATTTCCACTGAAAATGCTGATGCTTAGGGAGCCCCAGCTGTGATCTCATCCCCTAAATGGGGTGACAACAACCCCTGCCCTGGGGAGTAGCTTCATAATGGCTCCCCAGCAGCCTCAAGTCAATAATAACATCCTGTTGTTTATTTGGACAAGGGAGAGGCAGAACCGGCTGGGCAGGTAGCTCTGTTTCTCCTTGGGGGCAGGTTGGCTCATCTCTGACCTTGGGGGTCAGGACCTTCCTGAGCTTCTCCATCTCCTCTAACTGGGGATGAAATGAGGAGGGGTGCAGAGCTTCCACAGGCAAGCCAATCTCCCGCACTCACCTACACCCACTCCTCTCCAGCCCCTGCTTGCAGGAAGGGCAGGCCCAAACAGTCGTATCTCTGACTGGCCCGTGCATCAGTGACAGTCCTCAGGGGACAATCTCAGAGCCCTTCCTGCTCTGGTGAGTTCTGAGGGTCAGAGACAGTGTGGTGCTCAAGAACACCTAGCAGGTTAGTGCTAGCACATCCCTCTCTGCCCAGATCTGCTGGACCAGGGCTCAATATTTTGAAGAGTTCTCAACCTCTGGCAAGTATAATTTGGGACCTCTCAGAACTTCCTAATCTAATCTTTCCCTAGGATGTAGGGGTCCATGTAGCAAAAAATAGATCACAAAGAAGAGCCGGAGCTCCATACCCAGTCCCACACCTGTCCTGACTTAAAACTTAATCCAACCTATACCTCATAGAGAAGTGGCTCCAGGACCACCATTATCCCACATCTGATTGTTCCTGGAGGCTGCCCTCCACCTACCCCAAGTAAACAAGAACTTAGGCCTCTACTACAGCAAAGCCAAGGGGATCCTCCTCTCACCCCACTTCTGCGGTTGCCCTGCCCAGGCCCATTTCTGTCCATGTGTCACCCCACAGGAAATGGAAGGCAGCTGTCAGCCAGGCATACCATCACCAGCTGGTGGTCTTGAGGGACAGGCAAATGGTAGGGTCTGTCTGGCCGGTGGGGTGCCTGGCACTGATGAAGGAGACTACAGGCTGCCCTAGAACGAGACAAGTGAGGGGTTGGCAGATCCCAGCGGGGGACATTAGTGTATTACCAAGCAGAGGGCACAGCCAGAGTGGCTATTATAGTGAACTGCATGGAGGGGAAAGGTGCTTTGGAAGCTTTGAAAAGTGGGCAAAAGAACTGAAAGCAGCTTCAAATAGCTCAGGGTGGAAAGATGAAATGCCTGAGATGGAGTGCTACATATTAAGTACTAAGAAATTGGTGGTCATTAAATATGTGGGGGGAAGGATCTTCAGAAGTCTTGGGGAGTGGAGGCAAGCAGAGTCAAATGCAAGGGGGTTGGTGGTGGGGTGTGTGTGTGTGTGTGTGTGTGCTAGAACACTTAGACATGGCCATTTATCCCCTTGAGAGGGCCCAAATGCTGGGCTGTCCAGGACAGCCAAAGGGTTTGACCCAAAGCCAAGATGCTGGGAAGGCAGAGGAAGCCTGGGCTGGAGGTGTCTATCATGAGTAAACACCAGAGGTCCACCCACTCTGCTACACTCCCACCAGAATATCTCAGGCTGGGTTACAGAGCTGGCCCCCTTAGTCCCTCCTTTGTGTGGCCTAAATCCTTCTCCCCTCCCTAACCCAGTGCTAGCACTGGTCCTATGCCAGATCAGAGCCCTGTCTGCACTTTTTCCAGTGACCTTGTGCGAGTCACATTCTCTCTGCTGCAGCTGCAGTTCATGCCATTGGTTTTGTGTAGGGTTTTCTCTCTCTACTAAGAATACCTGCCCCAGATAATGTTCAGGCTCTGGCAATCCCTGCAAACCGCCTCAGTCATCAAAGGGCCCTGTCAGGGCCAGACCAGGTGGCTTCTCCAACCCCCACCCTGAGTCTACCTCCACTACAGGGGGTCAAAGAACCACCAAATTAGGGGACAGAACCCAGTTGTCCTGGGGGTGAGAAGCATTTACGTGCAATGCAGAGGAGGGGAGCTCAATCCCTCATGGCATAAAACCTCAAACCCCACCTAACCGGCTTTCGGACCCATTGTTTAACTAAGGCACCCCTGAGGGAGACTCCTGTCCTTCAGACTCGTATATCCACCGCAGCCTAAAAGCTACACCCCCGCCCCAGATCTGCTGCGTGGGGTCCCAACGGCCGCACCCCACCCTATGCTGTGCCCACAACGCTGGCACCTATTCCTGGTAACAACTGCCACGTGCGGACTGGGGGGGGGGGGGGGGGGGGGGGGCGGATCGCCGGTGCTGGTGCCGGCATTGCAGAGGTAGCGCCCTGGTGCCCAGCCTCCACAGCACCACACCAAGTCCCAGCACGCTACAGGGTGCCCACCCCTTAACCGGCCTGGGTCCTGGGTCCCGGGCGAGGGCAGGCAGCAGGGTCTTTGTTCCCACAGCCAGAGCGGAGCAGCGGTAGCAAGGAGTCCGAGTCCCCGTCTCTGGCCCAGCCAGGGCTCCTTGCGACAGCGGAGCCCGCAGCTCAGGAAGGACTTGGGGGAGGTCCCAGCCCAGGAGAGCCTTGCACGGAGGCCCTATGCTGGAGGACAGAGAGCGCCTCTGGGCGGAGAGAGGAGCCCCGCTCCCTTCCCTGGTGCCCCGGCGCTGCGGCTCCCAGCTGCGGGAGGACTTGGAGCGACTTAGCCTGGGTTCCGGCCCCACCACCCACTTCCCCTGTGTTCCAGCGGCTCCAGTGTGCCAGCGCACACTCACACTCATCCAGACCCATCCTCTCCCGGAGAGTAGCACCCGGGACCCAAAGAGCCTCGCACACGCACCCTCTCCAGTGCCGCGCACACTGCACCCACCCGAGAGGAATCATATCTCGGGCTCCGTCCCGTCCCCCTCACCCCCCCTACGTGCCACCTACCTTTCCAGACAACAGAGATGCGGGGTCCACTCTTCGGGTGGCCTTGGGTGTCGGCGGCCGCCCAGAGCAGCAGCAGTAGCAACTGCAGCGGGAGTCCGGACCGAACCTGTGGGCCGGGAATGCGGCAGCGCGGGACGCGGAGAGAGGTGCATCTGGGCGGAGGCGGTGTCATCTCGTGGACTTGGCTGCGGAGACTGAGCCAGCACCCGAGCACAGACCGATACCAGCATGAAGAGGCGGAGTCAAATGCCTGACCCCACCCCACCCCTCCCCCGCCCCTCGCAGGCTTTCTTGCCTCCAGGCTACCCAAGTGGGGCACAGTGCCCACCGCCTGTGGAACCTTAGTCATTCCTTCCCCGGCAATTCCACAGGAGAACCTGAGTGGACTGGGACAAGACACAGATCTTCTGTGATCTGAGGTAGTTTTGGTTCCCTCTTAGGGCCTCAGATCCACGCCCCCCCCCCCCCCAAGCCAATGAAAGGGTTGGCCTAGAAGAGGGGGAGGACCTCTCTGAGGGTACAGACAAGTCTACCACCAGGCAAACTCGCTAACGGCCAGCTCAGTGTTTTGCACCCTGAAGACCGTGTTTCTCAGAGGATAGGCTGGCCTGAGTGGACATGGCTCCTTCTGAGCCTATAAGCACCGAAGGTAGGTGAGTGGGGGGGAGGGGGGGAAGAAGGGGGGAGGGTTGATGAGCTGCGGGGAACACTCAGCAGCCCTTTTTGCTCTGCTGTGAGGTGAAATTTTCATCTTGGCCTGGCTCCCTCTCCTCCTTTCCCTCCTCTCCCCATTCCCTAGCCAGCAGCCTTCTGGGATGCCTCCCCCCAGCCAGCTGGTGTGTGCTCAGAAAATCTAAACTCATTTCCATGTGTGTGCAGGGGGATATAATCAACAAGGCCCCTTACCCAATTCAGAGAGGGAACATCCTGCATTCTTAGGACTCACTGTGAGGAGGCAGAGGCAGACAAGCTTAGTGTTTCTCCGCTCCCCAGCTACATAGGGCTGAGCTACTGAAGACAACCTGGTGACCCCCTGCAGGGTCTAGGCCCTGTCCCTCTGCAGTCACCAGGCAATTCTCCCATCAGTTCTGCCCAAAGAGGACCAGACCCTTTACCTTGGCTTGTGCCTGAAGGAGTTTGGATGGGAAATCCACTTATCCAATGCTCAAGAGCTGTCTCTCCCCAGGTGGACTGCACTGAGAGGACACAGAGTGAGGAGGAGATAGCAGAGATGCCTGTGAGCTTCCAGGACCCACACACCTCTCTGGACCTGATTCACACACTGCGGACACCAGCTAAGACAGGGAGCAAGAGATCCTCATCCCAAGGAAAGTATTGTTACCAGTAAGTTTTGCTTTACCATTCCAAATTTTGTTTCCAGCTATCACCTCCATCTTTCTCAGGAGCCCCAAGATAACCCAACAAGTCAAAAGGTTAAATCAAGATGCCTCCAGAGATAATGGTTCCTGGTAGACTGGGTAGGGTCGCACACTGCCCCATAGAGAGGATGGTTCAAGAGCCCCTCCCAGGCCCGGAAGCCAGCAACATGTCCTGGCCCAGGCTAGCCTTCAAGAATGACACTCTGTTTCCAGCCCAGGGCCTTATCTGCTGAGCTGTATGGCCTAGTGTCTGCCCTCTCTGCAAAAGTATGCAAATTAAGAATTAATGGTAACACTACTCATGTGCACAACTCCCAACACACAACACACTTCCACCTACCTTCTCCCTGCAATCCTATATTCTCCCTGCAGTGAGAGAGCATAATTCCATATTAGAGAAGGAAACTGAGGCACAGAGAGGGAAAGGGACCTGCTCAAGGTCAGCTAGTGGAACCAAGATGGAAACCTGGGTTTTCTGACTCCAATGGTAATAGCTAACACTGAGGTTGCTATGTTCTTTGTGTGTTTCTTAGCTTCATTTTACCTTATTTCATCTTCACAATCTTATGAGATGGGTGCTAGTATTTGGCTCCTTTTGCCAGCAAGTAAACCAAGGAAAAGAGAGAGAATGTGATATCCCCAAGGTCACAGTTAGAGAAGGGCTGAGATTAACGCCTCAGGCAGTCTCTCTGGGGCTGACACTCTTCTACATCATAAAGCTCTTAATGCAATGCACCCTTTTGCTAATGCCTCTTGTTAGGCTGCATTCTGGATCTGAATGATCCTTAAAAAAGCCTGGACAGGTCCCAGGTTACCAGATGCTAGGCAGAAGGGTAGGCTAGGGTCTAGGCTCAGCATTCCAAGCAACAAGGCAGCAGATGGAAACTGAGGCAGATGCCAAGGGTTGTTGTTTTGTTTTTGTTTTTGTTTTGTTTTGTTTTTTCCAGGCTGGGCAAGGGGTGAGGGGGGGTAGTGCTAAAGATCATCCCACCTCGTCTCAGGGTGGGCCTCTGACTGGGCTCCTCCATGGCCAGCTCAGCACCTGCTTTAACACCAGTGGGTATCCCTGAGCCAGCCAATCTAGGGGCAAAGGGCCAGGTCCAGATGGCAAACCACTCCTACTTGGCTACAGACAGCCAGGGGAGGTGAGAGCCAGGCCAACAGAAGGAGAGGGCAACTAGACTATGGACATAGAGGAGAGCAGATACCCCTCTAGGGGTGGGGAAAGCACAGAACGAGAGTTTGTGTGTGGCCTCCCTGCCTAAGGCAGCATAAGGTAATAAAATAAGAATGGAACAGGTGGTGACAGGAGCCTTAAACAAGAACAGGGGCACAACACAAACTCCCAGACAATGATGGGAAATGGATCAGCAAAGGAATCAACAGATGTGGATGCTGACAGGTGTGAGGCAGAGGCCATTCCTGTCCTCCTCTTCCTCATGACTCCAAATATGAGGGATTGCAGAAAGGAAACCAAGAAGAAGAAAAGATGTGGGGGTTCCTATCTAGGAAAAAAATACAAACCGTGACAGGGTCTTCCCGGAATGGCAGTTAAGACACAGTCAAATCCAAAAAGGCTCATTGGGGAATCAGGGAAATAGACATAGAGGAGAGGATCCAAGATGGCGGTGTAGGTAAGCACCTAAATTGCTGCCTCGCACAACAATTTCAAAACTACCACTAAAAGACAAAACATCTATCACCCAGAACCATGGGAAAGCTGGCTAAGTGGAAGTTCTACAACTAGAAGGAAAGAGAAAAGAGCATCGAGATGTGCACAAACGCTGAAAAGCCGAGGTACGTAGGCACATGATCAGGGCTTGCGGCGGGCATTGTTTTGTTCAACCAAAGGGAGACAAGCTCCTGATTACTCTGAAATCCAGTTTCTGGGGAGACACAGGGGACCCAAACTATGGGTCCTATGGGGAGAAGCTGGACTGTCTGCCATCAGGTCGGAAAATGATGGTGGCTTGCTTGCAGAGGTGTATGCAGGAATAATTATTTACTGTTCTGGGGTGCGAGACGTGGGGATGTGATCAGAGACGCAGAGACAGCTGACTGGCAGCCATCGCTGTTTGCCATGCCCTAGCCTAGTGACTCCCTAAGACTCAACCCCACACAATCTACATACCCACCCAAGCTCTAAGCAGTGGCTATTGCATAAGAATGGCTTGCCCTATCACAGCATAACCAAATAAACTGCAGCTCCTGAGAGTCAGCTCCAAAACCTCCAAACCCCAAGCAAAGAGGAGAAAACTGTAGTTCTTGCTGTAGCTCCTGCTAAGTGGCCTCAGATAGTAGCTGACCTGCAACCTATTGGAGATCCAGGAGCCAGTGTACCTAGTGGTCAGTGTAAGACACCAGATTTCAACTCCTCACATTCATAAGTGACACATTCAAGGGGCAGACTCAGTGAGCACCAAAGCCCCACTGAAACAAGTCCTGCCCCATAAGTGTGTCTCCAGCGCAGCAGTTCTTCCATTATAGAAACAGCGAGTTCTCACAGCCAATTGGCCTGGAGGTCAATTCCTCCAAGTGTACCAATAGCAAGCAAAGCTTAACTACATCAAGACTTTGAACTCAGCCCACAAAGGGGTGTACCAAGAGCATCCACCCCAGATGATTGGGGAGGCTGAGCTACTGGCCCCTATAGGTCACCTACCACACAAAGCCACTCCATCAACACAGGGGAAGCAGGCAGAATGTGGAGTTAAAGAAACATGTCACGAATGAAAGAAATGGAGGAAAGCAAGCTACTGGACAACATAAGAGTTCAAAACCACATTTATAAGGTTACTCAAGAATCTTCTAAAACTGCTGAGAAACTTGATGAGACCTTCGAGGAGCTTAGCGAGACCTTCAAAGACCTTAATGAGAATGCCAAAAAAAAAAAAAAAGGAAAAGGACCAGCCAGAAATTAAGCATACACTGTCTGAAATAAAGAATATACAGAAACTCAACTATAGATCAACATGCTCCAAGAATCAAACCAAAGATCTGGAATATAAGAAAGCAAAAATCACCCAACCAGAGAGGCAAAAAGAAAGAAGAATCCAAAAGTGTGAGGATAGTGTAAGGAGCCTCCGGGATGGCTTAAAGCATACCAACATCCGGATTTTTGGGGTGCCAAAAGAAAAGAGCGAACAGAATATTGAAGGCTTAATGGAAGAAATAATGACAGAAAACTTTCCCTACCTGGTGAAAGAAATAGACCTACAACTTCAGGAAGCGCACAGGACCCCAAACAGGAGGAATCCAACGAGGAACACACCAAGACACATCGTAATTAAAGTGCCAAGAACAAAAGACAGAGAGAAAATCTTACAAGCAGCAAGAGAAAAACAATTAGTTACCTACCAGGGAGTACCCATACGACTGTCAGCTGATTTCTCAACAGAAACTATGCAGGCCAGAAGGGAGTTGCAAGAAATATTCAAAGTGATGGACAGTAAGAACCTACAACCAAGATTACTCTATCCAGCAAAGCTATCATTCAGAATTGAAGGTCAGATAAAGAGCTTCATAGACAAGAAAAAGCTAAAGGAGTTCACCACCACCAAACCAGGATTACATGAAATGCTGAAGGATATGCTTTAAGAAAGTAGGAAGAGAAAAAGGTAAAGATAAAAATTATGAACAAAATGACATCAAATACATACCTACCAAGTGAATCTGAAAACTGAGTTAATGAAGAATCTGATGAAAAGAATGGACTGATGAATATAATAAGAATTGGGGACATGGAAAGGGAGTGGACTGACAATTCTCAAAGGGAAGGGGATGTGAGGGGTGCAGAAAGAGATTGGACAAAAATCAAATACCTATGGTTGAGGACAGAGGTGGGGGGTAAGGGCATGGGGTGGGGTAGGGAATCAGGTGGAGGGGAGCTATGGGGGGGGGGAGAGGAACAACTGTAATAATCTGAACAATAAAGATTTATTTGAAGCAGCAGCAGCAGCAGCAGAAGCCGACGACGACAACGATGACACACAAAGCCCTGAGAATCACAGGCCTGAAGCACCAGAGGCCCTGGAAGCCTTCCTCAGCCTTTCAAGCAAAGCCTTTCACAGTCCTATTTAGAGTATTCCTCCACTCTCCAAGCTTCCTCTGACCCCCTCCTCAACTCTGATTCATGGCTACATTTGATTTCAAAGGAGTAACTCAACCCTAACAAGAGGCCTGTGGGGAGTTAAAGATGGAGATATAAGGAACTCAAGCCCACAGACCTCTTCCTGCTAGATCCATCCCTGCTATGAGATCTCAGAGCTTGGTGTCCACCTACGCCTTCTGGCTACTACTATCAACAGCAATTCTTACTGCCCCCAACCCCACTCATTGCAGGGGGTAGAAACCAGGGAGATCCTGAAAATAGTGAAGCAGGTCAGGTGGGGCTGGGAACCCTGAGAGGGCACATGCCCTCCTGTCTACAGGGCAGTTGCTACTCTGTTCCAGCCCACATGGCATTGAGCTTGTGACAGGCGCGCCATCTGGTGGCCACTCCATATAGAGCGGCAATTTAGCAGAGTGCAGATAGACATACCTTGTGTACATGGCCATGTCTTTCTGGAGACAAACTCCTCCCTCTCCACAATCCATCTCTAAGCCTCCATTCTCAGTGCCCAAAAACCAGAGGCAGAGCAGGATCTCGTGGGAACCATGTGGAAGCCATCTAGGCGAACAGTCTCCTGACACTTAGATATGGCTGGGAGGCCAAAAACAAAGTCCCAGCTTGGCCACCGACCAAAGTTAAGCAAGGTTCTGCCCTAGCCCAGGCCTCTATATCTTTGTTTACAAACTGAGAAGAGGAGCTAAATAGCAGTTCTTCCTCTAGGCTATCTCTTATCTAGGCCAGAGATAGATAAAGTTTGTAGGTTGAAATAAATATGCTTTTTAAATTAACCCTGCAGGATAGAAGGTATCCCCAAACCCTCTCAGCTCTGATGTGATACTTGGGCCTGCCTGGGCCATCTGAAACGTGAGGAAAAGAAATGTATGCAGACATGTGATCTCCCACAAACAGTTCATAAATACTAGAGGCATGATGCACGAAATCCATGCACGGGAGGGGGGGTCCCCTCAGCCAGCCTGCACCCTCTCCAATCTGGGACCCCTCGGGGGATGTCTAACTGCCAGTTTAGGCCTGATCCTTGGCCTAAACTGGCAGTCAGATATCCCTCTCATAATAATCCAGGACCATTGGCTCCCAACTGCTCACCTGCCTGGCTGCCTGATCTCCCCTAACTGACCCCCTGCCAGGCTGATCACCCCTAACCGCCTCTGCCTGCTGGCCTGACGCTCCCAACTGCGGACACACACACACACACACACACACACACACACACCCCGCTGGCCTGGTCACCCCTTACTGCCTCCCTGCCAGCCTGGTTGCACCACACAGCCTGCTGTTCGGTTGTCCATCTGGTCGTTTCAGTCATGACAGTCCCTGGTTTTTTATATATTGGGATAGTGATCTAAGAAGCCCAATTCTTGAGATTAGAATTCTCAGCTATCATTCAGACCAACCTGGTAGTGCTTTACAACAGCCTTTATGGTCATGCAGCCACTACTTTCATCCATCCATCCAGTAACAATGAACTTATCCCCACGGCAGCTTGGCCCATCTTGTTTAGCTCTGACACAAAGCCTTCTCTCCAGAAAGATACCTCCTTCTCACAGTGGTCCTAAATCTGCCCTCCAAGGCCACACAAACCATGTCTAATCTGTCTTCCTGGAATAGAGCCCTTTGGGGATTTCAACACAGAAGCCATATCCTTCTAAATCTACTTTATTCAGGGTAAATAATCCCAGTTCCAACTATGTCTTTCATGAGGCTTTGCTTGGTCTCTCTATCCTGCTTGTTTCCTAAGGTATCAGTCAGTCATTTAACAAAAATTTCTTCTGAGACTCTCCTAGAAGCTAAGCAGCCCAGTTTATGCCCACCTCCTTCAACCATCTAATGTTGAACCAGAATGCCACAGCTAGAGGAAACTGAGCAACTAAGAGGGCTGGAAAGACTGACCTCGTCCCTTCTGATTACAAAGGCATTGCCTTATTGAGATGAGACACCAGGCTGTTAAAATCCTATTGATCTTAGCCCAGGGTCATCTTTGGGCCAATTCCCATCCAGTAGTAGCTTTCTAAAACCCAGTGAAAAAGATTGAGTTTGAATCTGAGCCAAGGAGAATAAATGAGACCCCATACTCCATGAGGCAATTGGTTTTCTAGTCCCCATCACAGGACACTAGATTGTTCTTGTTCCTGTCCCTCTTGTTAGGATTGCCTCGTTGTTAGGATCCTGACTCTTTAAGTCATCTATTCACCTGGCCAGCTGAGTGTCCTGGCATCACTGATATAAAAATGGTCAATATTCACTCATATAAATTGAGGAAATTGTAAAATAGGGCACAACTGAGGCTCCAAGAGGTTAGGGTGTCTGTGGAAGAGATCATAACCCAGTGGGTCTGACTTAGAAGCCTGATTTCTCTCCAAAATTCAAGCTGCACTTCCAGGATGGATGAGTGGTGAACAAATCCTTCACTCCTTTGAGTGGCTACCAGGACTGCCAGGCACAAGGCCCCAGGTGGGTACATTGATGGGACTGCACTGATACAATCCCACCCAAGCTCTGGAAAGGCCAGTTTCCCAGCAGAGTCACATCCCATTAACAGGAAGCACTTATCTGTAAATGGAAATAATATCTACTTCTCAGGATCAACTAAGATGGCATATGTGAGTACTTAGCTCAATGGCTGGCACAGAGAGGATACGTGATAAATGAGCACTATTGTACCGCATTGTTGTTAGCCATTTTTGCCAAGGTAGAGTAGGGCAGTGACTGGTCTCAAGTATGGAGGAAGCTAAATCCTGTTACTGCAGAGCCTACAGGAGCCAGACAGAGACAGGTCCAAGGAAATGAGGGGCACAGCCAAAGTGACCTGACCCCAGCCCAGAGCCAGAAGGGCTTGGGCAGGCTGGGTAAGCAGATAGAGGGAGGCCTAAATAACCGCCACCACACTCTTCCTTCACCAAACATTTACTGCCAAGGCCTGTGGCAGAGGCAATGTGGCCACCTCAGGGAAGGGCTCTGAAAGCTTGATCTGGGGCCCAGGCCAGATGGGGCTGAGAAGAGGAGCAGAACCAGGGCCCATGTGCCCAACAAGCTGTGCCAGCCCAAATTTGAGTTATATTAGGAGAAGGGATCTGTTCAGAAACTCACCCATCTCTAGATATTTGCATATTCTATTTCGGGATCTCTTACCCCCCACCCCTTCGCTTCCTAGGAAAGTTTTTGTGATCAATTCCAATTTCACCTCTGCTGAACCGCAAAAGCTCACTCAGTCCCCTCTCCCCTCAAACTACCAACTAGAGTTCTCAGCCCTCCCAGCTTCCACTGCCCGCCCCCACTTCTTACACACACACACACACACACACACACACACACACACACACACTGCCCTGCCCAATTCAGACCTCAACTCCTGCAACTGGACTCCAGTTCCACTGTGACATCTCCCCAAGGTCACCATGGCTCAAGTCAGCAAATCCAAGGTTAGCCCTTTTGTTACTAGGTTTCTCTGTGGCATCTCACACCACTGGCCAAGCCTTCTCGGTTCAGTCCTTCCATTCCATAAGCTTAAATGACTCCTGCTCTCACCTTTTCAAAAGCAGCAGGTCCTGGCCCCTTCCATGTCCCATGTCCATTAGTCACCATTTATTATAAAGTGTGTATGCCTACTCTCTGCCTAAAAAGTTGAATACACTTCTCACACGACACAGGCCCAGTTTTCAACTTACAACTTCCTGATCACTATCTACATCCTAGAAACACCCAATTGTCTACGAGACATCACCACGTGGCTGTCCATAGCACCTCAAGCTTAACTTGTCCAAAATTGGACTTACATTCCAAATTCCAACCCCAACCATTTGTTCTTGTTGCACTACCAGCTACACTCACATCCTGCCTGCCTTCTCTCTCCCTTCTCCTCTCCCTGCATCTAATTTTTCACATCTCACATCCCTCATCTTCTCCCAGCTCCCCTGCAATAGCTCTAGTCTAGGACCTACCTTGTTTCAGCTGGAATCTCCTAGTTGGTCTCCCAATCCCAGCCTCATTTCCCCAAAATCCAGCCTCCACACAGCTGTCAGATTATCTCATATACACATCTGGCCTCCCACTGCCCTTCCTAAAGCAGTCCACAGGGTGTTCTTTGCCCTCAAGACTAAACTCAAGCTTCTCAGCCTGATCAGACTCTGCACCACCTCCTATTCCTGCACTTCCAGCCCACACAGCATATACACCTTCCCACTCAATTCCTCCTCACTCTCCGGGTCTCAGCTTAGATGTCACTTTCTCCATGAAACTATCCATCACATACTGAGCCCCTAACCCTAACCCAAGTTAGCTCCCCTATCATGAGTCCCATAACCACTGGACCAGCCTAGTTTGGTTCTCATCAGATATTAGCATGAACTGTTTGTCTGTTTAACCACTGACCTGCTTCTGGTAGAACAAAGATCCCATCTTTCTCACTTGGCACAAAATAGAGGCTGAATGTTTATTGATAGGGTAAAGGGGACAAGAGTGAGGAAAAAGTCCTTCGCCCATGGAAAGCGCAGGCTCAGTAGGGGCACTTAGCAAACTCAACATAGTTAAAACATGGCAACAGGAAGCAATGCCAACTTGCCAAGACCCTGGAGGGAAAAGTTGGCAAAGAGGGGAAAAGGAAGTAGTGGGGATGCTCAGTTCTGGGAAACAGTATAACTGGTATTTAGGAGTTGGTTTTAGGGACAGGGCAGGGTTACCCAAATGTTCCACAGCATAATAGGGCAGGAAATTAAGGAGCCCTGGTGTCTTTGAAGGCAGTCCCTTGAGGGCAGAGGATGAGATGCCACAGAAAGGAAACCAGCTCTAGGTCAGCTGTACCATGGAGACAAGTGGGCTGTGTCAGCCCCATTTAACCAAGACAGGCCATGAAGATGGAACTGGCCTTTGTTTTTACCACAAACCAGCAAGAGACATTGGATTCAAAGACAGGTCTTCCTGGTTTCTGTCCCAACCACAAGAGGCAGTTGGACTTAGGCAATCCACTGAGGCACAAACGGGTCTGGGCCCTGGTGGGTTTATTCCGTCTTCTCAGCCAATGCAAACACTTCTCAACATTAATTCTAGGATTGAGAGGGGAATGCGGAGAGACTTCACATTTTCTGGAGGAAGGAAAGAACACTATGGCATTTGGGCTATTTCTGGAATAGTGCATCCTCCTGAGTATGTCCCTTTAGGAATATCACTGACACGCTGGAGGTCATCCAAAGAGAAGAACAGAATGTGGTAAGGACCAACACTGGAGGTCAAGGAGCAAGTGAATCGCACTAGTCTCCTTGATGGAAGCCATGCTAGTTAGCAGAGAGAGCAGAAAGGGGGCTGAGAGGTAAAGACTGGGAACAAAGCTCACAGTAGACAGCCTATAAGTGGCAAACCTTTGGTCCCAGGTTACAAGCAGAAGCCAAATAACCATAGCTGTGATTCTATGAATGGAACACCTGCCAAAGGCACCAGGCAAGAGCAGTCCACTGAGCAATTTTCTACTGA
The DNA here is from genome assembly GCF_014108245.1 of Pipistrellus kuhlii. Classification (NCBI taxonomy): domain Eukaryota; kingdom Metazoa; phylum Chordata; class Mammalia; order Chiroptera; family Vespertilionidae; genus Pipistrellus; species Pipistrellus kuhlii. The sequence goes on along the minus strand of NW_023425404.1, from coordinate 88,944,359 downwards.
AACACAATCTGAAGGGAAGAATTTTTCTCCTGACGAAGTAATCAAAGCACATGAAACCCACTCATTCAACTGGGGCATGTTTGCACTGCGGCAAGGAATGCAGTGCCAAGGGGAACGAGAGCTCGGGTAGATGAGACAGCAGCTTGGGGCTGGTGCCCTCTCTGCAATGTAAAAGCTAAGACCTATGCTATGCCTGTTGTATTGCTGTGTAGTATTGTTATGTAAGTGCTCTTGTATTTACACCTTCAGGACAGAGAAGAGTACTTGCCTCCTGGCACAGTTCTGAAGCCTGTATCCTGGCATCATCATAGAACAGGCATCAAAGAATGCCCGGTGAGCCCTAGCTGGTTAGGCTCAGTGTAGAGTTTCATCTTGTGAACTGATGGGTCCCGGGTTCAATTCCAGTCAAGGGCATGAACCTAGCTGGAGATGTGCAAAGGCAACCAATCGATGTCTCTCTCAAATTGATGTTTCTATCTCTCTCCCTTCCACTCTTTCTAAAAATCAATGGGGAAATATCCCTGGGTCAGGATTAACGAACAAAAACAAAAAAGGCGAGAAAAAGCATTTTAGAAAAAGAGTGCCTAGTGAGACTAGGATGGGAGACAAGGAATTTTTTAGAAGCCTCTGAGAGAGGAATTGCTGTGGAGGGTAAGCTGCCCCTACCTGCTTCTCTGAAAGTATACCTGGCCCCTGCCTAGACTGTAGTGATCTCAGAAACATAAACTTCTTCTGGCCACAGCAGTAATACAGCAGACACTCTGGAAACTGAACAGCAGCCTTGCTCCAGCCTTAGGCACTTCCTGAGGATGCCACAGCCTAGAGTACCAAAGTGTTTGGGGACTATCGCCAGAAACTTCTCCAGAAAGAGAATGTGGGCATCACACAGAATCCCATGACATGGAACTGAAAATCTCCATCCAGGGCCCAGAAGGGGCCAGCTCTGCTCCCTGATATTACAGCACCAAGACCCTCACATCATGCTTGCCCCACTGTTTCCACCAACATGGATCAGCCAGAAAGGCCAAGCACTGGACAAAGCAAAAGCCAACCATCAGGTGTATTAAGGAGAGGACAGATGGGGCACCTCCAGGAATGCCTCCCATGGGCCACCTTAGTAGTTTGTTGGGGTTAAGGAGGAGTTTATGGGGCTCCTCCGGCAAAGATGAGCTCCAGAGCTGCTTGGATGTCCCCCCCAGTGGCCTGTAGGGCCCGCAGGCTCAGCTCATCATCCTGAATGCCCATGTCGCGCAGCTGCTGCAGCTGGGGCTGCCACTGGCTCTGCAGAAAGACAGGAAGAGGGAAAAACTGTTAGCTGGGATCCTACGGAGATTCACTTAGGTCTATCCTTTGAGGGAAGAGGAAAGGGTGGGTTCCTATTGCAAACTCACTGATTTGAAGTTCCATAGAACACAGGGTTTCTAATAAGACTACGTGAGAGGCTGTGGGTTCAGAGAACAAATTAAAAGTTTATCCAATAAAAAAAAAAAGGAAAATTTTAACATAAGGATCAAAAGCATAAATTACTTAATGTTTGAAGTTCAAAAGATTACTTTCTTTCTCCTACTATATGTATAAACAGACACAAACGTGCACATGCATGAGGAGTGAGGAGGGTAAATTTTAAAAATTTTGTTCTAGCATAATAGTGAAGTCTTACTCTCATCCACTCACAACCTCATAACTGATAACCAATTATATTTTGAGAAGACAAATATATATCCCTGTATTCTATATCTATACCCCTCTTTTTAACATTCTCAATGTATCCTGGACATCTCTTTATGCCAGAAAATAAAGAACTTTTTTTCTTTCCTTTTTTTAGAGAAAGGAAAGGGAGAGGGAAGGAGAGAGGACAAGAGAGGGAAGGAAGGGAAAGGGGTAGAAAGAGAAGGAGAGAAGGAGGGAGGGAAGAAGGGAGGAAGGGAGAGAGGGAGGGGGAGGGGGACAGGAGAAGAGGGAGAGAGGGAGAGGACAGAGAGAAGGAGAGAGAGAGAGAGGGAGAAAGAGACAGAGGGAGAGAGGGAGGAGGAGAGAGAGAGAAACTTTGATCAGTTGCTTACCAAATATGCACCCTGACCTGGGAACAAACCCACAATAGGTATGTACCCTGACTGGGAACAGAACAGCAACGCTTTGGTCACAGAACAATACTCCAACCAATCAAGCCACCCAGCCAAGGACATAAAGAACTTTTTAATCCTATATAATAAAAGTTCAATATGCAAATTGTTCAACCTGTAGTTCAACTGTTTGCTATGACATGTGCTGATCACCAGAGGGCAGCACAGAACATGGCAGGCTTCAGCCACATGGTGCTAGCAGCAGGTTGACAGTGGAGGTGCTGCTGGCCAGGGTGGACCCCGACCACAGCAGGACTATGGCTAGATGGTCGAGCAGGTGAGTGGGCGGCATCAGGCCAAGGTGGGTGTGAGTAGGAGCCTGATCACCCAGCCAATGGCAACCAGCAGCAGCAGCAGCGGGGTGCGGGGCTGCCACTTGGCTCCCAGGCACTGAGGGAGCTGGGCAGGGGACCCGGCCCCAGTTGATCGCTCCACAGGTGGGATGGTGGAGCAGGTGAGAGGGCGGCATCAGGCCACTGTCAGGTGCTAGGCAGGGCTGCGGGGCTGCAAGGCTGGGGGCAATGAGATGGGGCCCAATCCCCACAGGCCACCCCAAGGGACCCCACTCATGCACAAACTCATGCACCGGGTCTCTAGAAACCATATAATACTCTAACCCATGGATGTCTTGAAACGTACGGTAACTGGACTATTTCCAACCCTTTGCCATTGAAGGGACAATGGCAGTGGCTGATTCTGTACAAATGTCTTCTTCACGTATATACCGTATTTTTAGGACCATAAGACGCACTTTTTTTCCCCCAGAAGTGGGGGGAAAAAGTCCCTGCGTCTTATGGTCCAAATATAGCCTACACATATACTTTAAAAAAAAAGTTTTTTTACTTGCCCGGCTCTGTGTGGTCTCTGTGCTTGCCCGGCTCTAAAATGGTTCTAAATGCTGCTGTTTACTTTACAGGGTTGATTACATGTGTTTATGACTATGATGTTGGGTTTTAATGCACATAAAATATTTTAGGACACTATTTGTTTCAGAATCTTTTTTTCTTCATTTCCCTTCTCTAAAAACTGGTGTGTCTTATGGTCCGGAGCATCTTATGGTCCGAAAAATACGGTACATCTCCAGATAAATTCTGAGAAGTGAGACTGCAAGGAATTGCATGGCTTAGGGGCTATCTGTAACTGTAGTCTATTCATGGTCTCTTCCTTTTCATGTAGACAGGGTGGCAGCCTTGCTCCAGCCTTAGGCATATCCTGAAGATGCCGTCTACACTGCACTTGCAAAAATAGTCAACATGTAGTTGTTGGTCCTAATTTACTGGACCCTCTATGTATCAGGGATTCCCCCCCCCCCCCCCCCCCACTGTATGACAGATTTCCTTCCAATTTGCTGTTTGACTATTTTTTAAAAATATTTTATTGATTTTTTACATAGAGGAAGAGAGAGGGATAGAGTGTTAGTAACATTGATCAGCTGCCTCCTGGAGATGTGCCCACAACCAAGGCACATGCCCTTGACCAGAATCGAACCTGGGACCCCTCAGTCTACAGGCTAACGCTCTATCCAGCAAGCCAAATCGGTTAGGGCAGACTTTGCCTATGTTTTAAAAATATATTTTACTAGAGGCCAGATGCACAAAATTCATGCACGGGGGGCGGGGTAGGGTGTCCCTCAGCCCAGCCTGTACCCTCTCCAATCTGGGACACCTCGAGGGATATCCGACTGACCATTGGGATTGGGCCTAAATAGGCAGTCAGACATACCTCTCACAATCCAGGACTGCTGGCTCCCAACTGCTTGCCTGTCTGCCTTCTTGATTGCCCCTAACCACTTCTGCCTGCCAGCCTGATCACCCCTAACCACTCCCCTGCCAGCCTGATTGATGCCTAACTGCTCCTCTGTCAACCTGTTTGCCCCTAACTGCCCTCCCCTGCAGGCCTGTTCCCCACCAACTGCCCTCCCCTGCAGGTCTGGTCACCCCCAACTTCCCTCCTCTGCCGGCCTGGTCACCCCTAACTGCCCTCCCCTGCTGGGTTGATCACCCCCTACTGCCTTCCCTTGCAGGCCCGGTCCTTCCCAATTGCCCATCTTGTGGTGGCCATCTTGTGTCCACATGGAGGCAGGACCTTTGACTACATAGTGTGGAAGTGACAGTCAATTCGCATATTGCTCTTTTATTAGATAGGCTAGAGGCCTGGTGCGCAGGTGGGGGCCAGCTGGTTTGCCCTGAAGGGTGTCCCAGATCAGGGTGGGGGGTCCCTTAGGGCATGAGGCAGCCTGGGTGAGGGGCCTGTGGTGGTTTGCAAACTGGCCACTCTCCCCGGCAACCCAAGTGGAGGTCCTGGGATCTAGGATTTATTTATCTTCTATAATTGAAACTTTGTAGCCTGGAGCCTCCTGCTCGCTCCATGGCCGCAGCCATTTTTGTTGGGATTTATTTATCTTCTATCATCAAAACTTTGTAGCCTTGAGTAGAGGCCTGGGCCCACCAGGGTGTGCAGAAAGCTTGGCTTCCTCCATTGCCAGGAAAACCCAAACCTCCTGCTCTCTCTGTGGCCTCAGCCATCTTGGTTGGGTTAATTTGCATACTCACTCCTGATTGGATGGTGGGTGTGACAGAGTGATTATTAATTTGCATATTACTCTTTTATTAGATAGGAATGATTTTATTTTTTTTTTAAACAGAAATAAGAGAGAGCAATTGAGAGTTAGAAACATCAATCAGCTGCTTCCTGCACATCTCCTACTGGGGATGTGCCTGCAACCAAGGTACATGCCCTTGACTGGAATCAAACCTGGGACCCTTCGGTCCGCAGGCCAATGCTCTATCCAGCAAGCCAAATCAGTTAGGGCCAGACTTTGCCTATTTTTGTTTGTTTGTCTGTATTGCTATGCATAAATTTTCACTTTTATAAACTCCTGGATTTTAAATTTCAGTTATGAAAAGCCTTCTCAAATGTAAGAATTTAAAGAAATTAACCCACATTTTTTTTCAGTACTCTCAAAGTTTTATTCTATCTCATGAAGGATGTAAGTGCACAACTTAGGAAAAATTATGTGTTCATACTGTGGGAAGGAAAAGGCAGTGGGAAAGGAATGTAATTCCATGCAGGCAGGAAGGCGGAAGATGTGGAGGGTTTTTAAAAAACCCACACAAACCAATTCTGACTCAGTTTACAGCCCTGATGGAACTACTGAGCTGGAGAGCAAGGTGAACAGGCTTCTAGCTGGGGAAGATGAAGAAATAGAAAAGAGCCCAGCTGGCATGGCTCAGAGTTCGAGAGATGACCTATGAACCGCGAGGTCATCCTTCAATTCCCGGTCAGAGCACATGCTCGAGTTGTGGGCTCACTCCCCAGTAAGAGGCCTGCAGAAGGCATTCAATTGATGATTCTCTATTATCACTGATGTTTCTCCCTCCTCTCCCTCTCCCTTTCTCTCTGAAATCAATAAAAATGTATTTTAAAATAATAAATTGAAATACAAGCTCCCATTCCCCTCACTGTCCACCTGGGCTGCATGGGATAGACCAGTGTTTTTCAACCTTTTTTGGGCAAAGGCACACTTGTTTCATGAAAAAAATCACGAGGCACACCACCATTAGAAAATGTTAAAAAATTTAACTCTGTGCCTATATTGACTATATATAAAGTAATTCTCTTGAATAGGAATCAAATAAACACAAAGAAAGTATTTTATAATTACTTTATTATGAAATATTAAGTAAACAAAATAGTGAAAAATTATAAAATTCTTGTCTTGTCTGCACCTACGGCACACCAGGCAACAGTGTGCCGCGGAACAGCGGTTGAAAAACGCTGGGATAGACAAAACCACATGGCTTGAACCTGGTCTCTACCACTTCCTGGCTTATTGACCCTGACATGTTCCAGAAATGATGTTCATCCCAACACTTACTGTGAGCAGCAAAGAAAACTGTGAAGCAGACAGCTGTGCACGAAAACATGCAAAAAAACTCAATCTTCCAGTTAGCTGCTAATGGAGCCATGAAGCACAGCAGATGGTGTCACTCTGCTTAAAACCCTTCGGCTCTCTAGTGATTACTGGATCAAGCCTAGTTACCCTACCAGGCACTCTGGATCTCACGCTCAGGCAGGCGCCCGATCTCCTTTTCTGTAACTATTATCTCAGGATCTTCTCTACAAGGACATTGCGTAGGGCCTTGTAGTTCTGAGTTTGTCACATGTCCCTGTTCCACACATGCCTGGACATCATCCCTCCACCCCAAACACCCACTTCCCTGCCTGGCTAAACTCTAACTAGTTCTTTGACAACCAGTTTAAACACCTCTTCTTCAGACAAGTTTTGTCTGACTATCACCTCAAGCCTGGGGCAGGCTTCTTACCCTGTTGCTCATCAAGCTCAGTACCTAACTACCTAATGCTCCTCTGTGGCAGGAATGAGGACAGCTCATCTTTATCTCGGAACAGGACCCAGGGCCCAGGCTTAGTATTTACATGCTCAGTGCTCAGGCAATGCTCACGGAATGACGGAAATGACCAAAACTACCATAAGTATCCAAGCCAGGTGATCAGTGGAGTCAGGCCATGGTCACTGGGTACAGGAGTGGAAGTCACAGGGACAATCGCCCCTACTTGGAGTATCTTCCCACTATGCTACCATGCCTGGGCTGTACCTGGAGTGAAACATGTCAAATGGGAAGGCGCCCCAGAGAGCAGAAAAAAACCTGGGAGCCAAAGTAACCAGGAAAGCCGCATGGGCACCAGGAGTAGGAAGACTGACCTGAAGGTTGGGCTGCCCAGAGGCCTGCAGGGCATGCTGTAGGGCTTGGCTGAAGAGATCATTGGTGATGGGCGTCCCCGACTGGACACCAGAGGACATTGGTGAGGTCCCGGAAGAATGGCCCTAGAAACAAACCAGTGGTCAAGGCCACCCTCAGAACCATCTCAATCTCCCAGCACATACCCACTACTGTCACATCACCTCATAGTGCTCCTGGGGTGCCCAACTATTGCCTCCCAACAGGGGCCTGCATGAGAAAACCACACAGAGGTACCTAAAGGCTCATAAGATGGGCAGAAAAAGCTCCATTCTTTTCCGCTCTAAGGAATGAAATTGAGCCCCCAACATCCTAGGATCCAAGCACTGGAAGCTGTAGTAACTATCATTAGGAACATTAGGCCATTGAGGGCTGGTCCCTGTCAGGGATAGGGAAGCACACTTTATGTGAGAGAGGTTCTCCTGAACTACGAAGAGGAAGAATCAATCAGGACTGTACCACACCTAAAGGCAAGTGAGAAAAAGGTCTCACAGTGAGAAATGAGGGTCCAGGCAGAGTTCAGCTCACACCAGATCTAGCACCAGGTTCAGCAAGGGCAAATCCATTCTGCCACTGGGAAACTTCTCTCCTGGGGCCCAGCCCCCATCTTCCGATCCTCTCTCCATACCTGGGTGCCAGGAGTCGGCGTGTGAGAGCTGCTCTCTGGAGTGCTGGCCAGGGCCAGTGCAGTGGCCAGCTCACTCTGGGTGATGGGTCGGGGTCCGGCAGCTCCACTGTACCCCAAGGAAGCTGGGCGGGAGCTGGGTGCGCTGCTAGAGGGCATGGACCTGGCTCTCTGGAGAAGACAGGCACACAGAATCAGGAAAGTGGTCCTGTGACAATCACAGATACCCTCTCAACCCCTGCTGCCAAGTTCAGAAGCTATTGACACAGACTTGGCCACTAAAGGGCCTATGACTACCTCATAGCTTGGGCTCTGGGTCCCAGGGAGGAGAGCATCCCTGGCACCAGGATCCCCAAAGGGCAGGCAGCCAGGCCACTTACTGGGTGAAAGTCGTCCTCATCATCAGAAAGCCCCTCAAACAGGAAACCACCTGGAGGAGGGAGAACAGATTTCAGGAAGAACAGAAAGGCACGGGCATAGCTCCAGAATCTCAGTTCAGATACTCTCCAAATTCATATTTTCATCTCTCTCCTTGGAAAATGACAGGACAGATGCACTCCCGGACTCAAACCGAGAATCCCCAAGGAACACCCTCTGCCAGCACTATACATAGCTGCTGATTAAAGCATTTTCCTGAGATACTGCCAGCTCCTGAGGGGGCCTGCACAACACTCTCCTGACTCACCTGGCATGTCCCGGTAAGAGCTGGAGGGTGTGCTCCGGGAAGAGGAGTCCGCCCCCGGTAGCGGCGTGCTGCCTGCCACCGAGTGCAGAACCAGGACAATGGCATTGACTAGGGCTGGGTGAGCAGGTACCAACCTGGAACAGGAGCAAGAAGAAACCTAAGGGTGAATAAGAAGGGCACCCTCACCTTGACAAAAGTCTGGGTGGCCCTCATAACTATCACGCTGCCTGTGTCTGCCCTTAAATTCCTCAGTCTTCAGCACCTCCTTTCAGTTCGCTTTGTCCTCTTCTGCTCTGTCCCTAGCAACAATGGCAAGGCCTTCAGTCCTGGGATCCACTTTAGATGCCTCACATTCCCTTGGGCAGGATAGGATAGGACAGCCTGAGAGGCTCAGTGGTCAGTTTCTGGTCTCGACCCCAGTACTACTTCCCTGGGCAATCTTTGATAGGTCCCTTCTTTTCTCTTGGGGAGTAGGAGAGGGAGAGCTGTTTTCTTCACTTGCAAAATAGAGACATAACCTCTGCCGGCCCTTCCAGCTCTAAAACAATAAGGATTGATGCACCTGCTTCCTTCCCCAGCTTCCTGTGCTTTAAAGAATCTTTCATAGCTACTGAGTGAGAGCTAATCTGAGCCTAGCCCACAAGCCACCTCCCTCAAACCCTGCTTCATCTCCACAACAACAGGTGTTCCTGCCCTTGGTCTCATTGTTCCCACATAGCATTCCTGCTCTTTTCACCTCCTGACATATTTAGAAGGTAGGTTTAGGGGTAGACAGGGACTGGGCTCCATGAGCAGAATCAAGGGCAATAATCAGGCTCTGGTGCAACCATTTGAGGAGAAACAGGGAACTCTTTAGTAAGAAGGGTATACTTACGTATCAAGCATGTTGGGATCAGCAAAGACAGAGAAAAGATCTTTGTCCTGGAGAACCCCTAAGGAAAACAGGATTCATCTCAGAGACTGAAACTTAGCCAGATCCAGGAGGGAGAAGAGCCTCAGAGCAACTGGCTCCAAGGAGACACAAAGCACCCATGTAAGAAGTGGAAGAAACAAAACATCAAGCAGCACGACTGAGTGGTCTCCATCTTGTTCCCTGCCTGCCACCTCCCTGCACTTAAGTCACAGACTGTGTGCTGAACACCAGCTTCTTTTCCCCATATCTCTGGGTTCTTCCTTATCCATCAAGGTGTGTGTGCAGGAAGCCTTCCATGATTACTGTGGTTTGGGCCAACTGCTGCCCTCATCTGACACCCTTATAGTCTGATTTTTTTAAATATGTTTTTTTATTAATTTTTTACAGCGAGGAAGGGAAAGGACTAGAGAGCTAGAAACATCGATGAGAGAGAATCATCGACCAGCTTTCTCCTGCACACCCCCCCCACCGGGGATGTGCCCACAACCAAGGTACATGCCCTTGACCGGAATTGAACCTTTCAGTCCACAGGCGGATGCTCTATCTACTGAGCCAAACCGGTTTCGGCTATTTTATGATGTTAGTCAGGCCATGATTTATGATGTTAGTCAGGCCATGATTTCTCTGAGGGGCTGACAGCCCTTGGAAGGCTCAGTATATGTATCACATCTTGGTTCTCCCCTCCCTCAACAAGACCAGTGATTCCTCAAAAGATGGTCAGAGTCTTCTTAGGGCAATTGCCACCTTCTAGTTTCTGTTTCTCCAACAACTCCTATTGCCTCAAATTCAGTTCTGTACTTACCAAGAGCAATGGGGTCACTGCTGAGGCCTGGGGTGGCCACAATGATCTGATCCAGAGATTCCTTATTGCTGAGCATCTTAAAGACCTGCAGGAGAAATGGGGAGGACTGAGCTTAATCCACTCAGCAAATTCCCACACTCCGCTGAAGTGCTCCCTCCCTCTAAGTGCTGCACATACACCACCACAGTAAAACAACAGTTCCAGGAAACAGATGAACCTCTTCTCTGAGATTTTGGCTTACTGGAGGGGAAACAATTTTTTTTTAAAGGCAGTATCACAGTAAACCTTCCATCTCTAGTCCTTCCCCCATCTATACTTCTTTTTTTTTTTTTTTTTTTTTTTTTTTAGTATATTTTATTGATTTTTCACAGAGAGGAAGAGAGAGGGATAGAGAGTTAGAAACATTGATGAGAGAGAATCATCGATCAGCTGTCTCTTGCACACCCCCTACTGGGCACATGCCCTTGCCTGGAATTGAACCTGGGACCTTTCGAATCTGGGAATCGACCGCAGGCCGACGTTCTATCCACTGGGCCAAACCAGTTTTGGCCCCCCATCTATACTTCTAAAGCTTCCAAAATTAAAAGTTCTCATTACAAGCCAATAACAAAGCTTCCTTTGATCCCAAGTTTTTTTTGTTTTGTTTTTGTGTGTGTGTGTGTGTGTGTGTGTGTGTGTGTGTGTGTGTTTTACTTCTTCTTTTTGGTTAATCCTCACCCAGGATATTTTTCCATTAATTTTTGAGAGTGGAAAGGAAGGGGAGAGACAGAGATAAACATTGATGTGAGAAAGACACATCAATTGGTTGCCAATGCTCTATCCACTGAGCCAAACCAGGTAGGGCCAAAGTTCTTTTTAATCACTGCAGAGTTATCATTTCATATTCATATATTGGGAAGTTTCAGCTGTATTACTTTTTTGCTTATCAACTCTCATATAGAAAGACATAAGTGTATTTCCCAGTAAGGAAATCCAGGTAAGGAGCAGTGGGCAGGCAGTTCAGACTATTTCCAAGAATGAGGCCCAGCAGAAACCATATGCAGATTCTTTGGCTGTAATCATATTCATCCTGTGAAGCCAGTATCAGAAGTTGTATCATTTTCATTAGATGGCAATCAACAATACCTAGCTGATACAGCCTCTTTGGGGGAAGAAGAGGGTTAGGGGGACTCTACAGATACCCACAGACATGGCAAAAACTCCTCAAGGAAATCTTTGTAGCCATGGCAACGGGCTTCCAGCTCCCACTCTACACCACTCTCCAGCATTCACACTCTCTCTTGCAGGCCTGGCAAATCTCAGGCAGGAGGCTGTAGCAAACTCACCGCCTCCCTGTAGGAAGAGCTGCTTTGCAAGGCAGTGTGCAGCACCCGGAACTCCCGCAGGGCAGCCACTTTGTCCACAGGTTCTGTGGATAAGACACACAATTACCCAACAGCCCAAGCCCTGCCAGTGCTGCAGACACAGAACATGTGTCCAGGTACAGTCTGGTCTGCAGGTTCCCTCCCTCATCATCCCACTAAGAATGTGAATGTCCATTCAAGAAAACCCATTTATGACACAAATGTAAAAACTGCCCTTTTAAGCATCGTCATTGATAATTAGTCTAAGTTTCAGGAGAGGGAAATCTTATCACATGAAAGAAACTGTTCTGATCAACACCACACTGCAGAAATTCTAGACTTCTTACACAGGTATAACCAACTCAGTAGTTTACACAATGCTTTAAAACACTAAGTGCTGCAAGTCATTTGAACAATACAGAGCTACACCAAAGCATGTCAAACTCAAAGGCTAACACAGGCCAAATAAACAAGGTTCAAGTTTATGTGGGTCACAAAAAAAACAAAAAACAACACAGAAGCTTCAATTTTCATAGAAATGTAGGTTTATTTCAATACAGACATGCTGAATACAAAGGGCTGAATTAAATGAGTCATTGTTAACATATAATAGAAACTTTTAATAAAAATTAATTTTTTTCTTGAACTTTAACTTACCAGACACTGAATAACTGCCCAAATTAATAAGTATAATGCAAATAAACCTATTTTTTTTGTCCTCAGAAAGTGAAATATTTCCTGTTGCACACACCAAACATGTCAGTGCAAGGGCAATGGCATGGCAATAGGCTGTTAAAAAATTCGCTGCCAGTATTAGTGGAGAAATGGTGCACCTGCCCATAGGCACATAAGGGAAATAAATGCAACACGATTATAGTAATCAGTCATTAGCAAACGTTGTAGTTTGTTATTAATAATTATGTATAACAGGATATCGTAAAAATTAAGTTACAATATTCTTATTAAAATGTTTCTTACATACTGTTATATTGGCTGGGCCACAAAAATATTCATTGCGGCCCACAGACTGCGAGTTTGACATGCTTGAGCTACACTGACACAATATGTTTAAAAAAATATTGTTTTCTCTTTGATATATTCTTTCAGGCTTCCTTAATATTTTGAATTTTTTAAAAAATACAAGAGGAACCAAGAATATACACTGTACTTCTAGGATTCTTAACAAACTTTCATCACATGCTTGATATCACATGTTTCACTGGGATTCAAAGTTCACATATAAGGGAAAGTTTAGCAGCTGTCTTAGTTTTAGTTGGTTACTTTACTACTTGGGGTACACATCCCTGCTCAAATAGGAGGCTAATGAAGATCCTGAAGAGATTTGTAACCTTCCAGGGATCCAGGAGGGAAAGGAAGGTTTGACAGATTCTCCTCTTACAGGTGCTAATCTGGCAGGGAAACAAAATGTGCTTCGTTTTGAAAAAGTACTCAAAGATACAGTATCTAAAATGTTTCTTTTCCAAATCTAAAAGTATATGTTAACTTCCTAATAAAAAGTCCATTTGTTTCCAAAATAAATCTCCAGGAAGAGAGGAGAGGAAAAGGACTCTTAATATCTTAAACCAATAATTGGTTAAGAGTCATGGTTGTTTCTATGACATCTCTGAGCTAATCTCACTTTTTGGAAGTGGGAGGCAGCCAGCCCAATAAAAAGAACACGACCTCTTGAGCCAGGAAAACCTGCATGAACATCCCAGCTTTGCATTAATTTTCTAAGTAGGTGACCTTGAATAAATGCCCTTTTAATCCTCTTTTTGCTCATCTATAAAATGCTAATTTTGTTACCTATCCTGCAGGGCCACTGTAATTATGAAATGAAAAAGCAAGGAGACACAATCTGGCTGGAAGAAGCAACAAATGTTACTTTCCTTCTGTCAATGCCTTCTCGCCAAAGACCAGACAGAGGGGCTCACTTGCAATTGCACAAATTGAACTTACTGCTCCTTACAGAGAATGCTCTTGGATTCTCTGGGGGAAGACTAAGGAAGTGGGGTTTTGCTTTAAGTTGGATGCTGTCAGGAAGTGGGGTGATTTTATGATTGGGTATCTTAATTCTTACCTAGAAGGAAAACTAGAACAAGGCAAAAGTATAATTGGGAAGAAGCAGTAATCATTCATAATAGCCAGAATACAGGGATATTTTGTAATTTTGTGATCTGTACAATGTTATTTGTTGTTTTTGTCTTGATCCACTATGGTCCCTAAGTGGCCTTGTAGATATTGGTGATTTGAAATGGTTAATGTCCCAAGGCCTAACTGAGGATCAGGCCAACCTCTGGATATCAAAGACTACCTTTCTCTTTCTCACTTCCCATCAGTTTGCAAAAGATCTTTCTCCTTTATGTTTAGAATTGAAAAGGGTAAATTTTCAGCTGATAACTAGTCATAGCAATCATAAACATAAAAATATCAAACTGACAGTGTAACAGTTTATATAACCTAGCTTTATTGTTGGGGAGGCTTTTAAAACACAGATGCAAAATTTACATTATAAATTCCAAGCAGCACCTTTTATTAATAAGTCCAAAATACATTAGAGGTTCTGTATGTTTTCTCTAAGAGCTCTTTAATACTATTAGAATATTTTCAAGTTTCAGAAAAATACATTCCCACTATAGCAGGTGGAAATGAGCTGACTAAACAAGTCACTGCCTGAGGCAGTTTGCTGGAAAATTTGCCAACAAGAGAACTACCGCTTGGAGCAGCCATTTTTAACCTGTGTCATCTGATGGCACACAAACTAAAATTCTGCGGCACACCAAAAATGTATTTTTGCTAATCCGGAAAAAAAAAAAAAGTATGAGATGGACAAAAGTAGATTGCAGTTGTGTTATATATTTCTATATATTTTTCCCCATGAAAACTGTAAATCCACTTTTGCTCACTCCTGTAACTGTATGGCTATTGTATTAGCTATTGTCATTTTTTTATTTGATAATCTAAGAGAAAAGAAGTCAGTCAGGTATTGCATGTTTTAAAAATTCTTGTGGCACATTGGTTGAAAATTGCTGCATTAGAGGAATGCCAGGATTTCCCAGCTTTTTTCTTTTTCTCTTTTTTATTTATTGGTTTGAGAGAGGGAGAGGGAGAGAGAAACATCAATTTGTCCCACTTATTTATGTATTCCTTGATTGATTCTTGTATGTCCCCTGACCTGGGATCAAACCCGAAACCTTGACCAGGGCCCCAGCTTTTTTCTAGTAAGAACAATAACAAAAAGATACAAAATTCACCAAGAAATAAACTATTAACCTAAAGTAGTTTAAATATGCACACACTTCCCACCCCATTAAAACAGTGGATGATGAACTTAAAAAGTAGAGAAACAAAATTCCCATCTGTTAGTGTTGGCCACAAGATCAAAACTGCATTTTGTTTTATCAATGCCATCCAACCCAATAGGTAATAAAGATATCCTCTATTACCATTTCAGTAATTATGAAATAAAAAAGCAAGGAGACACAACCTGGCTGTCCACCCAGACCTGTGCCTCAAAAACCTAGACCCTCCCCTTGATACTACGGAAGCTCTGCCTGTCTAAGGGCCAACTGCCAGTCACCTGGTTTCTGATCAGGCTCTGGCCAAGACTTGCGAAGAACATGGATTGTGGACCCAGGTTGAATGCCATAGAAGTCAAGGGTCTGGTCATCTTTTAGCTTCCGGCCACAGTAGATTAGATCTAAAAAACAAAAAAAAACAAAAAAAAAAAAAACTGTCCATTTATACTTTGCCCCTCAAAACAATTTATGTGTTTTCTGTCCCCCAAGAACCTTATTTTGATTAGACAAATAGCTGGAGAATGATAAATGCTTACAAAGTAGTCTTAATAAATACATTTTAATAACAATTGTTAGCAAATACAAACTCAAAAAATATAGGTTCTATGTAGAAGAAAGCTATAGGGCTTAACATTGTGGAGACTGCTCAACTTAAATACTAATAAATGGGAAAATGCAACAACAAAAAAGGATAAACCCAGTATTTTGCTTTTTAAATGTTTTTTTATTAATTTCATAGTAGAAGGGAGAAGGAGAGAAATAAGAACATCAATGAGTGGGAATCATGGATCATGGAATCATGCCTCCTGCATGCATTGGGGATTGAGCCTGGCTGCAACACAAGCCTGTGCCCTTACCGGGAAGCGAACTGTGACCTCTTGGTTCATGGACCAACCCTCAACCACTGAGCAACACTGACTGGGCTGAACCCAGTGTTTTTATGACTAAAAACACTCTTTTTGTCTGTTGGATCTCTTAGCGATTATATATTTTTATAATATAATTTAGTTGTTATATTTAATTCCTTCTTCCTCCACCTAGAATGGCCTTGCCATCTTCCTTTCCTTTTTTATTGCTTTCCCTCTAACTAATCAACCAAAAAATCTTTTTCCTAATTCCTTAGGCCCAAACTCAAAATGTCATTTGATGGCTTTCCCTGACCATCTCCTCCTTCCTTATCCCACTCCACATTCTTGCTCTTTCAGAGAAAGAATTCTACTCATGATTAGATAGCCGAAACTGGTTTGGCTCAGTGGATAGAGCGTTGGCCTGCGGACTAAAAGGTCCCAAGTTCAATTCCAGTCAAGGGCATGTACCTTGGTTGTAGGCAAATCCCCAGTGGGGGGTATGTAAGAGGCAGCTGATTGATGATGATTCTCTCTCATTGATGTTTCTAACTCTCTATCCCTCTCTCTTCCTCTCTGTAAAAATTCAATAAAATATATATTTTTTAAAACAAACAAACAAAAACTTTGTGATAAAGTAGTTCAGTATAATAACACAACTAAAATGGCAACCAATAGTTTTATTTATTTTTAAAACCTTACAGGAGTACTTTTCCCATTGATTTTTAAACAGAGTGGAAGGGAAGCAGGGGAGTGAGAGAGAGAGAAGTATCCACATGAGAGAGTAAAATCAATTGGTTGCCTCGCACCTTTGCCCCAACCAGGGCTGGGGGTTGAACCTGCAACTGAGGCATGTGCCTTTGACCAGGAGTCAAACCTGTGACCCTTTAGTCCCTAGGCCAACATGCTAACCACTGAGCAAAACTGGCCAGGGCTAGTTTTATTATTTGATTTGTGCTTCTTTTCACCCAAAATTCACTTTTCAGAAGTATTAACATTATGAGGCAACAAATTCCAAATTCTTAATTTATCCTTGTAATTCCACAAGTATCCTCCCCAAAAAGAGATCAAAGCAGCAGCCCATCCCTAGTTCACTGAGACTCACCAATCAGCTCAGGGTCTGGAACGGACTCCTGGAGTTTGCCAGCAATAAGCTGCTTCAGAAATGAAATACTATAGCCCCCCAGTGAGTATTCTCCCAGTTCTGTCTCTGGCAACCGAAGAATAGACTTTGGGGCAAGTGGTTGGTCAGCCAGTTTCACCGCCAGGTGCCAATCTGAGAGAGACATCCTCTCTCTTTCACGCTCTCTCTTTCTCCCTGTAAAGAAATTGAGCCCTTAGTGGTTAAAGAACAGATCACCACCCTACTCCACCCACACCCCTCCTAAAGGCTGAATGAGAGATAATTCATTGTGACACTGCTGAAAAAGCACAGGATGCAGCATCAAACCAGAACTAGAATCTGGGGTCCCTCTCTTTACTCATTCTATGATGGACAGCAAGGAACTTCAGCTCTCTAGGCCTCAGTTTCTCCATCTTTAAAGTAGACAAAACAAAACAAACAAACAAAAAAACACCAGCCCACCTAATAGGAATAGTGTGAGGTTCAAATGAGATCATCCAACCTTCTCTCCTTTATGTGCACTCCTCACCTCTGATTTTCATCACATCTCTTGCTTGAACTATTGCAAGAGCTTTTTAACAAGTTCTCTGACTCTTGCCTCTTGCTATCAAACATCCACGCTGCCACCCAACACATTTAAAAACATAGATCTGATCAAGTTACTCCTTTGTTTAGAAATCCTCCAATGACTCAAAATCACCTTTATGAATAAGACTAAACTCCACAGCCTGGCTTACATTACAAAAACATTCATATCTATTCCCTCTGCCAGCCTTCCTGCCAACAGAACCTTGTCCGACTCCCACTAACTTCCCATTCAAAACAAAACTCCCCACTTTACAACTCCCACTCATCTGTTAACTCTCCTTGTAATTCCTATTCTCTTTGTCCTCTGAGCAAAACAGTAAACTCCTATAAAAACCAATACAAATACCACCTCTTCTATCCTCACTGCCTTTCCTTCGCTGTCCCCACATTCTTTCAGGGCAAAGAGTTATATCTATTTACTTCCTAATCTCACACCACCCCAACCCATTCTTGGAGGCCCTGGAAAGCAAAGATTAGATTTTTTTTTTTTTTTTTCCATTACTGTCCCAGTGCCTGGCACATATAGGTATTAAAAAAATGTATCAGAAATTCTGAGGGTGGCCGAAACCGGTTTGGCTCAGTGGATAGAGCGTCCACCTGCGGACTGAAAGGTCCCAGATTCGATTCCGGTCAAGGGCATGTACCTTGGTTGTGGGCACATCCCAGTAAGGGGTGTGCAAGAGGCAGCTGATCGATGATTCTCTCTCATCGATGTTTCTAACTATCTCTCTCTCTTCCTCTCTGTAAAAAATCAATAAAATATATTTTTTTAAAAAGAAATTCTGAGGGTGGAATAATCAAGAAAAGCCCTTGTTATAATGATTATTGCTTCAAAAGGATCTAGCAGGGAAGAGGAAAGAAAAGGTTGTGAAATTGGCAGGCTGCTCAACAGGCCCCAAGCCATCCTCAAGGTACCTTCCATCCTCAGATTCATGACAGGGAGGAAATAGATTTTTTACATACCCTACCGTAGTAGCTCATTTAATCCTCACAATCGTTCCCTGAGGCAGGCATTCTCGTCCACCTATTACAGACCAGGCAACTAAGACCCAGAAATTCACTGGCACAAGGTCATCAGCAGCTAGTAGTGGGGAAGACACTCTCTTTGGCTACGACCCCACCGCTCCCATGGGACCAGCTAACTTGTCACATAAGTCAGGCCCACGCGGCCCAGGGCCCAGTGCCCTCACCCGTCCCGCGGAAAGAACCCGGCCGCACGACCGCCGGTGTAAACACTCACTCCGGTTCTCCCGCCGGAAACCGGAAGCTCCGCGCTGCATGCTGGGAGTTGCAGTTTCCTCTGATCCCCGCCCCTTATTAATAGACCAACAAGTGGTGCGGGCTGCAAACGTCCGGTTCCGGGGAGGGCGTGGCTTCTGGGCGGTTAGAAATCGTCTCCTCGCTGGACTTTCTAGACGGTTTAGCCGCTGCTCCCGTTTCTTGTCCTGTTCCAGGCCCGAGTCGCGAGCGAGCCGCCTGGGTGGCGGGCACAGCCCCGCGGCCGCCGTGCCGGCCTGGGAAGCCTGCGGAGCCGGCCGGTTGGTCGCGCCGGGTGGTTACGGCGCCGCAGATGGGAACCTAGCCCAGACGGCGGTTCCCAATCCCCTTAAACCCATGAGGACCTGTCTCCTAGGGGCTTCTTCGGACACCCCACAACGGTACTTTGCAATCCTCACTTTAAAATCGGGTGCCCTCGCCGAAACCGGTTTGTCTCAATAGATAGAGCGTCGGCTTGGGGACTAAAGGGACCCAGGTTCGATTCCGGTCAAGGGCATGTACCTTGGTTGCGGGCACATCCCCAGTAGGGTGTGTGCAAGAGGCAGCTGGTCGATGACTCTCTCATGATGTTTCTAGCTCTCTATCTCTCTCCCTTCCTCTCTGTACAAAATCAATAAAAATATATATATTAAAATCGGGTGCCACAACTTCTCGCGGCGAACCTACCTATCCTAGCCGGCCCGGACTGTGGGTTCGTAAAGGGAGTTACTGAGTCGGGTTTCAGGTACGCCCGGGGTGGGATTACATAATGGTCATTCATATAATCATGTGGGGAGAGGAATTTCCTACAGAACCCTCTTGGATGAACTGTATTTTAGCTCCCCAGTTAGAATTGAATATGTTTGCACAGAAGATAGGATTAGATAAAATGTTGAAGAGGAAGGCTACTTCTAATTGAACTCTAATCAAGTAAATAAAAAAGTGGATGTAAGAAAATAATGAGGTAGATCATAGCAGCTGATTCTCTTTGGCTACTACCCCACTGCTCCCACGGGGCCAGCTAACTTGTCAACAACATAAATCTGGCCCACGGGGCCCTGGGCCCAGTACCCGCATGTAAAAGTATAATTTTGGGACATCCCAGTGTAGAGTTTAGGACTAGGACAGCCACTGAGCAGCCTAGTGGAGATTTTTGCAACGTCTGTCTCCATCTTCAGACTCAAGGCCAGGTTCCTCGTTGCTGTCCTCAAAGTACCCCCTTCCCTATCCTATTCATCTTTAGATATATTTTCCCTTTCAGAAATCCTAACTATCTGGCCTTCCTTCCTCTCCTATCTACTAAGCCACATAATTTTGGTGGTAAATTTTGTTCTGTGTTGTGCCTTAACTACCTGCAGAAGAAAGCAGGAACCCTGCCTTCATTTTGTCTTCCTCTAAGTAGACCTGAGATACTAGGTGCTTATTGGTGTTTTGTTTTTATTGATTTCATTATAATCCCCATAAGGGAATGGACAATGACTGTCTTGTACTTTATCTTCAGTAGTTGACCTTGGCCTACCTCACAGTAGGTGAGCAATAAATATGTGTTGAATGAATAATTCATACTGAAGCTATCTACCAAATGCGGCTGTCTTACTAGAACTTTTAGAGGAGTTAATTCTAAATTCTGAATCATTACAATGTTCAGAAAGATTGTAATGATAAATTACTAAAGGAATAACCCTATGCCAAATAGGTTCTTTGAAAGCCAATTGACCTAAGAATCAAAGGACAGATTCTAGAGAAAATTAGAAACCTGGACACTAAACAAAGATGGATGACCAGAGAAGAGGTAAGAAGAAAAGTGTCCAGACCCTGTCCTTCAGCCAGTCCACATTTGGAGACTGATACATTAACCATCTGTGAGACAGTAGTGGACAGTTATTCATTAAACCCTCAGGCTGCCAGGACCGGTTTGGCTCAGTGGATAGAGCGGCAGCCTGCGGACTGAAAGGTCTTGGGTTCGATTCCGGTCAAGGACATGTACCTTGGTTGCGGGCACATCCCCAGTAGGGGGTGTGCAAGAGGCAGCTGGTCGGTGTTTCTCTCTCATCGACGTTTCTAACTCTCTGCCCCTCTCAATTCCTCTCTGTGTAAAATCAATAAAATATATTTAAAAAAAACAAAAACCCTCAGGCTAATCAGTAACTATTGGAAAACAAATTATAAGAATGCACATTTGCCATCCGGTTTGGCTCAGTGGTAAAGCGTTGGTCTGCGGACTGAAGGGTCCCAGGTTCGATTCTGGTCAAGGGCATGTACATTGGTTGCGGGCACATCCCCAGTAGGGGGAGTACAAGAGTCAGCTGGTTAGGGTTAGGGGGAGTGCAAGAGGCAGCTGGTTGATGTTTCTCTCTCATCGACGCTTCTAGCTCTCTATCTCCCTTCCTCTCTGTAAAAAATCAATAAAATATATTAAAAAAAAAAATGCACATCTGCAGTTTTATTTTCTTTCTTCTGCTGACTGGGTTGCTTTTGTTCCTTTTCTAGTACTTTAAGATGTAATGTTAGGTTGTTTATACTTGTGATTTCTCTTGTTTCTTGAGACAGGCTTGTAATGATATAAACTTCCCTCTTAATACTGTTTTGCTGCGTCCCAGAAGTTTTGATATAGTATTGTCATTCTCATTTATTTCTATATATTTTGATCTCACCTTTTATTTCTTCTTTGGCACAGTCATTCTTTAGTATTGTAGTATGTTGTTTAACTCCACATATTTGTGAGTTTCTTTACTTCCTTTTTGCAGTTGATTTCTAATTTCTAGACATCCTGGTGAGAGAATATGCTTGATATAAGCTTAAGCTACTTGAATTTTTTGAGGCTAGTTTTGTGATCTAATGGATAGTCTATTTTGAGTATGTTTCATGTGTACTGGAGAAGAATGTATAACCTGATGTACTGGAATGAAAGGTTCTATAAATGTCAATTATGCCCATTTGGTCTAGTGTGTCATTTAAGGCCAATATTCCTTTACTAGAGGCCGGGTGCACGGAATTTATGCATGGGGTGGGGAGGTGTCCTACAGCCCAGCTTTCACCCTCTCCAGTCTGGGACCCCTCGAGGGCAGTTGGACATCCCTGTCACAATCCAGGACTGCTGGCTCCCAACTGCTCACCTGCCTGCCTTCCTGATTTCCCCTAACCACTTCTGCCAGCCAACCTGATCACCCCCTAACCACTCCCCTGCCAGCCTGACTGTTCCCCTGCCAGCCTGTTTGCCCCTAACTGCCCTCCCCTGCAGGGTTGATCGCCTCCAATTGACCTCCCTTGCAGACCTAGTCCCTCCCAACTGCCTTCCCTGCTGGCCATCTTGTGTCCACATGGGGGCAGGATCTTTGACCACATAGGGGCAGCTATCTTGATCTTGTGTGTTGGAGTGATGGACAATCCGCATATTACTCTATTATTAGATAGGATAAAGGCCTGGTGCACAGGTGGGGACCAGCTGGTTTACCCTGAAGGGTGTCCTGGATCAGGGTGGGGTTCCCTTGGGGCATGGGGCTGTCTGGGCAAGGGGCCTGTAGTGGTTTGCAGGCAGCCACGCCTCCTGGCGACCCAAGTAGAAGCCCTGGTATCTGGAATTTATTTACCTTCTATAATTGAAACTTTGTATCCTTGAGTGGAGGCCTGCGTCTGCCAGAATGTGTGGAAAGCTTGGCTTCCTCTGTTGCTGGGGAAACCCAAACCTCCCTTCTGATAGCCATCTTGGTTATGTTTATTTGCATACTCGCTCTGATTGGCTGGTGGGCGTGGCTGGTGGGTGTAGCGGAGTGGTGGTTGATTTACATATTATTCTTTTATTAGATAGGATTGATTTTTTGTTTGGATGATATATCTTCAGCTGTCAATGGAGTATAAAGGTCCCCAACTGCTAGGGGCTAATTTCAGCAGGTCATAAATGCAAGAAGTTCATCAAAATGTTGGTGAAGCCAGAACCAGTTTGGCTCAGTGGATAGAGCATCAGCCTGCAAACTGAAAGGTCCTAGGTTTGATTCCGGTCAAGGGCATGTACCTTGGTTGCAGGCACATCCCCAGTAGGGGGTGTGCAAGAGGCAGCTGATCGATGATTATCTCCCATCAATGTTTCTAACTCTCTATCCCTCTCTCTTCCTCTCTGTAAAAAAACAATAAAATATATTTTTTTTAAAAAGAAGTGTTCTGTTTTCTTGATGTAGTGTTCCCTTTAGCATTATAAAATGTCCATCTTTGTCTCTTATTATCTTGAAATCTGTTTTGTCAAATATAAGTATGCTACACGTACTTTTCTGTGGATGTTATTTGCTTGGAGAATCATTTTCCACCCTTTCATTTAGAAAATACCTTTGTCTTTGCAGCTTAGATGTGCCTCTTGTAGGCAGCATATGGTTGGGTTTGTTTGTTTTATTTTTTTAATACATTTTTATTGATTTGAGAGAGAAAGGAAGAGAGTGATAGAAACATCAGCTGACTTCTACAGGCCCCTGGCAGGGGTCAAAGTTCAACTGCTGAGCAAAAATGGCTGGGCTAGATTTGTTTTTTGATCCAATCTGTAACTCTGTGCCACTTTATTGGTGAACTTGGTCCATTTACATTTAAGGTAAATCTTTTTTTTTTAACTTATTTTGTGTGTTTTTTAAAATTTATCTTTATTGCCGAAACCGGTTTGGCTCAGTGGTAGAGCGTCGGTCTGCGGACTGAAAGGTCCCAAGTTCGATTCCGGTCAGGGGCATGTACGTTGGTTGCGGGCGCATCCCTGGTGGGGGATGTGCAGGAGGCAGCTGGTTGATGTTTCTCTCTCATCGACGTTTCTGGCTCTCTATCTCTCTCCCTTCCTCTCTGTAAAAAATCAATAAAATATATTTTAAAAAATAAAAAAATAAAAATAAAAAAAAAATTATCTTTATTGTTGAAAGTATTACAGGTGACCCTTTTGTAATACTTTGACCCTCATAGACCCCCTCCATCTTGCTCCCTAACCCTCTAAAGGCATTCCCTGAACTATTATCTGTTCATGGGCTATGCATATCTACCCCCCCCCCCAAAAAAAAGAGAGAAATATGCAAATTGACTGTCACTTCATGACTTCCACCAGCCAATCAGGAGTGAGTATGCAAATTAACCTCATTGCTTCTGTGGAGACTAACAGCAGGAAGGAGGTAGCTCTCAGCACAGCCTGCTTGGCTGTGACTGCAGTGACCCGGGAGCAGGCAGGCCCCGCAGAGAGCAGAAAACCACAGGGAGCAGGCCTAAGCCTCCTATGGGCCCCCAGATTGGAGAGGGTGCAAGTCAGACTGAGGGACCCCACCCACCCGTGCACAAATTTTGTGCACTGGGTCTCTAGTATGCATATAAGTTCATTGGTTAATCTCTTCCCCTCCTCTACTTCCCTCTGAAATACATTAGTCTGTTGCATGCTTCAATGTCTCTGGATCTGTTTTTTATTTATTTATTTATTTTTTAAGTCTTTTTTTTTTTAATATATTTTATTGATTTTTTTACAGAGAGGAAGGAAAAGAGATAGAGAGCTAGAAACATCAATGAGAGAGAAACATCGACCAGCTGCCTCTTGCACACCCCCTATTGGGGATGTGCCCGCAACCAAGGTACATGCCCTTGATCAGAATGGAACCTGGGACCTTTCAGTCCACAGACCGACACTCTACCACTGAGCCAAACCGGTTTCGGCTGGATCTGTTTTTTTTTTTAATATTTTTTTGTTGTTGTTGATTTCATAGAAGAAGAGAGAGGGAGAGAGAGATAGAAACAAAGAGAGAATCGTTGATTGGCTGTCTCCTGCATGCCCCCCACTGGGGATTGAGCCTACAATGCCAGTATGTAGCCCTGACCAGGAACTGAACCAAGACCTCCTGGTTTATAAGTCAACATTCAACCACTGAGCCAGACCAGTCAGGCTCTGGATCTGTTTTGTTCATCAGAGGTAAAGAGTTACAAACATTGATCAGCTGGCTCCTTGTCTGATCGCTGTGGCTAGGACTTCTAGTACTATGTTGAATAAGAGTGGTGAAAGTGGACAACCCTATCATGCTGCTGTTCTTATGGAAAATGGTTTTAGTTTTTGACCATTGAGTATGATATTCACTGTAGGTTTAGCACATATGACCTTTATTATGTTGAGGTATGATCCCTTTATTCCCACTTTACTTAGAATTTTTATTAAAAAATGGGTGTATGATTTTGTCAAATGCTTTTTCTGGTTCTATTGATATGATCATGTGATTTGTGTCTTTCAATTTGATTATGTGGTGTATCATATTTATAGATTTGCAAATATTATACCACCTTTGCATCAGTGGAATACTAGGTGTACCGGTTAATAATGGTAAATATTGTAATCAAAGAAAACAATAATTTCAAGAGAAACATCAGAAGTGCTTTATTCAAAGTAATGTTCATCTCTAGCTACACATTTCCCCCATCTTTCAGGTAATTTGTGCATACTATCCCAATAGAACTTTTCTTATTTTGAGACAAACCATTCAACAACCCGATTTTCCACTTCTTATGTTCTGAACTGCTGCTCAGAAAGTGTGTGTGCCACCCATTGGAACAAGTGGTAATCTGAAGGAGCAGGCCTGGTGATTACAGCAGTTGGGTTATAATACTTTCCAGGAAAGATCTTTTGTCTCTAATTGGTTTTGAAGTGTGTGATGGTGCGTTATCATTAAGCAAAATTACTTTGCCTTGTCTTCTGGCACATTCTGGTGATTTTACAATCAAAGCATGGTTCAAATTGATTATTTGTTATCTGTAGCGATTAGTATTAACAGTATGTGGTGTATTATGGGCTTCTGGTTTTAGAAGCCCATAAAACACCACACCTTCTTGATCCCACCAAACGCAGAGCATTGTCTTCTTTCTGAAGCAATTTGGTCTTGCAGTCGATGTTGATGGTTGACCTGAATCAACCCATGATTTTGCACATTTGGGATTTTCAAATTAAATCCTTTTCATCGCCAGTCACAATTCAATGCAAAAAAGACTTTCATGCCATTGAAGTAACATTTTGCTGTTGACTTTTTGGTTTTCCATTTGTCTTTCGTTCAGTTGATGTGGCACCCATTTTCCTTCCTTTAAAATCTGTCCCATTGCTTATAAACAATGAGGAATTGTTTTCTGAGCAATGTTTAATTTTTCTGCAAGTTGTTTTTGAGTTTGACATGCATCTTCATCCAATAATGCTTGTAATTATTGGTCTTCAAACTTTTTTGTTTGACCTGGACATTTTTTGTCTTTCACATCAAAATCATCACTTTTAAAGCATTTAAACCAGTTTTCACAAGTATCTTGAGATGGAGCATGTTCACCATTAGCTTCCTGAAATATATGATAACTTTCAGCAGCAGTTTTCTTCAAAATAATGAATTAAAACTTCCTGCTGCCCTAACCGGTTTGGCTAAGGCCTGTGTACTCAAGGGTCCCAGGATTGATTTCGGTCAAGGGCATGTACTTTGGTTGTTGGCATACCCCCAGTAGGGGGGGTGCAAGAGGCAGCTGATCGATGTTTCTCTCTCATCGATGTTTCTAACGATCTCTCTCTCTTCCTTTCTGTAAAAAATCAATTAAATATTTTTTTAAAAAACTTCCCACAAATGTCCTCTTTTTGGGGACAAAATTTGGCATTTTTAAGCATAAAAATATCTATGATGTTAACACCTTCAGAAAATTTGACATATGAACTTATGAAGCTTGTCAATACAACAAAATAGCATACATATTAAATCGCATATATATCAACATATGTGTAACTCCATCTATTTAAAAAAATCTGCATTATTAACTAGTACACCTAGTAAATTCCACTCGGTCATGTATATGATCTTTTTAATATATTGCTGGTTCTGATTAGCTAATATCTTGTTGGAAATTTTAGCATCTACGGGCCTGTAATTCTCTTTCTTTGTAGTTTCCTTATCTGATTTGGGAATTAGGATAATGCTGGCCTCTTGGAAATATAGCTTAGAAGTGTCCCTTCTTCTAAAATTTTTTGAAATAGTTTGAAAAGGATAGGTGTTATTTCTTTGACTATTTGGTAAAACTCCCCTGTGAATCCATCCAGTCCAGGGCTTTTGTTTGCTGAGAGTTTTTTATTACTGCTTCAATTCTACTAGTCAGGTTTTCTTCTTGATTTAGTTTTGGAAGGTTCTATTTTTCTAAGAATTTGTCCATTTCATCCCAGCTTGTTGGCATAGTGTTATTCATAGTATCCTATATAATAAAGAGGTAATATGCAAATTGACCGTCACCCCAACACATATGATGGCCTCTCCGTGTGGAAACAAGATGGCCTGCAAGAAGGGCAGTTGGGGGCAGTCAGGCCTGCCAGGGAGGGCAGTTAGGGGTGACCAGGCTGGCAAGGGAGGGCAGTTGTAGGGAACCAGATTTGTAGGGAAAAGCAATTAGGGGTGACCTGGCCAGCAGGGAGGGTAGTTAGGGATGACTGGGCCTGCAACGGAGAGCAGTTGGGGGTGACCAGGCTGGCAAGGGAGGGCAGTTAGGGGTGACCAGCCCTGCAGAGGAGGATAGTTGGGGGAGGGGGACCCAGGCCTGCAGGAAAGGGAATTTGGGGAGAACTGTGCTGCACCAGCACAGCCAAGGGTTCAGCAAGCCTGAGGGGGGCTGGTGAAGGATGAATAAAAGACAGACAACGAGAATAAGCTGGGTCTAGGTGGATCTTCTGTGCCTGGCTGAAACCACAGGAAAGATCCAGACTGCAAGCTGAGCCTTTATAGTCAGAGGTTAACAAGGTAATTTACAATGTTCTTGTAAGTTTCATTTGTTTTGGCAGCACTTGCTGCACCTTCCACAGCCCATTAGCTACCCAGGAAAGATCTAGGGAGCATCACAAGATCAAGCTTAATTATGCTAAGAGTGCTGTGCCCTCTAAACTGGGACAGTTTGTGGCTTTGCTCAGAGGTCAATCTGAGGCTTAACTCTATAGCCACTCCCTACATCTCATCCTTTTTTCCCCCCTCATTTTTTAAATTAAGTTATTATATGTACACATATCTTACCATTGTCCCCTCCACCCCACTCCCATACATGCACTCACCCGCCAGAGTTTTGTATCTATTGCTTATGCTTATATGCATGCATACAAGTTCTTTGGTTGATCTCTTATCTCCCCCAACTCTCCCTAACCTTCCCGCTGTAATTTGACATTCTGTTTGATGCTTTACTATCTGTATATCTATCTTTTTGTTCAACAATTTATAATTTTCTTTATTATCCATAAGTGAGTGAGATCATGTGGTATTTTCCTTTCATTGACTGACTTATTTCACTTAGCATAATGTTCTCCAATTCCATCCAGGTTGCTACAAATGGTAAGAATTCCTTCTTTTTTATGGCAACATAGTATTCCATTGTGTAGATGTACCATGGTTTTCTGATCTAGTCATCTACTGGTGGGCACTTAGGCTGTTTCTAAATCTTAGTTATGCCGAAACCGGTTTGGATCAATGGATAGAGCGTCGGCTTGGGGACTGAAAGGTCCCGGGTTCACTTCTGGACTAGGGCATGTTCCTTGGTTGCGGGCATATCCCCAGAAGGGGATCGATGACTCTCTCTCATCGATGTTTCTAACTCTATCTCTCTCCCTTCCTCTCTGTACAAAATCAATAAAATATATATATATTTTAAATCTTAGTTATTGTAAATTGTACTACTATGAACATAGGGGTGCATATATTCTTTCTTATTAGTGTTTTCAGTTTCTTAGGATATATTCCTAGGAGTGGGATTACTGGGTCAAATGGAAGTTCCATTGTTAGTTTTTTTTAGGAAACTCCATACTGTTCTCCACAGTGGCTGCACCAGTCTACATTCCCACCAGCAGTGCACGAGTGTTCCTTTTTCTCCGCATCCTCGTCAACTCTTCTTGTTTGTTGATTTGTTGATGATAGCCATTCTGACAGATGTGAGATGGTACCACATTGTCATTTTGATTTGCATCTCTGAGATAATTAGTGAGCATGTTTTCATGTGTCTCTTGGCCTTCCTCTGTATTCTTTTGAAAAGATTCTATTTAGGTCTTTTGCCCATTTTTTCATTGGATCATTTATCTTTCTTTTATTAAGTTGTATAAGCTGCCTGTAAATGTTGAGATTAAACCTTTATCAGTGATAACATTTGGAAATATGTTCTCCCATACAGTGGGCTTTCTTGTTTTGTTGATGGTTTTTTTGCTGTGAAAAAAAGCTTTTCATTTTGATGTAGTCCCATTTGTTTATTTTCTCTTTAGCTTCCATTGCCTAGGGGCAGTATCAGTGAAGAAGTTCTTTTGGCATATGTCTGAGATTTTGCTCAGATTGACTTGTTGGCAAAGCCACAAACAAGTCCCAGCTTAGAGGGCACAGCACTCTTAGCGTAATTAAGTTTGATCTTGTGATGCTCCCTAGATCTTTCTTGGGTAGCTAATGGGTTGTGGAAGGTGCAGCAAGTGCTGCCAAAACAAGTGAAACTACAAGAACATTGTAAATTACCTTGTTTACCTCTGACTATAAAATAAAGGCTCAGTTTGCAGTCTGGATCTTTCCTGTGGTTTCAGCCAGGCACAGAAGATCCACCTAGACCCAGCTTATTCTCATTGTCTATCTTTTATTTATCCTTCACCGGCCCTCCTCAGGCTTGCCGAACCCTTGGCTGTGCTGGCATGGTACAAGTGGCACTCAATGCAGGCCTGAGTGTGAGGGAACTTCAATTGTCAGGTGAAAGGACACTCCAGTGAAGCATGTGCAGAAAGCAAGAAGGAAGGTAAGGAGTACAGTTTAGTAATAAGTAGGTGTAAAACATGGGAAATTCAGGATTGTAGGAAAAGAATTTATGCATATCCGTGCTTAAGGCTATGCTCCAAGCAAGGGGCTGTTCTGTGAGGTATAAACAGCTTTTTGATTTATTGGATTTTGTAAGTAAAACCTGCCCAGGGTTTTCTGAGGAGGGAAAGGTACTCACTGGTCAGCAGAAAAGGAAAGGGGGCTGCCTTAAATGTGGCAGAGTAAGGCATTTTGATAAAGACTATTCTGCCACAAATAGAAGTCAGAGGGCTACAGGGAGTGGAAACAGGCAGTCCCGAGTGTGTCCAAGATGCAGGAGAGGAAAGCATTAGGTAAACAAATGCCACTCCAAGACTGATGATTATAATCCAATGCCCCTTAGGCAGGGAAACGTCAAGTGGGGCAGTCCCACCAGATAGTAGGGTCCTTATCCTTGACCCCACTGCAGACTTTCCAGCAGGCTCAATAAACTTTTATCATGCCACCCCTGGAAGTGCAGGATTGGCAAGCTCTCCCTGGGGAGATAGATCAGGACTCAGGCAATAGCAAAAAGAGCCCATCCTACCCTTAAAATGCAACTATAAAAACAAAAAAAGGGGGAGAAGGATGTTATGTGTTACATTTTTTGAATTGTGATGCAGAGAGTTGTACAGTGGCCGAAAGGCATCGGGCCTCCTGTACAATAGCCTCTGCTTACTTAGCCTGGTGGTACAAACTAGACAAGAGTTTTACCAGATCTAATAATGATGTGGGAAAGAGGTTGTGGTTTGTATCTTTCCAGAAGGAGCAACGCAACCAATTTGGGTGCTAGAACGTTATATGCATCACTACAATGGACCCAGAGAAACTCCTTGTCCCTTCGTTCAAAATACTGAGAATTGCCCCAATGACAGCAAAGCAGAAAAGGAAGGAGACTAAGGCTACGCAAGGGACTTAGGTACCAACATGGGATCGGCTGAAGAAGTTAAAAACTGAGCCCAGAAAAGCAGGACGTGGAAGCTGCTCCCTCAATCATGTTTCTGGCTATGCTAGCATTGGTTAGCCAGTCTTCTGCAAAGTTTTGCGCAGCTAAGTCCAAGGACTCTTGAGTAAATCAGCAAAAGAAACTTTCATTTAGTAGAAAAATGTTACTATAGTTTGATTTATCTATTGTTGTGTTGCATTGGCATTGTTTCATTAATAGCTAGGGTTTTGCTCTTGATGTTTAAATTTTTAAATGTTAACATGTCTGTAGTTTGGATTTTGCATTGGCATTGTTTTGTTATTGGGTTTTGAATTGGCATTATTTTGTTATTAATAGTCAGAACTTTGTCCTTAATGTTTAAATTTTACTTTCATTATGGTAGTTTAAAAATAAAAAATGGGTGAGGTGGTTTTTTGATCGGAAAAATGGTGGAAGAATAGAGAGACATGTTCCGAGCCTGTCCCAGAGCAAAAAGAAAGAACAGCTGAGGGTTGCATAGGCAGTGTTTGTTAGCAAGCTAAGGGACAGCTGAACTCCAGGTGAAGATGGGGGACTGCTGGTCGGGGTTCCTCTGACAGGGCAGCCCCCATGGTGGCTTGGTCCCCTTCTGGAGCTACGGGTTCGGATGGGGAAACCTCGCCATCTTGAAAGGAAAAGTGGATCTTGTTGGAGGCCTGAAAATCCACAGCTATGGTGACCACCAAACAGCTGTGAGCCCCAGAACACCAGTCCCCAGGTGGCACGAATGCTTGGACTCAAAGGAGCTATTCACACCACCACAGAAAGGTCAGATTTCGCTGGGGATAAGATGAGGTCTCTGATCCCAGTGGGAGAGAGAAACGTGCAAGCTGCAGGAGCTGGAGGACTGGGGAAGTCTGTGCCTAGAGAAGTCCGTAGCTGTTGGGGCTGGTGTGATCTGTGATTGTGGAAGGGGTCTTCAGAACTGCTAACAGAGGTATCTCTAAAGAGCAACCCATTTTGATCTGACACGGAGGGATAGCCTTGGAATTTCAGGGGTGTTCAGGCTTCTTGGACTTACCAGCCAACCTCCACAAACCGATATTGAGTGCCACAGAGAAAGAAGGCTAGAGAGGCCTTAGAGTCCTGGAAGTCAACCCAGAAACACTGCCACTTACGGGCTGAATCACAAATTGACTGTAGTATAATAAAAAATAAAGGAATACTAGAAATTAAGACACCGACTGCTTGAAAATCAGGACTGGCTTACAACACTGAAGAGCAGTGAAACACAGGAAACTGCAATACTATACAGACTGGGAAACAGGTGTGCCAGACAGAACAATAGAGGAAGTGAATGACCTTCATTTCTGCGCATTTTATTTATTTTATTATTTGTTTTTATTTTAATTTTTTTATTTTAATTTTTTGTATCGTTTACTTAAGAAACTAATTTTTTCTTTTTTCTTACTTGATTTTACCTTTTTAATCATTACATTTTTATTTGCATAATTATTTCATTTTTATTTGCAGTCAGCATTTTTACTACTACTATTTTACCTTTTTTATTAAAGTGTCATTTTATTTTCTCATTATTTTACTTTGGGATTAGTGTTCTACATTCTATTTTCATCTCTCCTTTACCATCGTTTTATTCTATCCCAACTCTACCTTTATGCCATCACTCTCTTCCTAACCTTTCCCCTTTTGGTGTCCTATTTATCTTAACCCTTTCCTGCTTTAGATTTTCCCTATTCTTTCTGTTTATCCCCTGCTAAAATTTCACCCTACTTATATATCTAATTTCCAATCCCCTGCTCCAAGTCCATAAACACTTCTCTTTGTTGTTTTAATTATTTTAAAAAACTGTTTTTCTTTTTCTTTTTCTTTTTCTTTTTTGCCTTAATTTGCCTTTCTCTGACTACCTTTATTGGAGGTTATTAATATCGTGAATACATCTCTGTTCAATGCCTTGTGTGTTGTATTTGGTTATGTTGTATTTTGTGCCTTTAAATCAATGCAGGAGAGAGAGAACTACATAGCCAGACATCTGGAGAAGAGAGACCATGGGGAGACAAAAAAACAGCCTGCATATGAAAGAAAAACAGGCATCACCAGAAAGGGAAGTAAACGAAGTAGAGGCAAGCAACCTATCAGAGAAGGAATTCAGAGAAATGGTCATAAGGTGGCTGAAAAGAATGAAAGACAAATTCGGCAATATGAGTAAGAACTAAGGAAATGAAGAAGAACCAACAAGAAATGAAAAATGACATCATTGCTGTAAAGAACTCAATAGAAAGCATCAAGAGTAGACTAGAAGAAGCAGAGGACTGCATCTAGAAGTGAGCTAGAAGACAAGATGGAAAAAAATACCAAATAGAGCAGCTTCTAGAAAAAAAAATTAAAAAGCAGGAGGAGAACCTAAGGGAACTTTGGGACAACACAAAACAAAACAACATCTGCATAATAGGGATTCCAGAAGGAAAGGAAATTAAGCAAGGAATAAAAAACCTGTTTGAAGAAATAATGACAGAAAACTTTCCTGATATAGGGAAGAAAAAACCCACACAAATCCAAGAAGCTCACAGAGACCCAAGCAAAATAAACCCCAAAAGACCAACGCCAAGGCACATTATAATTAAACTAGAGGCCCTGTGCATGAAATGCATGCACAGGACTGGGGGGTGGATTGGGGGGTGTTAATCAGCCAGCCTGCACCCTCTCCAATCTGGGACCCCTCGAGGCATGTCCAAGGATGTCCACCAGGATCGGGCCTAAATGGGCAGTCAGACATCCCTCTCACAATGTAGGGCTGGTGGCTCCCAACTGCTTGCCTGGCTGCTTTTCTGATTGCCCTTAACTGCTTCATGCCTTTGACAAGGAATCTAACCCCAAACCCTTCAGTGATCTACCCACTAAGCAACACCAGCCAGTCTAGACTCTTTCCAATTTTATGTTCCTTCCCCCTCATCAAGTACCCTTAGAATTCACTTCCAAGTGTGTCATCTCTGGCTCCTGTCAGTACTTTCTGGCTAGGCCTTGCCACTCCTACGGGATATGGTTTCTTTTTCTCCCTTATCAAGTCCAGCACTTCCCTAGCTAACCTAGGCCTAGTGGAGGGGAGGTGGGATGGCTGTTGCTTTTTGAGGGAGAGGTATCTGCATTGTCTTCCAGAAGACAGGGTGTTCTGGCTCTTACTAGGGAAGATGTGGTCCACTTCTGCAGACTCAGAGATTCAGAGGAATTTGTGGCATTAAAATCTTCAGGCCCAGCTGATGTGGCTCAGTAATTGAATGTTGACCTATGAACCAGGAGGTCACAATTCTATTCCTGATCAGGGTACATGCTTGGGTTTTGAGCTCAATCCATGGTAGGGGACAGGCAGTGGATTGATGATGATTTTCTCTCATTATTGATATTTCTAGCTCTCTCTCCCTCTCCCTTCCTCTCTTTGAAATCAATAAAAGCATATTTTTAAAAAATTCAGGCATTTACCCTGATATCTCCATTCCATGTGTCAGGATCCCAGTTTTTTTTTAACCAGGACCCCAACTTTAACATAAGAGATCTGCCTTATTTGAGCACTTAATTAACTTTGAAGTCACTATTAAGTCCTCAGCTTCTCCGCCTTCCCACTGCAGGATATGTGGTCTTCTTGTACAAACCAAAGAGGCCCTCTATTTTTTTTTTTCTTTTAGAAACTTTATTTACTGTCAACCTTATTTTCATTTTGTTAAGAGTCTGTGAAATATTAGCTCACAACCACTCAGTGGTTGTTCCTTCACCCCCCAGGGACCTAAGCAGTGGGGGATACAGACCCCTTTTCGGTGGCAGCGGAGGCTTCAGTCAGGAGCTGCTGAATCGGCAAGAAGGTACCTGAGCCTTCAGACCAATCTGCAACCTCAGGCTGAGCAGCAGTGATCTCAGGAGCGAGACCAGCCCATTCACCCTGAAATTCCTCCTTGGTGACAGCCTTTTCAGCAGCGGCCTGCTCTTCCTCTTCAATCTCGGCAGGGTGTCTGTAGAAGTGAAGAACAGCCATGGGTATTCACGGGAGATGGTGACATGCACAGTACTTCCTGAGCCAGCATCCATCACCTCAGACACACCGAGTGTGGCCCCTTGTTGTTATAAGAGATGGCAATGTCCACATAGCACAGAGGAGAGTGTGTGCTTTGCAGAGCAATGGTAGGCAAGTTAGCATAAGCTATCCCTGTAAAAGGCTGCTGGTCAGCCCTGGGATCAGTAACCACCAAAAGTCTCAGCTCCCAGAAAGCTGCTGATATCTGTTGGTGAAGATTCCAGGAGTGAAGCATCGGCAATCGCAGTGGCTCCAAACTTCAGCACAGCTCGCTGGCCAGCATTCCTGGGCGAGGTGACACTGGCATCAGAGGGGTCTTCACAAGCTGCCAGCAGAAGTTTCTCCCAGGTTTTCTTCAGATTTATGATTCAGACTCCATCACTTTTCCTTTTGTAGATGTACTGTTTCATTTGGAAGTCAAGATTGGTGCCATCTAAGTGGGTTTTCAGTTGCCTGTTACTGACCCTAAGTTGTTCATTATCTTATTTTTTTAAATATATTTTATTGATTTTTTTACAGAGAGGAAGGGAGAGAGCTAGAGAGCTAGAAACATCGATGAGAGAGAAACATCGACCAGCTGCTCTTGCACACCCCCTACAGGGGATGTGCCCATAACCAATGTACATGCCCTTGACTGGAATCAAATCCGAAACCTTTCAGTCCACAGACCAACGCTCTATCCACTGAGCCAAACCGGTTTCGGCAATTGTTCATTATCTTAAAGCGCATTCATGGAGCTTAGCAAGAGCCACCAATTCCATCATCCTTAGAGCTACTATTCCCTCCCTTATACCTCTAGCATCTGATATATTGAGTCCTCTATCTAAAACTTTCCATTCTATTTTTACACTCTCCCAATTCACCAATAGTTTTCCGTGCTTTGACCTACATCCAGCAATGTCAGATAAGGTTATGACTCAGTTCCAAAAACCACATCTTATTTATCATCTGCTTTCTTTGGTACTAACTGTCAAGTTCAGATTCTCAAAGAGATCAAGAAAGGATGCAAAATGCTTACTGGAGGTCCACACCTGTGAAAAGAAGGGAGCAAAAGCAGGATTGAGCTTTTCTCCTGTGGTGAGAGAGTGAAGAAGTCAATCTGTGCCAAAGGTCCTGGTTTCGATTCCGGTCAAGGGCATGTACCTTGGTTGCAGGCACATCCCCAGTAAGGGGTGTGCAAGAGGCAACTAGCTAATTGATGATTCTCTCTCATTGATGTTTTTAACTCTCTGTCTCTCTTCCTCTCTAAAAAAATCAATAAAATATATTTTTTTAAAAACACACACACAAGATGGCTGCTCCCATGTGGTCAAAGATCCTGCCCCCATGTGGACACAAGATGGCCACCACAAGATGGCCAGCAAGAGAGGGAAGTTGGGAGGGACCAAGTCTGCAAGGGAAGGCAGTTGTGGGCAATCAGGCCTGCAGGGAAGGGCAGTTGGGAGGGAACCCAGGTCTGCAGGGGAGAGCAGTTGGGGATGGAGGGGTGGGACCAGGCCTGCAGGGGAGGGAAGTTAAGGGCAATCAGGCTGGCAGGCAGAAGCAGTTAGGGGCAATCAGGAAGGCAGGCAGGCAGGCAAGCAGTTGGGAGCCAGCAATCCTGGATTGTGAGAGGGATGCCCAATCCCAGTAGAATCTGGCCTAAACAGGCAGTCGGACATCCTTCGAGGGTCCCAGATTGGAGAGGGTGCAGGCTGGGCTGAGGGACATCTCCCCCCTTACATGAATTTCATGCACCAGGCCTTTAGTCCTATGTAATAAAAGAGTAATTTGCAAATAAACCAAACAGCAGAACAACCAACCAACCAATCAAAGCATAGTATGCTAATGATATTCTAAGGCTGCTCAACCACTATCTATGATGTGCACCAACCATGAGGGGGAAGACAGTAAACTGGTCAACCAGTCGCTATGATGTGCACTGACCACGAGGGGGCAGATGCTCCAACCAGTAAATTAGCTTGCTGCTGGGGTCCAGCCGATTGAAACTGAGTGAGATAGGCTGGACCCACCCTGGAGCCCTCCTGTGGTCCCTCTCCAACCCAGTCATGCAACAGTGGGGTCCCTCAGCCTGGCCTGTGCCCTCTCACAATCTGGAACCCCCTCAGGGGATGTCAGAAAGCCAGTTTCAGCCTGATCCCACAGGCCACTTCCTTTGGGAGGGCACCAGAGCAGGGCTCATGGCTGGTGAGCAGGGCTCATGGCTGGCAAGCGCTGCTGTGGCGATATGAGCCTTTCCTGAACAGGACTGATTAGGCGCAAGCCCATGGCAGGCTGGGATAAGCCAGAGCGGCAGGTAGGAGCTGCCGGCAGCGTTGGACTGCAGGTTTGGCCCGATCCCTGCAGACCACCCAAAGGTACCTCACCCGTGCACAAATTCATGCAATGGGCCTCTAGTATATTGTATAATATATAATACTATATAATAAAAACCTAATATGCTATGTGTGTGATCATTTGTTTGACATTTTGACCAGTTGCTATGATGTGCACTGACCACCAGGGGGCAGATGCTCCAACTGGTAGGTTAGCTTGCTGCTGGGGTCTGCCCGATCAGGATTGGGCGAGACAGGATGGACACACCCTGGAGCTCTCCTGCAGTCCCTCCCCAGCCCCAGTAGTGCACCAATGGGGTCCCTTGGCCTGACCGGCACCTTTTCACAATCCAGGCTGTTTTTGTCCCGATCCCTGCAGGCCAAGCTGAGGGACCCCACCAGCACACAAATCCATGCACCGGGACTCTAATATAATATAAACATATAATTATTTCCTGAACTATTTTTTAAAAATATTTTTTATTGATTTTTTTCCACAGAGAGGAAGAGAGAGAGATAGTTAGAAACATCGATGAGAGAGAATCATCAATCAGCTGCCTCCTGCACACCCCCTACTGGGGATGTGTCCGCAACCAAGGTACATGCCCTTGACTGGAATCAAACCTGGGACCCTTGAGTTCGAAGGACAACGCTATCCACTGAGCCAAACCGGTTTTGGCCTTACCTGAATTATTTGAGAGTAAATTGCAGATATAATGCCCTTTACCCCTAAATCTTTGAGTATGTGTTTCCTAAAACAAGGTCATTCTTTTATATAACAACTAGAGGCCCAGTGCATAAAATTCGTGCATGGGGGGGGGGGGTCCCCTCAGCTCAGCCCGCACCCTCTCCAATTCGGGACCCCCTTGGAGGATGTCCAACTGTTCTCAGGCCTAAACTGGCAGTCAGATATCCCTCTCACAATCCAGGACCAGTGGCTCCTAACTGCTCACTCACCTTCCAGGCTGATCAACCCTATCCACCTCTGCCTGCTGGCCTGGTCACCCCTTACTGCGCCCCACCCCCCCTGCCAGCCTGGTCACGCCCAACTGCCCCCCCCCGCCTGCTGACCTGGTTTCCCCAAACTGCTCCTCCTATCAGCCTGGCCACCCCCAAATGACCCTCCTCCAACCTGGTTGCCCCCAACTGCCACCCCTGCTGGCCTGGTTGCCCCTTGTAGCCTGCTGTTCAGTCGTTTGGTCATCCCTCACTCCCCCCATGCAGCCTGCTGTTCAGTCATTTGGTTGTCCCTCACTAATTCCCCTGCCAGTCTGATCACCCCTAATCACCTCTGCCTGCTGGCCTGGTTGCCCTCAATTATTCTCCTCTGCTGGCATGGTTGCTGCTAACTGCCCCCACAGCTGGCCTGGTCACCTCCAACTGCCCCCCCTGCTAACTTGATCACCCCCTACTAACCCTGCTGGCCTGGTCGCCCCATGCAGCCTGCTGTTCAGTCATCTGTCAGTTGTTTTAGTCTTGACGTCCCCTGACTTTTTATTATTTATTTATTTATTTTTAAAATATATTTTATTGATTTTTCACAGAGAGTAAGAGAGAGGGATAGAGAGTTAGAAATATCAATGAGAGAGAATCATCGATCAGCTGCCTCCTGCACACCCCCACTGGGGATGTGCCCGCAACCAAGGTACATGCCCTTGACCGGAATCGAACCCGGGACCCTTCAGTCTGCAGGGCGACGCTCTATCCACTGAGCCAAATCGGCCTCGGCGGCCCCTGGTTTTTTATATATTAGGATCTCCCTGTATACCACATTAAGAGTGAAGACACTTTCAGATGCTTGACTAATTTCCCTTGTGATGAAGTATTTACAGCTTTAACTTTAACATCACATGCTCTTCAAACTCAAAAGAAAGCATATAACTGACTATGTGTGAAAATGGGTTCAGGTAGAAATATTCCTACTCTGTCTAGTTTGTCCCTGTGATTTATTAATAGTCATCTCAAATGCTGACATCCTGGGAAACTGTCTTTGAATTCATTTAAATGGGAGGCCAGTGTCAGATGGGGACAAATCAATTCTTGGAATCAGAATGACCTCTCCTTCTGCAGATCCTGTTAATACTTCAGCTTTGATAATATTAGGTTACAATCTTTTGATAATAAATCTCATACTATTACAAAGATCCCATTTACTATTAAGATTTCTCAGTAGCATGATGATGGCACCCACTTTCAATTTTCATTTTTGACACGGCATTCCTGAAGGACTAATTCTATTAAGAAATTTGATGGGAAATTTTTCCTTTTCAGCATCATTCCTTGAATCAATGGAATCATCACTCAAATATGTGTAAAAGTCTCCATCAAGTATATCCAAAATTCTTTCATTTAATTTTTGAACATGCTCATTTTTTGGACAAAGAATCATACATATATATTTTTTTAATATATTTTATTGATTTTTTACAGAGAGGAAGGGAGAGGGACAGAGTTAGAAACATCGATGAGAGAGAAACATCGATTAGCTGCCTCCTGCACACCACCT
The DNA here is from genome assembly GCF_014108245.1 of Pipistrellus kuhlii. NCBI lineage: Eukaryota > Metazoa > Chordata > Mammalia > Chiroptera > Vespertilionidae > Pipistrellus > Pipistrellus kuhlii. Next base: position 88,905,400 of record NW_023425404.1, on the reverse strand, counting down.
ACTGTGGATGTGCCCACAACCAAGGTACGTGCCCTTGATTGGAATCGAACCTGGGACCCTTCAGTCCATCGGCCAACGCTCTATCCACTGAGCAAAACTGGCCAGGGCTGGATATATTTTTAGTATTATCTATAGATATAGTGTTTCCAAAGGTAGCTTCAGTAATAGGTCCATTACAACTCATTTCACAGGGGATTTCGATAATATCCATTCCTAAATAAAAACTGCTATCCAATTTGCCATCTCCAAGTTTTACTAACCATTCACTATAAGCAGAATCCTCTGATGTCATATTTAAGAAACAACTTTCTGAAACATCCCCAAACATTACAGTACTTTAAAGTCGTTTGTACCATGGCCAATTGCATAGCATGCAGCACAACACTGAGACTGTTGAAAATCCCCTCCAAGAAGAACTTTCCCACCAAATGCAACATTCAAATTCATAATTTCTCATAGTAATCTGTCTATGGCATTTATGGTGCATTCATCAACAATAAGAAGTTGGGCCTGTTTAGTGGTTTTAGCAACTTCACTCTTTATATCGAGTCTAGAAATTGAAGTTTCATTTAATGGAATTGGTAATTTATGTTGGGAATGAAAGGTTCTTCCATGAAGTAAATTTGCAGCAATTCCTGTAGACACTGTGGATAAAAGAGTACCAGCACGACCTCTAATATAATGTATTAAAACTTTATACAGCCTAAACCGGTTTGGCTCAATGGTAGAGCGTCGGTCTGCGGACTGAAAGGTCCCGGGTTCGATTCTGGTCAAGGGCATGTACCTTGGTTGCAGACACATCCCCGGTAGGGGGTGTGCAAGAGGCAGCTGATCGATGTTTCTCTCTCATCAATGTTTCTAGCTCTCTATCTCTTTTCCTTCCTCTCTGTAAAAAATCAATAAAATATATATATTTTTTAAAAGCTTTATACAGATATGCTTTTCCACTACGGCCTGGACCATCCAAGAAAAAGCATTTGGGGGGTGTACAGTTTGGTCTTTGATGGCTGAAGTTATAGTCTGAAAGGCTGACAACTGTTCATCATTCAGAGAATTTATCAAAACCTCTGCCTGTTGTCGCTCATACAATTCATCACATGTATTTGCATTTGTTAATAAAGGATAGTCCGCAAATTTGAAATGTGAACATTTCATTCCATGCAATGTGAATACCTCTTGAATTTTGTTAAGGGTATGCATTTCACAGTTCACATAGACGCCTTCTTTTTTTTATATAATTTCCAACATAAAAGTCAATAAAATGAGATTTATTCTCATCCCATAATTTGTCTGCATCAGAAGAACATAGAAACAGACATATGTATGCAAAAAGTTGCCATAGTTGTTTGGTCATGTTAAGGATGATTGCATCATCAAACGTATCTTTCCAGATAGTGTCATTGATTAATAATCCTTGATGTTTAGCAGCTTCATGAAATGTATCATAAATTACACTTCCTACAGTTTGCAGATCAGCAAAACTTATCGCACCTTTTATATACAGAAGCAAAAGTCTAAGGTAATATCATTCTGGCTCTCTAAAGCTCACAGTGAACAGTCTACCTAATAATTTATTCCCATTCTTTTGGTGTTTTCTCCACAAAGAATTATTAAACACATAATGATGTGGAATCTCTCAATAATAATAATTACATGCATCAGAATCTTCTCTATTCAATAAAAACCAAGCCATCAAAGTTGAATTATGCTTTTTAACCCTCTCTAAAACTTCAGCAAAATCATCAGTATGAAAATCCAAATTTTGTTCATTTGACAAATGAATAGCTAATCTTGTGATTGTATAAGATTGGTCATGCATTCACATTGCAAAAAATCTTCAAACAGCCTGAGGAGCGCTCACATAACTGGTGTCAATGAAGTCCTATAGTCGAAACCGGTTTGGCGTCAGTCTGCGGACTGAAAGGTCCCAGGTATACATGATGCTACCAGATCTTCATTTGTATTTGGGATACCCATCAAAATTTCCAATGGTTGCATTTTGAAATTCTTTTGGATATTCCTTTGAACATTTTCCATACATGAACTATTTGGCATTTGTACTCCACATGGTCCATGTACCATATTTGATTTTAGAAAAAGTCGAGGACACTGGTCTTCATCTGTAATTTCTGTCTTAACTATACAGTCAATGTCATCTTCTGTTCATAATTTAAATTCACTAATATCAATAATATGTGAATGTGAGGCAGTCCACACTTCTGAAATTCAATGACATGAATTTTAGCTATTACTTTGCCAAATAAATGGAATTTACATATATCATTTAAAAGAGCATTCAGCCAAAACCGGTTTGGCTCAGTGGATAGAGCGTCGGCTTGGGGACTGAAGGGTCCCGGGTTCGATTCCGGTCAAGGGCATGTACCTTGGTTGCGGACACATCCCCGGTAGGGGTGTGCAAGAGGCAGCTGGTTGATGTTTCTCTCTCATCGACGTTTCTAGCTTTCTATCTCTCTCCCTTCCTCTCTGTAAAGAAATCAATAAAATATATTTAAAATAAATAAAATAAATAAAAGAGCATTCAGCTTAATATTAAAAACTCTGGCTACCAAGTCAGGTCTGTTTTCAACTTTTTGCCAGTGTTGTAAATTGTTTGTAATATCTACCCATTTGGGGTTGCACATCATGGTTATGAATAAAACGGGTTGGCCAAACTTTGTTACAATTGCCATAGTATCCTCATATTGCTGCTGCATATTTCTGGGACTAGCCTCAAAAAGATAATGGAAATATTGTCATTTTACCAATTGGCACATTGTCATTTTCAGATCTAGATGTGAGATAATTCATCAAACCACGTATTTTTCAAATCTCAACCTAGATTGGTTGGCTTTAATGAAATTTATTCAATTGGCTTCTAGTTTTGAATATGAATCGATATAAAGTGTTGAGTTAATTTTCCTGCATTTAAAATATGATTGAACGTGTCCGACACAGAGATAAAATCCATAATATTGCATCTGTGTGACGCATGTCCTTACATTTTGCCTAGTGTTATAGTCAATTACACTATTGTCTCTGAGTCTTAATGCAATATCTGTTCCCAAGCCTTCTTCACCATGTGGAAAAAGAATAGGATATGTCATTGCATCTAATATAGGAAATAGGATACTGATTTGTTTCATTTTAGTGGCATTGGATTATTGGGATCTGGTTTACAATGAATGAGGTTCTCCGTCTTCTTTCTGAATATGACAGCAACCTCGGTTACAGGGGAGAATTATATCTACCTGGTCACTGTTACGATCATATTTAATTGCCATTGTTACCTTCCATGGAAGCAATACCTTTTGCTGCTGCTTCAGATTGGGCTTCCTTTTCATACCTCATGTAGCATCTTTGTATGATTTTGTTTATATTCATTTATTTCATGCATGAGGTTTGTTGGTGTTGATCCCAACATGAGTGTTTTTGAGCAACCTTGGTTTCTGGTATTTGCTAATCTTTTACTCTTGTTACTTTGGCCCTATCTAAAATATAGAGTTGAGCAAACTTCTGAGGAAACACCATCTGAAGGGATGTATAGTCCAGTATGGTGATAAAAACTTGTCTGTGTATCTAAAACAGTATGGCATATCCTGATGGTGATGCAATATTTTCACCCATTGAAGCAAAAACAAAAGAACTATTTATTTAACAAATATTTTCCATTA